>NC_079190.1:414464805-415064805 GCF_029499605.1 Hyla sarda
TTGGAGAAAAATATCAAAAAAAATTAAAAATACAATAAAAAGAGAAGCACAGATGGAGCATGGTGTTTGGGTAATGGAAAGAGGTGATAAGTAATATGCAGGCAGATGGTACTGGCATGCATGTAAGAAAAAAAAATCCTTTTTTAAGGTACCCTTATGGAAGGATTTAGTACATGAAAATCATTCAATTGGCCTAGATTTCTATTATATCTTGTTTTTGGTCCAAATCCCATTCATCTCTTCATCGTTCAGAATAAAGGCAGGCAAACAGAGTCTTACCATTTGATTCTTTGACTGTGTGGTGAAAAGTTGGGGTTTTGGAACTCTATATCTGTGTGATAACAGAACTCCAAACCATATACAGATACATTTTTAAATACATTTCTACGTTAAAGGGGTTCTCCCCTGGAAAACATTTTAATTTAAATCAACTGGTTCCAGAAAGTTAAACAGATTTGTAAATTAAACAATAAGGTGCAGCTCACAACAGAAGGACCAAGCAGTAAAGCTAAAGCCGGACCCCACCGGCAACAATAACGTAAATTGATAAAAACCTATAGCTTATGCCTCTAGGACCTCACCAATGGTGCATAATGGTGTGGACAAAGATGGATGTAACAGCGTTTGTTCAAAAATTGCTTTTAATTCAGATAAAATGTAATATATATATAAATAAAATCGTAGCAAAATATCACATTACACTGGCATTGATCTAATGAAAAACTCACTGGGCCCTAGTGAGGTATCAAAAATTGTGTGAATTAATATTAAGTAAGTCCATAAATCTGCAGATAAAAATAAAAATAAAAAATAAAAATACCAATATAAAAATAAGTCCAATATAAAAATAAAAATAAGTCCATAAAAAATGTGTAATTATTGAACATAAAGTCAATGAAAAAATTAATATAAAAGAGTTAATGGATGAATAATCCAAAATATCTCTCACCACTGCTTCTGGCTTGGTCTGTTGTGATGGATAGATCGCAGTTATACGGAAAGATCGAAATGTTATACACATTTCTACTGAGGAAGGGGTCGGAGGTCTTTGTTTCCCAGTACCCCGAAACGAGTTTAGAAACCTGGCACTATTCACACAGTTATCATCAACGTCCATCTGCAAATACCTCGGCAATAGAGGAGCCATACCTGCCTTACTCCGCCCTGCCTGGCTGTAACCATTGCATCTCAGAGCCTCACTTTTTGCCTCCATGTGGGACGCCAATCCCAGACCATCCATTGCTCCCAGAATACCATCATCAGCAGACCCGCTGTCACACTTGAGCCGACTGACACTCCTGCCGGAGTGCCAGACTAGTGCCGTCTGTGCTGGACCGACAAGTGAACGAGGTCCCGAGCGCTGCAACTGCCACTTGCTCCCCTGCCATCGGAGCCTACGACATGTAACATCTGCGCCCCCTTGCTAACGGGGCTGCTAAGGGAGATCTACCAATCTGTGCCCCCCTTCCATCTGTTGGGGCACACAAGGATTATGAGGCTGCGATCTATCCATCACAACAGACCAAGCCAGAAGCAGTGGTGAGAGATATTTTGTATTATTCATCCATTAACTCTTTTATATAAATTTTTTCATTGACTTTATGTTCAATAATTACACATTTTTTACGGACTTATTTTTATTTTTATATTGGACTTATTTTTATATTGGTATTTTTATTTTTTATTTTTATTTTTATCTGCAGATTTATGGACTTACTTAATATTAATTCACACAATTTTTGATACCTCACTAGGGCCCAGTGAGTTTTTCATTAGATCAATGCCAGTGTAATGTGATATTTTGCTACGATTTTATTTATATATATATTACATTTTATCTGAATTAAAAGCAATTTTTGAACAAACGCTGTTACATCCATCTTTGTCCACACCATTATGCACCATTGGTGAGGTCCTAGAGGCATAAGCTATAGGTTTTTATCAGATTTGTAAATTACTTCTATTTAAAAATCTCAGCCCTTCCAATACTTAGCAGCTGAATGCTCCACAGGAAGTTCTTTTCTTTTTACATTTATTTTCTGTCTGACCACAGTGCTCTATGCTGACACCTCTGTCAATTTTAGGAACTGCCCAGAGCAGGATAGGTTTCCTATGAGGATTTGCTTCTACTTT
Organism: Hyla sarda; assembly: GCF_029499605.1. NCBI lineage: Eukaryota > Metazoa > Chordata > Amphibia > Anura > Hylidae > Hyla > Hyla sarda. Next base: position 414,466,939 of record NC_079190.1, read on the forward strand.
GGACAGTTCCTAAAATGGACAGAGGTGTAAGCAGAAAGCACTGTGGTCAGACAGAAAGGAAATTAAAAAAGAAAAGAACATCCTCTGGAACGTATAACAGCTGATAAGTACTGGAAGGGTTACAATTTTTAACCCCTTAAGGACGGAGCCCATTTTCACCTCTAGGACGAAGCCCTTTTTTGCAAATCTGACCACTGTCACTTTAAACATTAATAACTCTGGAATGCTTTTAGTTATCATTCTGATTCTGAGATTGTTTTTTCGTGACATATTCTACGTTAACTTAGTGGTAAAATTTTGTGGTAACTTGCATCCTTTCTTGGTGAAAAATTCCAAAATTTGATGAAAAAATTAAAAATTTTGCATTTTTCTAACTTTGAAGCTCTCTGCTTGTAAGGAAAATGAATATTCCCACATTTTTTGGGGGGGATTCACATATACAATATGTCCACTTTATGTTTGCATCATAAAATTGACGAGTTTTTACTTTTGAAAGACACCAGAGGGCTTCAAAGTTCAGCATCAATTTTCCAATTTTTCACAAAATTTTCAAACTCGCAATTTTTCAGGGACCAGTTCAGGTTTGAAGTGGATTTGAAGGGTCTTCATATTAGAAATACCCCATAAATGACCCCATTATAAAAACTGCACCCCCAAAGTATTCAAAATGACATTCAGTAAGTGTATTAACCCTTTAGGTGTTTCACAGGAAAAGCAGCAAAGTGAACGAGAAAATTCAAAATCTTCATTTTTTTACACTCGCATGTTCTTGTAGACCCAATTTTTGAATTTTTACAAGGGGTAAAAGGAGAAAATGTATACTTATATTTGTAGCCCAATTTCTCTCGAGTAAGCACATGCCTCATATGTCTATGTAAAGTGTTCGGCGGGCGCAGTAGAGGGCTCAGAAGCGAAGGAGCGACAAGGGGATTTTAGAACGATTTTTCTGAAATGGTTTTTGGGGGGCATGTCACCTTTAGGAAGCCCCTATGGTGCCAGAACAGCAAAAAAAAAAACACATGGCATACCATTTTGGAAACTAGACCCCTTGAGGAACGTAACAAGAAATAAAGTGAGCCTTAATACCCCACAGGTGTTTCACGACTTTTGCATATGTAAAAAAAAAAAAATAAATCACTAAAATGTGGGTTTCCCCCCAAATTTCAAATTTTTGCAAGGGTTAATAGCAGAAAAGACCCCCCAAAATTTGTAACCCCATCTCTTCTGAGTATGGAGGTACCCCATAAGTGGACCTGAAGTGCACTACGGACGAACTACAATGCTCAGAAGGGAAGGCGTCATATTTGGCTTTTTGAGAGCAAATTTTGCTCGGGGGGCATGTCGCATTTAGGAAGCCCCTATGGTGCCAGAACAGCAAAATAACCCCCACATGGCATACCATTTTGGAAACTAGACCCCTCACAGAATGTAATGAGGGGTACAGTGAGCATTTACCCCCCACTGGTGTCTGACAGATCTTTGGAACAGTGGGCTGTGCAAAATTTTTCATTTTCACGGACCACTGTTCCAAAGATCCGTCAGACACCTGTGGGGTGTAAATTCTCACTGCACCCCTCATTACATTCCGTGAGGGGTGTAGTTTTCAAAATGGGGTCACATGTGGGTGTGTTTTTTTTTCTTGCGTTTGTCAGAACCGCTGTAACAATCAGCCACCTCTGTGCAAATCACCTCAAATGTACATGGCGCACTCTCCCTTCTGGGCCTTGTTGTGCGCCCCCAGAGCACTTTGCGCCCACATATGGGGTATCTCCGTACTCGGGAGAAATTGTGTTACAAATTTTGGGGGGTGTTTTTCCCTTTTACCTCTTGTGAAAATGAAAAGTATAGGGCAACACCAGCATGTTAGTGTAAAAATTTTTATTTTTTTACACTAACATGCTGGTGTAGACCCCAACTGTTCCTTTTCATAAGGGGTAAAAGGAGGAAAAGCCCCCCAAAATTTGTTAGGCAATTTCTCCCGAGTACGGCGATACCCCATATGTGACCCTATTCTGTTGCCTTGAAATACGACAGGGCTCCAAAGTGAGAGCGCCATGTGCATTTGAGGCCTGAATTAGGGATTTGCACAGGGGTGGACATAGGGGTATTCTACGCCAGTGATTCCCAAACAGGGCACCTCCAGCTGTTGCTAAACTCCCAGCATGCTTGGACAGTCAATTGCTGTCGAGAAATGCTGGGAGTTTTTGTTTTGCAACAGCTGGAGGCTCCATCTTAGAAACACTGCCGTACAATACGTTTTTCATTTTTATTGGAGAAGGGGGGTGGGGGGGCAGTGTACGTGTGTATATGTAGTGTTTTACTCTTTATTTTATGTTAGTGTAGTGTAGTGTTTTTAGGTTACATTCACACTGGCGGCAGATTACACTGAGTCTCCCGCTAGGAGTTTGAGCTGCGGCGGAAAATTTGCCGCATCTCAAATTTGCAGCGGGGAACTCACTGTAATCTGCCACCAGTGTGAATGTAGCCTGTACATTCACACGGGAGGGGGGTCAAAACTACAACTCCCAGCATGCACTGACAGACCATGCATGCTGGGAGTTGCAGTTTTGCAACAGCTGGAGGCACACTGGCTGGAAAACCTTGAGTCAGGTTCTATGACCTAACTCAGTATTTTCCAACCAGTGTGCCTCCAGCTGTTGCAAAACTGCAACTCCCAGCATGTACTGATTGCGGAAGGGCATGCTGGGAGATGTAGTTATGCAATGGCTGGAGGCACGCAAGTACAACTCCCAGCATGCCAAGACAGCCTTATGCTGTTCCTGAATGCTGGGAGTTGTAGTTTTGCAAGATTTAGAGGGGTTCAAGTTGTAAATCACTGTCCAGTGGTCTCAAAACTGTGGCCCTCCAGATGTTGCAAAACTACAACTCTCAGCATGCCCAGCCAGCAAACTGCTGTCTGGGCATGCTGAGAGTTGTAGTTTTGCAACATCTGGAGGGCTACAGTTTGAGACCACTTAGTGATCTACAACCTGAACCCCTCTAAATATTGCAAAACTACAAGTCCCAGCATGCCCACACAGCAAACAGCTGTCTGGGCATGCTGGGAGTTGTAGTTTTGCAACATCTGGAGGGCCACGGTTTAGAGACCACTGTAAACTGTGGCCCTCCGGATGTTGCTAGGCAACAACTCACCTAGCAGGACCCGGAAGCCGCCGCCGCCGCACGTGGGGGATCCCCGCATGGAGGATCGCGATCCGGGATCCAGGTAGGGACCTTCGGCGCCGACCCTCCCTGGACGGTTCCCCCGTTTTGCCCGGACACCGATAGGTGGGGAAAGCGGGGGAACCGAACTTTAACCCCCCTCCCCCGGTCTGCTATCGGTCGGTCGCTCGGCCGACCAATAGCAGGGATAGGAGGGGTGGCAACCCTGCCACCAAACTCCTATCCCTTTAGGGGGATCTAGGGTGTCTCGGAAACCTACGATCCCTCTTATTTTCCGGGTCACCGGGTCACCAGTGACCCGTATGACCCGGAATCGCGCAGATCGCAGGTCTGAATTGACCTGCGATTTGCGCGCATCGCGGTCATGGGGGGGTCTCAGGACCCCCCTCGGCGATGTGCCGGGATGCCTGCTGTTAGATAACAGCAGTCATCCCGGCCCGATCACCGCTACCGGTGACGCGGCGCTCCCGGAACCCAGCGACGTACATGTACGTCGCCGCGCGCCAAGTGACACTTCGCGGCGCCGTACATGTAAGTCGCTCGTCGTGAAGGGGTTAAATAAAAGTAATTTACAAATCTTATAGAAGAGTTGGAGAGGCTCTTGTCTGACTACCCACCAAATAAACCCGGGCTACCTAATTAGACACCTATACCAAAGGTGTCAGATTGTAGTATGTCTGTAGAAATATATATATTAGGGCTCAGGGTTTCAGACAACTGGACAGGTTGGGTTTCAAGTAATATTTCAATTTATTGATTATATATAGTGTGACAATAGAATATAGGATAAAATGTAAATAGCAGCAACTGCGTCTCACAGGGCCCTTGTGTAGGCACAGCACCAACTATTAAGAACTATAACATATGTATAGTACAGTATATAAAATATAAAAATATACTTGTAAAAAAAATTTAAAAAATATAAAATATATAAAATATAGAGACCACCATAAACATATATAGAGAGAGGGATCTGCGTGGGAAAGTCTTAGTCTATCCACAATGGTCAATAATCTCCTCTCTTAAAAAAGTCCTGCTAATATAGACAGATTCCGGTATTGTAGTAACCAATGGCAACCATAAGGTTAGTAACCCGTAGCAACCGTTCAGATGAGTCCGGCTATTGTGGTAGTTAGCACTTCAACGTTTAAGTAGAAGATATACTTGCTATTTGTAGACAATATTCAACATAAACAGCTAGTGTGCAGTCACTGTTAATATGCATGCATATTTGTATGATACTTTGTATCTCACCGCTCCCGGACACTGATGCGCTGAACTTCACGGGGATGCTGTGATCTCCTCCTGTTGCGCTGTGTAATCCCACAGTGTGTTAGCACTGAGTAGCTGTCTTGGCATGCGACAGCATCACCGGAGACTCGGCCGTCTCCCACAGTGGTGATGTTGGTAGATGGTGGGATGCGGGTGGTGTTGTCGCAGCGGTTCTGCGGATACGCATGTACATGTGCCGGTGGCGTCCTCGTGGCAGCAAAGTGCAGATGTCTCCTTCACCGGGTGTCCGGTGATTGACAGTTTATTATCTGGTATCGGACTGCTATTGACTAAGCAGGGCAAGTACACTTGTGGTCTCAATAGGTATTGAGGGGACGCTGGATGCGTTTCAGGACTGTCTCAGTCCTTTCTTCAGCAGCTAAGAATAAGTAAGTTAAGATCGCAGTCCTGAGACCTGCAGTGATAGAAAGTTATACCTAGCTAAAGCATGCTTTAGTCTTCAGCTGGCTGCTTGATTTTATTCAAATTTCTCCATTGTAGTCTATAGAGCGTATCAGTCGGTTTAGACGGGCACTCTGGGGGGGGGGGAGGGGCAAAGCATGCTGATGACTGCTTCACTTGGCAGGTCTCAGAATCTGGTACAATCTAAACTTTTGACAACACTTACATGTTGTCAAGTTTGTAAAAATGACAATAACACTTTACATTGTCTCCTGGAATCAGCAAAACAGTGCTGCCATTGTTTGGCCAAAATCATAAAAAACAAAAAACTAGCATTTAGTAATTATAAAACAACCCAGAGCAATGAAGATAGGGAAATCTACAAGACTAGGCAGAAAGAGGCCAAGCAAGTTATAAGAACTTCTAAAGCACAGGCAGAAGAAAAACTAGCTCAGTCTGTGAAAAAAGGGAATACGACATTCTTCAGATATATAAATGAAAAAAGGAAATTAAAACATGGAATAACTAAATTAAAAACAAAGGAAGGAAGGTATGTAGAAGAGAATAAGGGGCTAGCCGACTGCCTTAATGAATACTTCTGTTCAGTTTTTACAGAAGAAAAAGAAGGAAAAGGACCTCCATTAGAGAGGAAAACTAAGGAATCGTTTGATGCATGTGTCTTTACAGGGAAAGAGGTTCTACGTTTGCTTTCTAAAGTGAAGACAAATAAATCACAGGGGCCTGATGGGACACACACAAAATTATTAAAAGAGTTTAGTGGTGAGCTAGCAAAACCGTTAACCGATTTATTTAACCAATCAATGGTAACAGGAGCCGTCCCGGAAGATTGGAAATTAGCAAATGTGGAAGCACTGATCTAACAAGCAAGAGACAACCGCACGGGGAAAATAAGATAAGTGTGACCACAATACATTGAGAATTAATATGTGGATGGGCTATTCATAGACATTAATTATCCAATATGTAGGCATACATTATTCATAAAGTCTAGTCAAGTGTAATGATGTCATATTGAGATAAAGTAAGGACACACTTATAATGGACTATTGAAATGGAATATATATATATATATATATATATATATATATATCTCATATCCACAAAGCAATATGGGAATATAGTCCACAACACGATATACACTAAGTAAGTGCAATAAATACAGTGTGAGGAAATCACTGACAACAGTAACTATTGATAGATTCAGTGACTAAGTTTGGTCACTGAATAGAAATATTATTTCTGAATTAATACTGTCAAAGCTTGAAGAATTACTGAGGAATATGACACACTTCTAGTTTGAACACTATCGTATGACTACAACATTATACATGCTGCTAATATATTAACTTCCATCATCAGAATGCCGCATTAATACAAAAATCATACCTACAGTATGAATTGGACCATTATCCAATAGAACCGATACACTACACTGTCATATACCGTATTTATCGGCATATAACACGCACTTTTAAAACTTAAATTTAAGGCAAAAAGTCTGCCTGCGTGTTATACGCCGATAAGCCTTCTGATCACTGATTTAAAGCGGCCGCAGCAGCGTCTGCTTGTTAAGTATTAACAGCATGGCCGCGGCCACTTTAAATCAGTGACCAGCGGCGTCTCCTCCCCGCTCTGTCACTTGTTTTCTCCCGCACAATCCACAGGTACTGGTCTGGTGGATAGTGCAGGAGACGCTGATTAAAATGAGCCCTACCTTGTCCGGATCTGCGCTACCTTTTAATCAGCATCTCCCGCACTATCCACCAGTACCTGTGGATCGTGCGGGAGACAAGTGAGTTTTACTTTTACATTTTCCCTCCCTCATCATTCCCCCTTTCCCTGCTTTTTATAGTTTTGTTTATTTTCCCTACCTGTTTGCGCTTCGGCAGGTCAGGTCAGGCGGGCGGTCTTGCCGGTCTGTGCGGCATCACTTCATTTCCTGTAGTTGCCGCCGAAAAGTGAGATCCGTGATGCAGCACAGAGAAGCCGGGAGAGGACGTATCTTATCTGCTTCACTGACCCCGCAAGACAGCCGAAGCGCAGACAAGTAAGGAAAGGGGAAGAGTGGTCTTCAACCTGCGGACCTCCAGATGTTGCAAAACTAAAACTCCCAGCATGTCCAGACAGTAGTTGGCTGTCCGGGCATGCTGGGAGTTGTAGTTTTGCAACATCTGGAGGTCCGCAGGTTGAAGACCACTGGATGCCATACGAGGAACATGATGGGGGGATGATGAGACAGGGGGAAATGATAGGGGGATGAGACAGGGGGAAATGATGAGGGGGGAATGATGGGGGGATGAGACAGGAGGAAATGATGAGGGGGGGATGATGGGGGGATGAGACAGGGGGAAATTATGAGGGGGGAATGAGGGGGGAATTATGAGGGACATGATGAGACAGGGTGGGGGGATGATGAGACATGGGGGAATGATGAGGGGGGAATGATGGACATGATGAGACAGGGTGGGGGGATGATGAGGGTTGGAATGATTGGGGGACATGATGAGACAGGGTGGGGGGATGATGAGGGGGAATGATGGAGGACATGATGAGGGAGGAATGATGGGGGACATGATGAGACAGGGTGGGGGAATGATGGGGGACCTGATGAGACAGGGTGGGGGATGATGAGGGGGAATGATGAGACAGGGTGAGGGACATGATGAGGGTGGGATGATGGGGGACATGATGAGACAGGGGGAAATGATGGCGGGGAGGCACTAAATGCTTAATGTCTGTAGGGCTAGTGGTGGTCTATGATAGGGGTAAATGATGAGACATGGGGGGGGGGGCGATGAGAAGGGCAAATGTGGCACACGGACTGATAAAAGGGAAGGAATGATGTGGCACTGGAGGGGACGGGACCAGACTGAGGTGCAGAAGAAAACAAAGTTGGGGGGATGATGTGGCATTTAGTCTGAGTCATTTATTTAACATTTTATTTTTTTTACTTAAATTTCCCTGTTAAAATGGGGGTGCTTGTTATACGCCGATAAATACGGTATATCGAAGGTCCATCTGAAGGTTATGGAGTATTAAGTCCTAGCAACAGCCTATTACAAAGTGATACTGTCTGATGGCTACTATAACAGCACAAAAAGGCTACTACTTCCATTTTGAACCAGAATTGCAAGTATATCTGAGCATACTGTTGAGTACTGTTTGATGGTCATGGAAGTAATACGATCAGGTCTCAATGTGAATATGGATTGAGAACTGCAAGTATATCTAAGTATTTTTTAAGTGTGGTTATATGGTCTCGGAAGTACTAATAAAAGGTTATAATCTGGATATCTAGTGTACCTTATATACTGCTGAGAACATCCGAGTGCTTCTTATACATACTGCTACTGATCTAGGTGAAATCAGTGATCAGAGAAAGACTTGTAATAGGACTATTACGGCTTATGGACTGTGCAAGACTATCGCAGAGTGTATAGTACAAAAAGAAAGGGTAGCACTACTTGCGATTCATGGTTTAGCTGGAATCAAACATCTGAAGGTCTGAGCTGAACGGCTTCACGAAGCAGGTGTACAGGTGTGATTAGCAGGGTGGTGCTGGAAAGAGTCCATAGAAAGGATAATCAATGTGCATATAGAGACAGTACTTTGAAAAAATATCCGCACTCACCCAGAGGCTAAAGACACCAGGCTCCAACGAGAATGTGGCCAGAAGACAAGGTACACTGGACGCTGATAGGGCGCTCAGAGGTAAGGCTATCGCAGAGTGTGTACTGCAGCTTATATATATATTTTTTTAAATCAGAAAATTTTTATTGAACATTTTGTAGTTTAGAAACAAACAACAATACAAACCAAACCCACAACCTCCCCTCCCCCACCCACAAAACCTCCCTCCCCCCTTACAACCCCCCCTCCCCCCCTTAGGTTCCCATGTCGTGTCTTCCTCAAGGAATAAAGAGAAACCCGCAACATAGAAAAATAGTGCAGTAGAATGCGTAATCTGTACATACATTGCATAGATAGAACGCAATCAAGATACGCTAAACAATAGCAAAACATGTAGAAAGATAGAAAAAGAAGAAGCACCACTCTGAACAGTCAACAAAGGACAAGGGTGAGGACATCTACAAGGGACTATAGAGAAAGTATAAATGGAGTGTCACTCAGGAGCTCAAAGAGAGATCCAGTGCTATAGAACACATGACATTATGAGACTAATACAGGAGAACAGGATATATAATACACGAGCAACACCGTGGAAAAGAAAAACAAGAAAATGATCTCACTCCCCCCAACAATACTTCCATAGGGGCCCTCCGTAAGTACAACGACGGTAGACCTGGAGTGTCAATCCAAGGTCCCCATACAAGCTCAAACTTATGTAAGGCCTTCCGCTTAAGATAGACACCTTTCTCTAACCTGATAACATGGTTAAGTTTCGTTACAAATTCGGACACAGTAGGCGGAGAGGTTCTTAACCAATGTTGCGCAATCAATTTGCGGGCTTGATATAGAATCCTAGTGATACCAATACCTAGGCCACTTTCTTCATCTAAATCATCTATACACCCCAGAACACATGATCTAGCAGATATAGTGAATGGACACATCAGCTGACCCACATCAACCCAAAACTGTGTAAGAGAGGTGCAGTCCCACATCATATGAAGCAGATGGGCAATTGGCCTAGAGCATCTAGGACAACAAAAGTCGGGGCGCACTCCAATTCTATGCAGAAAGGCAGGGGTGAGATGCAACAAGAAACCCGATGCACCCGGTATGCCTCAGAAGCAGCCAGCACAACGATGAATCACGGAACACTATCGCAATTGCGTACAACTACCTTATTAACATATGGAGGAGTGCAAACAGTACGTTTGTGGTCGGAATTATTTTGCTGAATGTAGCTGGTACTATACTGTGTAAACTGTGACCTTGACTACAATAACATCTTTTACACACTACTTGCACTGTTATTGGAGATGGACTTCAGCTTTTGTGGATGTTGAATGTGCAATCTCTACAATATCCTCAGTTTGTGGACTTTATGATGGTCTTATAGAAATTATATTTTTCTATTTTTATAAATATTTTTTCTATTTTTCATTTTTTTTAAACTGTGTGTATTTTTTATTAGACATAATAAAAGCTATGTTTTAGAGGTTCCCTATTGGTCAATATTTTTTGTATCTAATTTTGGAAGACTTAACAATATATCAACTATTCAGTGAATCAATGTCCGGTATTAGCCAGGGGTCCCAGTGGCTGATAGCCATCGGGACCACTCCCCTATGACGCCGGGTCAGCTTGTGACCTGGTGTCATAGAAGGGTAGTTGGACGAGGATGTACAGGTACGCTCTTCGTCCTTAAGGTGTTAGTAAAAATGCCAAGAAGTTTACTTTTTGGTTTAACACAGATTGGTCTTCCTGTACATCAGAGAAGGAATTTTTGGAGTATTCCAATAGGTTTTCTTTGATTGGAGATGGCATAAGGGAGATGGCATAAAATAATAAAATAACCACTGCTTATGTGGGTGTAAGGGTACATCCTTTCTGTAAAGAATAATAATCTTCGGTTAAATGTTGTATTTTGTAAAGTCCTATGAAAGTTCTTTTTTACAGTCTGTCATTATTTATAGCATCAGTAACTTTTGTAATTCTGCTGTAGGCTACAACTTCACTTCATAAGATGACACAACATTATTTTTTCGTTCAAGAAAATATAAGCATAGTGTTAAGGAATGACCGGGGGACAGTGAGAGTGAGCCCTAAACTGACCCTAAAACCGCTCTCCCTGCCTACTTGCCCACTCACCCTAAACGGTGAGTTGACAACTGGGAGCTTGTCCCTCCCTGATCTAAAGTGCTGGGGCCTAATAAAAACAAACTAATAAATAGTCGGTCACCAACCAGAAAACTAACAGGAACATACAACTCTATAGTATATAAGTTCAGAGGACACAGATCAGTGAGCAGCACAGAGGACAATATCAGCAGACATGAACAGAGGACACTAAGGATCGTCGGACATGAACAGAGGACTCAGTGGTCATTAACATAGGACTCTGTTCATGACCACAAATCTATAGAGTCCTATGTTAATGACCACTGAGTTCTCTGTTCATGTCCAACGATCTATAGTGACCTCTGCTCATGACCACAGATCTATAGAGGTCACTATAGATCGTTGGATATGAACAGAGAACTCAGTGGTCATGAACAGAGGAGTCTATAGATCTGTGGTCATGAACAGAGGTCACTATAGATAAGTAGACATGCACAAAACTCAAGAGATCAGAATATAAGAACTAATGACAAATATAGTTCAAAACACAAGTCAACAGACTATAGGAACAAATGGGAATATAACATAATCCCCCAGAACGTCCAATAGACTCCAAGTGCATGGACCAGAAACAAAGATATGTAGCTAAACAGGAATTATCGCAATCCTCCAGATACCTCCAGTAGAAACAGGAATGTCTTGATACTAGAACGCAATCTCCCAGAGTCAGCCTTGAAGCACAGAGATATCTTGTACTAATTCTCAATTCCCCATATTCCCCATGGAGAGGAAACAGGGATATCTAGATACTTAGGATATAATATAGAACACTGTTCACACTGAACACAAGACCGGAAACCGCAATCCCTCAGGAACATCCAGTAGACTCCAAGTCCCCATGAACCTGAAACAGGGATGCAAGATAAGACATTGTTCACACTGAACAGGTACAAGTACAAAGGACAAGATCAGATGAACCAAACAAAATATAAATATAGGAAGCTGTACACACTGGAGCACATAACCAGGATACCAAACAGGGATAACATAGAGAGCATACTCAGACATAGTGTGAATAGACAGATAACAGAAAGGAGAATAAATCCTAAAACCGACTAAACAAACATAGCTTAAAATCTACTAAGAGCATGCCAAAGCATGGCTAAAACCTGAAACTACAAAATGCATGCTAAAACAGATATAATAGATATAAAAGCTCAAACAAGAAGAGTTTCACCCAGCCTCCATTAGCCGCATGGCGGCAGCAGCAAGCTAGCAGCATGTCAGGATATAATGAGGATAATCACCAGCACAGAGACTATGCTGGGCTGACTATAAATAGACACACCCGAAAGGTTATTGGCTAACTGAGGCCTGGGCTGAAACAGCCAGAGACATTAACTCTTCCCTAACCAGGGAAGATAAAACTGTTCACACACAAGCAATGCAATAGCTGTGTGTGAACACAGACCAATACAGATATGACACACAGTTTTAGAGATGGTGTAAATAGCATTCAATTGGCTTGTCCTGGTTAAGCAAATTGTGTTCTGGATATTACAAAGCAAAGATATTTCCTATATTCTGTATGAAGAGGCACACATTACTATAACGTGATGTAAAACCGCTTCAAAGCCAATATCCAGTTAATAGCACAAAATAAATTGTTTGGCAAAAGTATCAGTTTAGTGTTGTTACACAGTGAACAAATGCTTATTTTACAATGTCAGTAGTCAATTGTTGATTGGTTTTAGCTATACTTGTAAGTGTTGCCAAACATAAGTACTCCTACCCAAAATAAATAAAAATGCATTCAAAATAAAAGAATAAAAGAAAGTAATTTGTTTTCCTCATACAGATTTTATTTACACGTCAATTGTCTAGAAGTCTATTTGACTGTGTGAGTTCAAGTACCTTTTCAATATTTATTTCTCACTTGTATCATTTTTAGTCTATGAATGCAGCCATAGAGATGGTTATAAGCAAACACATGAAAAAAAATATGTTGTTTGCATTCCAATCTGATACAGACAAAATAAGCAATTACTATAGTAAGATGAGAAGAGGTAAAGTTAATGTTGCTTATTAATAATGAATCGGCTTCTTATTAAATATTTGTATTGTCTTTTCCCTGGCCCTAATATGAAAACTTTAAAAGGGTACTTTGGTGAAAAAAAAAAAAAATCATATCAACTGGCTCCAGAAAGTTAAACAGATTTGTTAATTACCTCTTTGAAAAAAATCTTAATCCTTCCAGTATAACATGGACAGAGGTGTCAGCAGAGAGCACTGTGGTCAGATAAAAAAAGAACCACACAACTTCCTCTGGAGCACACAGCAGCTGATAATTGCTGGAAGGATTAATATTTTTTTTTATTAAAAATGTGTATTGTCTTTTCACTGGCTCTAATATGAAAACATTAAAAGGGTACTTTGGTGAAAAAAATTAATAAATCATATCAACTTGCTCCAGAAAGTTAAACAGATTTGTAAATTACCTCTATGAAAATAATCTTAATCCTTCCAGTATAACATGGACAGAGGTGTCTGCAGAGAGCACTGTGGTCAGATAAAAAAGAACAACACAGCTTCCTCTGGAGCATACAGCAGCTGATAAGTGCTGGAAGGATTAAGATTTTTTTTTTAAATAGAAGTAATTTACTAATCTGAGTACCCCTTTAAGTAAAATAAGAGTGAGGGAAATATAAGGAGAGTAAAAGAAAAAAAACTTTATAGTAAACATATCAGTGACCAAAAATACTTATTATTGCTATACATATTTTATTATAGAATTGTTGTGTATAGATATTGACATATCCAATGTCTTATGTGTTTTGATTTTGTTGTTGCTGGCTTTTGGGTTTTTATGGAAGATTTGCATCCATGCCAAATTTTATTTGTGATCAGATTGTTGGTGGGGTCTATTCCTTTCCAAGTTTAAAGGGGTTATCAAGGATTATGAAAAACGAAGATGATTTCTTTAAATAACAGCACCACACCTGTCCTCAGGTTGTGTGTGGTATTGTAGCTCAGTTCTATTAAAGTGAATGGAACCAAGTTATAGTACTTCAGTACACTCAACCTGAAGGCAAGTGTGGCTCCTGGAAGTAATCTGCTATGTTTTTCTATTCCTGGATAACCTCTTAGAGAAATCACTTTATTCTTTGCACTTGCTCGTAATATTGTCTTTGCAAGTGAGTCTGAGATATCTGCCCTGTTAACTAGGTGTAGACAATATCTAGTATGTTCCTTTGGGCTTCTGTTGGTTTGCATGTTTATTTTTTGTTTTTGTTTTTCCTGAGAGGTTCTTCTTGTACATTTGTGTGTTTGTGTTAGCCAATACATGTCGCCCTATCTATTTGTGGTTTTCAAGAGCAACTTTGCCAAACTAGCAATTCTATAATTTGCAATCATCCCAAGTAAACTGTTCACATATCAAGCAACTTGCTGCTCTTTTCTGCTACAGTCACTATCTGTGAGTACTGCCTAGTTGTCCTAATAGAACTTTTCTTTTATCCTGATGCCATAACCCTGGTGAGTAATAGCTAATATTTCTTACTGAATTAGGCGTGTATGTATTTTTTTTGTGTAATTACTGGTGGGTTTCCCTATTCTGCTGTACTATTTAAGAGTAGAATGGAGCGTATGAGAGCCATTTTTAAGATCCCTGGAAATAGGCTGCTATAGATGAAGGCTAGTTTTACTGCCTAGCAATGTTGTTACGGGAATATCTTAAAAGGAATATATCAGCTTTATATCATGCTCAGTGCTTCAGACACAGGCAGATAGCTAATCGGTAGTTAATACAAATGCTGCCTGCTTCTTAACTGTTTGCAAAGTTTTATCATCATGTTTTTATTCCAAGCCCAAATGTCATAAGATCGGTGCTGAGCTACAAGCATGTGTCTGTTTTCCTTAACCTCTCCCAGTGCTGGAAACTAAGCAGGGAAGGGGAGGGAGGAGGCATGCATGCATGCTGCAGTTCAGTACTGCCTCTATGACACAAACTTGAAAGAAAAAAGGATTTTCAGACTTTGCAAACAGCCATCAGCTTAGACACAGGTATCATTTCTTTTTGTCTCCCTATGTTTCCTGTCTATATCTGTAGCCCTAGGTATGATATGGCGCTGATAGATTCCCTTTAAACAGATATTTCTTCAATTTAGTAACTTTGGAAGTGTGCAGGGTCATTTAATGCACAGAACCAATACAAAACAAGTTTTAGATTTCAAGGTAGTATTAAACATTCGCAATTTATGTCCATAATATAGCCATAAGTCTGACAAGCCAAAGCAAAAGTCTAATGAACTAAAATGACAGCATTATAGACTATCTTATCTGGTCATTAGACCTGTGACCAGGACTTGTGGCGGCCATGCAGACACATAAATCTGACCATATTAGACTAGTGTGCTCCTTCTCAATGCAGCAAGAGTAGGTTTGGTCTAAGAATTCCTCGCCATTGAAACACAGAAAAAACCCTGCCATTATAATATCTACCTATCTGAAAAAAAAGAGGTGGTATGATAGCATTAAGCAACAATATTGCCTTGTCTATAACTAAACAGATTATCAAATCCCCAAAGCAGATGTATTATTATTGTCTGCTTAATAAACAATGTGGAACACACTATTGTGAACGTATATGCTCCAAATGTTCACCAAAACCGATTCCTGAAAAAGGTTTTCAGAAAAGTAACCACTGTTGGTAGGGGTGCCCTGATTGTCTGCGGAGATTTCAGTTCTGTAGTAAACTCCCTATTGTACCTCTTTGCTCATCTGGCCCACAGATGATTTTATCTGGCTGACACCATTGCTGCAAATTACCTTTTTGATATTTGGCATATTCAGCATGCTTCAGAATGTGATTACACTTACTGCTCACCTAGATTTCACACCTACTCTAGGATAGATCTCATACTTATTGACAGAACCCTCATCGATAGAGTGGAGAAATCTATAATTGATGTACCAACATGGTCAGACCATGCTTCTGTAAGTTTATCCATAAATAGCAAACTAAATTCACATAGTGACTTTGTGTGGCAGGCAAATTCTCACCTTATAGCACATACGGTTAGCTCACATACCCTTGAACAAGCACTAGTTGAGTATTTCCTATTTAATGCATCCCCTGACATTTTCTCAACAACTATCTGACAGGCTCACAAGGAAGTAAAATGAGGTTCTTTCATACAACTGGATGCCACCCTGAAAAAATAGAAATGACAGAAGCTTTCAACAATATTGCCATATTGGAAGCCTTACAGAAAATCAAATACACTACTTCTAGTGAAATTAAGGGCAGAACATTTACGTTTGCGCAAAATATTACTCTATGACTACAAAAGGACTCTCACCAAGTTCAAACTGAAATTCTATTCACAAGATAACAAACCAGGGTCACTTTTTGCCAATAAACTTAAGCCCGCCTTTGACAAACTGCATATTCCTGTGCTTAAACACCCCAAACATCAAACCCCTTTGATGTCTCCTAAAGATGTTGCCAATGCTTTTAAAGATTTTTATGCAGATCTCTATAATCCTAAAGATGTCCTCCCTCGTGCTCACAACTCTCCCAATCTGCTATGAACTCATTTCTATAATCTCTAAATTTACCTAAATGTGGTTCTTCCTCCCTTACTGATTTAAATGCTCCCATTACCATGCAAGAAATTACTGATGCAGTCAAATCCCTGCCTTCCCACAAAGCCCCAGGTCCAGATGGTCTTCCTAATGAATATTATAAATGCTTTCTCCCCACTCTTATGCCCCACCTTCACTCTGTCCTTACAAATGCCATGAATACAGAATCCCTACCCCCAGATATGTTAGACGCCTCCATAAACACTATTCACAAGCCGGTGAAGCCTACAGACTTGACATCCAATTACTGACCAATCTCCCTGTTAAACAGGGATTTCAAAATATATGCTAAGATGCTCTCTGCTCATCTACAACCACTCCTTACTTCTATTGTACATACCGATCAAGTAGGGTTCACCTTAGGAAGACAGGCCCCAGATAACACGCAAAGTTATTTCTCTGCTTCAACACTGTGAAACACACAACATCTCTTCTGCTTTTCTGATGCTAGACGCAGAGAAAGCTTTCAACAGAGTGAATTGGCAATACACCTTTTCGGCACTTGAATCGTTTGGATTCTCTGAAAAGATCATTACAGTGATTCGAGCTTTATACTTGAATCCAGTGGCAAGTGTGTTCACAAATGGAGCTCTCTCTAGCCAGTTCAATCTGTTGAATGGCACCCATTAGGGGTGCCCCCTGTCACCCCTGATTTTCCTCCTATCTATCTATTAGCGCAGGCCATACACCTCATTAAGGACATAACTGGTGTCAAAATAGGAGACACGGATCACAAACTCTTGTTATTTGCGGACGAAGTGATCCTTTCACTCACTAATGTTCATTCTTCTTTACCAGCACTGTTCCAAACAATTCAAGCCTTTAGCCATATATCCTACAACAAACTTAATGTCACCAAGTCACAGATTCTTCCAACAGCTTTTCCCCCACCACTTTTATCCTCGCTTAAAACTAAATTAACCCTTGATTGGCAACAGCTCAATATCCTATTTAGGAATCACACTTACCTATCCATCTACCAGAATTTTCACACCAACTTTTTACCTCTTCTTCAGTCTTTAACAACCTCCAATCAAACCTATGCTCAACATTCTGTTTCCTGGTTTGGTAGAATGGCATCATTCAAGATGCCACTCATTTCTAAGCTTCTCTACTTATTTAGAACCCTCCTCACCCCAATTCATTCTTTACAGATGTTACTAAAGTTATTAATACTTTTATTTGGCAGAGTAAATGCCCATGGATACAAAAGAAAGTAATGATTCACAACAAATCACAAGGGGGTCTTGGTCTTCCACATATAGAAGACTATTGTAGAGCCTGTATCCTCAATCAGTTGCAGCATTGGTGGACACCTACTCAAAATAAAACATGGGTAACCCTAGAACAACAGTGCAGCACAGACTACTCTTTAAAATCTTGATTGCTTGCTATATTGCCTAATAAACCCACTCCCTTTTCCTATCTTTCCTCAGTTACAGTCTCCAAATCAATTTGGAAGAAAGCCCTTCAAAATCCATCTAGCTTATCCACTTGCTCACCTTCAGACATTCCCATAGATTTCTTTTCCATATGCATTTTCAAATTAGATTTAAGCCCCTGGGAACAGTTAGGCCTGAAATCTGTTCAAAATATCCTTTAGCCTGATGGCAATATACATTTTCCATCTTTGAGGGAGCGGCACCAGATTTCCCATAAGGAATTTTATAAGAGTCTACAGATTAGAAGCTTGCTTAAAGGGGTACTCCGGTGAAAATCTTTTTTCTTTTAAATCAACTGGTGGCAGAAAGTTAAACATATTTGTAAATTACTTCTATTAAAAAATCTTAATCCTTCCAGTACTTATTAGCTGCTGAATGCTACAGAGGAAATTCCTTTATTTTTGGAACACTGATGACATCACGAACACAGTGCTCTCTGCTGACATCTCTGTCCATTTTAGCAACCATGCATAGCAAATGTATGCTAAGGGCAGCATGGTGGCTCAGTGGTTAGCACTGCTGCCTTGCAATGCTGGGGACTTGGGTTCAAATCCCACTAAGGACAACAATAAAAAAAGCGTTATTATTATTATTATAATAACGTCAGCAGAGAGAACTGTGGTCGTGATGTCATCAGAGAGCATTCCAAAAAGAAAATAATTTCCTCTGTAGTATTCAGCAGCTAATAAGTACAGGAAGGATTAACATGTTTTAATAGAAGTAACTTACAAATATGTTTAACTTTCTGCCACCAGTTGATTTAAAAGAAAAAAGGTTTTCACCGGAGTACCCCTTTAATACTGGAATTTTTGAGACCTCAGAGTTATCACTTTTTTTTATAATTACCTCAATGACAAACAATCTGAGATCACATTTGACTACACGAAGCGATGGGAAAAAGATCTAGCGATTACTATTACTGACAAACAGTAACAACTAGCATTCAGACGTCTCTGTAAGATGTTCAAGTGCACAAATCACCAAGAAGCTATTGCCAAAACTATGTTTCGGTGGTACGTTACACCCTCTCGTCTCCATCATTTAGACCCTCAATGTTCAAATCAATGCTGGAGACAATGTGGTAGTCCAGGTACAATTCTACATGTTTTATCGGGTTGTCCGTTATTGACTCCTCTTTAGAAGGGGATAGAATTAGTTGTAAATAGATTGCTTGGAATATGTGTAACTATCTCCCCTGCCATGGCACTATTGTTATTGGACATGGATGATTTTCCTGTACACTATCACACTGTAATTGTTCATTTATTTATGTCTACCAAATTGTTTATTACTTGAAAGTGGAAAACTACTGGGTGGGGCATTTATATGGATAAACCTTAATAAAATGGGAATGGTCGGTGATATTAACTTCCTGTTTGTGGCACATTAGTATATGTGAGGGGGGAAACTTTTGAAGATGGGTGGTGACCATGGCGGCCATTTTGAAGTCGGCCATTCTGAATCCAACTTTTGATTTTTCAATAGGAAGAGGGTCATGTGACAAATCGAACTTATTGGGAATTTCACAAGAAAAACCATGATGTGCTTGGTTTTAACGTAACTTTATTCTTTCATGAGTTATTTACAAGTTTTTGACACTTATAAAATGTGTTCAATGTGCTGCCCATTGTGTTGGATTGTCAATGCAACCCTCTTCTCCCACTCTTCACATACTGATAGCAACACCGCAGGAGAAATGCTAGCACAGGCTTCCAGTGCTGCAGAATGGGCAAAACAAAAATTGGAACAGGACCCTCAGTTTACTCAGAAGATTTTGTTTAGCGATGAGGCAAACTTTTATGTGAATGGTGAAGTTAACAAACAAAACCACCGCTATTGGTCTGACACTAACCCACATTGGATAGATCCCTCCAAGACTGTTGGAACACAAAAATTGATGGTATGGTGTGGTATATGGGGTACAAAAATAGTGGGGCCATTCCTCATCAATGGAAACCTAGATGAACAGTTTCCTTGAAAGTGGATTGGTCATCGAGGGCCAACTGAATGGCCCCCAAGGTCTACCGATCTGACCCCCTTAGACATTAATCTTTGGGGTCATCTGAAGGCAATGCTGTGAAGATACAAGATGTGCAGCACCTGAAACTACGGATACTGGAATCCTGTGCTAGCATTTCTCCTGTGGTGTTGCTATCAGTGTGTGAAGAGTGGGAGAAGAGGATTGCATTGACAATCCAACACAATGGGCAGCACATTGAACACATTTTATAAGTGGTCAGAAACTTGTAAATAACTCATGAAAGAATAAAGTTTCATTAAAACCAAGCACATCATTGTTTTTCTTCTGAAATTCCCAATAAGTTTGATGTGTCACATGACCCTCTTCCTATTGAAAAAACAAAAGTTGGATTCAAAATGGCCGACTTCAAAATGGCCGCCATGGTCACCACCCATCTTGAAAAGTTTCCCCCCTCACATATACTAATATGCCACAAACAGGAAGTTAATATCACCGACCATTCCCATTTTATTAAGGAGTATCCATGTAAATGGCCCACCCTGTACAACTCCTCCAAGCTTATCAGAGGTTTTGTCACATGTTAATCTGAATTTTGAGTATGAACGCTCTTATGCATTGGCACAGAATCAATTGGGGACATTTTGTTCAGGAATTTAGAGCTCTTTATTTGCTTACAAAAGTCGTACAAAAAATAACATTAGCAAATAAGCAAATTTTTGTACAACTTTTGGCTGTAAGCAAAAAGCTACAAAAGAGCCTCCGAAAGTAAATTTTATTTTTCAGTTTGCAGTGGTCAGGAATTTTCAAGTGCGAAAGTCGGACAAAAAGTCGCAAGACCTCCAAAACAGCGTAAATGTAAGCCAGCCCGGACCTGGCTTAAAAAACTGCTTTGGAGAGCAAATTTTTATATTTCCCGCTGGCAGCCGTGATCACAGCTCCAGCGGGAAATATGGTTACAACATACAAAGGAGCCTTGGCTGGCATCACTCAGCAGCCACCCAGACTCCATCTGATTCTATCCCAGCTACCCTAAATTAATGATGAGGACACTGCTTTACATCCCCCCTTGTCCCCCACCCGCCCACACTGCACATCTCCCATCTGTCTGCTACCTGTTGCAAGACTACAACTCCCAGCATGCCCTTACAAGTTGTAGTCTTGTAGCAGGTAGCGGGCAGGAGATGTGCGGCGCAGGCGGGTGGGAGACAAGGGGGTATGTAAAGCAGTGTCCCCATCATTAAGTTAGGGTAGCAGGGATAGAATATACCTCGGAGCCGCAGAGTTTTTCTAGTCCCTACTGTAATTTCATATTTCCCATTGGGTCCCGTGATTGTCCGGGACCAAGCAGCCAATCATGGAACCCGGTGAGAAATTTGATCTTACAGTTGGAACTAGAAAAACTCTGTTGCTCCGTTATATGTTGAAAGGAGCCCGGGCTGACATCACTCTGCAGCCGCCCGGGCTCTGTCTGATTCTATCCTCCTTACTTTATCTAACTTAATGAGGGGATGAGGACACTGCTTTACATACCCCTGATTACTGTCGATCACGGGGCCGGAGCATTGTGACATCACGGCTCCCCTCAATGCAAGCCTATGGGAGGGGGCGTTACCCACGCGATCAGGCATCTTATCTAGGGGATAAGATGTCTAAGCGCCGGAGTACCCCTTTAACTACTGTTTATTAATGGAGTAGTCTACTGAAAAGGATCTTCAGTCCTTTGTGCCCCCAAAAAAAGAAAATAAACTTTAACTCACCGCTACAGGGGTTCTCAGCAGCAGTGATCCATGCACACGGAAGAAGGTAGAAGACCGGACAGGAGGACCAAACAGCTGTAGCGGCACTTGGGGGATACAGAGAAAGCAGTTAAAGTTTTTTTTTTTTTTTTGCAGCCTGGACACAACAGACTGAAGATGCTTTTCAGTAGACTACTCCTTTAAGGATTGTTACTTTGTCTATCCTAAAGTTTGAGTAGCAGTGTGTGAGCCTTTTTGTGATGTTTGAGCTTTATTTAAAATTTTAGCCATCCACATACTTTCTGATAATTTTATAGATTTATTGTGCATAATATAATGGGAGTAAAGGAGAGCTATTTTTTTAATAGTTAATATTCCCGTTGGTGGTAAAGTCAATGTGGCTGGATTCTCCATTGCTTTAGTGTAGCTATTGTAGGCTCATGTTACATTTGTACTGGAAACCTAGCAATATGGAACTAATAATGGCATCAAATATTGTATAATATAAAAAGAAAAATACCAGTGCTAAGGCTAATTAAATAAAGCAGGGCTTAATAAATATACATTTGATTTGACTTTATTGTCAATTGGCAGGGATTTATACACTAATAAAAAGGCTAAATTTAGATTTGTGCAGGCAATGATAAATGCAAGTCATCCATACTGAGGAAATGGCAATATGTGAATTTGGGTCACACCAGCGATACTGAAACAAACATGGAATATTAAGTGGCCAGTCCTTTTATTAGTAACTCCACAATAGAAGATTCTATACATAAATAGGCCTTAGTTGAATGAAATGATGTTAATGAATAAAAGACTCTGGAAAGCCGAGCAGCTGCAATCGGTTTAAATTTCCTGGCGCATGGACTAGATATATCATGAGAAGCAGGATTCCTATGTACTGCAAAGAAAATGAATAGTTAAAGGGAATGTATTTCTTAAACTATCTTCTACTGTCCCACTATTTAAAGGTCACTTCATTTTGAAAAAACCTTCTGATGTCACAAAGACAAGCCAGATGTTGTCATTTGAATGAGCCCCCCGTTATTTACTAAAACAAAGGAGTCACTGCACTGTGAATATCTTATGTGTTGAGCACTTCGGAGGAGGACTCAATATATTCTATAGATAGTATACTACCTAATCATAAAGGGAACCTTTCACATTGATGAAGTAGAGTCTGATTTGCTAACATCATCCTATAGAGCAGGAAAAGAGAAGCAAATCAGTATATTTTGTTGTGAGAAAACATTAAAAATATTTGTTTGTTTTTTAAACCATTTAAATCTCTGCTTCTTCTAGGCTTAGGAGTCTAGTGGGTGGTCTTAATAAGTGGCCTCATCCTCCGCCGTGGACCAGCCTACCTGTCCTAAGCCCTGCAATCCAGCACTGCGATCCTGCTTGTAATCGGCGGTGGTGGAGGGGTTGTGTGGGCGACATGGTGTTGGGGGCTGTGATCCTGTATCGGGCGCTGTACTCCTGCGGCACTGCGGGGCAGTTATTGTTATAACTGGCAGGCACAGCAGCCGTCCTGCCTGCCTACCGTTCATGCACAGCACTGCTCCCGCCTGTCTAATTGACAGGCGGGGAGCTGCACTGTGCTTTTCTGTGTCCCAGCTGCACTGAGAGTTCGGACTCATGCTGCCAGGCTGGCATGAGTCCGAAATCAATGAACTGGGACATGTAGGGAGACCCCTAGGGGTCAGTTTTTAAAAGTAAAAAGAAAATAATTGTATGTATATATATATATATATATATATATATATATATATATACATACATATACACATTTTTGTTAATCACATGATATTAGAAAGTTAATACATTGATTAACAAAATGTAAAAAGTTATTTTTGATGATAGCTACTCTTTAAGTGGCAAGAATAGTCCCCACAGGGTTCCCCTTGTGAAGTAAACCACATTACAACATAGTCATACTCGTGTTTTAGGCCTTTAATAATACTCTTAAGAAATCCATATAACATCTGAACTCTGGCCAACGTATAGACAGTAATATTGTTTATTGGAAATTGGGAAAACTACATATCTAACAATCAACTAATTTATTTTCAACTTTTAAATTGAATAAAATAAATGACATAAAATTACTTTCTTGCAACATCTATTAATTACAGAGACTAAATACTTTTCAATAAAACTGTGAATAAAAAGTTGCAAATTCTGTTGAATACTAGTATGTGTTACAAAATAAACTATTGCTCTGATTTCTCTACTAACTTGGCTTCCGTATGAAAATGGATTTATTATTTGGTTCATTAAGTGTTTTTATGTATAAAAAAAAAGCCCCATGCCAGCTGTATGATTTTAATATTGACATATGTGCTGAGTAAGATTTTTTTATTATTATTACTTTTGAATACATAAAATCCAATAACAAGCATGACTTGATAAATGAAACAATACATCAAACAGTGGGCCCTAGTTTTTGTTATACATCTTGACTCTTTGACAGAATATACCATAAGAGAGCAAGATCAGCAAACAGGATAGATGATAATTCCGAGGCTTCTGGTAAATTGACCATTATGAGCAGAAGTGCAAGAGGATGTTGCATGTAATAAATTAAGGCACTGAATCAGTAAGTGCGGCTAATAAGGAAATTTAACTTGACATTAAAAAGACATGAATCAGCCATTTACATGCCACAGTGACCTGCCGCTGAGATAATTGTATGCAAAAAATATACAATAAGGAGCTTGTATAAAGCAAGCACTGTCATGTCAAGTTCTGGACAAAATAATATTATTATATCAAAATCTGGTGTTATCACTTTTATGAAAAAGTAGTAGTTAAAAATAAAGAATAATACAGTATAATCTACAGAATCTTATGTTTAATTGCAAGAAATTCATGCAAGTTTCAGGTTATTGAGCCTAATAAGAACCTGGCACTGGTTTTTGGTCAATGAGCCTAATAAGAACCTGGCACTTCCTGTTCTGTAAAGATTTCAGTAGTCATCTCATGACAAGCAGGATTATATTGAAGGGGACTGTAACCCTGCTGGGTAACACCTACTGGTGTTTTGATGCTTATTTTTGCCCCAGTGTCCTATTCTCTCCTGACCTCCGAGTAATGCTGGGTGCCTTCTGTTGGCATCTTCTGCTCCCCTCCAACTACTGTCTTGATCCTTTTACTGACACTTTGAGTTATAATTTTTAGAGGGGGGGGGGGGATGCACAATTTTGTCTATTCTTAAGCACACACTCTGAATGTGTCCCCCACCTATCCCTAGCCAATCCTATCCATTTAAATTTGCTCCACCCAACATCCTTTTTTTATTTTAATAAAAGTTTTTTTTAAAGCAGTGCAATAATAGAAAAGTATCTAACCTTAACTATCATTTTTGTTGTATTGACCCACAGAATAAAGAACACATGTAATTTTTACCGTAAAGTGTACAAAGTATAAACAAAACACTTCAAAATTTGCTAAATTGCGTTTTTCTTTTCGAGTTCCCAACACTAATATTTTTTTCCCATACATTTTATGGTAATATGAGTGATGTCATTACAAATTAAAATTGGTTGTGCGAAAATCAAGCCCTAATATGGATTTGTGGATGGAAATATAAAAGAGTTATGGCTATAAGAAGACAAGAATGCAAAAAAATTGGCTGTGTCCTTAAGGCCAATATGGCTTGTGTCCTTAAGGGGTTAATTATTGGACTATCAGATGATGGGTGCAGTTATACAGTCAGGTGGTGTGCATGTTTTACATGGCGGGACGGGTATGTCTGCTATACACCCCCTGACTGTATAATCCCATCCATCACCTGATATTTACTTTTATTATTTAAATTAATGTTACATTCCCTGCACTGCTGATTGATTCCCTGAATTGTCAGACAAAATATAAACACACATCTCTTGGGAACAGAAGGACGTATCAAGAAATTGTGAAGAGGCTTCTGATCAGAGTACCCTAGGATATTTAATGCTAATGCAATCCCATTTTTTAAGGGTTGGTCACAGGTCCTTTTTAATGTACAGTAAAAGGTTCATTGTAAATGTCATAATCCGTTTGGCAGAAAAGAGGCTTCTGCAAATGTTATTGGCTTTTTAATGGATGAATTACATAATTTTGCAACCCAAATATTAATATAAATCACACTAAATAAATATTTAGCATTTATCCATATCCATAGCAATTTCCCAAAGCTTTCAATCTTTTCCAGAATTTTTGTTAATGATATTGCAGTTTTGCATTTCCCTGCACTGCTAGGATCACTGCTGAACAAGGAAAAACTGTGAAGGGACTGCATTAAGAAATCAGCAACTTATAAATTACTGGTACAATCCTCTAGAAAAGGAAATAAAAATATAGTTAGCTCACATGATCACAAGATGGACAGCAATTGTAACAGGACAGCCATTTATATTTAAAAAAAATAATAAATAAGTGAATAAATAGGATCATAATTAAAAATTTTACAATTGGTTTACAAAAATAAAAAAAGCATAACAATAAGCAATATTAGGTAAACAGTGTTGCAAGCATATCAATAAAAAAATAAGGTACGGTAAACACAAATTGCTTCATAACATTTCATATAACTTTTATTAAGTAATTGTCCTACGACTAAACAAAATATAAATATTTTAACACCATGTGCAATAACATGTTACACCATGATCAGTGTAAGGGTGTGTTCACACTGCAGAATTCCGCGAGCAGAGATTCCATCTGGACTTCGGCGCAAAGAATGAACAGCGGTGGAATTCCTCAGTGTGAACGGGTCTCGCGAAAGACCCATTCACACTGATGTTATAACATAGTAACATAGTTCATAAGGTTGAAAAAAGACCAGAGTCCATCAGGTTCAACCTATATCCCTATTGAGTCTCTACTGAGTTGATCCAGGGGAAGGCAAAAAACCCTCATACTAGAGGTAAAAATTCCTTCTGGACTCCAAATATGGCAGTCGGAATAGATCCATGGATGCACGTTCTGTCCCTATAAATCTAGTATACATAACCAGCAATGTTATTACTCTCCAAAAATGCATCCAGACTCCTTTTGAACTCTTTTACAGAGTTCACCATGACCACCTCCTCTGGCAGAGAGTTCCATAGTCTCACTGCTCTCATAGTAAAGAACCCTCGTCTGTGCTGGTGTAGAAACCTTCTTTCCTCAAGATGTAGAGGATGCCCCCTTGTCATAGATACAGTCCTGGGTATAAATAGATCATGGGAGAGATCTCTGTATGGTCCCCTGATATATTTACACATAGTTATTAGGTCGCCCCTAAGCCTTCTTTTTTCTAAACTAAATAATCCCAATTCTGATAATCTTTCTGGGTACTGTAGTCCTCCCATTCCCTGTATTACTCAAGTTACCCGTCTTTGAACCCTCTCCAGCTCCACTATATCTTTCTTGTACACTGGTGCCCAGTACTGTACACAGTATTCTATGTGTGGTCTGACTAGTGATTTGTACAGCGGTAGAATTATTTCCTTGTCATGGGCATCTATGCCCCTATTGATGCACCCCATGATTTTAGTTGCCTTGGCAGCAGCTGGCCGACACTGGTCACTACAGCTAAATTTACTGTTAACTAAGACCCCTTAGTCCTTTTCTACATCAGTTGTCCCAAGTGTTCTCCCAATTAATATATAATCCCAACCCGGATTTTTCTTCCCCATGTGCATTACCTTACATTTATCAGTGTTGAACCTCATCTGCCACTTCCCAGCCCAAACCTCCAACCTATCCAGACCCATTTGTAATAGTGCACTGTCCTCTGTAGTGTTTACCGCTCTACAGATTTTAGTATCATCTGCAAAGATTGCTACTTTACTATTCAACCCCTCTACACCGTCATTAACCTGTTAAGGACCCATGACGTAACGTTACGTCATGAGTCCGCTCCCGATCTATAGATGGCTAATAGCGCGCGGCACTGATCGCAGGGTGGCGCGTTATTAACCCTTTAGACGCAGCATTCAAAGTTGAACGCCGCATCAAAAGTCAAAGTAAAACAATGCCAGTTAGCTCAGGGAGCTGTTCGGGATCGCCACGGCGTAATCGCGGCATCCCGAACAACTGCAGGACACGAGGAGGGTCTCCTACCTTGTCCGATCGCCGAATGACTGCTCAGTGCCTGAGATCCAGGCATGAGCAGTCAAGCGGCAGAATCATTGATCAATGCTTTCCTATGAGAAAGCATTGAACAATGTAAAACATCAGTGTGTGCAGTGTTATAGCCCCCTATGGGAGCTATAACATTGCAAAAAAAAAGTGAAAAATAAAAAGTGAATAAAGATCATCTAACCCCTTCGCTATTAAAAGTTTGAATCACCCCCCTTTTCCCATAAAAACAAAAACTGTGTAAATAAAAATGATATGTGGTATCCCCACGTGCATAAATGTCTGAACTATAAAAATATATTGTTAATTAAACCGCACGGACAATGGCGTACGCGCAAAAAAATTCCAAAGTCTAAAATAGTGTATTTTTGGTCACTTTTTATATCATGTGAAAATTATTAAAAAGCGATCAATAAGTTCGATCAATACAAAAATGGTACTGCAAAAAAACTTCAGATCACAGCGCAAAAAATGAGTCCTCATACCTCCCCATACACATAAAAATAAAAAAGTTATAGGGGCAGAAGATGACAATTTTAAACGTATACATTTTCCTGCATGTAGTTATGATTTTTTCCAGAAGTACGACAAAATCAAACCTATATAAGTAGGGTATCATTTTAACTTTATGGACCTACGGAATAAAGAGAATGTGTCATTTTTACCGAAAAATTTACTGTGTAGAAACGGAAGCCCCCCAAATTTACAAAATGGCGTTTTTTTTTTCAATTTTGTCTCACAAAGATTTTTGTTCCCAGTTTCACTGTAGATTTATGGGTAAAATGACTGATCTCATTACAAAAAAGAATTGGTGGCACAAAAAATAAGCCATCATATGGATTTTTAGGTGCAAAATTGAAAGAGTTATGATTTTTTAAAGGTAAGGAGCAAAAAACAAAAATGCAAAAACGGAAAAACCCCTGGTCCTTAAGGGGTTAATGAATATATTAAATAGAGCAGGACCCAAGACTGACCTCTGTGGTACCCAACTAGTAACAGCCACCCAATCAGAATAAGTAGCATTTATAATCACCCTCTGTTTTCTATCACTGAGCCAGTTACTCACCCACTTACACACATTCTCCCCCAGCCCCATCCTTCTCATTTTATGCACCAACCTTTTATGTGGAACCGTATCAAATGCTTTGGAAAAATCCAGATATACAACATCCAGCCATTCCCCCTGGTCCAGTCTAGAGCACACCTCCTCATAAAAGCTGATCAGGTTAGTTTGACAGGAATGATCTATCATAAACCCATGCTGATATGGGATCGGGGTCATACATTTATTTTTATCAAGATACTCCAAAAATAGCATCCCTTAGGAAACCCTCAAACAATTAACATACAATTGAGGATTTTCCTAGTAGAGTGACGGAAAATATTGATTTTATTAAGACAGGAGGCGAATATCAGAATGCATTATCCTTCTTTATTTTGCCCATTAGCAGAAAGAATGACAGTATTAAACATGAAAAGAAAAAGAAAATACAGGTGTCCAAGCACCTAGTAACCATAGCAACTCCCTCCTCCATCCCACCAATCCAAGCATAGACTGCCCTATATAACCAAGCTGCAGCCCCTCCTCCTCCTCTTTCTTTATGCCGTGCCTTAGTCCAGCATCGAAACTGCAGAACTCGCGCGACGGCGTCCACACGGAGGATCTTGAACCAATAACGCAGAACGTCAATCTTCAAACAGGAATGATCAACCGGATAGGTCACGCAGCTGACCCCAACCAACAACCGTGGCAAGGCAGAACCATGCTTCAATATCCTGAAAACAACAAAGGTTATAAATAATAACGGGTAGGGGAAACGGGTGGGATGATATTCGCCTCCTGTCTTAATAAAATCAATATTTTCCGTCACTCTACTAGGAAAATCCTCAATTTTATTGCAGACAGGAGGCTCATATCAGAATGCATGTTCAAAGCACAGTACATAGAGAAGCATCATAAATCCATCACAATACAGACATAGACACATGTACAGTAGGTTTAAAATAGAACGTTCGGAATGTATCCTCAGACGACCAGTCGGCCGCCCTCAAGAGTTCCGAAAGCGAGCCACCCGTCTGAAAGACTTTGGTCGACATCGCACTCCTAGTGGAGTGAGCCGTGAATAGTGACACATCAATACCCGCCAAGGACATTGTCAATTTCACCCACCGAGCCAATGTCGGGGAGGAAACTGGTAAATATGGCGGACAATAGGAGATGAGGAGCTGCGCCGAACCCGTCGGACGACGCGTAGCTGTCTTCAACTCATAAGATCGAAGACATCGTACGACACACAATTTCGGACGCGTCGGAAAAAACGGGAAGAAAACCGAACGTAGATCGGTTTTGGTCCTACGACAAATGGAAAAACGAACCCCATCGGGAACAAATTGTTTCCTGGAAATATCCAGGGCCCGTACGTCTGACACACGCTTGATGGAGACCAGGCACAACAACATTGTCAATTTAAACGACAGGAGTTTAAGAGACAAGTCGTCATTGTCTTCCCATGTCTCAAACATGCGTAATAAACTGCTAACATCCCACGTGGTGAGATATCGCGAAGAAGGCGGTCTCTTAAACCGCATCCCCCTCATAAGACGGCAGACAATAGGGTGTTGTCCAACCAATAAGCCATCCACCAACCCATGGGAGGCGGAAATAGCCGAGCGATAAACGTTAATCGTGCGATAAGCTTTCCCCGCCTCAAAAGACTCCGAGAGGTAATTAATGACCTCCGCTACAGGGGCACGTACGGGATCCAAATCCCGTCGTGAGCACCAACGAAGCCAAAGTCCCCAGGCTGATCGATAAGCCGATCTGGTACCTGGAGCCCAAGCGTCATTGATGAGGTCAGAAGCCGATTGCGAAATGCGGCCCCCAAGCGAAGGTGTCCCGAAATCAACCATGCCAACAGCGGCAGTTGATCTTCCGATATCAAGGGATGAAGATTCCCTGAGGGGTCTCGAAGCAACGTGAGTAGAGGCGGACACAACCTCGGCACATCTATGGCCATCCCCAGGACCTGGGGAAACCACGACTGAGTCGGCCACCAGGGGGTAATCAACACCAGCGTCGCTTTCTGGGACACCGTCTGCCATAATACTCTGGGGATCATGGCAAATGGCGGGAAGGCGTACAGAGTGCTCTGTGGCCACACTTGAAGAAACACGTCCGTCGCCATGGCGTCCGGATCCGGTCGCCAACTGAAAAATCGTGGCAGCTGTCGATTGAGACGAGATGCGAATAAGTCGATACTCAATGGCCCCCACAGGGCACGGATCGCCCGGAACACCGTTGGCTCCAACATCCAATCGCTGGAGTCCGTGAGGTACCTGGAGTTCCAGTCCGCAATGGCGTTGGAAATTCCAGGAAGATACTCCGCGGTCAACAATATATTCCGCTGAAGGCAGAATTGCCAAAGGACCGTCGTGAGATCTGCGAGGATCTTGGATTTCGTGCCTCCCAGGCCGTTGATGTATTGAACGGCTGCTACATTGTCCATGCGCAACAGGATACAACAATCCAACCTGTGGAAAGCGAAACTCCTCAGGGCAAAGGTGCCCGCGAGAAGTTCCAGGCAATTGATGTGCAAACACATTTCCGATGGTGACCACTTGCCTCCGGACGTCTGGCGTCTGATTCTATCACCAAGTCCGGTTTGGAATTAAAAATTGTCTTCCCATTCCAAACCTGGACATGACGTAGCCACCACAGGAGTTCTCCCTTGGCTTCTGCGGATAGTGGCACTTCGGTTGAGTAGGGCAAACCCTCCCTCAAGTGCCGAATCTTCAGCCTCTGCAGCGCCCTGTAGTGTAAGGGGGCAGGGAAGATCGCCTGGATGGAGGCTGTCAGCAGACCGACCACCCGAGCGAGCGCCCGCAAAGAGACCACCTCTGCACGGAGAAGCCTCCGGATCTCCTTGCGGATCGTAGTCAGTTTCCTCGTGGGCAGACTCAGGGTGGCCAAGTGGGTATCCACCTCGAACCCCAGGAACTCCGTCCGTCGAGACGGCGTGAGTACCGACTTCTCTTCGTTGAGCAGAAAGCCCAACTCCGAGAACAGAGCGGCCGTCCATTGGACATGCTGCACGGCCAACGCGTACCTGGACGCCATGATCAGAATATCGTCGAGATAGACGATCAGGCGTACCCCCTGGCTCCTGAGCAAAGCCATGACCGGTCTCAGCAGTTTGGTGAAGCACCATGGTGCTGAAGAAAGGCCGAACGGGAGGCACGCAAATTCCCATTTGCGACCTTCCCAACAGAACTGAAGATATGGACGGGAAGAAAGGTGTATCGCCAACAATTTGTCCTGAACAGCTTTGAAAGATTTGTCAATACCCTTTTTAGGGTTTTTACCGGTCTTAACCAGATAGCGCACCAGAATGGGGTTCAACTCTGGCGTCATGGCGACATTATTGGACAGTGACGGTCGTGGACACTCCGCCCTCAATTTATTGCGGTTGCGACTATCTAACATAATCAGCCACCTGTGACATGGGCGTCCACTCCCCCGAACGGGGGTGTTTGATATTCTCCGGGCTGAAGAATGGAATTCCCATGGAATCCAAGATCGCCCCGGGGGCGCTTGTGTCAGCGGAGCTATGTGGAGGAGAACGACTCGCGTTCCCTTCCAGATCCTCGTCCTCAAACTCATATAAATCATCATCCCCAGAGTCTGAGGTGCCATCTGAATCTTCAATAAAAGAGTCGGGCTTATTACGCCTGGAGGACCGAGAGGTTCCACCGGGCATGTCATCCCCATTCGTGGGGTTCTGAGCACTCACATTGGTATCCTCAGGAGGCACTGAGGTCTTAGTTAGTTTAGAACCACCTCCAATAGTAGGTGTATTGGTAAGGTGGGCATCTAAGTCGGAGCAATAGCGTCTCTTCCGGTCCGACTTGCCGGGTCTTAGTAGGCTGGCAGCCTGGGATTGTATGTGGGAGACGACCAAGGGGGTATCTGAAGAGGCCGGCCCTTCCCGGTGTTGCCGTGACAACGCCATGGAAACAGACTTTGATATGCTGTCATTGACAGATGACATGGCGGAGGCCAGGGCAGATTGGACCGATGTAGACACCATCTGTTGCAATAATTCAGAAGGGGCTAGGGTATGGTCCTGAGATGAATGAGTCAGCCCACCATTAGGTGGAGATAGCTGATCATCAGACATGATGTAGTTAAAATATGTATGGATGTACAATATAAGCGTGCAGTCCCAGCTGTAAGGAGAGAACAGACACAGGGACTAGCATTAACTGCAGTGAATAAATAACATATAAATATACAAGGGTATACAATAAGAGAGAGAGAGAAAATGTTCGCAATAAGGCGCAGCGAAAAAACCCCACTCAGTTGCGAACTGGGTAAGGCGATATTAATGTGCCAGCGCCGAATGATGAGCGGAGGGGCCGCGGGGAATCCCTGAGTCGGCGACCGACGAAACGGCCGTGCCGCGCAACCAAGGGACTCGCCGGGGCAACACACAGAAGGCCCCGCACGCAGGCGAGGTAACAGGCCAAAACGCTCGCAAAGCGAACGTGCGGACACACCCCCCTGCGGCGCGCAAAGCGCTCAGGAGATCTCAGACTGAAAGCCGGAGAAGAAGGGGGGCGGAGTCAGAAAAAATGGCGGAGCGCCAAAGGGGAGAAAAAGTAAGTGAGACAGAACAACGGTACCGTTCCCTGGGTCTGAAATACCGACCCAGAGGACAAAAAAGGGGGGAACGGATATAGATATATAGATGGATATAGGTAGAAAAACACGGGGAGATGGGGGGAGAGAGAGATAAAGATAGAGAGAGAGGGAGAGGGACCCTCGCTCCCTCAGAAGCTGGCCACAGAAGGCAGAAGTCCCCCAACCCTGGGAGTACAGGGTCAAGGTAGAAATCACAATGTGGGTGACAGGAATGAGAAATAATCAATGCACTTATCTGTTAGACACTGATGCTGCTAACGAGCAGAAAGAAAGAGGAGGAGGAGGGGCTGCAGCTTGGTTATATAGGGCAGTCTATGCTTGGATTGGTGGGATGGAGGAGGGAGTTGCTATGGTTTCTAGGTGCTTGGACACCTGTGTTTTCTTTTTCTTTTCATGTTTGATACTGTCATTCTTTCTGCTAATGGGCAAAATAAAGAAGGATAATGCATTCTGATATGAGCCCCCTGTCTGCAATAAAATCGAGGTTAAACTAACAGGCCTATAATTCCCAGGGTTACCTTTTGACCCCTTTTTAAATATTGGCACCACATTTGCCATGCGCCAGTCCTGGGGAACAGTCCCTATAGAGCCCCTGAATATTAAAAATAGGGGTCAGTCTATTACATTACTTAATTCCTTTAGAACACGGGGGTGAATTCCATCTGGACCTGGTGATTTATCTATTTAGATTTTTTGTAGGTGGCAATGTACTTCCTCTGTTAGACAGATGACCTGTATAGGGGAGTTTACCTTATCTCTCTGTATTTCACCTGGCATTTCATTTTCCTCGGTGAATACAGTGGGGAAGAATTTGTTTAATATATTTGCTTTTTCCTAATTCCCGTTAATAATTTCATCTTTATCATTTTTTAAAGGGCCACCATTTTCATTTTTAACCTTATTGCTATTTATATAGTTAAAGAACATTTTGGGGTTAGTTTTACTCTCTTTGGCAATGTGTCTTTCTGTGTCTATTTTTGTGGCTTTTATCTTTTTTTTTTATATTTTACTTTTTTCTCTATAGCTTTTTAATGCTTCTTCACTGTTACGCCGAGCGCTCCGGGTCCCTGCTCCTCCCCGAAGCGCTCGCAGCGTTTCTCTCCCTGCAGCGCCCCGGTCAGACCCGCTGACCGGGAGCGCTGCACTGACATGGCCGGCGGGGATGCGATTCGCATAGCGGGACGCGCCCGCCCGCGAATCGCACCCCAGGTCACTTACCTGTCCCGGTCCCCGGCTGTCATGCTCTGGCGCGCGCGGCTCCGCTCTCTAGGACGCGCGCGCGCCAGCGCTCTGAGATTTAAAGGGCCAGTGCACCAATGATGGTGCCTGGCCCAATCACCCTAATTAGTTTCCACCTGCTCCCTGGCTATATGACCTCACTTCCCCTGCACTTCCTTGCTGGATCTTGTTGCCTTGTGCCTTGAGAAAGCTTTACTGTGTTACCTATACTGTGTTCCAGACCACCTGCTATTCCACCATTGACTACGAACCTTGCCGCCTGTCCCGACCTTCTGCTACGTCTGACCTTGCTCTTGTCTACTCCCTTGTACCGCGCTTATCTCAGCAGTCAGAGAGGTTGAGCCGTTGCCAGTGGATACGACCTGGTTGCTACCGCCGCTGCAAGACCATCCCGCTTTGCGGCGGGCTCTGTCCTGTTTTAGTAGTTTAAATGCTTTATTTTAGTCATTTATTGCGCCCTTAAAATTTTTATTCATTCATATTGGTTTTCTTTTATTTCTGACCCTTTTATTCCCATAAGGTATATACAAAAAAAATATATTACCTAAAAGAAATAAGTGAAATAGTGATATCTTTTTTTCCAGCATTTTCACATAATGAAGATCAATAATGCATATGTTCAAGAATAGCACAATTAATATAAAACAAATCACCCTATACCTATTGTATATCAAAGACAGATTCAGGACAGAGTCCAGTCCACTAGTGAGGCAGTGTTTAAAAAAATAAAATAAAAAACTTTAAATACACATAAATACAACCAAAGATGGTACCATAAAATATTCAACTTATCCTAAAAATATTCTCACGCAATTATGTCAGTAAAGTAAACAATTAAGGCTCCCAGAATATGGCAAAGCACAAAATGTTTTCCGTGTTGTATTTTTTTTTACTGATTCTGTAAATTTATAAAACAATAAAAAGGGAACCATAAAAAAAAGAACCATAAAAAATGACAACTCATTGAGCCCTCACACAGCTCCATTGGTATAAAAAAAAGTTGTAAGAATATTGCGAACCAAATAAATAAATAAAACAAATTGAAAGTGCCCCTATTTTCTATAACCAAACTGGTACAAACCAAGCAGTAGCAGCCTGGCATTACCAGGGTGGCAGGGCCCATTTATAATGGCCCTTCATATGCTAAATTATGCCAGCCTGCAACAGCTCTAGATCGAGAGCATAAACATTTTGGGCCTGATGATACCTGACTCTTCACAGTACCCCTGGTGTTGGTGGGTATTGAGGTAATCATTGAGAGATAGGGTTAGCCATTATTGCCTAATGCTAAGCTCTGGCTTAGTAATTAATACTGTTTATGAGATTTTCCTACTACACCCATTATGTGACCAGCTGCTTAAGTTGCCTACGTCATTAAGTTGCCTACATCATAGAGGGGAGGAGCTCATTGCATAGCAATGCAGGAGTATTAGAAATGTGTACTCATGCTGGACTCAGCTTTAAAGTTATCTGGTCTTTTTACTGTTTAACCCCTTAAGGACCAAGACCATTATGACCTTAAGGACCAGAGCATTTTTTAGTGACCACTGTCACTTTAAGCATTAATAACTGTGGGATGCTTTTACTCATGAATTTGATTCTGAGATTGTTTTTCATGACATATTCTACTGTATCATAGTGGTAAACTTTCTTTGATAGTTGCATCATTTCTTGGTAAAAAATTCAAAAATTTCAAGAAAAATTTAAATGTTTTGCATTTTAAAAATTTTTAAGCTCTCTGCTTGTAACAAAAATATACAAACCAAATTTATTATATATTGATTCCCATATACAATATTTCTACTTTATGTAAGCATCATAAGGTACGCCCTGATTCCTTAAAGGAGATATCCATTGGTGAAAAACGTATCCCCTATCCAAAGGATAGGGGATAAGTTTCAGATTGTGGGGGTCCGACCGATGGGGCCCCCCGTGATCTCCTGTACGCGGCCCTGACAGCCCGCGGGAAGGGGGCATGTTGGCCACCGCATAAAGCGGCAGCTAACACGCCCCCTCAATACAACTCTATGGCAGGGCCGGAACGCTGCCTTCGGCAATCTCCGACTCTGCCATAGAATTTTATTGAGGGGGCATTTCGGCCGCCGCTTCATGCGGTGGTCAACGCGTGCTATCTGGCCAGCGAGCCGGGGCCCCGTACAGAAGATCGCGGGGGAGCCCAGCTGTTGGATCCCTCGCGATCTGAAACTTATCCCCTATCCTAAGGAGTTATCCCCTATCCTAAGTTTTTCACCACTGTACTACCCCTTTAAGGACTTGGGAATGGGGGCGTAACCATGCGCCCTGCATCCTTAAGTAATTAAAATTTAACATGATCACAATGGTATGTTAGGAAGCATGTTGGGCTTACACGCCATTGCAATAAAGTTAAGACAGGCTACATCTGTAAATGTGAAACATAGCATAGAATTTAAGGGAGTAAATGCATAGTATAATCTTTGATTATGTGAGGAAGCCATGTGGAAAAGAGTAAAAGGAATAATCTTTTTGGTGTGGGTGAAGACACTGTTGAATGTCTACCATGTAGAAGGACTGCAATTTAAGTTTTAGATGTCTTAAAAGGGTACTCTGGTGCATGAGAAAATCCCCATAGCAAAACACTCCTGCTCTCGACAGGTCCTGACACAGACAGAGGTTTCAGCTGAGCGAACTGTAATCAGACTGGAAAGAACTACACAACTTCCTCTGGAACCTACAGCAGCTAATAAATCCTGGAAGGATTTTGATTTTTAAATAATAATATTTACAAATCTGTTTAACTTTCTGGCACCAGTTGATTTGAAAAAAAAAAAAAAAAAATCCCCTCCAGAGTACACCTCTAATGCCATAGGGGATATATCATATTTTGATGTGGATGAGTCCAGTAGAGGGTCTGATTCCAAAAACTCTTTAGGATAAAGTAAAATTTGCTTTGACTTTTCCAGTGGTAGCTAATTTATCAAATCCCACCATTTAAAAATATCACACTTTATTTTTTATTTTTTTTACATATTCAAAACAAATTTTATTGAAGGTATAATGCAAGGGGATACAGGAAATAAAAAAAAGAGGTGAAACAAATAGTAAAGGTAGGTGTGAGGCATGGATCAATGCAAATAAGGTTAAAGCAAATTCCGCGGAACCTAGCAAGTCTTTGCAGTCCATCAGTTTAATTATGTATGGGACAATTTTTTTTATCTCCCTTCAGCCCAGACCAAACTTATGTAGATCTAAAGTGTTTAACTATTGATGAAGAACATGTGCCATTTTAATAAACTTGGTGCAGGTACACAAAACATATGAAAAGCAAAATGGAATGAAAAATCTGTTTAAATACACAAACAAATGCCCTCCTCCTCTCATATCTAATACTTTTACTCATTTGTTTGATTTCCTCTTTATTTTCTTTAAGGACTTAAGTATTAAAATCTAATATAGTTTTAGGTCAATTTTATGCAGAGATAAAGATAATTCTGACGGGTACACAAACACATTGCTGCGAGGATGAATTTAATAGGAAGACAAATAAGAATTTAGTACTTTATGTTTTTGAAGTTAAGATGGAAACCCATGTAAACCCAAGAACCACACATCTACTTTGCAGAAGGGGCCTTTGATTAAAGGGGTACTCCAGTGGAAAACATTTTTTTTTTTTTTAAATCAACTGGTGCCAGAAAGTTAAACAGATTTGTAAATTCAGTACTTATTAGCTGCTGTATGCTTCACAGGAAGTTCTTTTCTTTTGGAATTTTCTCTGTCTGACCACAGTGCTCTCTGCTGACACCTGCATCCATGTCAGGAACTCCTGGAGCATAAAGCAGCCGGATAAGTACTGGAAGGATTAAGATTTTTTTAATAGAAGTAATTTACAAATCTGTTTTACTTTCTGATGCCAGTTGATGCCATTTTTTTCCCACTGGAGTACCCCTTTAAGGTAACCACTGAACGCCAATGCAGCAAGTACCTGCAGGGTCCTAAAAGTAGGACATGCAGCAATCATTTATTGAATTGAATTGAGTCTATTAAAATATTAGACCAAAAATTATAAATATAGAAAAAAAAAATAATTTATTAAATGAGATATTTAAAAAAAATGTCTTACTCCTTTATGTTACACCAGATGAAGAGAACACATTTGTATGTGCAGACAATCAGCTGGGAGAATGCCCACAATGTTTATGATTAAACATGTAATTAAAGTGTAGCAAAATGACACCTTTTAGCTAAGACTACATGGCAACACAGCTAATTTCATTACCTAGTTAGTTAATTAATGCTCATAGGAAGGGAAAGTCACAGTAGGTTATGTTAATGAATACCATCCTAACCTTTTCTATTATACTCAGAATTGTTTTGAAATTCCCATAATCACTAGGCCGAAAATTACACAGACGGGGTGATGTAAATGGCTGTTGTGATTGTGGCATATTTTAACCAGTTTTTTTTTCTTCCTATTTTATTGAAAGAATACATTTTAATGATAATTGTTCATGATAAATGTACAAGCTTCACTATATTTAAGTGATACTTTGATATGATTTTAGTATTTTAAACACTATGGGGGACATTCATCAAGGTATTTAGAGCCTTTTTTTTTTTTTTTTTGCTTACGCATTTTTTTGTGCGACAAAAGCAAAAAGTTACAAACAGCCTTCCCTAAGCAAATTTTAGTTTTCACTTTACAGTGGTCACGTATTGATGATGTGCAAAAGTCGCAGGTAGGTGAAAAGAAATGGCGCAAACCCCTTAGAAAAAAGTCACGTCTGCTCCAGGTCTAGTCTGGAGTACAAAACTCCAATACATGAGTAAATTTAAAAAGTTGCAAAAAAGTCTCACAAAAGTGTAAGCTGCGACTTTTTTGTTTTGCTTATCATTTATCCTTACCAATGGAAACAATGATAAATGTCCCCCTTTGTTGTTACATAAGAGCTTAAATGAGTATTCCAGGATTTTTTTCTTTTGACTATGCTACAGGGGCTGTAAAGTTACTGTAGTACATAATATGGTGTCTGTATCTGTGTGTGACGGTTTTCTCATAATTATGTGATTTTCCCCCCAATAAGTATTTTTAACAGCATACAAAATGACTGTTGTCTCTGATTTTTCCCAGGTTGCAATGCGGCCAAGACCTGACTCACTAGTCAGCTGATGACAGGGAGCCTATCTGCTTCAATGGGTGGAGTGATCGCTTGGTGAGAGAGAGATCAATCTGCAACTAATACAACAGCTGTAGGCACCATGATTGAAAACCACAGGTCTTTTGAATGGATGCAGCTAATTTATGTTTCAATGGGTGGGGTGGCTGATGTGTGAGAGGGAGGAAAATGGAATTATGGGATTTGTAAGCAAAGGAGAAAACTCAAAAAGGAAATACCAGTTCACAAAAAGCTAGCCACAGTGTTATGGTAATCTCACAACATAGCCATTTAGCCCCAAGGCAAGCGCAAATTCTTCCTAAGCATGTCTATTACTGTCTGCCAGGTACGTACTAAAATCACCTTATGGTGGATAACCCCTTTAACCTAACAATAAATGTACTTGTATTACAATTTACATTTCAAAATAAGAATTATACACCCTGATCCAAATTATTATGCTAATTATATTTTTCTCATTTACCTTAATAATTGATGTAGATAATAGTCAGCATGATTCTCATGTTATCAACTATTAAGAGTACAATTCAAATTTTATTGAACAAACCTCCTAATTAGAGATGAGTGAACTTTTGAAAAATTAGATTCGGCTGATTCACCGAATTTTTCTAAAATTATTTGTGGCGAATCCATAAGAAAAACAGCTATTCCTGCCTCAATAGGGGTGTAGAACACTTTGCTTTGTTCTAACACGAATATGGAGTGTACTGGGGTAGTGAAATAATACTGTTATTGAAAAATGACCAGCAGATTACAGGCATCCCTTTTAGAATCACTGCCGCAGAGCGGCACAATGACAGAGCCTGGAGGCTGAATGACACAGCGTGGAGCTCTTGGCAGCATTAGGAGACCATATAGTAGCTAAATGACACAGCGTGGAGGTGTTGGCAGCATGAGGAGACCATATAATGTCTGAATGGCACAGCCTGGAGTTGGCTGAAGCATGAAGAGAGACCATATAGTGTCTGTATGACACAGCCTGTTGTTGGCTGAAGCATGAGGAGACCATATATTTGCTGAATGACACAGCCTGGAGCTGGAAGCAGCATGAGTAGACACTAGGGCTTCACAATCGCTAAACTTAAAAGATGAATTTTGAAATGTAAATTGAAGATTTAGGGTAGCTAGTGCTACCTTAAATTTTTTTTAGGCCCAGGCCCAGCAGCATCAGTAAACCATATATTGGCTGAATGACACAGCCTGGAGTTGGCTGAAGCATGAGGCGACCATATAGTGTCTGAATGGCACAGCCTGGACTTGGCAGAAGTATGAGGAGACCATTGAAATCTAAGATTTTTAAATAGAAATTTAAGATGTTTAAATTGAAATTGAGTATTTTGAAATTGAAATGTTAACTCCCAAATTTTTGTGTCCCGGGCCCCGGTGTGTGGGTACAAAGGACCAAATCTAACAAGGAGTCACATGGCAGCACAATGACAGAGCCTGGAGATGGCATCAGTATGAGGACACCATATAGTGACTGAATGGCACAGCCTGGAGTTGTCATCAGTATGAGGAGACCATATAGTTGCTGAATGACACAGCCTGGAGTTGGATGAAGCAGTGTCTTAAATCTGTTTGGTACTATTATTTGTGAAGTGTTGGTGTGGCACCATGGTCAATCTACTCTCATGCATCAGGCATTGGTGGTTGGAAATCCTGGCTAATCCATGCCTGATTTATCTTCACAAAGGTCAGTCTCTCCACATTTTTGGACAGACGAGTTCTCCTTGCGGTGACTATGGCCCCCAGCACACTAAACACCCGCTCTTATGGCACACTACTGGCTGGGCAGGACAGCTTTTCCAGGGCAAACTCTGCTAATTGCGGCCACAAATCAAGTTTGGCTGCCCAAAAGTCCAGTGGATCTTTAGGGTGTGTTGGCATGGGCATGTCAAGTTATGCCACCACCTGCTGGTTCAGGTCCTGCTCCTGGTGTACCTGTTGCTGATGAGTTGCTTCACTATGCGGGTGAAGAAAGCTACTCATCAGCGACTGTAGACTCAGGCTTCTGCTGATGGAGCTGGTACTGCTCCTGCCACCCCACCCCTCCCCAGCAGCCATGGCAGTGGAAGGTGAGGCCCCCCGATTCAGACCTGCGAGAGGATGGACGATGGTGCCAATAGGCATCGGCCAACTGACTACATAGGATGCCTCTGTAGTAGGCAACTTTGTCCTCCCTCTCAGTGAATGTAAAAAAGGCCCCTATTTTGTGGCGATAGTGAGGGACCAATAAGGTGAAGATCCAGAAGTCATCCCGCTGCCTAATGGTGACAATTCGGCTGTCACTACGCAAGCAAGTGAGCATGCATCGTGCCATTTGTGCAAGTGACTGAGATGGACTCCCTGCCTCCATCTCCACTGCATACTGCCACGGTGTTTCTGGGTCCTCTGTATCGCCTTCCTCTTAACCCCCTAGCTCCTTTGGCTGCTACTGCTCCTCCTCTCCTGTCAGATTACTAGAAAAAACGCCCATTTAGTGAAACCTAAACTGGGCTCCACTGTGCCCCTCCCCCTACTCCTCCAGTTCAGCCCCCACAGGGCTCATGTGGCCGTGAGATGTAGGCACGACGTCTCCAGTACCCTGACCAGCCATCATTTCCAACACGTGTTGTAAGAAATGAAGCAGTGGAATGACGTTGTTCATCCCGTAATCCTGGCAACTTACTAATAATGTGGCTTCCTCAAAGGGCCTAAGCAAGCGGCAGGTGTCACGGATGAGCTGCCACTGGTTCACATTGAAGTTACACAGGGGAGTACCCATATCCACTTGGATAATCAATAAATCGGTGATGGCTTTTCTCTGTTCGTATAGTCTGTCCAACATATGGAGGGTGGAATTCCAACGTGTGGCAACGTCACAAATCAGACTATGTTGGGGGATACCGTTCTGACGCTGCAGCTCAAGGAGGGTGTGCTTTGCGGTGTAAATGTTTTTTTTCTCTCCTTTTACCCCTTATGAAAAGGTAAAGTTGGGGTCTACAGCAGCATGTAATTGTGAAAAAAAAAATAATAATAATACACTAACATGCTGGTGTTGCCCCATACTTTTCATTTTCTCAAGAGGTAAAAGGAAAAAAAAAGACCCCCAAAATTGTACGGAAATACCCCATATGTGGACCTAAAATGCTCTACGGGCGCACAACAGGGCTCAGGAGTGAGAGACCGCCATGTACATTTGAGGTGATTTGCACAGGGGTGGCAAAAAAAACACTCACATGTGACCACATTTTGGAAACTTCACCCCTCACGGAACATAACAAGGGGTATAGTGAGTTTTAACACCCCAGAGGTGTTTGACTAAGTTGAGAATGAAAAATTAGTTTTTCACTAAAATGCTGGTTTTACCCCAAATTTTTCATTTTCACAAGGGGTAATAGGAAAAAAGACCACCATAATTTGTAACACAATTTCTTATGAGTATGTAAATACCCCATATGTGGATGTAAAGTGCTTTGCAGGTACACTAAAGGGTTTAGAAGAGAATGAGCTCTATTGGTCTTTTGGAGAGAGAATTTGGCTGGAATTGAAGGCCATGTGAGATTACAAAGCCCCCATGGTGCCAGAACAGTGGACCCCCCACATGTGACCCCATTTTGGAAAGTTCACCCCTCACGGAATATACCAAGGTGTGCAGTGAGCATTTACACCCCACAGGTGTAAAATTAAATTTTTTATTTGCACAGTCCACTGTTCCAAAGGTCTGTCAAAAGCCAGTGGGGTGTGAATTCACCCCTTATTACATTCCGTGAGGGGTGTAGTTTCCGCTGTTCTGGTAGCACGGGGACTTTGTCAACGCACATGGCCCCTGACTTCCATTCCAACCAAATTCTCTCTCCAAAAGCTCAATTGTGCTCCTTCTCTTCTGAGCCCTGTAGTGCGCCCGCAGACCACTTTACATCCACATATGGGGTATTTCCATACTCAGAAGAAATGGGGTTCCAAATGTTTGGGGGCTGTTTCTCCTATTACCACTTGAGGAAATCAAAAATTTGGGGTAACTGTAGCATTTTTGTGAAAAAAAAAATCTAATTTTTCATTTTCACATCCAACTTTAGCAAAAATTTGTCAAACAACTGTGGGGTGTAAAGGCTCACTGTACCCCTTGTTACGTGCTTTGAGGGATGTAGTATCCAAAATAGTATTCCATGTGTTTTTTTTTTTTTTTTTTTTTTGCTATTCTGGCACCATGGGGGCTTTCTTAATGTGACATGCCCCCCAAAAACCATTTCAGCAAAATTTGCTTTCCAAAAGCCAAATGTGTCTCCTACTCTTCTGAGCATTGTAGTGCGCTTGCAAAGCCCTTTACATCCACACATGGGGTATTTCCATACTCAGTTGAAATGGGGTTAAAAATTTTTGGGGGCATTTTCTCCTATTACTTTTTGTAAAAACTATAAATTTGGGAAACAAATGCATTTTAGTGAAAACTAAAATTTGGTTTAGACATCCGACTTTAATGAAAAGTTTTCAAACACCTGTGGGGTGTTAAGGCT
This sequence comes from Hyla sarda, assembly GCF_029499605.1. Lineage (NCBI taxonomy): Eukaryota > Metazoa > Chordata > Amphibia > Anura > Hylidae > Hyla > Hyla sarda. The sequence goes on from NC_079190.1 coordinate 414,511,070, forward strand.
CACTGTACCCCTTGTTACATACCTTGAGGGTTGTAGTCTCCAAAATAGTATACCATGTTTTTTTTTTTCTTTTTTCTGTTCTGGCACCTTAGGGGCTTCCTAAATGCAACATGCCCCCAAAAGCCATTTCAGCAAAATTCACTCTCCAAAATCCCTCCTTCCCTTCTGAGCCCTCTACTGCACTCGCATTGCACTTTACATCCACATATGAGGTATTTCCTTATTCAAGAGAAATTGGGTTACACATTTTGGGGGGCTTTTTCTCCTTTTACCCCTTGTAAAAAAAAAAAAGGGTCTACAAGAACATGCGAGTGTAAAAAAAGAAGATTTTCAATTTTCTCCTTCACTTTGGTGCTATTTCTGTGAAACACCTAAAGGGTTAAAAACTTTCTGAATGTCATTTTGAATACTTTTAGGGGTGCAGTTTGTATAATGGGGTAATTTATGGTGTCTTTCTAATATGAAGGCCCCTCAAATCCCCTTTAAACTGAACTGGTCCCTGAAAAATTCTGATTTTGAAAGTTTCATGAAAAATTGGAAAATTGCTGCTAAAATTTGAAGCCCTCTGATGTCCTCAAAAAGTTAAAACATGTCCACTTTATGATGCTTACATAAAGTAGACATATTGTATATGTGAATCAATATATAATTTATTTGGTTTGTATATTTTCGTTACAAGCAGAGAGCTTAAAAATTTGAAAAATGCAAAACAAATTTCATGAAATTTTTGAATTTTTTCTTACCAAGAAATGATGCAAGTATCAACGAAAGTTTACCACTATGTTAAAGTAGAATATCTAAAAACTACAACTCTCAGCATGCCCTTTGATTGTCAATGCATGCTGATTGTTGCAGTTTTGCAACGGCTGGAGACACATTGGTTGTGAAACCAAGTTTGCTACCTATCTCAGTGTTTTGCAACCAGTGTGCCTCCAGTTGTAGCAAAAATACAACTCCCAGCATGCACAGAGAGACTGTAAATGCAGGGAGTTGTAGTTTTGCAACAGCTGGAGGCACACTGGTTGCGAAACACTGAGTTAAATAATAAACGCTCAGTGTTTCGCAACAATGTGACTCCAGCTGTTGCATAACTACAAATCCCAGCATGTATAGTCTGTCAGTGCATGCTGGGAGTTGTAGTTTTGCAACAGCTGGAGGCACATTGTTGCTAAACACTGAGCAAGTTTTCTGCTGCAAGTTTGAGATGCGGCAAATTTTCCACCACAACTCAAACTCCCAGCTCAAACTCACTGTAAACCCAACCGTGTGAATGTATCCTAAAAACATTACACTACACAAAATAAAAAGTAAAACACTAGATATACACATACCCCTACGCAGTCCCCTCCCCCCCAAAAAAATGTCTCATATGGCACTGTTTCCAAAACAGAGCCTCCAGCTGTTGTAAAACAACAACTCCCAGTATTGCCGGACAGCCACTGACTGTCCAGGCATGCTGGGAGTTTTGCAACAGCTGGAGACACCCTGTTAGGGAAACACTGCCGTGGGGTATTTTTGTGGTGGATTCAAATCCTCAATTTAGGCCTAACATGCGCATGGCGCTATCTCACTTCGAAGCCCTATCATATTTAAAGGAAACAGTTTAAGGCCACATATGGGGTACGTCCAAACTCGGGAGAAATTGTGTGACACATTTTTTTTCTCCTTTTACCCCATATGAAAAGATACAGTTGGCGTCTACACCAGCATGTTAGTGTAAAAAAAAAAAAAAAAAAAATGTTTACACTAACATGCTGGTGTTGCCCCATACTTTTAATGTTCACAAGCGGTAAAAGGAAAAAAAGACCCCTAAAATTTGTAACGCAATTTGTACGCGAATACCCCATATGTGGGCGTAAAATGTTCTGCGGACGCACAGCAAGGCTCAGGAGTGAGAGCGCACTATGTACATTTGAGGTCTAAATTGGTGATTTGCACAGGAGTGGCTGATTTTACAGTTGTTCTGATATAAATGCAAAATAATAACAATGGGTATAGTGAGCCTTAACACCCCACAGGTTTTGACAAATTTTCGTTAAAGTTGGATGTGAAAATGAAAAATAAATAAATAAAATTTCACTAAAATGCTGGTGTTACCCTACATTTTTAATTTTCAAAAGGGATAATAGGAAAAAAGCCCCTCAAAATTTGTAACCCCATTTCTTCTGAGTAAGAACATACCCATATGTGGATGTAAATTGCTCTGCGGGCAAACTACAATGCTTAGAAGAGAAGGAATGCCATGGGATTTTGGAGAGAAAATGTGTCCGAAATTGAAGGCCATGTGTGTTTACAAAGCCCCCATAGTGCCAGAACGGTGGACCCTTCCCCACATGTGACCCGATTTTGGAAACTAAACCCCTCACATAATGTAATTAGGGGTACGGTGAGCATCTACACCCCACAGGTGTCTGATAGATTTTTGTAACAGTGGTCCGTGAAAATGAAAAATTTAATTTGTCATTTGCACAGCCCACTGTTCCAAAGATCTGTCAAACGTCAGTGGGGTGTAAATGTTCACTGCACCCCTTATTAAATTCTATGAGGAGTGTAGTTTCCAAAATGGGGTTACATGTGGGGGGTCCACTGTTCTGGCACCACGGGGGGGCTTTGTAAACGCACATGGCCCCCGACTTCCATTCAACCAAATTATCCCACCAAACGCTCAATAGGTGGATGTCAAGTGCTCTGTGGGTGTACTACAAGGCTCAGAAGGGAAGGAGCGACAATGGGATTTTAGAGAGTATGTTTTTCTGAAATGGTTTTTGCCAGAACAGCAAAAAAAAAAAAAAACAACATGGCATACTATTTTTGAAACTACACCCCTCAAGGAACATAAAAGGGTACAATGAGCCTAAACACCCCACAGGTGTTTGACAAATTTCTGCTAAAGTAGACAGGAAAATTAAAAATTAGATTTTTTTCACTAAAATGCTGATGTTACCCCAAATTTTTAACAAGGGGTAATTGGAGAAAAAGCCTCCCAAAATGTGTAACCCCATTCCTTCTGAGTATGGAAATACCCCATATGTGGATGTAAAGTGCTCTGCGGGCAAACTACAATGCTCAGAAGAGAAGGAACGCCATTGAGTGTTTGGTGAGAGAATTTGGTTGGAATAGAAGTCGGGGGCCATGTGCGTTTACAATGCCCCCGTAGTGCCAGAACAGTGGACCCCCCACATGTGACCCCATTTTGGAAACTACATCCCTCACAGAATTTAATAAGGGGTGCAGTGAACATTTACACCCCACTGGCATTTGACAGATCTTGGGAACAAATGTGCAAATGACAAATAAAATGTTTAATTTTCACGGACCACTGTTCCAAAAATCTATCAGACACCTGTGGGGTGTAAATGCTCACTGCACCCCTAATTACATTATGTGAGAGGCTAAGTTTCCAAAATCGGGTCACATGTGGGGAAGGGTCCACTGTTCTGGCACTATGGGGGCTTTGTAAACACACATGACCTTCAATTTCGGACACATTCTCTCTACAAAATCCCAATGGCATTCCTTCTCTTCTGAGCATTGTAGTTTGCCTGCAGAGCACTTTACATCCACATATGGGGTATTTCCATACTCAGAAGAAATGGGAGTTTTTTTCACCAATTACCCCTTGTAAAAAATTTGGGGTAACATCAGCATTTTAGTGAAAAAAATAAAAATTTTAATTTTCCTGTCCAACTTTAGCGGAAATTTGTCAAACACCTGTGTGGTGTTTAGGCTCATTGTACCCTTTTACATTATGTGAGATGCCCCCCAAAAACCATTTCTGAAAAACTTACTTTCCAAAATCCCATTGTCGCTCCTTCCCTTCTGAGCCATGTAGTACACCCACAGAGCACTTGACATCCACCTATGTGGGGGCTTTTTCTCCTTTTACCCCTTAAACATTTTCAAAAACTGGGTCTACAAGAGTGTAAAAAATGAAGATTTTGAATTTTCTTCTTCATTTTGCTGCTATTCCTATGAAACACCTAAAGGGTTAACACACTTTCTGAATGTCATTTTGAATACTTTGGGGGGGGGTGCAGTTTTTATAATGGATCATTTATGGGGTATTTCTAAAATTAAGATCCCTCAAATCCACTTCAAAACTGAACTGGTCCCTGAAAAGTTCCGATTTAGAAATTTTTTTGAAAAATTTGAAAATTGCTGGTGAATTTGAAGCCCTCTGATGTCTTCCAAAAGTAAAAACATGTCAACTTTATGATGCAAATATAAAGTAGACATATTGTATATGTGAATTAATATATAATTTATTTGGAATATCCATTTTCCTTACAAGCAGAGAGTTTCAAAGTTAGAAAAATGCTAAATTTTCCAAATTTTCATGAAATTTTGGGATTTTTCACTAAGAAATTATGCTGGTAATGACGACAATTTACCACTGTGTTAAGGTATAATATGTCCCGAAAAAACTATCTCGGAATCAGAATAATCGGTAAAAGCATCCCAACGTTATTAATGCATAAAGTGATAGGGGTCAAAATTGCAAAAAAGGGCTGCGTCCTTAAGGTGAAAAAGGGTTCAGTCTTTAAGGGGGTTCAGTAATTTTTACTAAGAGTATGACTGTTACAAGTACCGTAAGGTTTTGGAATATTTAAACCTCGGTTTAGGGTAAAAATAAAAACAGCAGAGGTTTACTTCAGTTTCCTGTTCGTTAATGTCTGAGTAATATATATCTTGCTTGCTATTTACCGCTATTTAAATATTTCCTTTTTAACTGTATTAAATATTGATTAGATTATCTGCTGTATATTTACATTTAGATTACATTTGCTTTTTACCGATCAGTGAGTGCACTAAAATGTTAAATGTATTATCATTACATGTTCAGATTATAGTTAACGAACTCATGGTCACATCATTCTTAATAACAATTACTGTATTCATAACCCTTGAAGACATAAATCCCTAATACCCTTAAATGGTCAGTAACCTTTAAACAAACTCTGCATAAATGTAATTAATGAATTACATTAAATTAATAGTACAAATGAGTAATAGAAACTTTGTAATACAATATATCTTACTATAAAAAATACTTTTTTCTCTGCTTATACATTTTCTTACCTTCCTCTTAAACTCATCATTCAGTTGAAAAAATGCTAAAAGACAAGACAGACTATAGTTAAGGCATGAGATATAATGCTGACATGAGAAATATATGGGGGGACATTTATCAAGGGGTTTAGTCAGGTTTTCTTTACTATAATTGTCGCAAAATTGTCGCAACTGCGACTACGTGTGTTTTCGTGCGACAATTTGCGTGAAGAAAAGCAAGAAAATTCAAACTTGCTTACGTAGTAAATTTTTCAAAATGGATTTGCTTTAGTCAGGTATTTATTAACTGCGACAGTCGCAGCTGCGTAATAAGATGTTGCAACGGCCGTAAAAATTTACTATATTTACTCCAGCTCCAACATGTAGCAGGAAAAGCTACTGCTGCTTGAGCTCCGACATACTTTCTCCCCGCTACCCTCACTTCGCTACAGGGACACTGCAGTGATTTACATCCCACCCCTCTCACCTGCCAGTACCACACAACTCCCATCTGTCTGCTAACTGTTGCAAGACTACAAGTCCCAGCATGCCCTTACAGTGAGGACACGCTGGGAGTTGTAGTCTTGTAGCAGCGGGAGCTGAGCGGCGCGGGCGGGAGACAAGGGGGGGATGCATATCAGTGTCCCCATCATTATTAAGTGAGGGTAGCGGGGAGGCAGTATGAGGAGCCCGGGCGGCTGCACTGTAATGTCAGCCCGGGCTCCTTATAACATATACCGGCGCCGCAGACTCCAAAATCTTCTGCTGTCATTTCACATTTCCAGCTGGGTCCTGTGATTGGCCAGGACCAGCAGCCAATCACAGGACCCGACCGGAACATTGACATAACATTAGGGGATATAGGATCCTGTCCCCCCCCCACGGCTTTCACCTCCGCTGGGCCTGTCCGTAACACCCAAGCCCCCCCCCCCTCTGGCCTTCACCTGCACTGTGCCCGGCCTCCACCCCCACCAGCACCCCCCCATGGCTTTCACCTCCGCTGGGCCTTTCTGTAACACCCAAATCCCCCCCCCCCCCGGCCTTCACCTGCACTGTGCCCGGCCTCCGCTTCCACGTCATCGGTTGCGCCGGCCTCCGCTACCATGTCTTCGGTTGCGCCGGCCTGACGTCCCTCCGTCATTGACGTCACTCACAGGGCACCCGGAGTGATGGGTGAGTGTGTGTGTCTGTCTCTCTGTCTGTCTCTATCTCTGTCTGTGTGTCTCTGTCTGTGTGTGACTGTCTGTGTGTGACTGTTACTGTTGACTCTGTGTGTGTGACTATGTATGTGTGACTCTGTGTGTGACTCTATGTGTGTTTGTGACTGTGTGTGACTGTTTGTGTGACTGTGTGTGACTGTGTGTGTGTCTGTGAGTGTGTTGTGTGTCTCTCTGACTGTGTGTGTGTGTGTTTGTGTATGTGTCTCTCTGTGTGTCTCTCTTTGCAGGACTGCAACTCCCAGCATGCCCTTACTGTAAGGACATGCTCGGAGTTGTAGTTGTGCAGTGCAGGCGAATGACAAGCTTGTCCCCTGCCCCCAGCTGCAGGACTACAACTCTCAGCATGTCCTTACTGTAAGGGCATGCTGGGAGTTGTAGTCCTGCAGCTGGGGGCAGGGGACAAGTTGTCACTTGCCCCCATATCTCCTGCACCACACAACTACAACTCCCAGCATGTCCTTACTGTAAGGGCATGCTGGGAGTTGTAGTTTTGTGGGGCGGGAGATGTGCGAGCAGGTGATAATAAATGTACTAACCCATTTTTTGTGTTCTTTTTTTCTCTTCTCATTTCAGATCCGTGTATCCTGTGGACTCCTTCGGATTCGGTGGACTTCTTCGATGACCAATGTTTTTCTTTGTTTGATTTTAATAAAATGGTTAATGAGGGCTTGTGGGGAGTGTTTTTAGTAATAAATTTTTTTTTAAACCTGTTGTGTTTTTTCCTTACTTTACTTGACAGTCTTAGTAGTGGAAGCTGTCTTATAGACGGAGTCCATTACAAAGCCAGGCTTAGCGTTAGCCACAAAAAACATCTAGCGCTAACCCCCAATTATTACCCCAGTACCCAACGCCACAGGGGTGCCTGGAAGAGCCGGTACCAACAGGCCCGGAGCGTCAAAAATGGCGCTCTTGGGCTTAGGCGGTAACAGGCTGGCGTTATTTAGGCTGAGGAGGGCCAGTAACAATGGTCCTCGGCCACCCTGGTAACGTCAGGCTGTTGCTGTTTGGTTGTTATTTGGTTGGCATTTAATTGGCATAGGGGAGCCTATGTGTTTTTTTTTATAAATAATTACATATTTTTTTTAAAAAGCAAAGGGTCCCCCCTATTTTTATTCTCAGCTAAATACCAACCAAACAGTAACAACTTGATGTTACCAGGGTAGGCGAGGACCATTGTTACTGGCCCTCCCCAGCCTAAATAACGCCAGCCTGTTACCGCCTAGGCCCAGGAGCTCCATTTTTGACACTCTGGGCCTGTTGGTACCGGCTCTTCCCGGCACCACTTTGGCCATGGGTACCGGGGTAATAATTGGGGGTTAGCGCTATCTGTTTTTGTGGCTAACGCTAAGCCCGGCTTAGTAATGGACTTCGTCTATAAGACAGCTTCCACTACTAATCCTGTCAAGTAAAGTTAGAAAAAAACACAACAGGTTTTAAAAAAAACTTTGATTACAAAAATACACTTCCCCACAAGCCCTCGTTAACCATTTTATTAAAATCGAGCAAAGAAAAACGGTGGTCATCAAAGTAGTCCACCAAATCCAAAGGAGTCCACAGGATACACAGATCTGAAATAAGAATTAACAAAAAATAAAAAATAAATGAGTAAGTACATTTATATATTGCTGCAAAGTGGTGTTCTGTAGTCATTATTTGGTTTTTGCTTATGTGTGCTAAGAAAAATGGTATTTAAAAGTGATTTATTGGTTTTTGCTCATGTAAGCCAAATTTATCAACCCCCATGTGATAGTATGATAAATATGTCATACATAAGCAAAAAAAATAGCAAGAAAAAAATGACTACAGCACTTGCTTACCAAAGCAACGATGATAAATGTCCCCGATAGTGAGGGGAAAGTAGAGCAGTCAGCTGCAGAGTGAAGCAGAGGGAGAGAAAGACACACAGGGAAGCTGCTGAATATCTAGTAATTAACCCATACAGGACCTAGGGCGTATGGATACGCCTTCTGTACCTGGGTCTTAAGGACCCAGGGCGTACCTGTACGCCCGTGGGAATTTCGGTCCCCGCCGCGCGCCGTGATATCGATCAGCAGGCACCCCGTGCAAATGCCCAGGGGGGTCATCAGACCCCCCCATGTCGGCGATTTGCGCCGATTCTGGGTCATACGGGTCTATGTTGACCCGGTGACCCGGAATATAAGGGGGATCGTGGTTGTCTAAGACACCCACGATCCCCCTCTAGCGATAGGAGTGAGGTGGCAGAGGTGCCACCCCTCCTATCTCTGCTATTGGTGGTCTAGACGCGACCACCAATAGCAGATCAGGGGCGGGGGGGTTTACTTTTGTTTTCCCCGTTCTGACCACCCACAATAGACGGGGCAGAACGGGGAAACCGACAGGGACCGGCGCCGAAGATCCACTTACCTGTTGGTGGAAGCTGCGGGATGGGATCGGCGGCAGTGATCGGCGCGGGCGGCGTGTCGTGCAGCAGAAGAGGACGGCTCCCTGGATCCGACGGAAGCCGGTAAGTTGCCTAGCAACATCTAGAGGGCTACAGTCTGAGACTGTAGCCCTCCAGATGTTGCAAAACTACAACTCCCAGCATGCCCAGACAGCTGCTGGGCATGGTGGGAGATGCAGTTTTGCACCAGCTGGAGGTCTACAGTTTAGAGACCACTGAACAGTGATCTCTATACTGTAGCACTCTAGATTTTGAAAAACTACAAGTCCCAGCATGCCCACATAGCTGTTTGCTGTCTGTGCATGCTGGAATTTGTAGTTTTGCAACATCTGGAGGTCCACAGTTTGGAGATCACAGTGCAGGGGTCTCTATCTGTAGCCCTCCAGATGTTGCAAAACTGCAAATCCCAGCATGCCGAAACAGCTGTCTCGGCATGCTGGGAGTTGTAGTTGCGATCCCTCCAGCTGTTGCATAACTAGATCTCCCAGCATGCCCTTCGGCAATCAGTACATGCTGGGGGTTGTAGTTTTGCAACAGCTATAGGCACACTGGTTGGAAAATACTGAGTTAGGTAACAGAACCTAACTGAAGGTTTTCCAACCAGTGTGCCTCCAGCTGTTGCAAAACTACAACTCCCAGCATGCACGGTCTGTCAGTACATGCAGGGAGTTGTAGTTTTGAAACAGCTGGAGGTTTGCCCTCCCATGAGAACATACAGGGTACATTCACACGGGCGGGTTTACAGTAAGTTTCCTGCTTCAAGTATGAGCTGCGGCAAATTTTTCGCCGCAGTGCAAATTTCTAGCGGGAAGCTCACTGTTAACCTCCGCCAGTGTGAATGTACCCTAAAAACACTACACTACACTACTCTAACACATAATAAATGGTAAAACACTACATAAACACCCCCTTACACTGTCCCCCCAATAAAAATGAAAAATGTATTGTACGGCAGTGTTTCCAAAACAGAGCCTCCAGCTTTTGCTAAACAACAACTCCCAGCATTTCCGGACAGCCACTGACTGTCCAGGCATGCTGGGAGTTTAGCAACAGCTGGAGACACCCTGTTTGGGAATTACTGGCATAGAATACCCCTATGTCCACTCCTATTCAATCCCTAACTTAGTCCTCAAATGCGTATGGCGCTCTCTCACTTCAGAGCCCTGTCGTATTTCAAGGAAACAGTTTAGGGTCACATATGGGTTATCTCCGTTGGGATTTTGAAGATAAAATTTGTCTGGAATTGAAGGCTACATGTGTTTACAATGCCCCCATAGAGCCAGAACAATGGACCCCCCACATATGACCCAATTTTGGAAACTACACCCCTCACGTAATGTAATAAGGGGTACAGTGAGCATTTACGCCCCACAGTTGTCTGACAGATTTTTGGAACAGTGGTCCGTGAAAATGAAAAATGTTATTTTTCATTTGCACAGCCCACTGTTCCAAAGATCTGTCAAATGCCAGTGGGGTGTAAATACTCACTGCACCCCTTATTAAATTCCGTGGGTGGTAGTTTCTAAAATGGGGTCACATGGGGTCCACTGTTCTGGCACCACGGGGGGGGGGGGGGGGGGCTTTGTAAACGCACATGGCCCCCTACTTCTATTCCAACCAAATTCTGTCTTCAAAAGCTCAATGGTGCTCCTTCTCTTCTGAGCATTGTAGTGCGCCAGCAGAGCACTTAACGTCCACACTTGGGGTATTTCCATACTCAGAAGAGATGGGGTTACAAATTTTGGGGGTATTTTGTCCTATTATTCCTTGTAAAAATTAAAAATTTGGGGGAAAACTACCATTTTAGTGGAAAAAAATAAGTAAATCATTTACACATCCAACTTTAACAAAAAGTCGTCAAAAACACCTGTAGGGTGCTAAGGCTCACTGGACCCCTTGTTACGTGCATTGAGGGGTGTAGTTTCCAAAATAGTATGCCATGTGTTTTTTTTTGCTGTTCTGGCACCATAGGGGCTTCCTAAATGCGACATGCCCCACAAAAACCATTTCAGAAAAACTCACTCTCCAAAATCCCATTGTCGCTCCTTCCCTTCTGAGTCCTCTACTGTGCCCACCGTACACTTGACATACACATATGAGGTATTTCCTTACTCGAGAGAAATTGGGCTACACATTTTAGGAAGATTTCTCTCCTTTTACCCCTTGTAAAAATTCAAAAACTGGGTCTGCAAGAACATGCCAGTGTAAAAAATGAAGATTTAGAATTTTCTCCTTCAATTTGCTGCTATTCCTGTGAAACACCTAAAGGGTTAACAAACCTTTTGAATGTCATTTTGAATACTTTGGGGGGTTCAGTTTGTATAATGGGGTCATTTGTGGGGCATTTCTAATATGAAAGCCCTTCAAATCCACTTCAAAACAGAACTGGTCCCTGAAATATTTTGATTTTGAAAATGTTGTGAAAAATTGGAAAATTGCTGCTGAACTGTGAAGCCCTCTGATGTCTTCCAAAAGTAAAAACATGTCAATGTTATGATGTAATCATAAAGTAGACATGTTGTATATGTGAATCAATATATCATTTATTTGGAATATTAATTTTCCTTATAAGCAGAGAGCTTCAAAGTTAAAAAAATTTCAAAATTTTAAATTTTTTCATCAAATTTTGGAAATTTTCACCAAGAAACGATGCAAGTATCGACAACATTTTACCACTAACGTAAAGTAGAATATGTCACAAAAAAACCATCTCGGAATCAGAATGAAAGGTAAAAGCATTCCAGAGTTATTAATGCTTAAAGTGACAGTGGTCAGATGTGCAAAAAATGGCCGGGTCCTACAGTGAAAATTGGCTGGGTCCTTAAACGGTTAAACATATACAAAATGAGCACAACCTTACTTTACGTCAGCTTTAACAGTAATCCATTCTATTGCCAGTATCTTGTATTTTAACGATCTTTGCATGTTATTAGAGACATGAGTGGAACTTAATATATAAATACAGATAGCTGGAGATTATTGTATAAGGTGGACACACTCAGATATATATTTTATATCATTGTGTGTAAAACTTCATAAATCAGATATATACCCTCATTTATTTCTTCACCGCTCATGAATATCCACATTCAGGGCCCCAAAATGTTCACAGCAAGGAGTTTACGTCCAACACATCTTATGGTTCTCAATCATTCCCCCTTTGCTCAATTAACAGAGCCCTCTCACATTACAGTTGATCGATAGAACCTGTAGATTAGGTAAGATCCCCTGATGAAGCTATATTTCAGCAAAACTAGTCAGGACAAATGAACTGCAACATTTTATTTGATATGTAAAACTCTGTTAGTATAATAAAGTGTGAGGTTGGATTTTACTTTAAACAAGATTGCTGAGGCAGTTCATGTTTCTTCTGTCACCGACATCTAAGATCACGTGGAATGTAAAGTATATTTGAATGTACAGTAAAGAGGAGTTCAGCAGTTGCGGAGCAAAGAAGTAAGGAGTGATGACCTTAAGCATAAATCACTGAAGACTTTGAGTGACCACAAAGTGAGGAGATAATTTAACTCTTTCTGCTAACATATGCTATTGGATTATCCAATCGACAGGCTCATTGATGCGCTGTAAGGTGAAAGAGGTCTGCTCTTTGAACAAAGGTAGTAGGACTGAAATAGCCCATATAAGATATATCAGACAGAAACTCCCTTGCCATGAAGGGGTACATAGAATATAATTGTTAATGTTTCATTTTGAAAGAACAAATAATTATAGTACTAAAGTATAAATGTTAATGCAGTTATATAACTATATAATTTTAAATATAGCTTGTTTAGACATAATAATACATTATTATTTATTTACAGTGAATAATTGAAAAACAAAAACATTTATGCGGATCCAGGGTAACAATAGATAATTTAAATAAGATTCTAGTTCCAAATTATATTATGAATAATATAGGTTGAAGATTATGCAACAAAAACATTGAACATCTCAAGCCTGAAGGTCATCATGCTTGGACATTTACATTTATTCATATTATGCTGTTATTTATCCCTATTAGAAAATGACATAGAGGGTAATGTACACTGCTCAGAAAAATAAAGGGAACACTTAAACAACACAATCTAACTCCAAGTCAATCAAACTTCTGTGAAATCACACTGTCCACTCAGGAAGCAACACTGATTGACAATCAATGTAACATGTTGTTGTGCAAATGGAACTGACAACAGGTGGGAATTATAGGCAATTAGCAAGACACCCCAATAAAGGAGTGGTTCTGCAGGTGGTGACCACAGACCACTTCTCAGGTCCTATGCTTCCTGGCTGAGGTTTTGGTCACTTTTGAATGTTGGTGGTGCTTTCACTCTAGTGGTAGCATGAGACAGAGTCTACAACCCACCCAAATGGCTCAGTTATTGCAGCTCATCCAGGATGGCACATCAATGCGAGCTGTGGCAAGAATGCTGTGTCTGTCAGCGTAATGTCCAGAGCATGGAGGCGCTACCAGGAGACAGGCCAGTACATGAGGAGAAGTGGAGGAGGCCATAGGAGGGCAACAACCCAGCAGCAGGACTGCTACCTCCACCTTTGTGCAAGGAGGAGCAGGAGGAGCACTGCCACTGCCCTGCAAAATGACCTCCAGCAGGCCACAAATGTGCATGTGTCCACTCAAATGATCAGAAACAGACTCCATGAGGGTGGTATAGAAACATACATAGAAACATAGAATGTGTCGGCAGATGAGAAACCATTTGGCCCATCTAGTCTGCCCAATAATCTGAATTCTATCAACAGTCCCTGGCCCTATCTTATATGAAGGATAGCCTTATGCTTATCCCATGCATGTTTAAACTCCTTCACTGTATTTGCAGCGACCACTTCTGAATGAAGGCTATTCCATGCATCCACTACTCTCTCAGAAAAGTAATACTTCCTGATATTACTTTTAAACCTTTGAACCTCTAATTTAAAACTATGTCCTCTTGTGGTAGTTTTTCTTCTTTCAAATATGCTCTCCTCCTTTACCGTGTTGATTCCCTTTATGTATTTAAAAGTCTCTATCATATCCCCTCTGTCTTTTCTTTCCTCCAAGCTACACATGTTAAGGTCCTTTAACCTTTCCTGGTAAGTTTTATCCTACAATCCATGTACTAGTTTAGTAGCTCTTCTCTGAACTTTCTCTAGAGTATCTATATCCTTTTGGAAATACGGCCTCCAGTACTGTGCACAATACTCCAAGTGAGGTCTCCCCAGTGTTCTGTACAGCAGCATGAGCACTTCTCTCTTTCTGCTTATTACTTATTTCTGCTTACTGCTTATACCTCTCCCTATACATCCAAGCATTCTGCTAGTATTTCTTGCTGCTCTATTACATTGTCTTGCTACCTTTAAGTCTTCTGAAATAATTACTCCTAAATCCCTCTCCTCAGATACTGAGGTCAGGACTGTGTCAAACATTCTATATTCTGCCCGAGGGTTTTTACCCCCCCCCCCCCCCCCAGGTGCAAATTTTGGATGCTAACTTGATGCCATCTGTGAAAAAGATGAAGTTAAAGAGAGGATAGCTTCTATAAATGAATAATGATCCTAAACACACCTCGAAATCCAAGGGGGATTACATCAAGAGGCGTAAACTGGAGGTTTTGCCATAGCCTTCACAATCTCCTGACCTCAACATAATTGAAAATCTATGGATAGACCTTTAAAGAGCAGTGCGTGACAGACAGCCCAGAAATCTCAAAGAACTGGAAGACTTTTGTAATTTTGAAAGTGTAAATGATGGAAATAAAATCTAACTTTTGTTGACATATTATAAGAATTTCTAATCTGTAATTTGATGCCTTTTGGAGATTTTTCCATCTTTCCTTGGCTTCTTTATGCACATTAATACAAATTTTTACCTGGGTTGACTAAACTTTGATCCCCACTGTAGGTACTGACCCCTTGTGAGACCATATGCTGGTGCGGTTGGCCCTGGGTTCCCGCAAGACAATGCTAGACCTTATGTGGCTTGAGTGTATCAGCAGTTCCTTCAAGAGGAAGGCATTGATGTTATGGACTGGTCCGCCCGTTCCCCAGACCTGAATTTGATTGAGCACATCTAGGACATCATGTCTCGCTCCATTCAAAAAATGCCATGTTGCACCACAGACTGTCCAGGAGTTGGCGGATGCTTTAGTCTAGGTCTGGGAGGACATCCCTCAGGAGACCATCCACCACCTAATCAGGAGAATGCCCAGGCATTGTAGGGAGGTCATACGGACACGTAGAGGCCACACACACTACTGAGTCTCATTTTGACTTTTTTTTAAGGACATTTTATCAAAGTTGGATCAGTCTGTAGAGTGGTTGGTTTTCCACTTTTATTTTGAGTGTGACTCCATATCCAGAACTCCATGGGTTGATAAATTTGATTTCCATTGATAATTTTTGTGTGATTTTGTTGTTAGCACATCACACGAAAGTATTTTATATGATTAGTTCATTCATTCTGATCTAGATTGTGTTATCAGTGTTCCCTTTATGTTTTTTGAGCAGTGTAATTCATGTAACCTCTACTGCAAAGTTAATCTCTGCATGTTTTATTTCTATAAGTATAATCAATTGCAAACCTAATTTTTTGTATAGTTGAAATTATTTTCTTAAAACATATAGGGTTTTGTTTCTTTTTACTTTTTGGATGTAGCAAAATCGTATTAAATATATACCTACCCTATCTGCCCTGTAGAAGCTTTGTTGAAAAAATGATTGACATATCTTCCTTATACTAGGTAAGCAATGAAAATTCCAAAATCCCAAATTTTTATTGGTGTCCTAGTTAACTTGTTGGGGACCAAGGGCATACAGGTACCCCCTTGCATCCTGGTACTGAAGGACCAAGGATGTACCTGAACGTCCTGGTCCTGTTATCGGGGTTTGAATCACGCTCATGAGGTGAGCATGTTTCAAACCCCATGGGTCCCGACTGCTATCAGCAGCCAGGACCAAGGGTTAATGCTAGGCACTGCCAATCGTGCCAATGCCTGGCATTAACCCTTTAGATGCCACAATCAAAGTAGTAGTATTTGTAGTATATGCCCTCGTATGTACATGCAGGAGATACTACATAGGGAAAACAAAAAGACCTCTTTACCATAGAATTAGAGAACATGTACGCTCCTTAACAACAAAGAAAGGCTGCACTAGATGTATCCAACATATATGTACAGAACAAGAGGGTAATCTAAAAGCATTTAAATTTATGGTTCTTGAGAGGATAGAACAAGCTCCAATTGGCGGAGATATGCATCAACAGTTATTGTTACAGGAATCCAGATGGATTTTTTGCACAAATGCAACGGGGCCATTGGGCCTTAATGAATACAACAAAATGGGAGTTTTCATATAAGAAGTAACTGTGTTGCAACTGACGAGATTTGCAGACAAGATGTATTGTTTTTATCATCACTTTGTAAATGTATGTTCACCTTTTTTGTCATTGTATCCTTCCCGATCCCGATCCCTCTGTACGTCATCATTTTCTATGTATGGGTGATGTTAAAACACTCCCTCTAGTCCTGTGACGTAGGGCCTGATGAAGCGCGGACCAGCGTGACACAGACCGTTGCCCGTATTTCCTCCAAAGCAGTCGTCTACCCTCCCCCCTTCCCAACACCGACTTACCCTGTTTTGAAGAAATAAATGTGAACATGGCATCCAACAGTTCTGGTATGTGCTCCTTTTGCCTTTTACATTTGAGTGAAGTCCATTGATACTATTTCAAGTTTGTGAGCACTACTGAAGTTGTGGCCAGAAAGGGGTTACTAATGTCCAGGTGCAAGAAATCTAGAGAGCTGATTCCAGCAAGAGTTTAATATAGTGCAGCGGTGCCGGTATACATCTTGTTTAAATATTGATTGTGATTGCCTACAAACTTTTTATACCTGGCACGCTTTATACCATTGAAATGGACACTACCATATTCACACCTGAGACAGCAGTATCTACGGGGACGGTGGACGTGGGGAACTTTTTTACAGCCTGCGAGTCAGTAGATGAACTTCAAGTCACAAGCACAAAAACACTTGAGTTCAAAGTTTCCTCGCTAGCTGAGCGAGAGGTCCGCCTATTTTGGACAGTGAATTCTCTTCAGGTGTATGCCGAAGCTAATCGTACTCCAAGAGGACTAAGACCTTATAAATATCCCTCTCAATTTCTGAACAATGAATTGTTCATTGAAAAATGGAACCAACTCCATTTGCAACATTCTTTAAATTTGCAAGCCTTGATTTTGGAGCAAAATAAAAGTGAATATGCAACCATTACCGCAGAGTTGTGTAGTTGTGAATTACGCACAAGGCAATCTGAACTGGCTCTTCTACAAACAACTATAAAAAATCCAAGAGGGACAAGTTCCTTCGAGATAAAAGAGATTTTGAGAGTAATAACATTTTTACATTGATGAAAAATAAACATGAACAAAATGGTGTAAATCGTATTAATAAAAGAACCAAACCAAAATCGAATGCTGCATATAAAAGAAAATATAAACATTCTGACTACCTAACTACAGAGTCTGATTCTAGCTTATCGGATGAAGTAGCAGCACCACTTTCATCAAATGTTACTGGCCCTTTAGAAATAAAATCCGTCGAGGGGGGGTTGAAGGTGGAAAAGATCTACAGCAGCAAGAAAAGAAAAACACAACGAACATGACCTGGAAAACATAGAATTCCTACTAAGAAAAAAGAAAATATCATCATTAATTTAACTACTGTGGAACTTCCTAATTCGGCTATGACTGCCCTGAACAAGGGACTTAATTTTGGTTTATGTGAACCTTTTTCTTTTTCGGACTTTGAAGAAGACCCTTATAGAGCGGTTCGAAAAATAAATATAAAAAAATTATTTGCATCACAAAAAAATAAAAAAGTAACATCTCACCAAATCAGGGAGGGTGAAAGTAAATGCAAAGTGGGTCCTTTGGGTTCTATTGCCGTTAAAGATATGATAGAAAAAGATAGGGATGTGTTATCAGATTTGAGGGAACTAGCGGGAGATACAGATGTTGATTTTGTTGATTTCACTAATGATTTTTTTGTGGGTGAAAATCCTTCCAAATTTTACCCACAATTACCACCAGGAGGAGCTATTGACCTCTTCTATAGAGCAGTCTGTGAAGACGTCAAGGCACTCATTTATCCAGATCCCCCCTTTAACATCTCTAATGAAGAGAAGAAATCTCTTGACTGGCTAGCTAGCAGAGAAGATAATATTGTCTCAAAAGGGGGGATCAATTGTGATCTGGTGGATAAAATGCCGATCGCACCGATGCCTGGCATTAACCCTTTAGACACCACAATCAAAGTTGATGGTTGCATCTAAACTGGAGCTGATCGGGACAATCACTGGGAAACTGTGATGTCCCGATCAGCTGAAAGGATGACGGGAGGGTGCTCACCTGCCTGCTTGCCATCTGATCGGTGATCTGCTGCTCTAAGCCTGCATAGTAGGCTTGAACAACAGAGCACCGATAACACTGATCAATGATATGCAATCAAAATATAACCCCTTCCTAATAAAAGTTTGAATTCCCCCTTTTCCCATTTAAAAAAATAAAATAAAATAAAAAATTAAAATAATCATATGTGGTGCTGCAATGTGCGTAAATGTCCAAACATTTAAAATATAAGGGTAGCTATACCACACAGTTAAAGGGGTACTACCATGCTGACAACTTATCCCCTATCTAAAGGATAGGGGATAAGTTGCCTGATTGCGCGGGGTGCCCCTGCTGGGGACCCCCGCGATCTCGCACGCAGCACCCCGCTCTCATCAGGCCCCGGAGCAAACATCGCTAAGGGTCTGATGACTACCGATCACGGGGCCAGAGTATCATGACGTCACGGCTCCGCCCCCATGTGATGTCACGCTCCGCCCCCTCAATGTAAGTCTATGGCAGCTGTCTTGCTCATGCCATAGACTTGCATTGAGGGGGCGGAGCGTGACGTCACAAGGGGGCGGAGCTGTGACATCACAATCACCGGCCCCGTCATTAGACCCGGAGCGGATGTTCGCTCCGGGGCCTGATGAGAGCGGGGTACTGCATGCGAGATCGCGGGGGTCCCCAGTAGCGGGACCCTGCGCGATCAGGCAACGTATACCCTATCCTTCAAATAGGGGATAAGTTGTCAGCACGGTAGTACCCCTTTAATGGCGTACACGTAAAAAAAAAAGTCCAAAATTGTGCATTTTTGGTCACTTCATATAATATAAAAAATGTATAGAAAGTGATCAAAAAGTCCCATCAAAACAAAAATGGTACCAATAATAGTTGCAGACCACGTCACAAAAAATGAGCTCTCATAGATCCCAGTATGAGGAAAAATTAAAAAGTTATAGGGGTCAGAAGATGTCAATTTTAAACATACTAATTTTGGTGCATGTACCGTATTTATTGGGGTATACCACGCACCGGCCTATAACATGCACCCTCATTTTACCAAGGATATTTGGGTAAAAAAAAGTTATATTTGGGTAAAAAGTTTTTTACCCAAATATCCATGGTAAAATGAGGGTGCGTGTGTGTGCATGTATACCCCGATATACCCCCAGGAAAGGCAGGGGGAGAGAGGCCGTCGCTGCCCGCTTCTCTCCCCCTGCCTTTCCTGGGGTCTAGAGCGCTGCTGTCGGCCCTTTTCACCCCCTGGTTATCGGCGCCGCTGCCCGTTCTGTCCCCCTGACTATCGGTGCCGGCGCCCCATTGCCGGCGCCGATAGCCAGGGGGAGAGAAGCGGCGCCGACAGCCAGGGGGAGAGAAGGGGCAGCAGCACCCATTGCCGGCGCCGCTGCCCCGCTGCCTCCCCCCATCCCCGGTGGCATAATTACCTGAGTCGGGTCCGCGCTGCTGCAGGCCTCCGTCGTGCATCCCCAGCGTTGTTGCTATGCACGGCGTGGCGCACTGACGTCATGCGCCGCGCCGTTCAGCGCATAGCAACGACGCCGGGGATGCACGACGGAGGCCTGCAGCAGCGCGGACCCGACTCAGGTAATTATGCCACCGGGGATGGGGGGAGGCAACGGGGCAGCGGCGCCGGCAATGGGTGCCGCTGCCCCTTCTCTCCCCCTGGCTGTCGGCGCCGCTTCTCTCCCCCTGGCTATCGGCGCCGGCACCGATAGTCAGGGGGACAGAACGGGCAGCGGCGCCGATAACCAGGGGGTGAGAAGGGCCGACAGCAGCGCTCTAGACCCCAGGAAAGGCAGGGGGAGAGAAGCGGGCAGCGTCGGCCTCTCTCCCCCTGCCTTTCCTGGGGGTGTATCGGCGTATAACACGCACACAGACTTTAGGCTAAAAATTTTAGCCTAAAAAGTGCATGTTATACGCCGATAAATACGGTAGTTATCATTTTTTTAAAGTAGTAAAATAAAATACAAGCTACATGAATTGGGTATTGTTGTAACTTTATTGACCAGGAGAATAAATATAAGGTGTAATTTTTACCGAAAAGTGCACTGCGTAGAAACAGAAGCCCCCCCCCCCAAAAAAAAAAAGTAACAAAATGGTATTTTTTTATTTCACCCCACAAATAGTTTTTTTTTGTTTTGCTGCAGATTTTGTGATAAAATATGTGGTCATTACATAGTACAATTGGTTACGCAAAAAAACAAACGCTAAGGGGAGGAGGAAAAAATAAAAGTGAAAAAATGAAAACTGGCATGGTTCTTAAAGGGGTACTCTGCCCCTTGACATCTTATCCCCTATCCAAAGGATAGGGGATAAGATGTCAGATCGCCGGGGTCCCGCTGCTGGGGACCCCGGGATCGCCGCTGCGGCACCACGCTATCATTACTGGACAGAGCGAGTTCGCTCTGCGAGTAATGACGGGCAATACAGGGGCCGGAGCATCCTTACGTCACAGCTCCGCCCCTCGTGACATCACAGCCTGCCCCCTCAATACAAGTCTATGGGAGGGGGCGTGGCGGTCGTCATGCCCCCTGCCATAGATTTGCATTAAGGGGGCGGGCCGTTATGTCATGAGGGGCGGAGCCATGCCGTCACACTGCTTCGTCCCCTGTATCGTCCGTCATTACGCACAGAGGAAACTCCCCAGCAGCGGGACCCCGGCAATCTGACATCTTATCCCCTATCCTTTCGATAGGGGATAAGATGTCTAGGGGTGGAGTACCCCTTTAAGGTCAAAATGGGCTTGGACCTCAAGGGGTTAAAGGTAGACTCCGCTGTTAACATGGGCACAGATAACATTTAGCACAGAACTGTGGGTACTGAATGTTGGGTACTGAATGTTGGGTACTGAAGCTAAACCCCTTTCAAGATAAGTAGGCTGATCTGCAGTACAATGGGCAATAGAATGTTTTGTTTGATTTATGTACTCCCTGAATTGTTAACTCTTGACACTGTAAAATTAACATTATTGTTATTGTTTGTTATTATAGAAACCTTGTTGTGAGTGCTGTAGTAAAAAGGGATAAGATGTTCCAGCATTCTAAAACATGTACTGCCCTTTTTTATTTCTGTGATTATTGTTGATATTTTGGGTCACACTCTCACCAATTACACACTCCCACTCCCAACTGAAATTTTGAATAAACTCCAAAGCAAACAATGAATGAATGTTGTTATTGCAAAAAAAAAATCCAGCTACACAAAGCTACTGTGTTGCATCACATTTTTTTATTCAAGCAAAAATGAAAACATTATACATGAAAACCATTTTATTATTATTATTATTATTACCAGCTGAGTACCCGACATTGCCCGGTTTTTCCTTCCTAATCCTTGTTGGGGAGGAAAATCAACAAAGGAGGAAGCATTTGACGTCATATCCCATCCTCATATATTGTTGTCATATCCCATCCCATATCCTGTCCTCATATCTCAACCTGATATCCCATCCTCATATCCCGACCTCATATCCTGTCCTCACATCCAGTCATCATATCTCGACCACATATCCTGACCTCCTATCCCGTCCTCATATCTCGACCACCTATCCCGTCCTCATATCCTGACCTCCTATCTCGACCTCACATCCAGTCATCATATCTCGACCACATATCCCGACCCCCTATCCCGTCCTCCTATCTCGACCTCATATCCTGTCCTCATATCCTGACCTCAAATCCCATCCTTATATCTCGATCTCCTATCCTGACCTCCTATCCTGACCTTCTATCCCGACCTCATATTCTGACCTTATATCCTGTCCTTCTATATCGACCTTATATCCTGTCCTCATATACCGTCCTCATATCCCGACCTCATATCCTGTCCTCATATCCTGGCCTCCTATCCCATTCTCCTATCTCAACCTCATATCCTGTCCTCATATCCCGACCTCATATCCCATCCTCATATCTGAACCTCCTATCCCGACCTCCTATCCAAACCTCCTATCCCATTCTCATATCCCGTCCTCATATCCTATCCTCACATCCCGACCTCCTATCTCGACCTCCTATCCCGTCCTCATATCCCGACCTCATATCCCGTCCTCATAACCTGTCCTCATATCCCGTCCTCATAGCCCGGCCCCATATCCCATCCCCATATCCCCTTCCCATAATCCATCCTCATATCCTGTCCTCAGGTGGGACTGATTTGTGATGAAGATATTGTAAGCTGAAAATAGAAGGGGATGTGGCTTTGTGGGACTGGGCGTGATTTGCAAGTCAGACCGATGCACAAAAAAGTTAGATAATAAAATGGGTGGGGCTTAAATGGTGGGCATGTCTTTGTGAGATGGAGTGTGGCTTGCAAGCCGGACTGACACATTCACCAGGAGATGCAGAGCGGAGCTTGTGGAGTAACTTACAGGAAGTCCCATATACTTGCATGCGAATTGAAACAAAAACCCATCTTTTATATAATGTGTTAGGGTTAATTTAACTATTATATATTTTTATTTGACATATAAGTAATATGCGTACCAGGTATTATTGAAATATCTCCAGCCGTACGGAAGTTATGTGGGAACATATATTTCCCATTGATTTGCATATGACTTTAAATAAAAACCCCGATCCTCACAAATGGGGGTAGTTAAGGGTTAAATTAACTATCCTATATTTTAAGTGGACATATAAGTAACATGTGACCAAGTATTATCAAAATATCTCCAGCTGTTTGGAAGTTATGCAGTAAGTGTATTTCCAATAAACTTGAATGGGACTTTAAACAAAAACCCTGACCCTGGCAAATGGGGTTGGGTAAGGGTTAAATTACATATCCCATGTTTGTTGTTGACATATAAGTAACATGTGTGCCAAGTTTCATATTAATATCTTTAGCCGTTTGGACGTAATGCTGGAACATACACGCACACACATACACACACACATTGAGTTTTATATATATATACTAGCTGAGTACCCGGCGTTGCCCGGTTTTCCTTCCTAATCCTTGTTGGGGAGGAAAATAAACAAAGGAGGAAGCTTTTGACTTCATATCCCACCCTCATATATTGTTGTCATATCCCAACCCCACATCCCGACCTCCTATCCCTTCCTCCTATCTCGACCTCCTGTCCCGACCTCCTATACCATCCTCCTGTCCCATCCTCCTATCCCGACCTCCTATGCAGACCTCCTATCCCGTCCTCCTGTCCCATCCTCCTATCCCGTCCTCCTATCCCGACCTCCTATCTCAACCTCCTATCACGTCCTCCTATCCAGTCCTCCTATCCAGTCCTCCTATCCCCCCTCCTATCCTGTCCTCCAATCTCGAGCTCCTATCCCGACCTCCTCTCCCGACCTCCTATCCCGTCCTCCTTTCTCGACCTCCTATCTCAACCTTCTATCTCGACCTCCTATCCTAACCTCCTATCCTGTCCTCCTATCCCATCCTCCTATCCCGTCCTCCTTTCCCAACCTCCTTTCCCGTCCTCGTATCTCGACCTCCTATCCAGACCTCCTATCCCGTCCTCATATCCCATCCTCCTATCCCGTCCTCCTATCCCGACCTCCTACCTGACCTCCTATTCCGATCTCCTATCCCGACCTCCTATCCCGTCTTCATATCCCGTCCTCCTATCCCGACCTCCTATCCCGACCTCTCATCCCGTACTCATATCCCGACCTGTATCTCCTATCCTGTCCTCCTATCTCGACCTCCTGTCCCGACCTCATATACCATCCTCCTATCCCGTCCTCCTATCCCGACCTCCTATCTCAACCTCCTATCCCGACCTCCTATCCCATCCTCCTATCCCGTCCTCCTATCCCCACCTCCTATCCTGTCCTCCAATCTCCAGCTCCTATCCCAACCTCCTATCCCGTCCTCCTTTCTCGACCTCCTATCTCAACCTCCTATCTCGACCTCCTATCCCGTCCTCCTTTCCCATCCTCCTTTCCCGTCCTCATATCTCGACCTCTTATCTCGACCTCCTATCCCGTCCTCCTATCCCGTCCTCCTATCCCGATCTCCTACCTGACTTCCTATCTCGACCTCCTATCCCGACCTCCTATCCCGACCCTTAATATGTGTACCAGGTATTGAAATAGCTCCAGCCGTACGGAAATTATATGGGAACATACATTTCCCATTGATTTGCATGGGACTTTAAATAAAAACCCCGACCCTCACAAATGGGGGTAGTTAAGGGTTAAATTAACTATCCTATATTTTTAGTGGGCATATACGTAACATGTGACCAAGTATTATCGAAATATCTCTAGCAGTTATAGCGGTAACATATATTTCCCATTGACTTGCATGGGACTTTAAACATAAGCCCCGCCCCTGGCAAATGAGGGTGAGTAAGGGTTAAATTACCTATCCTATGTTTGTTGCTGACATATAAGTAACATGTGTACCAAGTTTCATGTTAATGTCTTTAGCCGTTTGAAAGTTTTTGCGGAACATACACACATACATACACACATGCATACACATACACACACACACACACACGTTGAGTTTTATATATATAGATAGACTAGCTGAGTACCCAGCGTTGCCAGTTTTTTTTTCTTCCTAATCCTTGTTGGGGAGGAAAATCAACAAAGGAAGCTTTTGACTTCATATCTTGTTCTCATATATTGTTGTCATATCCCAACCCCATATCCCGTCCTCCTATCCCGACCTTCTATCTCATCCTCCTATCCCGTCCTCCTATCTCGACCTCCTATCTTGTCCTCCTATCCCAACCTCCTATCTCCACCTCCTATCCCAACCTCCTTTCCCGTCCTCCTTTCTCGACCTCCTACCCCGACCTCCTATCCCAACCTCATATCCCGTCCTCCTTTCCCGTCCTCATATCTCAACCTTCTATCCCGACCTCCTATCCCGACCTCATATCCCATCTTCATATCCCATCCTCATATCCCGTCCTCCTACCTCGACCTCCTATCCTACCTCCTATCCCGTCCTCCTATCCCGACCTCCTTTCCTGTCCTCCTTTCTCGACCTCCTATCTCGACCGCCTATTCTGACCTCCTATCCCGTCCTCCTTTCCCGTCCTCATATCTCGACCTTCTATCCCGACCTCCTATCCCGACCTCATATCCCGTCCTCATATTCCATCCTACTATCCAGACCTCCTATCTTGACCTCCTATCCCAACCTCCTATCCCGTCTTCATATCCCGTCCTCATATGCCATGCTCCTATCTCGACCTCCTATCCCGTCCTCCTATCCCATCCTCCTACCTCGACCTACTATCCCAACTTCCTACCCTGTCCTCCTATCCCGTCCTCCTATCTCGACCTCCTATCCCGACCTACTATCCCGACCTCCTATCCTGTCCTCCTACCTCGACCTCCTACCTCGACCGCCTATCCCTTCCTCCTATCCCATCCTCCTATCCCGACCTCCTATCCCGTCTTCATATCCCGTCCTCCTATCCCGACCTCCTATGCAGACCTCCTATCCCGTCCTCCTGTCCCATCCTCCTATCCCGTCCTCCTATCCCGACCTCCTATCTCAACCTCCTATCACGTCCTCCTATCCAGTCCTCCTATCTCAACCTCCAATCCCGTCCTCCTATCCAATCCTCCTATCCAGTCCTCCTATCCCCCCTCCTATCCTGTCCTCCAATCTCGAGCTCCTATCCCGACCTCCTATCCCGACCTCCTATCCCGTCCTCCTTTCTCGACCTCCTATCTCAACCTTCTATCTCGACCTCCTATCCTAACCTCCTATCCTGTCCTCCTATCCCATCCTCCTATCCCGTCCTCCTTTCCCAACCTCCTTTCCCGTCCTCGTATCTCGACCTCCTATCCAGACCTCCTATCCCGTCCTCATATCCCATCCTCCTATCCCGTCCTCCTATCCCGACCTCCTACCTGACCTCCTATTCCGATCTCCTATCCCGACCTCCTATCCCGTCTTCATATCCCGTCCTCCTATCCCGACCTCCTATCCCGACCTCTCATCCCGTACTCACATCCCGACCTGTATCTCCTATCCTGTCCTCCTATCTCGACCTCCTGTCCCGACCTCCTATACCATCCTCCTATCCCGTCCTCCTATCCCGACCTCCTATCTCAACCTCCTATCCCGACCTCCTATCCCATCCTCCTATCCCGTCCTCCTATCCCCACCTCCTATCCTGTCCTCCAATCTCCAGCTCCTATCCCAACCTCCTATCCCGTCCTCCTTTCTCGACCTCCTATCTCAACCTTCTATCTCGACCTCCTATCCCGTCCTCCTTTCCCATCCTCCTTTCCCGTCCTCATATCTCGACCTCTTATCTCGACCTCCTATCCCGTCCTCCTATCCCGTCCTCCTATCCCGATCTCCTACCTGACTTCCTATCTCGACCTCCTATCCCGACCTCCTATCCCAATCTCCTATCCCGTCCTCCTTTCCCGTCCTCATATCTCAACCTTCTATCCCGACCTCCTATCCCGACCTCATATCCCATCTTCATATCCCATCCTCATATCCCGTCCTCCTACCTCGACCTCCTATCCTACCTCCTATCCCGTCCTCCTATCCCGACCTCCTTTCCTGTCCTCCTTTCTCGACCTCCTATCTCGACCGCCTATTCTGACCTCCTATCCCGTCCTCCTTTCCCGTCCTCATATCTCGACCTTCTATCCCGACCTCCTATCCCGACCTCATATCCCGTCCTCATATTCCATCCTACTATCCAGACCTCCTATCTTGACCCCCTATCCCAACCTCCTATCCCGTCTTCATATCCCGTCCTCATATGCCATGCTCCTACCTCGACCTCCTATCCCGTCCTCCTATCCCATCCTCCTACCTCGACCTACTATCCCAACTTCCTACCCTGTCCTCCTATCCCGTCCTCCTATCTCGACCTCCTATCCCGACCTACTATCCCGACCTCCTATCCTGTCCTCCTACCTCGACCTCCTACCTCGACCGCCTATCCCTTCCTCCTATCCCATCCTCCTATCCCGACCTCCTATCCCGTCTTCATATCCCGTCCTCATATCCCATCCTCCTACCTCGACCTCCTATCCCGTCCTCCTATCCCGACCTCCTATCTCGACCTCTTATACTGACCTCCTATCCCGACCTCCTATCCCGTCTTCATATCCTGTCCTCATATCCTGTCCTCCTACCTCGACCTCCTATCCCTTCCTCCTATTCTGTCCTCCTATCCCGTCCTCCTATCCCGACCTCCTATCTCGACCTCCTATCTCGACCTCCTATCCCGACCTCCTATCCCATCCTCATATCCCGACCTCCTATCTAGACCTCCTATCCCGACCTCCTATCCCATCCTCCTTTCCCGTCCTCATATCTCGACCTCCTATCTTGACCTCCTATCCCGACCTCCTATCCCCTCCTCCTTTCCCATCCTCCTTTCCCATCCTCATATTTCGACGTCCCATCCCGACCTTCTATCCCATCCTCATATCCTGTCCTTCTATCTCAACCTCCTATCTCCACCTCATATCCCAACCTCCTATATCTCCAGCCGTACGGAAGTGTTACGCCGAGCGCTCCGGGTCCCCGCTCCTCCCCGGAGCGCTCGCTTCACTCTCCCCGCGGCAGCGCTCCGGTCACGTCCTCTGACCCGGGGCGCTGCGATTCCGCTGCCAGCCGGGATGCGATTCGCGATGCGGGTAGCGCCCGCTCGCGATGCGCACCCCGGCTCCCCTACCTGACTCGCTCTCCGTCTGTTCTGTCCCGGCGCGCGCGGCCCCGCTCCCTAGGGCGCGCGCGCGCCGGGTCTCTGCGATTTAAAGGGCCACTGCGCCGCTGATTGGCGCAGTGGTCCCAATTAGTGTGTTCACCTGTGCACTTCCCTATATCACCTCACTTCCCCTGCACTCCCTTGCCGGATCTTGTTGCCTTAGTGCCAGTGAAAGCGTTCCTTGTGTGTTCCTTGCCTGTGTTTCCAGACCTTCTGCCGTTGCCCCTGACTACGATCCTTGCTGCCTGCCCCGACCTTCTGCTACGTCCGACCTTGCTTTTGCCTACTCCCTTGTACCGCGCCTATCTTCAGCAGCCAGAGAGGTGAGCCGTTGCTAGTGGATACGACCTGGTCACTACCGCCGCAGCAAGACCATCCCGCTTTGCGGCGGGCTCTGGTGAAAACCAGTAGTGGCTTAGAACCGGTCCACTAGCACGGTCCACGCCAATCCCTCTCTGGCACAGAGGATCCACTACCTGCCAGCCGGCATCGTGACAGTAGATCCGGCCATGGATCCCGCTGAAGTTCCTCTGCCAGTTGTCGCTGACCTCACCACGGTGGTCGCCCAGCAGTCACAACAGATAGCGCAACAAGGTCAACAGCTGTCTCAACTGACCGTTATGCTACAACAGTTACTACCACAGCTTCAGCAGTCATCTCCTCCGCCAGCTCCTGCACCTCCTCCGCAGCGAGTGGCCGCTCCTGGGATACGCTTATCCTTGCCGGATAAATTTGATGGGGACTCTAAGTTTTGCCGTGGCTTTCTTTCCCAATGTTCCCTGCATCTGGAGATGATGTCGGACCTGTTTCCCACTGAAAGGTCTAAGGTGGCTTTCGTAGTCAGCCTTCTGTCCGGAAAAGCCCTGTCATGGGCCACACCGCTCTGGGACCGCAATGACCCCGTCACTGCCTCTGTACACTCCTTCTTCTCGGAAATCCGAAGTGTCTTTGAGGAACCTGCCCGAGCCTCTTCTGCTGAGACTGCCCTGTTGAACCTGGTCCAGGGTAATTCTTCCGTTGGCGAGTATGCCGTACAATTCCGTACTCTTGCTTCAGAATTGTCCTGGAATAATGAGGCCCTCTGCGCGACCTTCAAAAAAGGCCTATCCAGCAACATTAAAGATGTTCTGGCCGCACGAGAAATTCCTGCTAATCTACATGAACTTATTCACCTAGCCACTCGCATTGACATGCGTTTTTCCGAAAGGCGTCAGGAACTCCGCCAAGATATGGACTCTGTTCGCACGAGGCGTTTCTTCTCCTCGGCTCCTCTCTCCTCTGGTCCCCTGCAATCTGTTCCTGTGCCTCCCGCCGTGGAGGCTATGCAGGTCGACCGGTCTCGCCTGACACCTCAAGAGAGGACACGACGCCGTATGGAGAACCTCTGCCTGTACTGTGCTAGTACCGAACACTTCCTGAGAGATTGTCCTATCCGTCCTCCCCGCCTGGAAAGACGTACGCTGACTCCGCACAAAGGTGAGACAGTCCTTGATGTCTACTCTGCTTCTCCACGTCTTACTGTGCCTGTGCGGATGTCTGCCTCTGCCTTCTCCTTCTCTACAGTGGCCTTCTTGGACTCTGGATCTGCAGGAAATTTTATTTTGGCCTCTCTCGTCAAAAGGTTCAACATCCCGGTGACCAGTCTCGCCAGACCCCTCTACATCAATTGTGTAAATAATGAAAGATTGGACTGTACCATTCGTTTCCGCACGGAGCCCCTTCTTATGAGCATCGGATCTCATCATGAGAGGATTGAACTTTTGGTCCTCCCCAATTGCACCTCGGAAATTCTCCTTGGACTTCCCTGGCTTCAACTTCATTCCCCTACCCTGGATTGGTCCACTGGGGAGATCAAGAGTTGGGGGTCCTCTTGTTCCAAGAACTGTCTAAAACCGGTTCCCAGTAACCCTTGCCGTAACTCTGTGGTTCCTCCAGTAACCGGTCTCCCTAAGGCCTATATGGACTTCGCGGATGTTTTCTGCAAAAAACAAGCTGAGACTCTACCTCCTCACAGGCCTTATGATTGCCCTATCGACCTCCTCCCGGGCACTACTCCACCCCGGGGCAGAATTTATCCTCTCTCTGCCCCAGAGACTCTTGCCATGTCCGAATACGTCCAGGAGAATCTAAAAAAGGGCTTTATCCGTAAATCCTCCTCTCCTGCCGGAGCCGGATTTTTCTTTGTGTCCAAAAAAGATGGCTCCCTACGTCCTTGCATTGACTACCGCGGTCTTAATAAAATCACGGTTAAGAACCGCTACCCCTTACCCCTCATCTCTGAACTCTTTGATCGCCTCCAAGGTGCCCACATCTTCACTAAATTGGACTTAAGAGGCGCCTATAACCTCATCCGCATCAGAGAGGGGGACGAGTGGAAAACGGCATTTAACACCAGAGATGGACACTTTGAGTATCTGGTCATGCCCTTTGGACTGTGCAACGCCCCTGCCGTCTTCCAAGACTTTGTCAATGAAATTTTTCGTGATCTGTTATACTCCTGTGTTGTTGTATATCTGGACGATATCCTAATTTTTTCTGCCAATCTAGAAGAACACCGCCAGCATGTCCGTATGGTTCTTCAGAGACTTCGTGACAACCAACTCTATGCCAAAATTGAGAAATGTCTGTTTGAATGCCAATCTCTTCCTTTTCTAGGATATTTGGTCTCTGGCCAGGGACTACAGATGGATCCAGACAAACTCTCTGCCGTCTTAGATTGGCCACGCCCCTCCGGACTCCGTGCTATCCAACGCTTTTTGGGGTTCGCCAATTATTACAGGCAATTTATTCCACATTTTTCTACCATTGTGGCTCCTATCGTGGCTTTAACCAAAAAAAATGCTGATCCCAAGTCCTGGCCTCCTCAAGCAGAAGACGCCTTTAAACGACTCAAGTCTGCCTTTTCTTCGGCTCCCGTCCTCTCCAGACCTGACCCTTCCAAACCCTTCCTATTGGAGGTTGATGCCTCCTCAGTGGGAGCTGGAGCTGTTCTTCTACAAAAAAATTCTTCCGGGCATGCTGTCACTTGTGGTTTTTTCTCTAGGACCTTCTCTCCAGCGGAGAGGAACTACTCCATCGGGGATCGAGAGCTTCTAGCCATTAAATTAGCACTTGAGGAATGGAGGCATCTGCTGGAGGGATCAAGTTCTCCTGTTATTATCTACACCGACCACAAGAACCTCTCCTACCTCCAGTCTGCCCAACGGCTGAATCCTCGCCAGGCCCGGTGGTCTCTGTTCTTTGCCCGATTTAATTTTGAGATTCACTTTCGTCCTGCCGATAAGAACATTAGGGCCAATGCTCTCTCTCGTTCCTCGGATGCCTCAGAAGTTGAACTCTCTCCGCAACACATCATTCCACCTGACTGCCTGATCTCCACTTCTCCTGCCTCCATCAGGCAGACTCCTCCAGGAAAGACCTTTGTTTCTCCTCGCCAACGCCTCGGAATCCTCAAATGGGGTCACTCCTCCCATCTCGCAGGTCATGCGGGTATCAAGAAATCTGTGCAACTCATCTCCCGCTTCTATTGGTGGCCTACTCTGGAGACGGATGTTGTGGACTTTGTGCGAGCCTGCACTATCTGTGCCCGGGATAAGACTCCTCGCCAGAAGCCCGCTGGTTTTCTTCATCCTCTGCCTGTCCCCGAACAGCCTTGGTCTCTGATTGGTATGGATTTTATTACTGATTTACCCCCTTCCCGTGGCAACACTGTTATTTGGGTGGTCGTTGATCGATTCTCCAAAATGGCACATTTCATCCCTCTTCCTGGTCTTCCTTCTGCGCCTCAGTTGGCTAAACAATTTTTTGTACACATTTTTCGTCTTCACGGGTTGCCTACGCAGATTGTCTCGGATAGAGGCGTCCAATTTGTGTCTAAATTCTGGAGGGCTCTCTGTAAACAACTCAAGATTAAATTAAATTTTTCTTCTGCATATCATCCCCAGTCCAATGGACAAGTAGAAAGGATTAACCAGATCTTGGGTGATTATTTGCGACATTTTGTTTCCTCCCGCCAAGATGACTGGGCAGATCTCCTCCCATGGGCCGAATTCTCGTATAACTTCAGGGTCTCTGAGTCTTCCTCCAAATCCCCATTTTTCGTGGTGTACGGCCGTCACCCTCTTCCCCCCCTCCCTACTCCCTTGCCCTCTGGTCTGCCCGCTGTGGATGAAATTTCTCGTGACCTTTCCATCATATGGAGAGAGACCCAAAATTCTCTCTTACAGGCTTCATCACGCATGAAGAAGTTCGCGGATAAGAAAAGAAGAGCTCCCCCCGTTTTTTCCCCTGGAGACAAGGTATGGCTCTCCGCTAAATATGTCCGCTTCCGTGTCCCTAGCTACAAGTTGGGACCACGCTATCTTGGTCCTTTCAAAATTTTGTGTCAAATTAATCCTGTCTCTTATAAACTTCTTCTTCCTCCCTCTCTTCGTATCCCTAATGCCTTTCACGTCTCTCTTCTCAAACCACTCATCCTCAACCGTTTTTCTCCCAAATCTGTTCCTCCCACTCCTGTTTCCGGCTCCTCGGACATCTTCTCGGTCAAAGAAATTTTAGCTGCCAAAAAGGTCAGAGGAAAAAATTTTTTTTTAGTGGACTGGGAGGGTTGTGGTCCTGAAGAGAGATCCTGGGAACCTGAGGACAACATCCTAGACAAAAGTCTGCTCCTCAGGTTCTCAGGCTCTAAGAAGAGGGGGAGACCCAAGGGGGGGGGTACTGTTACGCCGAGCGCTCCGGGTCCCCGCTCCTCCCCGGAGCGCTCGCTTCACTCTCCCCGCGGCAGCGCTCCGGTCACGTCCTCTGACCCGGGGCGCTGCGATTCCGCTGCCAGCCGGGATGCGATTCGCGATGCGGGTAGCGCCCGCTCGCGATGCGCACCCCGGCTCCCCTACCTGACTCGCTCTCCGTCTGTTCTGTCCCGGCGCGCGCGGCCCCGCTCCCTAGGGCGCGCGCGCGCCGGGTCTCTGCGATTTAAAGGGCCACTGCGCCGCTGATTGGCGCAGTGGTCCCAATTAGTGTGTTCACCTGTGCACTTCCCTATATCACCTCACTTCCCCTGCACTCCCTTGCCGGATCTTGTTGCCTTAGTGCCAGTGAAAGCGTTCCTTGTGTGTTCCTTGCCTGTGTTTCCAGACCTTCTGCCGTTGCCCCTGACTACGATCCTTGCTGCCTGCCCCGACCTTCTGCTACGTCCGACCTTGCTTTTGCCTACTCCCTTGTACCGCGCCTATCTTCAGCAGCCAGAGAGGTGAGCCGTTGCTAGTGGATACGACCTGGTCACTACCGCCGCAGCAAGACCATCCCGCTTTGCGGCGGGCTCTGGTGAAAACCAGTAGTGGCTTAGAACCGGTCCACTAGCACGGTCCACGCCAATCCCTCTCTGGCACAGAGGATCCACTACCTGCCAGCCGGCATCGTGACAGGAAGTTATGTGGGAACATACATTCCACATTAATTTGCATGGAACTTTAAACACAAACCCGACCCTCACAAATGGGGGTAGTTAAGGGTTGAATTAACTATCCTATATATTATGTGGACATATAAGTAACATATGACCAAGTATTATCGCAATATCTCCAGCCGTTTGGAAGTTATGCAGTTATATTTCCCATAGACTTGTTTGGGACTTTAAACAAAAACCCCGCCCCTGGCAAATGGGTGTGTGTAAGGGTTAAATTACCTATCCTATGTTTGTTGTTGACATATAAGTGACATGTGTGCCGAGTTTCATGTTAATATCTTTAGCTGTTTGGACGTGATGCTGGAACATACACACACACACACACATTCACACATACACACTCATTGGGGGACATGTATCATTATGGGGAAGATTTATCAAATCCTGTGCAAAGGAAAAGTTGTCCAGTTGCCCATAACAACCAATCACATCGCTTCTTACATTTCTCAGAGGCCTTAGAAATGAAAGAAGCGATCTGATTGGTTGCTATGGGCAACCGGGAAACTTTTCCTCTGCACAGGTTTTGATAAATCTCCCCCATTGTGTCTATTGTAGACACAGTTCTACCCCTTTGCAGTTTTGTCTATTGTACACTCTTGCTCAGAATTTACTAAGGCTGTACACTCCTTTGATAAATCTTGTGCAAATATAGAAACGCACCCCCTCGCTCTACCGTACACTCCTTCGCTACCTCACAGGAAAAGTGAACATAGGGGGAGATTTATCAAAACCTGTCCAGAGGAAAAGTTGCCCAGTTGCCCATAGCAACCAATCAGATCGCTTCTTTCTTTTTTTTAAGGCCTTGTTAAAAATGAAAGAGGTGATCTGATTGGTTGCTATTGGCAACTGGGCAACTTTTCCTCTGGACAGGTTTTGATAAATCTCCCCAATAGTGATTTTGTTCTATTGCTTTGAGGCCAGGATTCCATTGAGGTTTTTTGTCCATCAGCAAAAAACGCCAAAAAAATTGTCACAGCTTTTTCTTGTGTTTTGTCAGTTTTTCTAGCGTTTTTTTTACTTGCGTTTTTGCTGGTGTGTGGAAACAAAAAAATGTACTAAACATTTTGTTGTTTTTTTTTTCTTCGAATATTTAGATACGGCAATGCGGAGGGCTATGTCAGATTTGGTGGATTGCGACGATGAACATCGTTTTTTTAAATGTCAATAAAAGGGTGGGGGAGTGTTTTTTTTTTATAATTTTTTTTTTCGATGTGTTGTGTTTTTTATAATTGAATTTTCAGGCTTAGTAGTGAAAGCTGTCTTATAGACGGAATCCATTACTATGCCAAGGCTTAGCTTTAGCACCAAAAACAGCTAGTGCTAACCTCCAATTATTACCCCGGTACCCACTGCCACAGGGGTGTCGGGAAGAGCTGGTACCAACAGGCTAAGGTGGTAACAGGCTGGTGTTATTTAGGCTGGGGAGGGCCAGCAACAATGGTCCTCACCCACTCTGGTAACATCAGGCTGTTGCTGCTTGGTTGGTATCTGGCTGATACTGAAAAAATGAGGGAACCACACACTTTTTTAAATTTATTTATAAAAAAAAAATGCATAGGGTTCCCCCTATGTTCAGTATCAGACAGATACCAAACAAACAGCAACAGCCTGACGTTACCAGGGTGGGTAACGACCATTGTTACTGGCCCTCCCCAGCCTAAATAACGCCAGCACGTTACTGCCTAGGCCCAGGAGCGACATTTTTGATGCTCCGGGCCTGTTGGTACCTGCTCTTCCCGTCACCCCTGTGGCCGTGGGTACCGGGGTAATAATTGGGGGTTAGCGTTAGCTGATTTTGGGGCTAACATTAAGCCCTGGCTTAGTAAAGGATTCCATCTATAAGATGGCTTCCACTACTAAGCCTGAAAATTCAATTATAAAAAACACAACACATTAATAAAAAAAAATTCTTTCAAAAAAATCACTCCCCCACAGCCCTCGTTAACCATTTTATTGAAATAAAAAAAAAAAATGCTGGTCATCTGGTCATCGTCGCAGTCCACCGAATCTGATGTAGTCCTGAAATGAGAAGAAAAGCAAAACAAGAAATATGGGTTAGGACATTTTTTGCGCTCTCCCCTGGGAAGAGCGCACACAATGCAGCATGTTCCTAAACAGGGAGCCTCCAGTTGTTGCTAAAATACAACTCCCATCATGGGGGGCGGGGGGAAGTAGTTAAGCTGGAGTCTCCCTGTTTGGGAACACACTGCTCTGTTCCCATTATGCAAAACACATAATGTGAACAGAGATCTGTCCCTCTGCCCTTGGACTACTACTCCTATTATGGGACAGAGTCTGTCCCATGATGGGAGTAGTTGTAGTACCGCAGCGCTGCTGAGGGATGGCACTTGCACATCCCCCGTCTGCGGGCCTTTTAGGACTACTACTCCCATCATGGACAAACTCTGTCCATTATGGAAGTTGTAATTCAGGGGCTGAGGTGCAGATTGCACTGGGTCATTCTGCAGAGACCCGCTGCAATCCGCATTTAAGTTAGGAAACCAGGCGGTGCATGCGTCTACACTGCCCTGCCCGCGGCTTCTATATACACTGACATAATTCATAATCTCCGCCGGGAGAGGGGAGCTCTGATTAGTCAATAGCTATTCTCCAATCAGAGCTCCCGTGTTCCGGCGGCAGGGATTACTAATTATGACAGTGTATATAGAAGCCGCAGGCAGTGCCATGTAGCTGCATGTACCGCCCAGCTTGTTAACTTAAATGAGGATCGCAGCGGATCTCATAATCCCCACGGGGAGACGGGAGCTCTGATTGGAGAACAGCTATTGACCAATCAGAGCTCTCCTCTCCCGGCGGCGGCGATTATGAATTATGACAGCTGTATATAGAAGCCGCAATGTAGACGCATGTACCGCCACTTTGCATAGTTAATAAATGCGGATCGCAGCGGATCTTCAGAGAATGATCTGCTGCGATCCGCATTTATTAAGCGGTACATGCGTCTACATTGCGGCTTCTATATACACTGTCATAATTCATAATCTCCGCCGCTGGAACACGGGAGCTCTGATTGAAGAATAGCTATTTGACCAATCAGAGCTCCCCTCTCCCGGCGGGGATTATGAATTATGTCAGTGTATATAGAATTCGCGGGCAGCGCGATGTAGACGCATGTACAGCCCGGCTTCCTAACTT
Source organism: Hyla sarda (assembly GCF_029499605.1). Taxonomy (NCBI): domain Eukaryota; kingdom Metazoa; phylum Chordata; class Amphibia; order Anura; family Hylidae; genus Hyla; species Hyla sarda. The sequence continues at coordinate 414,547,457 of NC_079190.1, forward strand.
ACATGTGGATTGCAGCGGGTCTCTGCAGAATGACCCAGTGCGATCTGCACCTCAGCCCCTGGACTACAACTCCCATCATGGGCAGAGTCTGTCCATGATGGGAGTAGCAGTCCTATAAAGTCCCGCAGCCGGGGGATGTGCAAGTGCCATCCCTCAATGCTGCTGAACTACAACTACTCCCATCATGGGACAGACTCATGATAGGAGTAGTAGTCCAAGGGCAGAGGGGAAGATCACAGCAGATCATTCTCCAGAGACCTGCTGCGATCCGCATTTATTAACTATACAAGCCAGCGGTACATGCGGCTACACTGCCCGCCAGCTCCTATATACAGTTCTTATAATTCATAGTCCCTGCCGGGAGAGGGGAGCTCTGATTGGTGGATAGCTATTGACCAATCAGAGCTCCTGTATCCCGGCAGCGGGGATTATGAATTATGACAGTGTATACAGGAGCCGCGGGCAGCTCAGTGGAGCCGCATGTGACGCCGACTTTTTAAGTTAATAAATGCGGATCACAGCGGGTCTCTGCAGAATGACCTGCTGCGATCTGCACCTCAGCCCCTGGACTACAACACATTCTGCACCCATCAAGAACAGTGGGAAGTTTACATTTTACGCAGTGTGAAGTGTGAACTGTGTCGGGAAGTATTTCACCCGCACTATAACCCGGTGTATTATCGGGTGCATGAGGTTAGACTGCGGGTGAAAGGGTGTCCATAATCATTACATTGTTATTAAAAGGTACATGGAAAGATTTTAAGTATCACAGAGATAATCTGTCTGGCGGCAGAAGCAGAGTAATCTCCGCAATCCGCTCTGAAAAAATACATCGTTGATTTAGAGCATCTCGCTTAGTGCAGTCCAAGACGGCTTATATTTTCGTTCAAAAAAAGGTACTTGCGGAAAATTTTAGGGTGTAAAGGAAAAGTACGCAGTTAATAAATAGGTGCCTACTATAGATGCCATCAGAATGTACGCAAAAAAAAGACTCAAAAAACAGCTTGCACAAAATTTTGCGCAAGAATTTACACACAAAAACTGTGTAAATTCTTTGATACATGTCCCCTATTGAGTTTTAAATACAGTACAGACCAAAAGTTTGGACACACCTTCTCATTCAAAGAGCTTTCTTTATTTTCATGACTACGAAAATTGTAGATTCACACTGAAGGCATCAAAACCATGAATTAACACATGTGGAATGATAGTTATAACAAAAAAGTGTGAAACAACTGAAAATATGTCATATTCTAGGTTCTTCAAAGTAGCCACCTTTTTCTTTGATTACTGCTTTGCACACTCTTGGCATTCTCTTGATGAGCTTCAAGAGGTAGTCACCTGAAATGGTCTTCCAACAGTCTTGAAGGAGTTCCCAGAGATGCTCAGCACTTGTTGGCCCTTTTGCCTTCATTGGGTTCAGGTCTGGTGACTGTGGAGGCCAGATCATCTGGTGCAGCACCCCATCACTCTCCTTCTTGGTCAAATAGCCCTTACACAGCCTGGAGGTGTGTTTGGGGTCATTGTCCTGTTGAAAAATAAATGATGGTCCAACTAAACGCAAACCGGATGGAATAGCATGCCGCTGCAAGATGCTGTGGTAGCCATGCTGGTTCAGTATGCCTTCAATTTTGAATAAATCCCCAACAGTGTCACCAGCAAAACACCCCCTCACCATCACACCTCCTCCTCCATGCTTCACGGTGGGAATAAGGCATGTAGAGTCCATCTGTTCACCTTTTCTGTGTCGCACAAAGACACGGTGGTTGAACCAAAGATCTCAAATTTGGACTCATCAGACCAAAGCACAGATTTCCACTGGTATAATGTCCATTCCTTGTGATCTTTAGCCCAAACAAGTCTCTTCTGCTTGTTGCCTGTCCTTAGCAGTGGTTTCCTAGCAGATGTTCTACCATGAAGGCCTGATTTCACACAGTCTCCTCTTAACAGTTGTTCTAGAGATATGCCTGCTGCTAGAACTCTGTGTGGCATTGACCTGGTCTCTAATCTGAGCTGCTGTTAACCTGCGATTTCTGAGGCTGGTGACTCGGATTAAGTTATCCTCCGCAGCAGAGGTGACTCTTGGTCTTCCTTTCCTGGGGCGGTCCGCATGTGAGCCAGTTTCTTTGTAGCTCTTGATGGTTTTTGTGACTGTACTTGGGGACACTTTCCACCTAGAATATGACATATTTTCAGTTGTTTCACACTTTTTTGTTATGTCTATAATTCCACATGTGTTAATTCATAGTTTTGATGCCTTCAGTGTGAATCTACAATTTTCATAGTCATGAAAATAAAGAAAACTCTTTGAATGAGAAGGTGTGTCCAAACTTTTGGTCTGTGCTGTATATAGATTATTATTAGTATTTATTTTATTTTTCCATCTTTTCTGTAAACTAATCAATGTACCTAAATTGATATTGGGGGATACTTATTGAAACATGTCCAGAGTAAAAGTTGCCCAGTTACCCAGATTGCCTTTCATTTTTAACAAAGCCTCTGAAAAATGAAAGAAGCAATCTGATTGGTTGCTATGGGCAACTGGGCAACTTTTCCTCTGGACAGGTTTTGAGAAAGGGGTTATCCACCATAAGGTGATTTTAATACATACCTGCCAGGTTATCTGGGTATTTCCTGTTGGAGTTTGGTCTCTTAACCTGTTAGGGACAGCCCGGCATCTAACAACGGCCTGGACCCCTTGCTAATAGCGTGCGGCACCGCTATTAACCCTTTAGACACGGCGTTCAAAGTTGGTCGCTGCGTCTAAAATGAAAGTAAATGCTCCTGGCTAGCTCAGTGGGCAGTTCGAGATCGCCGCAATGAAATCCCAAACAGCTGTAGGACAGCAGGAGGATCCCCTACCTTCCTCCCCGCTGTCCTATTGCTGAATGACTGCTCAGTGCCTAAGATCCAGGCATGAGCAGTCAAGTGGCAGAATCATGGATCAATGGTTTCCTATGAGAAACCATTGATCAATGTAAAAGATTAGTGTGTGCAGTGTTATAGCCCCTTATGGGAGCTATAACATTGCAAAATAAAAGTGGGGAAAAAAAGTGAATAAAGATCATTTAACCTCTTCCCTAATAAAAGTTTCAATCACCCCCCTTTTTCCCCCTTAAAAAAAAAAAAAAAAAACTGTGTTAATAAAAATAAACATATGTGTTATCGCCGCATGTGGAAATGTCCTAATTATAAAAATATATTGTTAATTAAACCGCACTGTCAATGGCGTACACGCAAAAAAATTCAAAAATTCAAAATAGCGTATTTTGGTCACTTTTTATATCATGAAAAAATGAATAAAAAGCGATCAAAAAGTCAGATCAATACAAAAATGGTACTGCTAAAAACTTCAGATCACGGCGCAAAAGATTTGCCCTCATACCCCCATATATGCAGAAAAATAAAAAAAAAGCTATAGGGGTCAGAAGATGACAATTTTAAATGTATACATTTTCCTGCAGGTAGTTGTATGATTTTTTCCTGAAGTACAACAAAATCAAACCTATATAAGTAGGGTATCATATTAATTGTATGGACCTACAGAATAAAGATAAGGTGTCATTTTTATCGAAAAATATACTGCGTAGAAACGGAAGCCCCCAAAAGCTATAAAATTGTGTTTTTTCTTCAATTTTGTTGCACAATGATTTTTTTCCCATTTCGCCATAGATTTTTGGGTAAAATGACTGATGTGATTACAAAGTAGAATTTGTGGCTCAAAAAATAAGCCATCATATGGATTTTTAGGTGCAAAATTGAAAGGGATATTATTTTTAAAAGGTAAGGAGGAAAAAACAAAAGTGCAAAAACTGAAAAACCCTCCGTTTCCAAGAGGTTAACGACACATCCCATAGGTCCGAGCTTCTAGGTTTGAAGTTACATTCCTCCCTCTCACACATCAGCCACCCCACCCATTGCAGCACAAATAAGCTCAAAAGATCAGTGTTTTCCAATCAGGGTGCCTACAGCTGTTGCTAAATTATCTCTCGCTCCACCCATTGAAGCAGCACTGGCGCTCTTTGCACAACTGACTAGTGATGTCTGGTCTCGATACACCGCAACCTGGGACATGAGCAATTTTGTATGCTTTTAAATATAAATATTGGGGCAAAAATCACATTAGCATTGCAAAACCACCATCACACACAGGTAAAGACACTATATTATGAACTACACAAACTTTACAGCCCCTGTATCATAGTCCTAAAAAATCCTGGAATACCCCTTTAATGATAAATTTAAGATTAAATCTTCTCATATTAACACGATGTTCTTATCTGAATTAAAGGGGTTAGCCAAAATAAGGTGACTTTAGTCATTAAGTCTCATACAGTAATGGACAAGCTTACCAATTATCTTTGCTTGTGTTGGTGGTAAATGGCCATGTCCTGTGTCCGCCATTACACTGCTGGCTAGTTTTTGGGAACTGGCTACTTCCAATTTCTGTGGCCTCCCTCTAACTACAATCCCCAGCATTCTTTTTTTCAAGGTGGGAAGTAACTTATTTCCCTCCCACACATGGGTCACCCCACCCATTACAGCACGGCCACACTCCCTTTGATCACATGACTTGCCAGACATTAGCTGACACACAAGCTGCAGATCTGTGTTATGACGAATGCACGCACACCTGCGCCAGTAATGTCATTAGGGGTCTGGTTCACACACAAAAGATGAAGCAGTTAAGCCCCCTTTTAGCACTTGACTTGTGATGTATTCTCTTGGGCAGTACAGCAAGCTGGGAAATGTCCCATAGTAACCTTGTTGCCCCTGTCTTACATTCAAAGAACCATAAAATTCCAGAATACCCCTTTAATGTTCTGACTTAATTCTGTGTAAGCATACATATATTTTATTATTCATAGTACTATACATGCAAAGTCATTCTTATAATTAAAAAAAAATATGGGGGGAAAAAACAGTTTTTTGTTAAGTCAGGATATTTTGCATATATTTTTCTAAAAAAAAATTTATGATGGAGAGTTTCACTCTTCCCATATTTTTACAATTGTGACAGCAAAGTTTTAAGGATATCCCTGTAGGTTTGGCAGCAATATAATATGCTGGCTTATTTCAAGACTACATCTTTTTAGACAGTTTTATTTTTGTTAGTCTTGCACCATATGAAAGACAAATGGAAGCATATATCTTTCTCTTCGGCTTCACTTACAAAAATGTGCTAGTATATGCTTTAGATTCTACATAGAGCATTCAAACTGGCATAGATTAAAATGTTATGGTTTGCAAACCTGATATTTGTCATGTGGCAGAAAAATTGTCTGTAAAAGAACCATCATGCAAGTGTGTTATATGGTTCTAAAAGCCCACGGCATTGCAAATGAACTTTGAGAATGGCACTGCAAGAAAAATGTCACTACATAAAGGTCACAATTACAGTGAAGGGTGTGGTACCGATAACACAAACGGCTTTCCATAAAATAACATAGACCTGGAATTTGCAAAGGATGTTGTTAGCTGTATTATTTTATGTTGCTTTTATAGCAACATTATATTGTACGATGCTGCATAGAGATTGGCATAACCCTTTGTCCCCCATGGGCCAATAATTCAAACTTATTCAAAGCACATATTGGTGGCAATTAACTCAACTGGATATATGTGGTGTGGGAGGAAACCATGCAAACACAGGGAGATTGCTGAACAGGTGTTATCCTTGGATTTGAACCCAGGACCCAAGTCCTACAAAGAAAGAGTACTAAACACAAAAATCCTGCTCATTAAGGAGTCTATTGTTTTTTTTTTTTCCAATCTTCTAAGAGATATATGTAACCAAATTGACCATTAAAGTGTACCTGTCGCCAACAAAAACTTTTGGTATAATGTAGATAGTACCATTATATATATATATATATATTAGTAATACACATTGATTGGGTGAAAGAATGCTGCCCCTGCAGCTATTGCCTGTGTGTCTCTATGAGGAGTCCAAATACAGAAAGTGAGGGCAGGAGAAGCAGGGCTCTGTGCAGGCTCCTGGCCTGTCAATTATCCTGCTGTGTGAGTCAGGGGCGTGTCATAGAGCCTCAGTGTTAGGAACCCTGCTTGTTGTAAGTGCACAGAGCCCTGCTTGTCCACCCACACTTCCTGTATTTGGGCTCCTCACAGAGAAACACAAACAATAGTTGTAGGGACAAAAATATACACAATTTTTAGCCAATATATATTACAAATATACATTTAATGATGTTATCTACATTATATAAAAAGTTTTTGTTAACGACAGGTGCACTTTAACTAGAATGTATATGAGGCCAGAATGTATATGTTGCCATTTTTGTCATTCCTCTTCTTTTATTTCTTTAAACATTGATTTTAGTTTTCCTAGAGAGAGAGAGAGAGAGATAGGTATAATATATCTTTATTTGCTTTATGTTTTTTTAATGATTTCTTAAAATCGTATTTCCTATGGCACCTATTGGTATTTTAAATATATACAATAACACTATTCAATTACCATATTTTTCACCGTATAAGATGCACTTTTTCAAAGCTGATCAAAGCTGACCGCCGCATCTGAAGTGAAAGTGACACTAACCCGGCTGCACCGGGAGGGACCTTACTTGCCTCTTCGGTGTCTGCTCAATGCGGGGATCACCTACATGGCTGGCGCTCTCCTTCATCGTCATCACGTCGTTGCGCATGCCACCCCGTCTTACAATTGGAGCGGCTTGCGTAGCGACGTGATGGCGGCGACGGAGAGCGAGGATACCGGGCAGCAGAGACATTCTGGTGCCACGGGGACACCCCGGGGACGCGGCAACAGCGGTGGAGGGCGACATCAAGGGCAGCGGTGACGAGCATTGACGGGTCCGGAGTGGCGGGGACACGTGAGTATTACTTCCTATACCTGTGGTCTTCAACCTGCGGACCTCCAGATGTTGCAAAACTACAACTCCTGGCATGTCCGGACAGCCAACGCTGGTTGAAGATCACTGTAACCTATACTTTACATTGTATTCTAGATTTTCCTAATTTAAAATTGGGTGCGTCTTATGTGCCGGAGCGTCCTATAGGGCGAAAAATATGGTATATATAAATACATATAATGATGTTTTTTCTCTATATGATGTCATTTAAATATTCATTCACTAATAATTAGAGATGTTCCAAATTGTTCACCGGCGAACAGTTCCTGGCGAATTTCGCATGTTCGCATCGCTGGGCGAACATATGTGAAGTTCGATCTGCCCCCTATACTTTAACATTGCAGTAAACTTTGACCCTGTGAGTCAGAGTCAGCAGACACATTACAGCCAATCAGCATCAGTCCCTCCCTTCCAGACCCTCCTACCTCTTGCACGGACGCCATTTTAGCCTCATTCAGCATGCTGCAGGCTTAGGGAGTGGAGGGTTAGAGAAGCTGCTCCTGCTGTATAGGGAAAGCAATAGCTAGGTTGCTGCTAGGTGGTGTATTCAGGGTCCAGTTTACTCCTAAAGCACTAGTGTAACATCTGCTTTAAGGACAGCACCCAAAAAAGCCCTTTTTAGGGCTGAAAGATATCAGTCCTGGTTGGGAGGGAACCGCTGGTTAAAAGGGGTACTCCAGAATCAAACTTAAGTTCCTTCAAGCAACTAACTACTACAGTATTCAAAGGGCTGAAAGATATCAGTCCTTTAGTCTTGCAACAGCTGGAGGCACCCTGGTTGGGGACCACTGCATAAAAGGGGAACTCTGCTGGCAAGTTTTTTTGCTCACTGTCACACTAGTGCAAATCACATTAGGTGCGACAGTTGCGCAAATTTAAAAAAAAAACAACCTTTTTTGGCTGTTAAATAAAATCAGCTGTCACTGTTAGTTCACGTCACAGTTGCCTTTTTTCCTGCCTGCAGGGCAAATTGTGTCACCCTAGTGCAAATCACATTAGGTGCGACAGTTGCGCAAATAAAAAAAAAAAGCCTTTTTTGGCTGTTAAATAAAATCAGCCGTCACTGTTAGTTCACGTCACAGTTGCCATTTTTCTTGCCTGCAGGGCAAATTGTGTCACCTTAGTGCAAATCACATTAGGTGAGATAATAAGTAAATTTAAACAAAAAAATGACAGGCAGAGGAAGGCCACCCCGAAGGGGCCGTTGTGGTGCTGGGATTCCCTTTGGCCCTAGGATGGCCAGTGTTCAGAGACCACGTACCCTGAACCCCCAAAGTTCTGAGGACTTAGTTGACTCCCAATCTTCTACTAAAGCTTCCGCTCGGAACCTTGACGCACCGTCCTTCTCCTCCTCTAGCTTAGCTTCGGGCACCTCTCATGCTACCACTTGCCCGCCTGCCGCCACCACCAACACTAGCACCACAGCAGCTTTACTTGATCCGTCAGAGGAGTTATTTACACATCAGTTTGAAGACATGAGTAATGCGCAACCATTATTGCCAGAGAATGTAGTTAACAGGAATATGTCTCAGTCAGGCAGCATTACACACATGGACGTACAGTGTGTTGATGATGTTGTACCCGCTGCTGCTTCCTTTCTTGAGGTGTCAGATAGCGGTGAAGGTGTTGATGATGATGATGTGTCCGTGGATGCCACGTGGGTGCCCGCTAGAAGCGAAGAAGAGGGGAAAAGTTCAGATGGGGAGACAGAGAGGAGGTGGAGACGAGTTGGAAGCAGGGGGAGGTCATCACAAGGAGCTAGTGGCACAGTCAGACAGAATGCATCGGCACCTGGGGTCAGCCAGATGGGACGCCAATTAACGCATGCTGTTGCCACCACCAGAATGCCATCATCGCAGAGCTCAGCAGTGTGACATTTTTTTTGTGTGTCTGCCTCTGACAACAGCGAGGCCATTCACAACCTGTGCCAAAAGAAACTGAGTCGTGGGAAGTCCAACACCCACCTAGGCACAACTGCTTTGCGAAGGCACATGATGTCACATCACAAATGCCTATGGGATCAACACGTCAGTACAAGCAGCACACAAAGTCAAGCTGCCATCATCCTCCCGGTCCAGCATCTTCAGCCAGGTCAACCACTGCTGCCCTCCTTGCCCTCTCTCAACCATCCGCCTCTCCGTCTCTCGCCTTGAGCAGTTCCTGCTCATCTGCCCACAGTCAGGTATCTGTCAAGGAGATGTTTGAGCGCAAGAAGACAATGTCTCAAAGTCACCCCCTAGCCCGGCGTCTGACAGCTGGCTTGTTGGAACTGCTAGCCCGCCAGGTTTTACCATACAATCTGGTGGAGTCTGAGGCCTTTAAAAAATTTGTAGCCATTGGGACACCACAGTGGAAGGTACCCGGACGAAATTTTTTTGCACAAAAGGCAATCCCCAACCTTTACTCCATTGTGCAAAAGGAAATTATGGCATGTCTGGCACACAGTGTAGGGGCAAGGGTCCATCTGACCACTGATACCTGGTCTGCAAAGCATGGACAGAGCAGGTATATCACCTACACTGCTCATTGGGTAAACCTGATGACTGCTGCCAAGCGTGGAACGCGTGGCTCTGTAGAGGAGTTGGTGACACCGCCACGACTTGCAGGCAGGCCTGCTGCCCCCTCCTCTACTCCTCCTACTCCATCCTCTTCCATAACATCCTCGGCCGAGTCCTCTTCCACTGCTGCGTCTTGCTCCACATCACCGGCACCCCCCCCCCCAGCTCCCCAGGTGCTATTCCACATCCAGTATACCTCAGTGTCACGCCATCTTGGGGTTGACTTGAAACAAAGTGGAGAGTCACACCGCACCACCGTCCTGTATTATAGAGTCTTCTGGACTTTATGATAATTTAAACTTGAATTTTCAAGAGTACTAACCATTACACAAAGGAACGCTTGTTGCGTGTGATTTTTTTAACTAAAATTTTCAAAAGTAAAATACAGAGAGGGAAGAACTCTGTTTCTTTATTTGAGGAAAAATTTTATTTAGAAAATAATTTCTTTGTCTGTTTCTCCATCCTGCATTATAGAGTCTTCTGGACTCTTGGATATGTGCTTGTTCTTATATTTCAGCCATGTGTACATGCCTAATTTTTCTGGCCTCTGGTGCTGCACTTTTTCTGCTGCTGCAATTTTTCTGGCCTCTGCTTTCATCTTGATTTGATTAAAAATGTTATTTTGAAAAGGATTTCTCTGTCATTTTCATAGTCCTGCATCATAGAGTCTTCTGGACTTTTGGATAATTTAAACTTGAATTTTCCAGAGTACTAACCATTACACCAAGGAACGCTGTTACGCCTAGCGCTCCGGGCCCCCTCTCCTCCCCGGAGCGCTCACGGCGTCTCTCTCCCGGCAGCGCCCCGGTCAGTCCCGCTGACTGGGAGCGCTGCACTGACATGGCCGTCGGGGATGCGATTCGCACAGCGGGACGCGCCCGCTCGCGAATCGCATCCCAAGTCTCTTACCCGTCCCGGGCCCCTCCTGTCATGTGCTGGCGCGCGCGGCTCCGCTCTCTAGGGCGCGCGCGCGCCAGCTCTCTGAGACTTAAAGGGCCAGTGCACCAATGATTGGTGCCTGGCCCAATTAGCTTAATTGGCTTCCACCTGCTCCCTGGCTATATCTGATCACTTCCCCTGCACTCCCTTGCCGGATCTTGTTGCCTTGTGCCAGTGAAAGCGTTTAGTGTTGTCCAAAGCCTGTGTTACCTGAACTCCTGCTATCCATCTTGACTACGAACCTTGCCGCCTGCCCCGACCTTCTGCTACGTCTGACCTTGCCTCTGCCTAGTCCTTCTGTCCCACGCCTTCTCAGCAGTCAGCGAGGTTGAGCCGTTGCTAGTGGATACGACCTGGTTGCTACTGCCGCAGCAAGACCATCCCGCTTTGCGGCGGGCTCTGGTGAACACCAGTAGCCTCTTAGAACCGGTCCACCAGCACGGTCCACGCCAATCCCTCGCTGACACAGAGGATCCACTACCTGTAAGCCGAATCGTGACAGTAGATCCGGCCATGGATCCCGCTGAGGTGCCGCTGCCAAGTCTCGCTGACCTTACCACGGTGGTCGCTCAGCAATCGCAGCAAATTGTCCAACAAGGAAAGCAGCTGTCGCAGTTGACCGCCACGTTACAGCAACTTCTGCCTCTGCTACAGCAGCAACCTTCTCCTCCGCCAGCTCCTGCACCTCCTCCGCAGCGAGTGGCCGCTCCTAGCCTCCGCTTGTCCCTGCCGGACAAATTTGATGGGGACTCTAGACTCTGCCGTGGATTTTTGTCTCAATGTTCCCTGCATATGGAGATGTTGTCGGACTTGTTTCCTACAGAACGGTCTAAGGTGGCGTTCGTAGTGAGCCTTCTTTCAGGAAAGGCCTTGTCTTGGGCCACACCGCTCTGGGACCGCAATGATCCTGCCACAGCCACAGTCCAGTCCTTCTTCGCTGAAGTCCGGAGTGTCTTCGAGGAGCCAGCCCGAGCTTCTTCTGCCGAGACTGCCCTGCTGAACCTGGTCCAGGGTAATTCTTCAGTGGGCGAGTACGCCATCCAATTTCGTACTCTTGCTTCCGAATTATCAAGGAATAATGAGGCTCTCTGCGCGACCTTTAAAAAAGGCCTATCCAGTAGCATCAAGGATGTGCTGGCCGCACGAGAGATTCCTGCCAACCTGCAAGAACTTATCCATTTGGCCACCCGCATTGACATGCGTTTTTCTGAGAGACATCAGGAGCTCCGCCAGGAAAAAGACTTATATCTCTGGGCACCTCTCCCACAGCATCCTTTGCAGTCTACGCCTGGGCCTCCCGCCGAGGAGGCCATGCAAGTGGATCGGTCTCGCCTGACCCAGGAAGAGAGGAATCGCCGTAGGGAAGAAAATCTTTGTCTGTACTGTGCCAGTACCGAGCATTTCTTGGTGGATTGCCCTATTCGTCCTCCACGTCTGGGAAACGCACGCACGCACCCAGCTCACGTGGGTGTGGCGTCTCTTGGTTCAAAGTCTGTTTCTCCACGTCTCACGGTGCCCGTGCGGATTTCTCCTTCAGCCAACTCCTCCCTCTCAGCCGTGGCCTGCTCGGACTCTGGTGCCTCTGGGAATTTTATTTTGGAGTCTTTGGTGAATAAATTCTGCATCCCGGTGACCCGTCTCGTCAAGCCGCTCTACATTTCCGCGGTCAACGGAGTCAGATTGGATTGCACCGTGCGTTACCGCACAAAACCCCTCTTAATGTGCATTGGACCCCACCACGAAAGGATTGAGTTCTTCGTTCTTCCCAACTGTACCTCTGAGGTCCTCCTCGGTCTGCCATGGCTCCGGCTTCATTCTCCCACCCTTGACTGGACCATCGGGGAGATCAAGAACTGGGACTCTGCTTGCCACAAGAGATGACTCTCCCCCCCTCCCAGTCCCGTCAGGCAAGCCTCAGTGCCTCCTCATGGCCCCCGTCCTTGTGTCACCCTGCCCCGTGCCAAGCTTCACCCTCTGCCCTCCCTCCCCATTCCCACTCCTGCTGTACTGCCTGCCTTTGAGGAAACCCTCCATTCACTCCCGGTGTCCTCGTCCCAGGTAAAGCAGTTGTCGGACAAAAAAAGGGGGAGACCTAAGGGGGGGGTACTGTTACGCCTAGCGCTCCGGGCCCCCGCTCCTCCCCGGAGCGCTCACGGCGTCTCTCTCCCGGCAGCGCCCCGGTCAGTCCCGCTGACCGGGAGCGCTGCACTGACATGGCCGTCGGGGATGCGATTCGCACAGCGGGGCGCGCCCGCTCGCGAATCGCATCCCAAGTCTCTTCCCCGTCCCGGGCCCCTCCTGTCATGTGCTGGCGCGCGCGGCTCCGCTCTCTAGGGCGCGCGCGCGCGCGCCAGCTCTCTGAGACTTAAAGGGCCAGTGCACCAATGATTGGTGCCTGGCCCAATTAGCTTAATTGGCTTCCACCTGCTCCCTGGCTATATCTGATCACTTCCCCTGCACTCCCTCGCCGGATCTTGTTGCCTTGTGCCAGTGAAAGCGTTTAGTGTTGTCCAAAGCCTGTGTTACCTGAACTCCTGCTATCCATCTTGACTACGAACCTTGCCGCCTGCCCCGACCTTCTGCTACGTCTGACCTTGCCTCTGCCTAGTCCTTCTGTCCCACGCCTTCTCAGCAGTCAGCGAGGTTGAGCCGTTGCTAGTGGATACGACCTGGTTGCTACTGCCGCAGCAAGACCATCCCGCTTTGCGGCGGGCTCTGGTGAACACCAGTAGCCTCTTAGAATCGGTCCACCAGCACGGTCCACGCCAATCCCTCGCTGACACAGAGGATCCACTACCTGTAAGCCGAATCCTGACAAACGCTTGTTGCGTGGGATTTTTAAACTTAAATTTTCAAAAATAAAATACAGAGAGGGATGAACTCTGTTTCTTTATTTGATGAAAAATGTTATTTAGAAAATAATTTCTTTGTCTGTTTCTCCGTCCTGCGTTATAGAGTCTTCTGGACTCTTGGATATGCGCTTGTTCTTATTTTTAAGCCATGTGTACATGCCTAATTCTTCTGGCCTCTGGTGCTGCACTTTTTATGCTGCCACAATTTTTCTGGGCGCTGCTACAGCTGCGGCTGCAACAATACCAAATTTTTCAGCCATGTGTACATGCCTAATTTTTCTGGTACACTCTGCTGACATCTCTGTCCATTTTAGCAACCGTGCATATTAGATGTATGGTAAGGGTAGCATGGTGGCTTGCAGCGCCTGGGCCTTGGGTTCAAATCCCACTATGCGCCGGTTCGCGAACCGAAAATTTTATGTTCGCGACTAGTGTTGCTCAAGAATATTCGCAATTCGAATATTATTCGCGAATATCGCATATATATCGCTATATATTCGTAATTACGAATATTGTTTTTTTTTTTTTTCACAGTACACATCACAGTGATCACCCCTCTCTGCTTCCAGCTTGTGTGGTGTTAAGAAGGCTCTAATACTACTGTGTGAGACTGGCGTGCGAAATATGCGAAAATTAGCATATGCAAATATTCGCATATGCAAATTTAGCGTATGCTAATTTTGTATATGCTAGTATTCACATATGTTAATTTTCGCATACGCGCATTTTCGCATATGCGAAAATAAAACGAGAATATAACGAATATGCGAATATTCGTGAATATATGACGAATATTCGTCCATATATTCGCGAATATTCGCGAATTCGAATATGGCCTATGCCGCTCAACACTATTCGCGACATCACTACTAATAATACATTGTTTGTTAGGCAGGTGGTCTGCCCCTACCAATGTCCTGCCCTAGATTTTATATCAAGACAGGAGGCAAATTATATATGCAAATTCTTTCTTTACTGAAATCAATAGCAGTAATATTAAAAGCTCTTTTTCAACAGATACAAGAAAAACTTTAAAGCACACAGGTGCAACATTACAGGTAATGCAACCTAACCTGCTGAATAGTAGTGACCAATGAGCATACAGCCCAGGTGATATAAGGTCCTGTCTCACAAAAATAGTCCTCTTTCTTTACTGCTCTGCAGATAAGTAACATATATACTGTGTACTGTCTAATTCATATCATTTCTCATAATTAGTTGCCCATTTTTTCCTATATCCAGTAGAACCTATGCTATTCTATTTTCTAATTTATCTTACAAACTTCAGTCTTCAGTGTTTTTCCTTCTCTTAAGTTTTCTGCACACATTTTTTCCTCCACTCTATTCAGTGTTATAACTTGTATATTCTTGTTATATATGGTTCCTACTCAAATTATATATATATATATCCCTCTTCATTATTTCTACCACCCTTTCGGTGTCATTTTCGCTCCCGTCGGGCGCCGCGCATATTCTTCCGGGGCTGCGCGCGCAGTAACTCCATCTTCCTTCACTCAGACGAAATCCGTTCTCGCGAGACTGGCCAGTTGGTGATCATCTGGCCGTTCCCGCCTCCCGCTCTGACAGTCAGTCAGAGCCTGTCAGAGCGGACCTCCCGTCTCCTCAGCTCCTGTCACGTATCTCCCCATTACCACTTCTGACTAAATTTCACCCATTGTCCTTTTCAGGACATTGCACGCATTGATATACCTTACATTATATTACACACAAATATTATATAATTGTTTGTGTGACATAAAAAATTATATATATATATATATATATATATATATATATATACACTACATTATTCTATTTACAGTAATTTACTAATATGTCTTCTGAACAGAGTAATACTATGTCTGACAGTCAAATACAAGCACTTGTGGACCAGTCTGTATCCAGGTGCGTGCAAAAAGCCTTAGATAGTGCTATGACAACTATGCACGAATCCATGACCAAATCTGTTGCTATGACAATTACGCAAATGATGTCTCATAAAGTTCACCAGTCTCAAACAACAGCAAAAAAGAGTCACTCTAAAAAGAGGCATATGGAAAATAATGACCTTCCGGTTAGCAAACATAGTAGACCCAATGTTGGGTTTGAGGGTCAGTACCATATTGATGGTCCATCTCATTGTAGCGGCCAGAATACTGATGACATCATAGTTACATAGTTAGTATGGTTGATAAAAGACATACGTCCATCAAGTCCAACCAGGGAATTGAAGTGAAGGGTGTAAGGGGATAAGGGAAAGGGATGTAGTTTTATAATTCTGCATAAGCATTAATGTTATTTTGTTCCAGGAATGTATCTAACCCTGTTTTAAATCTGTTAATTGTTCCTGCTGTGAACAGTTCCTGAGGTAGACTATGTCACATCCAGGACCCTCTTCCCGAGAGGAGCAAAAATGTATTCGAGATAAGAAAGCCTCTAAATATCCGGCCCGCCTTACATTTAATGAGGACTCTAATAATAATAATAGTGAGACTGAAGAGGACTCTGATTGTTCTGATTCCAATGACCCCTCTTTTCTCTCTGAGGACTCGGAGGAGGATAACACAAATTTTGGCGACTCCTCTACTGAGGTGGCAGGTATTTTGGACACTCAAGGTATGCCATTTTTTGACCCCGCCTTCATAACACACCCCAGGTCAGGAGAGTGGACACTTAACCCTGCAGTGGAAAAATTTGTAAACCATTGGGCAAAAAGGGGTCTTGATAATAAAACTCGCAATAAGTTATGGGCTGAATGTCCTAGGCCCACTATACCTTTCAGTGCTGCTCAGACCCCCGAGTTAGACCCGATCTTAATTAAATACCTCCAAATATCGGGCAAAAACCCAAAGAAAGGAGTTCATCGTAGTTTCAAACTATGTCAGGATAAATTCCTAGACCTCCTGGGCCCCATTTCCAAAATCTTAGATTTATCTGAGGAAGCGATTAATTCTGATACTCCTGATATTCATGCTATAAGAGGTTGGGCCCAACGGGCCATGTGCATCTTTGGAAATATCAATCAATCTTTTTGTACTGAAAGAAAAAGAGCAGTGCTTATGAAGCTAGATCCTCAACTAGCACATTTAGCTTCTTCAGAACTCCCATCTCCTACTGAAGGTCTCCTATTCGGAGATCAATTCATAAAAGAAATTTCAAAATTCGTAGGTTTATTCTCCTCGTTAGATAAAGCCCAATCTTACCTTAAAAAGGTCTTCTCTAATAAGGTTTTTACCAGGGCCGGAAGAAGTAGAGGCCGTTTTTCAGGCCGCAATTCCCAATACAAACCTCAACAACGAGGATCCTACCACCAAGACAGACCTGTATACCCCGTCCCAACCAACCAAGCCCCTGCTTTATTCCCCTATCGTGGACGCCCTTGGAGGGCTAGAGGACAGAGAGGAGTCACTTGTTCTAGGCCAACAGGTAAGTGCACCTCCTGTACATTCTTCCCTCCTTCCAGTAGGCAGACATCTCCTATATTTTTCCCTGAATTGGGAACTAAAATCCTCCGACATTTGGATTCTGAACACCGTGAATTTCCTTTCTCTACCTTATCAGGAACATCTTCCTCATCCCATACAATTTTCCAAGGAAGATCAAGTGCTGGTGGATTTAGAAATAGGGGATCTTTGCTCAAAAAATGCAATATCCCAAGTTCCCTTGCATTCAATAGGCCTCATCAGCAATTTATTCCTGGTAAAAAAGAAGGACGGAGGATTCCGTCCTGTGATAAACCTAAAAATTCAAAACAATTTTGTACGCTACCAACATTTCAAGATGGAAGGCATCCATCTGTTAAGAGATCTCTTATTGCCAGACGACTGGCTTGTAAAAATAGACTTAAAAGATGCCTATTTAACAGTCCCTATCCATCCTTCTTCCCAACCTTTTCTCCAATTTATTTGGAATAACAAGAAATGGCAATTCAATTGCCTTCCTTTCGCCTCACGTCTCAACCACCAACTACCCCAATTCTTCAGTTGGCACCCAGACCCAGAAGCTCTGGGACTGGATGCTTTCACTTCAAATTTGGCCAAAAGAGAGACTGTATGCTTTTCCCCCGTTCTCTCTAATTTCCAGAGTCCTCCTTCAAGTATCAACTCAGAAGGCGACCATAGTATTGATCACTCCTTGGTGGACGTCCCAATCGTGGTTTCCACACATCCTCAGAATGTTGATTAGATTACCCCAGAATTCTTCCTCACCATCCAGATCTTTTGTTAGACCCATCAGGGAACCCACATCCTTTGATTCTCTCGTCTCAACTTCTTCTGGTTGCTTGGTTGATATCAGGCCAGACCATTCTCTCGCAGGAATTTCTCAATCAACTAGAGATATCCTTGCGAACGCCTGGGCTCCGGTTACCAGAGCTGCTTACCGATCAGCCTGGAAACTTTGGGCTGATTGGTGCAGTAGACAGAATTTGGATCCCATTCATGCACCTATTACCTACATTTTAAATTTTCTTTCCGCTTCTTTTGACTCTGGGAAAGCTTACCTCACTCTAGACCTTTACCGTTCGGCCATTTCTTTTTACCATTCTTATATAGATTCCGTCCCAATAGGTAGACACCCTGTCATATGCAAGCTTCTGAAAGGTATTCGCTTTCGTCGTCCTCCACTTCCTAAATATACATCCACATGGGATGTTAATCTACTTCTTAATCTTTTTACTTCATGGGAAGATAACGATTCTTTATCTTTAAATTTTTTGTCTTTCAAACTAACATCTCTTCTCTGCCTAATCTCCATTAAAAGGGTATCGGACGTGAGAGCTTTAGATATATCTTGTAGACATTTTTCTCTCAAGTATTGTTTTCTATACATAGACGCACCAAAACCAATTTACACCAAATCTTCTACCCTTTTTTCCCACATAACGATAAACTTTGTGTGGTTCGCTGTCTGCAATCTTATGAATCCAGAACAGCATCTCTACGTCACCCTTCCTGTTCTCAACTCCTCATTTCTTATTGCAAACCTCATCGTTCTGTGTCCTCTGCTACCTTAGCCAGATGGATTAGACAATCCATGTCTCTGCCGGTATAGACATATCTTAATTTGGTGCCCACTCAACCAGAGGCGCGGTTGCCACCAAACTTATTCAATCAGGAGATTCATTATCAGATCTATTGAAGGCCGCAAACTGGTCGTCAGAATCCACTTTCTATTTCAGACCCGATTCTCATGTGTCTATGTGTCTATTATAAGCTTATTTATCATGACTTATTGTTTTGTTTAGAGCTTTAAACTTGCATATAATGCGAGGCCTCCTGTCTTGATATAAAATTGGAGATTTTCCTATCCTAGGTGACGGAAAATATAGATTTTATGAAAGACAGGAGGTGAGCATTATCCCTCCCTGTAACCATCCCTCTAATATTTCTTATTCTATTTCAGCTTATTAACCATCCTGACGTGGGGACTTACTTGTTCTACATATCTGCGCTTTGGATTATGACCACCTTCCTCTACCAAGTGTTTCTTCAGTTCCATCGTTGAGTTAATCCTCTCCTCTTCCAGATGTTTTCCTGACGAAGAATTCATCCTTCAAGATGTTTCCAATTTTTTCATGGTTTATTGACTTCCATTCTCTATAATTTTATGTTACTATTAAAGAAAGAGGACTATTTTTGTGAGACAGGACCTTATATCACCTGGGCTGTATGCTCATTGGTCACTACTATTCAGCAGGTTAGGTTGTATTACCTGTAATGTTGCACCTGTGTGCTTTAAAGTTTTTCTTGTATCTGCTGAAAAAGAGCTTTTAATATTACTGCTATTGATTTCAGTAAAGAAAGAATTTGCATATAATGCTCGCCTCCTGTCTTTCATAAAATCTATATTTTACATCACCTAGGATAGGAAAATCTCCAATTAAAAACAAAGAAAAGAAAGTATGTAGAAGAGGATAAATGGCTAGCTGACAGTCTTTTTCTGTTCAGTTTTTACAGAAGAAAATGAAGGGAGAAAGACTAATGAATGATACATGTTTTCTTTACAGAAGAAGAGATACTATATAAGATGTCTAAAGTAAAGACTAAGGCTAGGTTCACACTGCGGAATCTCCGGGCAGAAAATTTTCGCCCAGAGATTCCGAATGTGGCCAGTGCCGACTTAATCAGTCGGCGCTAGGACTACGTGGAAACAGCAGTCTCCCATAGACTGCAATGTGTTCCGCAAGTATTTTCGCCTGAAGAATGAGCAACGCCATTCTTTAGGCGGAAATTTTCAAGCGTATTTTCCGTTCACAAAGTATGAATTTGTGAACGGAAACCCATTCACTATTCTGCCTGCAATTTCAAAGCGGAATTGCAGGTAGAAATTCCGTAGTTTGAACCTAGCCTAATAAGTCAAAAGGGTTAGATGGGATGCACCCAATTTTATTAATAGAGCTTACCAGTATTGTAGAAAAAAGATGTATTTAAACAGGAGTGATACCAAAATATTAGAAATTAGCAAATGTTGTGCCCATTCACAAAAAAATTTATATGAAGGAATAAGGCAACTATAGGCCATTAAATGGATACTCCGTTGAAAAAACTATATTTTTTTAAAATCAACTGGTGCCAGAAAGTTAAACAGATTTGTAAATTACTTTGGGGATTAATGGAACAGACCGTGCTTCAATTAACAGTTATATTTATTAAAATATCACAATAATAAAATAGTAGTAATAAACATCAGATCCCCTCACAGGGCCCTATGGGGGATCTAACAATACACTAAGAATTAATTAAAACAATTACTGATGCCACTAACAGGTTATTTTGTGTGTTCACTTAGTGAATAAATATATATCATATAAATGTGACTGACGATGAATAGTTCACTGAAAGGATGTTAAGAAATAAAAGTTAACATATAACAATGTTGCTGAAATGTCTTTCAATGAAAATGAATGGGAATAAATATACAACAGTGTTGCAGAATTATACTCTAATAGGGGAGATGTGGCAGAAATGAGGTATCCTCTGGACAGATAATATTAGTAGTCCCAGTAGAGTATATGAAAAATGAATGACAGTCTAAGGGCTTTGTGCTCTGATAGTTGTCTGTACTGGCAAGTGCTGACTATAGATAAGTGTTGCAGGTGGTGATGGCAGCTGATCCGGATTGCACCGGACCTGTTGTACAAGCCGCCCTTCTGTATGCACAGGGATAAACAGCGCTCTCGATGTAAAGGTTAAGCGCTCACCGGTAATTTGATGGAGATCAGTTCACGTTTGTGCCGGGTCAGGTAGAAGACTGTAAGCCGGTTCACCGCCTTGTGGATTCAGAGTGTGACGTCACAAGGTACTCTGCTGGAGCGAAGGCCTCACTGAAATAGCAATGTAGCAGGAGCCGTGGATATTATCAGCCATATATATGGATTGTCTGGTAGGTGTAGCGCAATAAAACTGCAACTTTCGAAGTATTAATATAGAAACCGCACATGTAGATGGCATCAGTCACCTAGACGCATTTCAGGGTACTTGAATATCGACCCTTTCTTCAGTAGGGATATAGATTTTCTGGGAATCAACTGCCTTTTATTTAACACGGGATCAGATTGGATAGGAAAGTTGGAAAACATGTTATGGATTCTCTCAAACATAGCAAAATAGCAGACTGTTCACATCTGTTAAAACTGCACTAATCGCGGTTGTCTCTGGTGGCTACAGTGAATATATATATTTATAAACAATAAGGATAATAATAATTTAAATAGATCGTAAGTATACCAAGTGGAAAAATAGTAATATTTAATGAATAAAAATAAAAATGAAAATAAAAATAATTATATAAATAAAATAAAATTATAGAAATAAAAATAAGAATAGGAAAGTAATATTAGTAGAAATGAGATTGATAAATAATTACAAATGAATAAATAAATGTGAGGAATGGTTGCATAAATAAATAGAAATAAAAATAAAATAAAAAGGAAAAAAAAGAAATAAAAATAAAGATAAAAATAAAAAATGGAAATAAAAATTAAATTAAAATTTAATTAAAAATAAAAATAAATAAAGATAATAAAATATGGAATAGAATAAAAATATGTAACATGACAGAACAATGATGCTGATTGTGGTAGCGGAGTCCACCGTGGCCAGTGCCTCTAGAATAGACAAGGCGGTGGTCAGGGTCAAATCCGCTCCCTACAAAAATCCAAACAATTCAAAGCTAGAGTTGTGTCCCCCAGGTTCCAATGTAGAAAATTCAAAAATCTTCTTACTCTCAGCTCTAGACATTTTTATCATATGGCTACCTCCCCTCCAATCTTGTTTTACGACCTGAAGACCAACAAATGTGAATCCACATTACTGTTATGGAACATGGTAAAGTGTGCTATAAGTGGATGTTTAAGATTTTATTTTTGATGTTGTTAAGATGTTGTGCGATTCTCATTTTTAATGCTCTTTTGGTACGCCCTATATAATGTTTCTTGCAACCGCATTCGATTAGGTAAATAACCCCCCTTCGTACTACACGTAATTAACTCACTTATTCTCCACTTAACCCCTTCATGACCCAGCCCATTTTCACCTTCAGGACCTGGGAATTTTTTGAAAATCTGACCACTGTCACTTTAAACATTAATAACTCTGGGATGCTTTTAGTTATCATTCTGATTCCGAGATTGTTTTTTCGTGACATATTCTACTTTATGTTATTGGTAAAATTTCACTGATATTTCCATCCTTTCTTGGTAAAAAATCTAAAAATGTCATGAAAATTTAGAAAATTTTGCATTTTTCTAACTTTGAAAGTCTCTGCTTGAAAGGAAAATGGATATTCAAAATAAATTACATATTGATTCACATATACAACATGTCTTCTTTATGTTTGCATCAAAAAATTGACAAGTTTTTACTTTTGGAAGACATCAGAGGGCTTCAAAGTTCTGCAGCAATTTTCCAATTTTTCTCAAGATTTTCAAAATCGTACTTTTTCAGGGCCCAGTTCAGGTTGGAAGTGGATTTTAAGGGTCTTCATATTAGAAATACCCCATAAATGACCCCATTATAAAAACTGCACCCCCAAAGTATTCAAAATGACATTCAGTAAGTGTTTTAACCCTTTAGGTGTTTCACAGGAATAGCAGCAAAGTGAAGGAGAAAATTCTAAATCTTCATTTTTTAAACTTGCATGTTCTTGTAGACCCAATTTTTGAATTTTTACAAGGGGTAAAAGGAAAGAAATCACCCTAATATTTGTAACCCAATTTCTCTCGAGTAAGGAAATACCTCATATGTGTATGTCAAGTGTTCGGCGGGCTCAGTAGAGGGCTCAGAAGGGAAGGAGCGACAATTGGATTTTGGAGAGTGAGTTTTTCTGAAAGGGTTTTTGGGGGGCATGTCCCATTTAGGAAGCCCCTATGGTGCCAGAACAGTGGACCCCCCCCACATGTGACCCCATTTTGGAAACTACACCCCTCATAGAATTTATTAAGGGGTGCAGTGAGCATTTACACCCCACTGGCGTTTGACAGATATTTGAAACAGTGGACTGTGCAAATGAAAAATGTTATTTTTCATTTTCACAGACCACTGTTCCAAAAATCTGTCATACGCCAGTGGGGTGTAAATTCTCACTGCACCCCTTATTACATTCCGTGAGGGGTGTAGTTTCCAAAATGGGGTCACATATGGATATTTATTGTTTTGCGTTTGTCAGAACTGCTGTAACAATCAGCCACCCCTGTGCAAATCACCTCAAATGTACATGGCACACTCTCCCTTCTGGGCCTTTTTGTGCGCCCCCAGAGCACTTTGCGCCCACATATGGGGTATCTCCGTACTTGGGAGAAATTGCATTACAAATTTAGAGGGTCTTTTTTCCCTTTTACCTCTTGTGAAAATGAAAAGTATAGGGCAACACCAGCATGTCAGTGTAAAAAAATGTTTTTTTTACACTAACATGCTGGTGTAGACCCCAACTTCACCTTTTCATAAGGGGTTAAAGAAGAAAAAGCCCCCCAAAATTTGTAAGGCAATTTCTCCCGAGTACGGCGATACCCCATATGTGTCCCAAAACTGTTGCCCTGAAATACGACAGGGCTCCAAAGTGTGAGAGCGCCATGCGCATTTGAGGCCTAAATTAGGGATTTGCATAGGGGTGGACATATATGGGGTATATGGGATATATGGGGTATTCTATGCCAATGATTCCCAAACAGGGTGCCTCCAGCTGTTGCAAAACTCCCAGCATGCCTGGACAGTCAATGGCTGTCCAGCAATACTGGATGTTGTTATTTTGCAACAGCTGGAGGCTCCGTTTTGGAAACAGTAGCGTACCAGACGTTTTTCATTTTTTGAGGGGAGGGGGACTGTGTAGGGGTATGTGTATATGTAGTGTTTTTTACTTTTTATTTTAGGTTAGTGTTAGTGTAGTGTAGTGTTTTTAGGGTACAGTCACATGGGCAGAGGTTCACAGCAAGTTTGCCACTGGAAGTTTGAGCTGCAGCGCAAAATTTGCGCCATCTCAAACTTGCAGCACTCACTGTAAACCTCCGCCCATGTGAGTGTACCCTGTACATTCACATTGGGGGGAGGGGGCAAACATCCAGCTGTTGCAAACTCCGAGCATGCCCTTTGGCTGTCCGTGCATGCTGGGAGTTGTAGTTTTGCAACAGCTGGAGGCACACTGGTTTGGAAACACTAAGTTAAGTAATAAACTTTCAAGTGTTTTGCAACCAAACTTAGTGTTTCCAAACCAGTGTGCCTCCAACTGTTGCAAAACTACAACTCCCGGCATGCATGGTCTGTCAGTGCATGCTGGGAGTTATAGTTTTGCAACCATTGCAACAGCTGGAGGCACTGAGGTAGGAAACGGACAATGTTTCCCAACTAGTGTGCCTCCAGTTGTTGCAAAACTACAACTCCCAGCATGCCCAGACTGCCCAGGCATGCTGGAAGTTGTAGTTCGGCAATATCTGAAGGATCAGATGTTGCCGAACTACAACTTCCAGCATGCTTGGGCAGTCTGGGCATGCTGGGAGTTGTAGTTTTGCAACATCTGGAGGTCCACATTTTGGAGACCACTGTATACTGGTCTCCAATCTGTGCTCTTCCAGATGTTAGAGAACTACAACTCCCAGCATGCCTGGACAGACTGAGCATGCTGAGATTTGTAGTTTTGCAACATCTGGAAGAGCACAGATTGGAGACCATTATACAGTGGTCTCCAAACTGTGGACCTCCAGATGTTACAAAACTGCAACTCCCAGCATTCCCAGAAAGCCAAAGGCTGTCTGGGCATGCTGGGAGTTGCAGTTTTGAAACTCTCAGAGGCAGCAGTGAGATCGCTTTACGGCGATCTCACTGCTGCCAATGAAGATGCCGCACTACTGCTGGAAACTCACTGCCAAGACACAGCGCCGTCGGGACCGCCTGGAGGACGTCGCTCGCGCCGGGACCGCTCGGGACACAGCATGGCCGGGTAAGTGACGCCGGGGGACGGGTAAGGGACACTTAGCAGAGCGGTGTGTGTCCCGATCCCCGTGATCGGGACTCACACACCGCGCTGCTAAGTATTCTGATAGCGAAACGCTGCTATCAGCTAGTCAGATTTGACCAGCTGATCGCAGCGATCGCTGGGGGGGTGGGGGATGAAACCCCCCGTGGTCGCATGGTAAGATGGCTGGCTATCAGTGATAACCACCATCTTACCGGGCGCTGCGGGATGCCGCGAGTAGCGGCAAAAATGCTCATGACGTACCTGTACGTCATGGGTCGGGAACACCTTGCCACTCATGACGTACAGGTATGTCATAGGTCGGGAAGGGGTTAAATGAATTAGTGTGTGAATGCACTTCTGATGTTTTTTTGGGACCTTTAGTTTTAATACAATTCGCACACATATTGCATCTGACAAAACCCTTTGTACTTAGCCATAAGTCACAATGTTTTTTCTGGGTGAGTGGTTTAACTGTAGGGGCTATTGTTATCCCTAAATTTGGAGCTCTAGTAAAAACTATAGGGGGGCGGGATGGCAAAGCCCAACCTATATCACGGTCTTGTTTAATAATCTGCCAATGCTTATTGAATATTATTTCTACCTTTTTATGGGAGTTGTTATATGGAATCACTATTTTGATATTGGATTGATCACTGGCCTCTTTTTCCTTTACTTCAAAAAAAAAATTTCTATCTCGTTGTTTAACATGATCTAATGTTTCTTTTAAAAGCAAATCAGGGTAGTCTTTTTCCTTAAACTGATTGGTTAGCGACATCTCTAACCAATCAGTTTAAGGAAAAAGACTACCCTGATTTGCTTTTAAAAGAATCATTAGATCATGTTAAACAACTAGATAAAAAATATTTTTTTGAAGTAAAGGAAAAAGAGGCCAGTGATCAATCCAATATCAAAATAGAGATTCCATATAACAACTCCCATAAAAAGGTAAAAAGAATATTCACTAAGCATTGGCAGATTATTAAACAAGACCGTGATATAGGTTGGGCTTTGCCAACCCGCCCACCAATAGTTTTTACTAGAGCTCCAAATTTAGGGATAACAATAGCCCCTACAGTGAAACCACCGACCCAGAAAAAACGTAGTGACTTATGGCTAGGTACAAAGGGTTTTGTCAGATGCAATATGTGTGCGAATTGTATTAAAACTAAAGGTCCCAAAAAAAACATCAGAAGTGCATTCACACACTAATTCATTTAAGTGGAGAATAAATGAGTTAATTACGTGTAGTATGAAGGGGGTTATTTACCTAATCAAATGCGGTTGCAAGAAACATTATATAGGGCGTACCAAAAGAGCATTAAAAATCAGAATCGCAGAACATCTTAACAACATCAAAAATAAAATCTTAAACACTTTCAGCACACTTTACCATGTTCCATAACAGTAGTGTGGACTCATTCACATTTGTTGGTCTTCAGGTCGTAAAACAAGATTGGAGGGGAGGTAGCCATATGATAAAAATGTCTTGAGCTGAGAGTAAGAAGATTTTTGAATTTTCTACATTGGAACCTGGGGGACCCAACTCTAGCTTTTAATTGTTTGGTTTTTTTGTAGGGAGCGGATTTGACCCTGACCACCGCCTTGTCTAATCTAGAGGCGCTGGCCACGGTTGACTCCGCTACCACAATCAACGTCATTGTTCTGTCATGTTAAATATTTTTATTCTATTCTGTAGTTTATTATTATCTTGATTTATTTTAATTTTTTATTTTATTTAAAATTTTTATTTCCATTTTTTTATTTTTATCTTTATTTTTATTTCTATTTTTATTTTTACTTTTATTTTTTCCTTTTTATTTTATTTTTATTTCTCTTTATTTATGTAATCATTCCTCACATTTATTTATTTCTATTTATTTATCAATCTAATTTCTACTAATATTACTTTCCTATTCTTATTTTTATTTTTATTTCTATTATTTTATTATTATTTAAATTTTTATTCTTTAGATATTACTATTTTTCCACTTGGTATACTTGCGATCTATTTATATTATTATTATCCTTATTGTTTATAAATATATATTCTCTGTAGCCACCAGAGACAACCGCAATTAGTGCAGTTTGAACAGATGTGAAAAGTCTGCTATTTTGCTATGTTTGAGAGAATCCATAACATGTTTTCCAACTTTCCTATCCAATCTGATCCCGTGTTAAATAATGATGCCTGATGAAGCTGCGCATGCGCAGCGAAACGCGTTGCATCTAATAAATCCATTGATTTTACTTGGCTGCCTGATGGTTCCTCTCTGCGCCAGACAACTCCTGACTCCCTGGTCTTTCGGTTTTGATTTTACTCTTACCCAGGAGGGCTGCAGTGGACCTTCTTCTTTACTTCTTCTGCACTTTACCTTGTTGTGTGTGGGCGCACAACCAACTTTGGTAAGCGGCTTGGGATTTACCGTCCCCTACCCCCACCAACAAGATCTACTGATCCCGCACATGAGGCACCTTCCTCCCTCTCTCTAGAGTTCGTGCTAAATAAAAGGCAGTTGATTTCCAGAAAATCTATATCCCTACTGAAGAAAGGGTCGATATTCAAGTACCCTGAAACGCGTCTAGGTGACTGATGCCATCTACATGTACGGTTTCTATATTAATACTTCGAAAGTTGCAGTTTTATTGCGCTACACCTACCAGACGATCCATATATATGGCTGATAATATCCACGGCTCCTGCTACATTGCTATTTCAGTGAGGCCTTCGCTCCAGCAGAGTACCTTGTGACGTCACACTCTGAATCCACAAGGCTGAGGCGCTGCAGCGTGTCGGTGAACCGGCTTACAGTCTTCTACCTGACCCGGCACAAACGTGAACTGATCTCCATCAAATTACCGGTGAGCTCTTAACCTTTAAATCGAGAGCGCTGTTTATCCCTGTGCATACAGACGGGCGGCTTGTACAACAGGTCCGGTGCAATCCGGATCAGCTGCCATCGCCACCGGCAACACTTATCTATAGTCAGCGCTTGCCAGCGCAGACAACTATCAGCGCACAAAGCTCATAGACTGCCATTCATTTTTCATATACTCTGCTGGGACTACTAATATTATCTGTCCAGAGGATACCACAACTCTGCCACATCTCCCCTATTAGAGGATAATACTGCAACACTGTTGTATATTTATTCCCATTCATTTTCAT
The DNA here is from genome assembly GCF_029499605.1 of Hyla sarda. Taxonomy (NCBI): domain Eukaryota; kingdom Metazoa; phylum Chordata; class Amphibia; order Anura; family Hylidae; genus Hyla; species Hyla sarda. Next base: position 414,575,310 of record NC_079190.1, read on the forward strand.
TGAAAGACATTTCAGCAACATTGTTATATGTTAACTGTTATTTCTTAACATCCTTTCAGTGAACTATTCATCGTCAGTCACATTTATATGATATATATTTATTCACTAAGTGAACGCACAAAATAACCTGTTAGTGGCATCAGTAATTGTTTTAATTAATTCTTAGTATATTGTTAGATCCCCCCCATAGGGCCCTGTGAGGGGATCTGTTGTTTATTACTACTATTTTATTATTGTGATATTTTAATAAATACAACTGTTAATTGAAGCACGGTCTGTTCCATTAATCCCCCAAGAAATTTCATACACTGTCCTTGAGGTTTTGGGTAAATATTTTTCTACAAAAAAACTTTTCTTCTGCACCTAGGGTATAGGTGCTCACCCAAGTTAACCTCGGACTAGTGTATTAATTGTGAGCTGCACTTAACCCCTTTTTTCTTTAAGATTTGTAAATTACTTCTATTAAAACATCTTAATCCTTCCAGTACTTATCAGCTGCTGTATACTACAGAGAAAGTTATTTTCTTTTTACATTTATTTTCTGTCTGACCACAGTGCTCTCTGCTGACACCTCAGTCCATGTCAGGAACTGTCCATGTCAGGAACTGAGCAGGAGAGGTTTGCTATGGGAATTTGCTCCTGCTCTGGATAGTTCCTGACATGGGCAGAGGTGTCAGCAGAGAGCAATGTGGTCAGACAGAAAATAAATTTAAAAAGAAGTAGTATACAGCAGCTGATAAGTACTGGAAGGATTCAAATTTTGAAATAGAAGTCATTTATAAATCTGTTTAGCGTTCTGTTACCAGTTGATTTAAAAACAATAGTTTCTCACCGGCATACCACTTTAAGTCTGACATCAATAATTGGGAAATTAATGGAAACCATACTAAAGGATTGTGGAACATCTAAAATCACATAGATTGCAACATGAAAAACAACATGGGTTTACTTCAGGGAGTTCATGTCAAATGAAGCTTATTGTTCTATCCTATTATTTTTGATTGGGTGACTGAAATAATAGATCAGGGTAGTGCAGTAGACTGTGAATATCTAGATTTTAGTAAGGCTTTTGACACTGTCCCACATTGGAGACTTATCAATAAACTGCAGTGTTAGAGCTTGGACTCTCATATTGTTGAATGGATTAGACAGTGGCTGAGTGACAGACAACAGAGGGTTATAGTTAATGAAGTATAGGTCTTGTTACCGGTGGGGTACCACAGGGATCGGCACGTGGACTATTCTGTTTAATCATTTTAGTATTTTGCTGATGACACGCAGGTAGGCCGACAATCTAATAGGGCAACATGAAATGCTAGCAGAAAGCTTGGATGTATAGGGAGAAGTTTTAGCAGTAAAAAGAGGAAAGTGCTTATGACCTTATACAGAGCACCGGTGAGACGGCACTTGAAGTACTGTGTGTAGTACTGAAGACCATATCTCCAAAAGGATATAAATACTTTGGAAAAAGTTATAAATACTTTGAAAAAAGTTCAAGAATCAACCTGATTAAGGGGGCAAACCTATCACAGGTGGACAATTTTAAACTAGATTGTTGTAATATCAGAAAGTATTACCTTACTAAGAGAGTAGTAAATGGATGGAATAGACTTCCTGCAGATGTGGTAGCTTCAAATACAGTAATGGAGTTTTAGAATGCATGGGATAGACATGTGGCTATCCTTGATATAAGGTATCAGGGAGGGACTGAATGGTTCTCATCTGCCAACACATTCTATGTTTCTAAAAACACAAAAAGAAGGTTTCAGCAGCACTCTATATTTGGTAACAAAAGTATAATTGAGGCATTTTTTAGATCAAAACATGTCCCTACGCGAAGGTGGGCTCATTTTCAGATGGGATCCTAGCACCTTTTAGGCATAAAGCCTCTAACTGGGTGCCTGCAGGATCCACTATCAATTTAAAAACCTTCTTGTGGATATGGAGAGGTGCATTGCTTAGAGGGATTGCCACAACCCCCTCACTTGTAATGTTTCTCTATGTTTAGGACCCCTGATTTCTTTAGAATCCTGCAAAAGGACAGACACCAAACAGAAACCTCATGGGCCTCAATAAAGGGAATTTGTCAGCTGTACTTGCTTTTAAGAAATGCCTATACTTTTGAATAGTTGTTGGGGTTTAAAAGAAAACTGTACCTTTCTTGGAGCTGATAACGGTTATAAAACCTATACAACCACCTTTCTATTTCTCAGCCAAGTGTCTGGGAGGCGGGGCTAAGCTATAGCCTGCCACACCTTCACATCTGCCCTTACATTCAAGCCCATCCTTGACATACATAGCTCTGTACGTTAGTCAAGGAGGGGTTAAATCATTGAGGATGAACAAGAGGCCTTGCCAAACTGTGGCACTTGAGCAGCTTGGCTGCAGCTCCTTGACACTTGGCTAAGAAAAATAAATTTTTTATCTATTTTTACTGTCTTACAGTAGTGATGTGAAGTTGTGAGGGAAAAGGTTGGTCAGCAATGCAAGGGCAGTATCCTGGCACCACCTCCAAGCTGCTGTAGTTTAAGATGTACCACCCAGACACCTCAGGCACGTGTACACCAGGGTCAAGGACTACCTTCACTTGTGCAGACCACCATTTACAAAGGTTGCACAGGTCAACAGAGGGACATACAGGTTTAACCAGCCACAAAGCCATGCATGACTATGCTGGAAACTTTTTCCAGAGGGATTACTTTGATCTGTCCTGGACTATCCACATGAGCACCACACATGAAGCAAGTCTAGAAGGCCAACGTTCAGCCAGTCAGTAATATGCATGATATTTGCACTACTCCCTGCACTCTTTACAAAGCATCTCCAGGCAACAAGCAGTTTTTAACACGGCACATTGCATATCACTGTACATTGCATACTGTGTTAGCAGTCATTAGCCAGCCCACTGATCATTGGACAATATTACATTTTCCACAGCTGCCAGATGGCAAACCCTGGCTTAACCTCAGCCTGCTTCTGACTAAAAACTGTGCTCTCCACTCTGACTTGTTGCCTGACTATTGACCATGAATATATGTTGTTTACCCTCGACCTCTGCCAGTCTAACCCCTTGGTGCTATATACTAGCATTATTTGACCCTCAGGGCTAACCACCACTTATTTGGTAGTCCACTGCAGTGAAGTTTACACAGGGTTAAAAGGGAACTAAAAACTACTTAGACAACAACCTCATGAGTGGTTCAAAGTCAAAATGGTTAGGTGGCTCAGTATGTCATTACCTCCTGGTCATTACATTGTTTTTCTTGAGGGTACAAAAAAGTTGCTTTGTATTTGCCATGTCAAACAATGAAGTCACGTATCATAACACTGAAAAGCTTACTGGTAGACTGGAATGCAGTTTATAGAGCATTTATATTTAAAATATCTTTTTTTTCATAGTCCCAGGATTATTATGGGGCTTTCCAAGAAAAAAAAAAAAAAAAAAAAAAAAACATAAATACAGTAATTCATAGGACAGGATTCACTAATACAGCAGTTTATGATGCAGTGCCTTGAGCCAAACACTGCAATGGATATAAAAAAAATCCTTTCATAGCTGCATGTTTATGCATATAATGAAAATAAGGCTCATTATAATGCCCCCTTAATGTAAGTCTATGGGAGGGGTGTGACAACTGGCATGACCCCTCCAATACACTTGCATTGAGGGGGCGGGGCATGGCATCATGAGGGGGTAAGGCTGTGATGACAGGATCCTCTGGCCCCTGCATCGCCAGTCACCAGGCACCGAGCGAAGCTCGATCCGTGCACCAGATGACTGGGGTGCTGCAGGAGAGATTGCGGGGGTCCCATCCCTTTGGATAGGGGATAAGATGTCTAGGGTCAGAGTACCCCTTTAACACATCATTGTTATTTCATTTAATTTTAGCTAACAAATAAAGTGCTTCTTCTACAATATATTGTGTGTGTATGTATAAACAACTCTATGGGAGACATTTATCATTGTATTTTTATATATTTTTTTGCATGATATGCTGCCCATGCGCCAAATAATTTTTATTTTTTTTACTTTTGGCTTTAAGCAAACCCCTCCAAAACACGGCAAATCCACATCAGCAACTGCGACTTTTTGTGCAGAAAAGTCACAGAGAAGAGGCAGAATCATACAACATGGTGTTCTGAAGTGTTTTATTGTTTTTTGCTTATGTGCACCAAATGTATAAAAACCCCTGCAATAATATAAGTATGTTGTTTTTAAGCAAAACCAAAACATAAAAATGACTTCAAAACACACTTTATAAAGACAACAAAGATAAATCGTCCCTATTTCGCCTTTTCATTTTATAATAAAGCATGAAATGCTAAAGAGAAATGCAACCTTCAACCTTTATGATATTTTGAAATATCCTATAAATACAATAAAAATCTAAGCTAACCAGCTGACCCCAAACCGATCAGTAAAACGAACCACCGATCAATACTTTTGTCTCTATGATATATAAATATATATATATATATATATATATATATATATATATATATACACATTTTTTTTTTTTACTGTTCCCATTTAAATACAGCCGTGTCTTTATTTGCATTATGAAAGCAACTTTTTATAGATTTGTGCACTCAATATATTGACTAACTCCTTGCTGACTGCAAAATGAATATCTCCTTATGCATACATAATTTTACGTATTGAATGTGAATATTGTAATGGGCATTTCCATTACAATTTTATGTTTTTATAAAATGAAGCGTGATACAAACATCTATACAGTCATGTTCTTAATACAGTATAAATAGTCAGGAAACCTATTATTTAAATTATTCTAAAGCTACCTATATTACTGTATAAGGATATTATAAGATACTAATAAAAAAAAGGAATAAAATGATATGTGCATTGTTTTGTAGAACTCTCATGTTTTTCTGGTCATAGCACTGGAAGAAGTAAAGTAATAAAGCTAGAGTCCAGACTAGGGCACCAGGGGGCATGGTTGTTTTGGGTGCCCCCTGGTGCACATGGTTATTTAATTAACTCCTCCTCTTTACAAATTTACATTCTAGACATGTAAAAAGAAAATAAAGGGTCTGAATTAGCAGGAATCCAATGTTTTATTAAGAAACTAATAATTGGGGGTACTATACCTCTAGTAGTAATACCCCCACATCGTGACCACATATTTTGACTGCATAGTGACATAATAACATACTGTTACCAAAAATACAAAGACCACAATTCTACCACCCCCACACTGACCAAAAAAGCGGTAGATACCAGCTGTACACAGGCATTGCAGTACTGATCACAGTGCAGTTACATCTATTGACTCACAGGGCGTGTCTTCTCTGGTCATAGTTATTATCTTTTCTTTTTCCATCTTTCCTTTACCACCAAGAAGACTTCTCCTGGTTATGACCCAGCTCTGTATAATCTGCCAGATAAACTCCCCATTTGCATTGGCCCAAACAATAACAGTGTCCACATCACATAATAGTTAGGTCCCACTGTGCCCCCATATAGTAATTAAAGGGGTACTCCGGTAGAATTTTTTTTTTTTAAATCAACATGTGCGAGAAAGTTAAACGGATTTGTAGATGACTTCTATAAAATAATATTTACCCTTCCAGTACTTTTCAGCAGCTTTATGCTACAGAGGAAATTCTTTTATTTTTTAATTTATTTTTTGTCTTCTCCACAGTGCTCTCTGCTGACCCCTGATGCCCGTATCAGGAACTGTCCAGAGCAGGAGAAAATCCCCATTGCAAACCTATGCTGCTCTGGACAGTTCCTGACATGGACAGGGGGGTCAGCAGAGAGCACTGTGGACAAGACAAAAAATAAATAAAAAAATAAAAGAATTTCCTCAGTAGCATACTGCTGCTAAAAAGTACTAGAAGGATAAAGGTTTTTTAATAGAAGTAATTTAAAAACCTGTTTAACTCTCTGGCACCATTTGATTTAACTCCTTAACGACGCAGGATGTATTTTTATGTCCTGCGCCGGCTCCCGCGATATCATATCGGGTCGGTCCCAGTTGCCATCAACAGCCGGGACCTGCGGCTGATACCGGACATCACCAATCACGGTGATGTCTGGTATTAACCCTTAAGATAAGGCGATCAAAGTTGACCGCCGCATCTGAAGTAAAACCGAAAGCATCCCGGCAGCTCAGTAGGGCTGTTCGGGACCACCGCAGGGAAATCATGGTGTCCCAAACAGCTTGCAGGACACCAGGAGGATCCCTACCTGCCTCCTGTGTGTCCGATCGCCGAATGACTGCTCCGTGCCTGAGATCCAGGCAGGAGCAGTTGAGCAGCGATAACACTGACCAGTGCCATGTTAATGCATGGCAGTGATCAGTGTAGAAATCATTATGTGCAAAGTTATAGCCCCCTATGGGAGCTATAACACTGCAAAAAAAAAGTGGGAAAAAAAGGGTTAAGAAAAAAAAACATGTGAATAAAAAAAATCTAAACATAATGTGGTATCACCACATGCGTAAATGTCAAAACTATAAAAAATATATTGTTAATTAAACCACATGGTCAATGGTGTACACGTAAAAATTTCCAAAGTCCAAAATAGCGTATTTTTGGTCACTTTTTATACCATTAAAAAATGCATAAAAAGCGATCAAAAAGTCCGATCAAACTAAAAATTGTTCGAATAAAAACTTCAAATCACGAGCTCTCATACATCCCCATATGCAGAAAAATAAAAAAAAAAGTTATAGGGGTCAGAAGAGGACATTTTTAAACGAAGACATTTTCCTGCATGTAGTTATGTTTTTTTTCCAGAAGTATGACCAAATAAAACCTATATAAGTAGGGTATCATTTTAACTGTATGGATCTACATAATAATTTTTACCGAAAAATGCATTGCGTAGAAACGGAAGCTCACAAAAGTTACAAATTGGCGTTTTTTCTTCAATTTTGTCGCACAATGATTTTTTTTCCATTTCGCCGTGGATTTTTGGGTAAAATGACAAATGTCACTGCAAAGTAGAATTGGTGGTGCAAAAATAAGCCATAATATGGATTTTTGGGTGGAAAATTGAAAGGGTTATGATTTTTAAAAGGTAAGGAGTTAAAAACTAAAGTGCAAAAACCGAAAAATGCTGAGTCCTTATGGGGTTAAAAAAAAATGTTTCCACCGGAGTACCCCTTTAAGCCTCTCTATGCCCCCATATAGTTAGCCTCTCTGTGCCTCCATATAGTACTAGGCCCTCTCTTTGCCCCATACAGTAGTTTTTAACACTATCACTTTAGCTTCTAAATACTAATGAATGTGCTGACCAAAATACACATGTGAAATGTGTCAAAATTCTGTGCTATATACTGACTTTATAAGAGAATTTAGTAATGATCAGGCACATAATATATAGTGTTGAGCGTGTATATTCGAAATGCAAATTGTCACGATGCCGGCTGGCAGGAGGTGGATCCTCTGTGCCAGAGAGGGATTGGCGAGGACCGTGCTAGTGGACCGGTTCTAAGTCACTACTGGTTTTCACCAGAGCCCGCCGCAAAGCGGGATGGTCTTGCTGCGGCGGTAGTGACCAGGTTGTATCCACTAGCAACGGCTCAACCTCTCTGACTGCTGAAGATAGGCGCGGTACAAGGGAGTAGACAGAAGCAAGGACGGACGTAGCAGAAGGTCGGGGGCAGGCGGCAAGGTTCGTAGTCAGGGTGGATAGCAGAAGTTCTGGTACACAGGCTTTGGACACACAAAACGCTTTCACTGGCACAAGGCAACAAGATCCGGCAAGGGAGTGCAAGGGAGGAGATCAGATATAGCCAGGGAGCAGGTGGAAGCCAATTAAGCTAATTGGGCCAGGCACCAATCATTGGTGCACTGGCCCTTTAAGTCTCAGGGAGCTGGCGCGCGCGCGCCCTAGAGAGCGGAGCCGCGCGCGCCAGCACATGACAGCAGGGGACGGGAACGGGTAAGTGACCTGGGATGCGATTCGCGAGCGGGCGCGTCCCGCTGTGCGAATCGCATCCCCGACGGCCATGACAGTGCAGCGCTCCCGGTCAGCGGGACCGACCGGGGCGCTGCGGAGAGAGAGACGCCGTACGCGCTCCGGGGAGGAGCGGGGACCTGGAGCGCTAGGCGTAACACAAATTTTTACCACGAATATCGGTACTTTGCGATTTTCCAAATACTTAGAATATAGTGATATATTCATAATGACGAACATTCATTTTTTTTTCTTCTTCACAGTACACATCACAACAATGATGTGTACTGTGTAAAAAAAAGTGATCATCCCTCCCTGCTTCCAGCTTGTGGTCCACAGAAGGCTCCAATATTATTTACTGTGTGAGCGTGAATATTTAGTATATATGCGAATATGCAAATATTCATGAATATTGGCACTTCCAGAGGACATTGATCCCTCCCTTCTTTTAGGTGATAGATATAATCGCGCATGCGCACTATGCAAATTTCAGTTATGAATTTTCGCATTGGAAAAAAAGGGAATGAACACAGTGAATATGTAAATTTCGCGAACATAGGACAAATATTCGTCCATATATTCGTGAAATATCACAAATTCGAATGTCCCCTGCCGCTCATCACTAAAAATATACAATAATTACATTTAGTGCCTCATAGGTATTGTCTTCTCTGACTGTAGATATTCTCTTTCATCATCTTTTCCATTTAGCCCACCATCAAAAATCTTTATTCCAGCTGTGATGCATCTCTATGGAGTTTGGTGTCTAGTCTTCTTTGGTTCTTCACTCTCAATCTTTTTAACCAAATCTCCCAATTCTGGTGCCCATAACCGTGTCATCCTGCCAATATTTCTGGAATACTGTGCCTACTGTTCTTCACAGTTCACCTAAAGCCATAACTGCAGAGACAATAGTCACATCATTATAATCACTAGAGATGAGCAAATCGAATCTGACGAATATGAATACGGATTTCATGAAATAAATGAATGCCAATATCACCGCGATTCTAACGCGCAAATCGCTTCATTAACCTCTTAAGTTACCTGTATGCCCTGTGCCCGATCCCGGTATATAACGCGGGGACCCTGGGCTAATAGCGTGCAGCACCAATCATTGTGCTGCATGCTATTAACCCTTTAGACGCGGCATTCAAAATGAAAGTAAACACTTCCCGGCAGCTCAGTCGGGCTGATCGGGACCATCACGGTGAAATTGTGATGTCCCCATCACCTAGAGTGCGAGCAGAGGTCCCCTTACCTGCCTCCGTCGTGTCCGATCGGTGATTGATTGCTCCAATCCTGAAATCCAGGCTTGAGCAATCAACCGCCGATAACACTGACCTTTGCTGTGTCAATGCCCAGTATGATCTGTGTATGAGATCGGTATGTCCACTAGGGGGGGCTGCTACACTGCAAAAAAAAAAGTTAGTGTGAAAAAAAGTTAATAAAGATCATTTAAACCCTTCCCTAATAAAAGTAAGAATCCCCCCCCCTTTTCCCATTGAAAAAAAATAAAAATAAACATATGTGGTATCGCCGCATGCGGAAATTTACGAACTATAAAAATATATAATTAATTGAACCACACGGTCAATGATGTATGCGTAAAAATAATCCAAAGTCCAAAATAGCCTATTTTTGGTCACTTTTTATATAATAAAAAAATGAATAAATAGCGATCAATATAAAAATGGTACAGATGAAAACTTCAGATCACAGTGCAAAATATGAGCCCACATACCGGCCTGTATATGGAAAAATAAAAAGTTATAGGGGGTCAAAAGATGACAATTTTAAACGTATACATTTTCCTGCATATAGTTATGATTTTTTTTTAGAAGTACAGTAATGCAAAATCAAACCTATATAAGTAGGGTATCATTTTAACCGTAAGGACCAAAAGAATAAAGAAAAGATGTCATTTTTACCGAAAAATGCACTGCGTAGAAACGGAAGCCCCCAAAATTTACAATATTGCATTTTTTCTCAAATGTTGTTGCACAATGAATTTTGTTTACGCTTTGCTGTGGATACTTTGGTAAAATGACTAATGTCATTGCAAAGTAGAATTGGTGGCACAAAAAATAGAGCATAATATGGAATTTTAGGTGCAAAATTGAAAGCGTGATGAGGAAAAAATGAAAATTCAAAAAAAAAAAAAAGGGTCCTTAACCCCTTAAGGACGCAGGACGTAAATGTACGTCCTGGTGAGGTGGTACTTAACGCACCAGGACGTACATTTACGTCCTGTGCATAACCGCGGGCATCGGAGCGATGCCCGTGTCATGCGTGGTTGATCCCGGTTGCTGATCGCAGCCAGGGACCCGCCGGCAATGGCCGACGCCCGCGATCTCGCGGGCGTCCGCCATTAACCCCTCAGGTGCCGGGATCAATATAGATCCCGGCATCTGCGGCAGTTCGCGATTTAAATGAACGATCGGATCGCCCGCAGCGCTGCTGCGGGGATCCGATCATTCAGAACGCCGGACGGAGGTCCCCTCTCCTTCCTCCGTCCGGCTCCCGGCGTCTCCTGCTCTGGTCTGTGATCGAGCAGACCAGAGCAGGAGATGACCGATAATATTGATCTGTTCTATGTCCTATACATAGAACAGATCAGTATTAGCAATCATGGTATTGCTATGAATAGTCCCCTATGGGGACTATTCAAGTGTAAAAAAAAATGTAAAAAAATGTAAAAGTAAAAAAAAAGTGAAAAATCCCCTCCCCCAATAAAAAAGTAAAACGTCCGTTTTTTCCTATTTTACCCCCAAAAAGCATAAAAAACATTTTTTATAGACATATTTGGTATCACCGCGTGCGTAAATGTCCGAACTATTAAAATAAAATGTTAATGATCCCGTACGGTGAACGGTGTGAACGGAAAAAAAAAAAAAGTCCAAATTCCTACTTTTTTAATACATTTTATTAAAAAAAAATTATAAAAAATGTATTAAAAGTTTCTTATATGCAAATGTGGTATCAAAAAAAAGTACAGATCATGGCGCAAAAAATGAGCCCCCATACCGCCGCTTATACGGAAAAATAAAAAAGTTAGAGGTCATCAAAATAATGGGATTATAAACGTACTAATTTGGTTAAAAAGTTTGTGATTTTTTTTAAGCGCAACAATAATATAAAAGTATATAATAATGGGTATCATTTTAATCGTATTGACCCTCAGAATAAAGAACACATGTCATTTTTACCATAAATTGTACGGCGTGAAAACCAAACCTTCCAAAATTTTTGTTTTTTGGTTGCGCCATACATTTTATGATATAATGAGTGATGTCATTACAAAGGACAACTGGTCGCGCAAAAAACAAGCCCTCATACTAGTCTGTGGATGAAAATATAAAAGAGTTATGATTTTTAGAAGGCGAGGAGGAAAAAATGAAAACGTAAAAATTTAATTGTCTGAGTCCTTAAGGCCAAAATGGGCTGAGTCCTTAAGGGGTTAAAGGGTTAAAGGGGTACTCCGGTGAAAACCTTTTTTCTTTGAAATCAACTGGTGCCAGAAAGTTAAACATATTTGTAAATTACTTCTATTAAAAAATCTTAATCCTTCCGGTACTTATTAGCTGCTGAATGCTACAGAGGAAATTCCTTTCTTTTTGGAACACTGATGACATCACAGGCACAATGCTCTCTGCTGACATCTCTGTCAATTTTAGCAACCATGCATAGCAGATGTATGCTAAAGGCAGCATGGTGGCTCAGTGGTAAGCACTACTGCCTTGCAGTGCTGGGGACTTGGATTCAAATCCCACTAAGGACAACAATAAATAAAGTGTTATTATTCTTATAATAACGTCAGCAGAGAGAACTGTGCTCATGATCTCATCAGAGAGGATTCCAAAAAGAAAAGAATTTCCTCTGTAGTACTCAGCCGCTAATAAGTACAGGAAGGATTAAGATTTTTTAATAGAAGTAATTTACAAATATGTTTAACTTTCTGCCACCAGTTGATTTAAAAGTAGTACCCCTTTAACCCCGTGTCCGGGAGTCTGTTGCCTAGCAACATCTGCAGGGCGACAGTTTGGAGAGTGGTCCCTAAACTTTGGCCCTCCAGATGTTGCAAAACTACAACTCCCACCATGCCTTGACAGCTGTTTGCTGTGTTGGCATGCTGGGATTTGTAGTTTTGCAAGATGGGGTTCAGGCTAGAGATCACTGACAGTGGTCTCTAAATTGTAGCCCTCCAGATGTTACAAAACTACTGCTCCCAGCATGCCCAGACAGCAGTTTGCTGTCTTAGCATGCTGAGATTTGTAGTTTTGCAACATCTGGAGGGCCACAGTTTAGAGACCACTGTCAGTGATCTCCAGCCTGAACCCCTCTAAATCTTGCAAAACTACAACTCCCAGCATTCAGTAACAGCAAAAGGCTGTCTCGGCATGCTGGAAGTTCTACTTGCGTGCCTCCAGCTGTTGCATAACTACATCTCCCAGCATTCCCTTTGGCAATCAGTACATGCTGAGAGTTGTAGTTCTGCAACAGCTGGAGGCACACTGGTTGGGAAATACCAAGTTAGGTAATAGGTTCTATTACCTAACTCAGTATTTTCCAACCAGTGTGCCTCCAGCTGTTGCAAAACTACAACTCCCAGCATGCATGTTCTGTCAGTGCATGCTGGGAGTAGTAGTTTTGACCCCCTTCCCATGTGAATGTACAGGTTACATTCACACTGGCGGCGGATTACAGTGAGTTCCCCGCTTCAAGTTTGAGCTGTGGCAAATTTTCCGCCGCAGCTCAAACTCCTAGCGGGAGACTCAGTGTAATCCGCCGTCAGTGTGAATGTAACCTAAAAACACTACACTACACTAACATAAAATAAAGAGTAAAACACTACATATGCACACATACACCACCCCCCTTCCCCCCCAATAAAAATGAACAACATATCCTACAGCAGTGTTTCCAAAACGGAGCCTCCAGCTGTTGCAAAACAAAAACTCCCAGCATTTCCGGACAGACATTGACTGTCCAATCATGCTGGGATTTTTGCAACAGCTGGAGGCACCCTGTTTGGGAATCACTGGCTTAGAATACCCCTATGTCCACCCCTATGCAAATCCTTAATTTAGGTCTCAAATGAGCGTGGCGCTCTCACTTTGGAACCCTGTCATATTTCAAGGCAACAGTTTAGGGCCACATATGGGGTATCGCCGTACTCGGGAGAACCTGCCTAACAAATTTTGGGGGGCTTTTTCTCCTTTTACCCCTTATGAAAAGGTAAAGTTGGGGTCTACACCAGCATGTTAGTGTAAAAAAAAAACATTTTTGTACACTAACATACTGGTGTTGCCCCATACTTTTAAATTTCACAAGCGGTAAAATTTGTAACACAATTTCTCCTGAGTACGGATATACCCCATATGTGGACGCAAAGTGTTCTGCGGGCGCACAACAAGGCTCAGAAGGGAGAGTGCACCATGTAAATTTGAGGTCTAAATTGGTGTTTTGCACAGGGGTGGCTGATTTTACAGTGGTTCTGACATAAGCGCAAAACAATAAATACCCACATGTCACCCCATTTTGGAAACTGCACTCCTCACGGAATGTAACAAGGGGTATAGTGAGCATTTACATCCCACATGTGTCTGACAGATCTTTGAAACTGGGGTCTGTGAAAATGAAAAATAATTTTTTTAATTTGCACAGCCCACTGTTCCAAAGATCCGTCAAATGCCAGTGGGGTGTAAATTCTCACTGCACCCCTTATTACATTCCGTGAGGGGTGTAGTTTTAAAAATGGGGTCACATGTGGGGGGTCCACTGTTCTGGCACGACGGGGGGCTTTGTAAATGCACATGGCCAAATTCTCTCTCCAAAAGCTCAATGATGCTCCTTCTCTTCTGAACATTGTAGTTCGCCCCCAGTGCACTTAACGTCCACTTATGGGGTATTTCCATACTCAGAAGAGATGGTGTTACAAATTTTGGGGGGTATTTTCTGCTATTATCCCTTGTAAAAATTAAAAATTTGGGGGAAAACAAGCATTTTAGTGTAAAAAAATTATATTTTTTTTTTACATGTGCAAAAGTAGTGAAACACCTGTGGGGTATTAAGGTTCACTTTACCCCTTGTTACATTCCCCAAGGGGTCTAGTTTCCAAAATTGTATGCCATGTTGGGTTTTTTGCTGTCCTGGCACCTTAGGGCTTCCTAAATGTGGCATGCCCCCAGACCGAAATTTGCTTCCAAAAAGCTAAATGTGACTCCTTCTCTTCTGAGACCTGTAGTGCGCCAGCAGAGCACTTTTTATCCCCATATGGGGTGTTTTCTGAATCGGGAGAAATTGGGCTTCAAATATTGGGGGGTATTTTCTGCTATTACCTTTTTAAAAATGTTAAATTTTTGCTAAACCAAGCATTTTTGCTAAAAAAATTTTTTTTTTTTTACATATGCAAAAGTCGTGAAACACCTGTGGGGTATTAAGGTTCACTTTATCCCTTGTTACGTTCCTCAAGGGGTCTAGTTTCCAAAATGGTATGCCATGTGTTTTTTTTTTTTGCTGTCCTGGCACCATAGGGGCTTCCTAAAAGCGACATGCCCCCCGAGCAAAATTTGCTCTCAAAAAGCCAAATAGGACTCCTTCTCTACTGAGCATTGTAGTTCGCCCATAGTGCACTTCAGGTCAACTTATGGGGTACCTCCATACTCAGAAGAGATGGGTTTACACATTGTGGGGGTATTTTCTGCTATTAACCCTTGCAAAAAGGGGAAATTTGGGTGGAAACACACATTTTAGTGGAAAAATTTTTTTTTTTACATATGCAAAAGTCGTGAAACACCTGTGGGGTATTAAGGCTCACTTAATTCCTTGTTATGTTCCTCAAGGGGTCTAGTTTCCAAAATGGTATGCCATGTGTTTATTTTTTTTTTTTTTTTTTTTGCTGTTTTGGCACCATAGGGGCTTCCTAAATGCAACATGCCCCCCAAAAACCATTTAAGAAAAACATACTCTCCAAAATCCCCTTGTCGCTCCTTCGCTTCTGAGCCCTCTACTGCGCCTGCCGAAAAATTTACATAGACATATGAGGTATGTGCTTACTCGAGAAAAATTGGGCTACAAATTCAAGTATAAATGTTATCCTTTTACCCCTTGTAAAAATTAAAAAATTGGGTCTACAAGAACATGCAAGTGTAAAAAATGAAGATTTTGAATTTTCTTCTTCACTTTGCTGCTTTTCCTGTGAAACACCTAAAGGGTTAAAACACTTACTGAATGTCATTTTGAATACTTTGGGGGGTGCAGTTTTTATAATGGGGACATTTGTGGGGTATTTCTAATATGAAGACCCTTCAAATCCACTTCAAACCTGAACTGGTTCATGAAAAATAGCGAGTTTGAAAATTTTGTGAAAAATTGTAAAATTGCTGCTGAACTTTGAAGCCCTCTGATGTCTTCCAATAGTAAAAACATGTCAATGTTATGATGCAATCATAAAGTAGACGTATTGTATATGTGAATCCAAAAAAAAAAAAAAATTTGGATTATCCATTTTCCTTACAAGCAGAGAGCTTCAAAGTTAGAAAAATGCTAAATTTACAATTTGTTCATCAAATTTGGGGAATTTTCACCAAGAAAGGATGCAAGTTACCACAAAAATTTACCACTATGTTAAAGTAAAATATGTCACGAAAAAACAATCTCAGAATCAGATTGATAAGTAAAAGCATTCCAGAGTTATTAATGTTTAAAATGACAGTGGTCAGATGTGCAAAAAAGGGCTGTGTCCTAGGGGTGAAAATGGGCTGTGTCCTTAAGGTGTTAAGGACCAGGCCATTTTACACCTTAAGGACCAGAGCGTTTTTTGCAAATCTGACCACTGTCACTTTAAACATTAATAACTCTGGAATGCTTTTACTTATCATTCTGATTCCAAGATTGTTTTTTAGTGACATATTCTACTTTAACGTAGTGGTAAAATTTTATGGTAACTTGCATCCTTTTTTGGTGAAAAATCCCCAAATTTGATGAAAAAAATGAAAATTTAGCATTTTTCGAACTTTGAAGCTCTCTGCTTGTAAGGAAAATGGATATTCAAAATAATTTTTTTTGGTTCACATATACAATATGTCTACTTTATGTTTGCATCATAAAATTTACGTGTTTTTACTTTTGGAAGACACCAGAGGGCTTCAAAGTTCAGCAGCAATTTTGACATTTTTCACAAAATTTTCAAACTCACTATTTTTCAGTGACCAGTTCAGTTTTGAAGTGGATTTGAAGGGTCTTCATCTTAGAAATACCCCACAAATGACCCCATTTTAAAAACTGCAACCCCCAAAGTATTCAAAAGGACATTCAGTAAGTGTTTCAACCCTTTAAGTGTTTCACAGGAATAGCAGCAAAGTGAAGGAGAAAATTAAAAATCTTAATATCTTAATTTTTTACACTCGCATGTTCTAGTAGACCCAATTTTTGCATTTTTGCAAGGGTAAAAAGGAGAATATTTTTACTTGCATTTGAAACCCAATTTCTTTCGAGTAAGGACATACCTCATATGTCTATGTTAATTGTTCGGCGGGCGCAGTAGAGGGCTCAGAAGGGAAGGAGCGACAAATGGTTTTTGGGGGGCATGTCACCTTTAGGAAGCCCCTATGGTGCCAGGACAGCAAAAAAAAAAAAAACATGGCATACCATTTTGAAAACTAGACCCCTCGGGGAACATAACAAGGAGTAAAGTGAACCTTAATACCCCACAGGTGATTCACGACCTTTGCATATGTAAAAAAAAAAAAATATTTTTTACCTAAAATGCTTGGTTTCACAAAAATTTTACATTTTTAAAAAGGGTAATAGCAGAAAATACCCCCCCAAAATTTGAAGCCCAATTTCTCTCGATTCAGAAAACACCCCATATGGGGATGAAAAGTGCTCTGCTGGCGCACTACAGGTCTCAGAAGAGAAGGAGTCATATTTGGCCTTTTGAAAGCAAATTTTGCTCTGGGGGCATGCCACATTTAGGAAGCCCCTATGGTGCCAGGACAGCAAAAAAAAAAAAACACATAGCATACCATTTTGGAAACTAGACCCCTCGGGGAACGTAACAGAGGTAATGTGAATCTTAATACCCTACAGGTGTTTTACAACTTTTGCATATGTAAAAAAAAAATTTTTTTTTTACCAAAAATGCTTGGTTTCCCAAAAATGTTACATTTTTAAAAAGGGTAATAGCAAAAAATATCCCCCCAAAATTTGAAGCCCAATTTCTCTCGATTCAGAAAACACCCCATATGGGGGGGTGAAAAGTGCTCTGCTGGCGCACTACAGGTCTCAGAAGAGAAGGAGTCACATTTGGCTTTTTGAAAGCAAATTTTGCTATGGGGGCATGCCGCATTTAGGAGTCCCTATGGTGCCAGGACTGCAAAAAAAAACACATGGCATACCATTTTGGAAACTAGACCCCTCGGGGAACGTAACAAGGGGTAATGTGAACCTTTATACCCCACAGGTGTTTCACGACTTTTGCATATGTTAAAAAAATATATATATATTTTTACCTAAAATGCTTGGTTTCCCAAAAATGTTACATTTTTAAAAAGGGTAATAGCAAAAAAAATTGCTGGGGACATCGCCCTTAGCAACGGTTGACAAGTGCAGGACCTCCACCCCAGCGAAGGTGCACAATTGCACTTGGGGTTGAGTTTCCTGCTATAGCCATGTCCATGCAAATATAAGCCGGCAAGTGTCTTTTAAGGCTTATACCAATGTGCCCTTTTATCTTACTGGGGGTTTTACCTGTGAGGCCTGCTATATATAGACCAGCAAGGGTGGGGCTTGTAACCTGTCTCCCCCCTCCCATTGTATGTGTGCTGAGTTCACACTGGAGGCGACTGGGGAGCAGTCTGCAAGTTGGACCTTAGGCTGCTGTATATCTGGTTCCTGGTTCTATGCATCTGGCCAGGTAAAAAAGGTTAGTAGTTAGGTCCCGCATCACATGAGAAACCTTGGCGTGGTGTGCGGGCTCAGGTATGTCCTTCATATAAGGATCTACTGGTTAATGTCTCATTTTTACATCAGTTTTGAGGATTAGCTAATATCATTGTATATATTTACCACAGGATTGAAACCCCACTCTTGTCCATAGGTGCGGGTCCTCTACCCCATTGTATGTGTGCACAATTGCACTTGGGGTTGAGCACCTGTTATCACCTTGACAGAAAAACAATTGCACTTGGGGTTGAGCACCTGTTATCACCTTGAGACTACGTTGTTTTGTTTTTCTGTTTAAAGTTAGTCATGTTGTACGCATCCATATACACGGTTATCAGGTGTCAGGATGTGATTGTGGTACTTGTGACCATCTGCATGCATTCTCCATTGTATGCAATTTTTGCTGGGGACATCACCCTTAGCAACGGATGACAAGTGCAGGACCTCCACCCCAGCGAAGGTGCAAAATTGCACTTGGGGTTGAGTTTCCTGCTATAGCCATGTCCATGCAAATATAAGCCGGCAAGTGTCTTTTAAGGCTTATACCAATGTGCCCTTTTATCTTATTGGGTAGCGTTGGGGGTTTCACCTGTGAGGCCTTCTATATATAGACCAGCAAGGGTGGGGCTTGTAACCTGTCTCCCCCCTCCCATTGTATGTGTGCTGAGTTCACACTGGAGGCGACTGGGGAGCAGTCAGCAAGTTGGACCTTAGGCTGCTGTATATTTGGTTCCTGGTTCTATGCATCTGGCCAGGTAAAAAAGGTTAGTGGTTAGGTCCCGCATCACATGAGAAACCTTGGCGTGGTGTGCGGGCTCAGGTATGTCCTTCATATAAGGATATACTGGCTAATGTCTCATTTTTACATCAGTTTTGAGGATTAGCTAATATCATTGTATATATTTACCACAGGATTGAAACCCCACTCTTGTCCATAGGTGCTGGTCCTCTACCCCATTGTAAGTGTGCACAATTGCACTTGGGGTTGAGCACCTGTTATCACCTTGAGACTACGTTGTTTTGTTTTTCTAATAGCAAAAAATACCCCCCAAAATTTGTAACACAATTTCTCCCGAGTACGGCGATACCCCATATGTGTCCCAAAACTGTTGCTCTGAAATACGACAGGGCTCCAAAGTGAGAGAGCGCTATGCGCATTTGAGGCCTAAATTAGGGATTTGCATAGGGGTGGACATAGGGGTATTCTACGCCAGTGATTCCCAAACAGGGTGCCTCAAGCTGTTGTAAAACTCCCAGCTTGCCTGGACAGTCAGTGGCTATCTGGCAATACTGGGAGTAGTTGTTTTGCAACAGCTGGAAACTCAGTTTTGGAAACAGTGGCGTACCAGGCGTTTTTTATTTTTATTGGGGAGGGGGGCTGTGTAGGGGTGTGTGTATATGTAGTGTTTTTTACTTTTCATTTTATTTTGTGTTAGTGTAGTGTAATGTAGTGTTTTTAGGGTACAGTCGCATGGGCGGGGGTTCACAGTAGTTTCTCGCTGGCAGTTTGAGCTGCAGCAGAAAATTTGCCGCAGCTCAAACTTGCAGCCGGATACTTACTGTAAACCTCCGCCCATGTGAGTGTACCCTGTACATTCACACTGGGGAGGGGGGGGGGGAGAAACACCCAGCTGTTGCAAAACTACAACTCCCAGCATGTACGGTCTATCAGTGCATGCTGGGAGTTGTAGTTTTGCAACAGCTGGAGGCACACTGGTTGTTAAACACCGAGTTTGGTAACAAACTCAGTGTTTTGCAACCAGTGTGCCTTCAGCTGTTGCAAAAGCTACAACCCACACCCCCTGAGGAAGCATTTTAGAAGCGAAACGATCGTTGGGGTCGGTAGGTATGGTCTGGCATTCTTGATTATTTGCTTGGGCATTGGGCTATGTTTTCTCTCATTTGACACATGTTTGTCACAGTCCTATACTGCAGTTTACCTGTATTCATAACCCTTATTGCCATCTATTCATGTGATTATTTCGGTATATATCACACACAGACTTATACCTGCCTTTCTATATTGATCCAGTGCCTCTTATTTTATGCACTCTGTACTTTTCTATGTATGTTTTAACTTTGTGAGTTTAATAAAGTATATGGATTTATAATGACCTTATGTATTTGTGTGCACTGTCTGGTAGACGTTATTGGCGTTCCAAAAGCTACAACCCCCAGCATGTACGGACAGTGGAAGGGCATGCTGGGACTTGTAGTTATGCAACAGCTGGAGGCATACTACTTTGGCTGGGGATTGTAGTTATGCAACAGCTGGAGACACGCTGGTTTGCTACTTAACTCAGTGTTTCACAACCAGTGTGCATTCAGCTGTTGCAAAACTACAGCTCTCAGCAGTCACCGACAGCCAACGGGCATGCTGGGAGTTGTAGTTATGCAACCAGCAGATGCACCACTACAACTCCCAGTATGCACTTTAGCTGATTGTGCAAGATGGGAGTTGTAGTTATACAACAGCTGAAGGTATACTTTTCCATAGAAAAAATGTGCCTCCAGCTGTTGCAAAATTATAAGTCCCAGCATGCCCATAAGGGAATGCTGGGAGTTGTGGTGGGCTGCCTCCTGCTGTTGCATAACTACAGCTCCCAGCATGCCTTTTTTGCATGCTGGGAGCTGTTGCTCACCCAACTGCTGCTCCGCTGCAGGTCAGTCCCCCGCCGCCGGCGCTCCTGGGGCCCCGATCCCAACATTGACGCTGGGGATCGGGGTACCCAGCTCCCGGGGTCTTCTTCCTGCACCCGCTCACATCCTCTGGAAGAGGGGCGGAGCGGGTTGTGGGAGTGACACCCGCAGCAGGTGCCCTGATTGGTCAGCTGGTAAACCGGCCGACAAATCAGGGCGATCGTGAGGTGGCACCAGTGCCACCTCACCCCTGCTGGCTATGGCTGTTCGGGGCCATCAGAGACTCACTGGAGACCCGATTGACCCGGAATCCACCGCAGATCGCTGGGCTGAATTGTCCAGCGATCTGCGGCCATCGCCGTCATGGGGGGTCATGACCCCCCTGGGCGATATGCCGCAATGCCTGCTGAACGATTTCAGCAGGCATCGGGCACCGACTCCCCTCCGGCTAGCGGCGGGGGGGTCGGGAATGGACAGGACGTACTTTTACGTCCTTGGTCCTTAAGGACTCGGAAACGGGGGCGTAGGAGTACGTCCATTGTCCTTAAGGGGTTAGACTCCATTTAGTGCAGCCCAGGCTCCAAGGCATCTAAAATGGCAGATCCACATGTCAGGACATGGGGCAAGGAAGTCTGGGAAGGCAGGAACAAGGGTAGGTGGGAAAACCCTGAATCACATGCAGGATGCAGCCTATCAACAGCCAGTCACCCCTGTGATGTCACAGACCTATATATTTGGCAATCATATTCCGGCTTGTCACTTCATCCTTTCACTGCAAAGAGATAGGACAGCGCAGTGTGTTACACAGACAAACTTTTTCCATCAGTGTTTCACCCCCTATTCACGTCAGCGTTCTGGTGGACAGAGGGCAGTGCATTTCTCAACGAAAATAATTTTTGCTGCAGCCATTAACCTCACAGTCACTTTTTACAGCAGTGTATTACAGAGAGGGGCAGAGAGCTGTGTTGCCTCATATATTTGAACAAGTTGGCTCAGCTTGAGAAACCTTAGCAGAGGATGGAGGAATAATTTTTCAGCGCAACTCTGTGTCTTTGTTCAACAACAAATGGTCTGCCGCTAATTCTAGTCTGTAGACGGTGTAATACCCAGCAGTCTATTCCTAATAGTCTTTGAGAACGTGCAATTTTGGGTTTAGTACACAGTGACTGTGTGCTGCAACACTGTTGTGTACTGTTGGTGTTGTGCAAAAATATATTTTTTAAGCGTACTGTAGCACAATTTTCTGCCCTCGTAAGTGCATACCACATACCTACATCTAAGTAGTGTACTATTTTGTACCTTTCAATCTGTCAAGGGCCTAGATACTGTGAAAGGTCAAGCAAGAGTAATCACCGGGTGGTGTTTTACTCCAACACTTTTTTAAGGGTACTGTAGCACATTTTTCTGCCCTATTTGTTCCACAACAAATGGACTGCTGGTTATATTAGTCTGTAAACGGTATAATACACACCCAGCAGTCTGTTCCTAATAGTCAGGCAGGGGCCGCAGCAGACTAGGGGAGAGTGGCAGCAGAAGTCGAAGCGAGAGGCCAGATCTCCCTGTATCATCTAGCGGTCCTGTCTCGACCAGCAACCCATCTGCCATCTTTGATTGGTTAACACGGTCATCCACTTCATCACAAGTAACATCTGAAACCCCCAGAAAACAGTCGTTGGGTTCCTCAGACACAACCCTCAGTTGGCATGGCCGGGAGCAGTCCCTGTCCTCCGATTGCCTCTGTCCTATGATGTTCCCGCCCCTAAAGATGTATTTTATGCTGTGGGTTCAGTTTCAATATTCAGTGAGGACGATCTAATAGAGGACAGTCAGCAGCTACTGCTCAGCCAAGAAGTGGAGGAGACATCCGCCGCTTCCTCCTCTATGTGTGCAAGTAGTGTTGAGGAGAGTGAAGTGGGAGGCAGTGTTGCCAGCATTCAGGGTCCTGAAGCAGACACTGTTGAGGAACCTGACGAGGACATCAGTGACGTGCAGACACTTGTTGATAACGATGAAGCTGATCACAATTGGGATCCAGGTGCAGAAGGGTCTTCATCATCATCAGGAGAAGATGGTTGCATGTTGCCCATGAGGCAGCAGCTGAACCAGCAAGGTGGTAGCATAGTTGGCAGTCAGCATGGTGGCAGAAGTGGAAATTCTGGAGCCAAACATGCCCGGTGGAAAGGATCCCACAGAAGATTACCTAACTGAGTTAAAAAGAATTCTGGAGGTAGCCAAGGAAGAAAACCTAATTTCAGAGGAGGAATTTTAGTTCTTGTTTATTACTCACCCAAGAATAGCCACATTATATGCTCTTCCAAAATTGCATAAAAAATACCAAGGGAAGACCAATTGTCTCACTGTCACAACAAACACTATACTTATGAGTCTGGATGTTGAGTTATTATACAGTAACAAAGCACCACTTGGGTTTACACACTACAAGCACTTATCTTTACACAAAAAGTAGAGTTTTCACGGAACACAATTAATTTGTGATACAATTACTTAATTTTCTGTTGACTCACCACTATTTTCTTTTTCAAAGCACCTTTTATTGGCAGATAAAAGGTACTGCAATGGGGAGCACTTGTGCACCCAAGTTTGCTAACTTGTTTTTAGGGTGGTGGGAGCACAAATTTGTTTTGGTCATGAGGATTTGATTTAATACACTGAGCACATTTTTTTGGTGAGGGGCAGATACCTGGACGATGTTTAAATTTTTTGGGAGGGAACTGAAAATGTATTCTTGGAATTTGTAACAAGATTTAACAGTAACAACATAGGAATGAGGTTCACCCATGAAATTGGAGGGAGAACATTAAACTTCCTTGATCTTACCATCTTTATACATGGAAACAATAAGATACAAACTATGACCTACAGAAAACCTACTAACAGGCTATTGCACTGGGATAGCTGGCATCCTAGTTCGTTTCAGAAAAGCATCCCAATAGGGCAATATGTACGACCAAGAAGGAATTTCTCACAAGAGAACCACTTTAAGGAAGAGAGTAACAAACTAATGAAGCGATTCATGGATAGAAGATATCCAAAGAAATTTATGAGACGAGCCTACAATAATGCTACAAGAAGATCAAGAACATCCCTTTTGGAAAATAAAAATGAGATAACATCTAATACCAACAAAATAATACGCTGTGTTGGGATGTATGACTGCTGCTCCACACAAGTCACGAAAATTTTGAGGAAATATTGGCCAGTGCTGCAAGCAGATAGCGACCTAAAAGAGGTAATTGGACAGAGACTGAGTATTAGATACAGAAGGGGTCCCAATTTAAAAGATCTATTAATCCATAGTCACAAAAAAAAGAAGTGACACAATAGATAGGAATTGGTTACCAAAACCGCCAAAAGGATCCTTCCCATGTGGCCACTGCATAACGTGTAAGTACATGCCAAAGAAGACAACTTTCCTCAACCCACAAGACAAGAGGATATATGAAATAAGGGAATTCATTAATTGTAGCAGTTCAAATGTTATCTATGCAGCAGAATGTGAATGCCATGTACTATATGTTGGAAAGACAACACAACAACTCAAGATAAGAATAGGAAAACATCTCATTACTAAAAGAACACAGGGGGATGCACCCATCTCAAGACATATTAGAGACTTTATAGAGGCAAGTTGGAATCCCTTAATTTGGCCCCAGAAGAGGGGATAAAGAAAATCTGTTATTGAGAGAAGAGGCTAAATGGATCTACAGGTTGAATTGTTGATCCCCAAATGGCCTAAATAAAGGATTACATTTTACAGCATTTTTGTAGAAATTGGGATTAAGATTAAAACCACTTAAAAAATTAGATAACCATATGTACATGATAATCAGCTCTACCTGCTAAGAAATGAGAAATAACCCTATTGAACTATTAACCAATATCACATCCCTTACCAATCTGGTGGCAGTGGTACCCAATGTAAAATAAGGGGGCCGGGATAGGGATAGGTGAAAACCTAAAAGGGAACAGAAGTTAAATTAAATCAAAAACATCAGAGATAAATAGAATGAATATAATTAAAATCTAGACCTGTAGTGAAAAGATACACCTAAAACTTATGATCATCATATACCCTATCCCATGTCACCCCCCCCCCCCCTTTCCATATATTCCCCTGGGAATTTAAATAAACTGTTCCATAAATCATACTGGAACTGATAACCCACACCTAAATCAGGATATAAATCAATAAACAAATATTTAGAACCTTAGTGTGTAAATAGATTCAAACAATAAATAAATAAATTGTATACAATATACATACAAACAGTAATAGAAAGATGAAAAGAATTGGAATCTCATGTGAGAGGGGGTACCACATGATTGGAGCTGTGGAGCGATCGCGTGATAACTATATTTACAACAGGAACTGTGTTTACACATACCCGGTAACTTGACCTGTCAAAAGACACGACATCAGACATAGTAAGATGGTAATGTACTAGTAGGAAGTAGCGTCATTGGACACGTAAGGATGACGTTGACACGTGACCCAGAGGAAGTAAACAAACGATACGGACCAAATAAAAAGGAGCATCCCTGATGAAGTCCCCACTGGAACAGGGATTAACAAGTGAGTGATGTCATAAGAACCAATGGGACTCGGAGGTGGAGCCTGGGAGGACATCTTAACTGCAGGAAGTGATTAGTGATTGGTACACATGATTAACTACACCTACAAATGGAGGCAATAAAAAGAAGGAATAGCATCTGTCACACTAGTGTTACCCCGACCCTTGACAAAGCTGGTTTTCTCCAGGGAAACGTCGGGGGGTACACACGTGTGAAATTTTAATAGCATAGGGGCAGACCAAATCAGGGAGAGATCATTGCAACTAACTGGTGCTATCAGAACCAGTATAAGGGGCAGACCCATTGAGCCAACTAGGTCGGGAATACCAACAATTAGCAAAGTAGTATTGCAATAATCCCCTATTCAAAAGTGGATACATATAAACCACTAAACACAGGTCCTGGTCATCTATGTAACTTGAATTACTATATCACTGCATATATGAGCACCTAGTGTACATCAAGTCTTTTTACAATAAAACAATAAAAATTAAATTTTAAAGGGGGTCCCTAGAATTCGGAGTTAGCCCCATCTGGGCCTAGGCTCAGAAGGGAATTTGATGATATCGAACTTGCCCGGGGAAGACCACCTGCTTCACGGCAGCCTACCTTCCTGGGAGGTAGTGGAACAGGGGTTTCTGGAGATGGCGGCAGTAGCAGTCAATCAATTAGTGTGGACTGTTGGTGGAAAAATCAGCTACTCAGCGGTGTGGCAGTTTTTGATCAAGCATCTGGAGGAGGTTAACACAGCCACATGCAAGATGTGTCAGCAGAAGGTAAAGTGTGGGCACCACGGCCCTGCGTCAACATATGCTGCACCACCATAAAGCGGCCTGGGAGAACCGTGGCTTTGATGTAGTGGTCCAGCCTGCTGCATCACTCAGTGGCATGCCACTCCTTGTTTCAGGCAGCCAAGGCTCTACCACCTCAGCCGAAAGGAGCTGTGTGTCATACCCTCCTTCTGTCGCTCCAGATGCTCCTTCTCATCCTACTTTTAGTCAGTCATTCAGCCAGAAATCCATCTGCGAAGCCATGTCCAAGAGACAACAGTATGCGCCCACTCATCCAACGGTGCAGAAGCCGAATGTGCTCCTCTCCAAGTTGCTGGTGCTGCAGTCCCTCCCTTTTCAAGTTATGGACTCGTGCCGAACCGAGGTGGAGAGTACCAAGCCATCATTTCTTTGCGAAGAAGGCAGCACCAGCCCTGCACAATTTTGTGGAAGAGAAGGTGGGCCAGTCCTTGAGCCTGTTGGTGTGCACCAAAGTGCACGGCAGCGCTGACATCTGGAGCTGTAACTATGGTCAGGTACAATACATGTCCTTTACAGCCAACTGGGTGAATGTGGTTCCTGAACAGCCACAACACCAACATGGACAGGTCACGCCGCTTCCTCCTCCATGCTCTCAGGCCGTTAGTCCTGTGACAGTGTGCGACTCCGCCTCCTCATCCTCCACCGTGTCCTCAGCCTCCACTGTACAGACAAGTCTCAGTACCCCTTCAGCATACCATGTGTGCAGGGCACTGCGGTGTCACGATGTCCTTCACATGGTTTGCTTTGGCAAATGGAGTCATACAGGAGAGGAACTGCTAAAAGTCATTCATAAAGAAATCGGAGTATGGCTTACTCAATGAAAAACTGGAAATGGGAACCATGAAGACTGACAACAGGAAGAACATCTTGTCTGCGTTGCAACAAGGAATGCTGAGCCATGCGCCCTGGTTGTCAAGCGGTTCCTGAAGTGTTCTCCCCATTTGAAAGACATCCTAACAATTAGAGATGAGCGAACTTTTCAAAAATTTGATTCGGCTGATTCGTCGAATTTTCCCAAAAAGTAATTTTCAATCCGAATTTATTTGCCGCTAATCAATGTTAAAAAAGGCTATTTCTAGCCTACATACAGCCTCTATAGGGGTATAGAACACTTTGCTGTGTCCTAAAATGCATATGGAGTGTGCTGGGGTAGTGAAATAATACTGTTATTCAGAATAGCATGCAGATTACCGGCATCGCTCTTAGAATCACTGCCGCACAGCAGCCCAATGACAGAGCCTGGTGGTGGCATCAGTGTCAGGAGACCATATAGTGAATGAATGACATAGCATGGACATGTTGGCAGCAAGAGGAGACCATTTAGTGGCTGAATGGCACAGCGTGGAGTTGGCTGATGCACTAGTACACTACACACCAGGGCTTCACCATCCCCCCCCCCCCCAAAGAAACAACACAATATATGACATTTTTGACAAAGATTTCTCATTGGTAGCACCCGCTATCCAAAAATTTGAAATTTCCAGAACCAGGCCCCACCCCTGTGGCATCAGTAACCCATATATTGCCTGCATGACACAGCCTGGAGTTGGCTGATGCAAGAGTACACACCAGGGCTTCACAATAGCCCCCCAAAAAACAACACAATATGACATTTTTGTCAAAGATTTCTCATTGGTAGCACCCGCTATCCAAAAATTTGAAATTTTCAGACCCAGGCCCCACCTCTGCGGCATCAAGAACCCATATATTGCCTGAAGGACACAGCCTGGAGTTGGCTGATGCACCAGTACACACCCAGGCTTCCCAATCCCCTCCAAAAAACAAAAACATTTTAGAATTTTTTTAAAGAAATACCTTTGTGTAAGAACAAGCGCATATCCAACAGTTCACAAGACTCTATAATGCAGGACGGTGGACCACCCAAAGACCTTCTTCTCAAAAATAATAAACCACACAAAGTTTGAAATTTTTTTACAAAAACTAATTCAATATGTGTGTAATCACATCTGTCTCCAAAAGATCAGATCACCAAAGGACTTTTTTCGCCCAAAATGATGAAGCAGAGATAATCCTTGTCAGTATTTTAATTTTTTTTTAAATTTTCATAAAAAAATCACACGCAACAAGCGTTCCGTTGTGTAACGATTAGCATTCTGGAAAATTCAATTTTATTACTGATAAAATTATCAGTAAATAAAAAAAAAAAACACTACCCAAGAGTGTTTAATTACCCCATACATTGCACCAGGAGCAGTCAAGAGTAGGCCTCAGCAGTACCCAAGAGGCTTTAATAACCCCCTACCTTTGCACGATGAATTGCGAGATCGAGCAATGCCAGGTGTGTTATGCCCTCTGATTTCCGGGGCCGCAGGCGCTCTCCACTGAACGGATTAGTGTGTCTCGATCTTTCATCGACCGGTGCTGGTAACCCGCTAACTCCCAGAAAGGTAAGCTGCCGCGAAGAAGGTGGTCTCCCCCGGGCACGTTTGGCTTCAGAATTTCCACTACTGCCACACCACGCTGACTGCCAACCGTGCTACCGCCTTGCTGACTCAAGGGCAACCTGAAACTCTCTTCTCCCGATGATGAACCCCCTTGTCCTGAGATCGAGCAATAACAGGTGTGTTATGCCCTCAGATGTCCAGGGCCGCAGGTGCGCTCCACTGAACGGATTAGGGAGTGTCCATCTTTTTTTGTAGCACCCACAATCCAAAAATTTTTTATTCCCAGACCCAGGCCCCACCTCTGCGGCATCAGGAACCCATTTATTGCCTGAAGGACATTGCCTGGAGTTGGCTGATGCACCAGTACACACAGGGCTTCACAATCCGCCCCAAAATCAACAAAATTGTATATATATATTTTTTTTATTTGCAACTTTGTGTAAGCACAAGCACATATCCAACATTTCTGAAGACTCTATAAGGCAGGACATTTGACCACCCAAAGACTTTCTTCTAAAAAATAATTAACCACACAATTGTTGAATTTTTATTTTAAATTGAAATTCCTAGACCCAGGCCCCACCTCAGCTGCATCAGTAACCCATAGATTGCCTGAAAGACACAGCCTGGAGTTGGCTGATGCATGAGTACACACCCGGGCTTCACAATCCACCCCAAAAAAACGCAAAATTTTATCGAAATTGTCGGCCAAAATACCTTTTTTAAAAAAAAAAAAAAAAACAAGCGCATATACAGCAGTTCAGAAGACTCTATAATGCAGGATGGTGGACCACCCGAAGACATTCTTCACAAAAGTAATAAACCACACAATGCTTGAAATTTGGTTAAAAAACTATTACATGTGTGTATGTGCATCTGTCTCCAAAAAATCAGATGGCAAAAGGATTCTATTCGCCAAAAATGATTAAGCAGAGTTAATCCCTCTCCACCAATTTTTTTTTTCATTAAAAAATCACACGCAACAAGCGTTCTGTTGTGTAACAGTTAGCATTCTGCAAAATTCAATTTTATTACTGATAAAATTACCAGTAAATTTAACAATAACACTACCCAAGAGTGTTTAATTACCCCATACATTGCACCAGGAGCAGTCAGGAGTAGGCCTCAGCAGTACCTAAGAGGCTTTAATAACCCCTTACCTTGCCCGATCAATTGCTAGATCGAGCAATAACAGGTGTGTTATGGCCTCAGATGTTCTGGGCCGCACTAGTGCTCCACTGAACGGATTAGCGTCTCTCTATCTTTCAAGGACAGGTGCGTGTTGCACGCTGAAACCAGTTCATGATAGGGATCTGTGATTGCAATTATTTAATCTTAAAACGAGTAATTACCAGTAAGTAAGGGTCATAAGCTGACGTTTATTAAGTCCCTGCCCTTTGTACACACCGCCCGTCACTATAAGCGATTGGATTAGTTAGTGAGTTGGTTGAGGTCCTCGGATCGGCCCAGGCGGGGTAGGAGAAGGCCCTGGCAGAGCGCCGAGAATTTAAGGATCATTGTTGAAATTTGCATTAAGCATGTATTTAGCTACTGCTAAACATGCAAAAATTTAAGGCCAGAGGCACCAGGGAGGCAAGTAGTTCCTGAAAGACACAGAATGAGTCTGGAGCATGCATTTTCAGTATCCAAGAGGTTTTCATAACCCCTTACATTTAAAGATCAATGTTTACATTTGCATTAAGCATGTATTTAGCTACTGCCAAACTTCAAAAAAATTATAGGCCCAAGGCCTGAGGCACCAGGGGGGCAAGTAGTTTGTGAAAGACACGAATGAGTCTGGAGCAGTCATTCGCAGTACCCAAGACGGTTTCATAACCCCTTACATTTAAAGATCAATGTTGACATTTGCATTAAGCATGTATTTAGCTACTGCTAAACTTCAAAAAATTATAGGCCCAAGGCCAGAAGCTTCAGTTTTCCCCATATTAGGAGCATAGTTGTCCCCCATATTAGGCAGCATAGCTGTCCCCCAGATTAGGACCATAGTTGTCACCCAGATTAGGCAGCATAGATGTCCCCCAGAGTAGGCAGCATAGATGTCCCCCAGATTAGGCAGCATAGATGTAACCCAGATTAGGAGCATAGTTGTCCCCCAGAGTAGGCAGCATAGATGTCACCCAGATTAGGCAGCATAGATGTCCCCCAGATTAGGAGCATACTTGTCCCCCAGATTACGCAGCATAAATGTCCCCCAGATTAGGCAGCATAGTTGTCCCCCAATCAGCGCGGGCCGGTCAGAGCCAATCAAAGGGCCGTATGTGTCAAGCGGGCCATACAATCCCCTGGTGTGCCCCAGAGGGTTTCATAACCAACCACAATAGAGAAAATTTTGTTGTAGGAGCCTGGTCACTCTACTCAGACCCATCTGTCATTGGTGACTGGAAATCCTGATCATCCATCCCTGATTCATCTTGACAAACTTCAGTCTCTCCACATTTTTAGTGGACAGACGAGTTTGCCTTGGGGTGACTATGGCCCTGGCCGCACTAAACACCCGCTCTGATGGCACACTACTGGCCAGGCAGGACAGCTTTTCCAGGGCAAACTCCGCTAGTTGTGGCCATAAATTGAGTTTGGCTGCCCAGAAGTCCAGCGGATCTTCAACGGTTGTTAGCAGGGTCATGTCGAGGTAAGCCATCACCTGCTGGTTCAGGTCCTGCTCCATGTCCACCTGCTGCTGATGAGTAGCTTTACTATGCGGCTGAAGGAAGCTACTCATCAGCGACTGTAGACTCAGGCTGCTGCTGATTGAGCCGATACTGCTCCTGCCACCCCTCCCCTCCCCAGCAGCCGTGGCAGTGGAAGGTGAGCGCAGAGGGCCCCCCGAGTCAGACCTGCGAGTGGATGGACCATGTGGCCAATAGGCATTGACCAACCGACTACGTAGAAGCTCCCTGAAGTAGGTCAGTTTGTCCTCCCTCTCAGTGGGTGTAAAAAAGGCCCCCATTCTGGGCCGGTAGCGAGGGTCTAATAAGGTGGAGATCCAGAAGTCATCACGCTGACGAATTTTGACAATTCGGGGGTCACTACGCAAGCAACTCGGCATGCATCGTGCCATTTGTGACAGTGACTCGCTGGGACTACCTGCCTCCATCTCCACTGCATACTGCCACGGTGGGTCTGGGTCCTCTGTCTCGCCTCCCTCGTAATAACCCTCCAGCTCCTCTGGCTGCTCCTACTCCTCCTCTCCTGTCCAATGACCAGAAACACCGGCCATCTCATCCACCGCAAACTGTGCTCCGCTCTGCCCCTCATCATCCTCCTCCAGTTCATCCCCCACAGGACTCATGTAGCCTTCTGATGTAGGCGCAACATCTCCATTGCCGTGACCAGCCATGTTTTCAATCATTTTTTGGAGTAAATGTAGGAGCGGAATTACGTCATTCATGGCATAATTCGAGTGACTAACAAAAAATGTGGCTTCCTCAAAGGGCCTCAGCAAACGACAGGTGTCACGTATGAGCTGCCACTCGTTCACATTGAAGTTACACAGGAGAGTACTCCTATCTGCTTGTATCATCAAAAAATCTGTGATGGCTTTTCTTTGTTCGTATAGTCTGTGCTTGGCGGTGTACGAGTGGCTGAAGTGCATGCACAGTTTCCTTGCCATTGTCAGGACGTCTTGCAAATGGGGTGAAGACTTGATGAACTTCTTGACAACCAGATTCAACATGTGTGCCATGCAGGGCGAATGGTTCACACTTCCTTGTCCCAGCACGGCCACAATGTTCTTCCCATTGTAGGTCACCATGGTTCCCATTTCCAGATTTCGTGGAGTAAGCCATACTCAGATTTCTTCCCTAATGAACTTCAGCAGTTCCTCCCCTGTGTGACTCCGTTCGCCAAGGTAAACCATGTGAAGGACAGCTTGACACCGCTGTGCCCTACACACGTGCTACGATGAAGGGCCACCGAGATTTGGATGTGCAGTGGAGGCCGAGGACACGGGGGAGGAGGAGGAGGCGCACACTGTAAAAGGACCAACTGCCTGGGAGCGAGAGTGTGGAGGAGAAAGCGGTGTGACCTGTCCAAGTTGCTGTTGTGGCTGTGCAGGAACAACATTTACCCAGTGGGCCGTAAACGACATGTATTGTCCCTGCCCATAGTTACAGCTCCACACGTTGGCACTGCTGTGCACTTTTGAATACACCGACAGGCTCAAGGACTGGCCCACCTTCTCTTGTACAAACTTATGCAGCGCTGGTACTGCCTTCTTTGCAAAGAAATGACGGCTTGGGACTCTCCACCTCGGCTCGGCACAAGCCATCAATTCCCTGAAAGCTGCAGAGTCCACCAGTTGGAAAGGGAGGGACTGCAACACCAGCAACTTAGACAGGAGCACATTCAACTTCTGCGCCGTTGGATGAGTGGGCGCATACTGTTGTCTCTTGGACATGGCTTCACCGATCAATTGTTGGCGGAATGGCTGACTACGAGCGGAGGAAGCAGGAGCGCAAGAAGGAGGGTTTGATACAATGCTCCCTTTGGCTTAGGTGGTGGAGCCTTGGCTGGATGACGGTGGGAGCGGATGGCCACTGGGTGATGCGGCAGGCTGGACCACTACCTTGGAGCCATGGTTACCCAGGCCGCTTTATGGTGGCGAAGCATGTGTTGACGCAGGGCCGTGGTGCCGAGATTGGGACCCTGGCCACGCTTCACTTTCTGCCCACAGATTTTGCATGTGACTACGCTAAGGTCCTTTGGATTCTTTATGAAGAACAACCACACCGCAGAGTAGCTGATTTTCCCACCCACAGTTCGCACTATTTCACTGCTATTGGCTCCCTCTCCAGGAACCCCTGTTCCACTACCTCCCTGAATGGTAGCTTGCTGGGAATCAGGTGGTCTCCCCCTTGCACGTTTGGCTCCTGAATTTCCACTACTGCCACCACCACGCTGATTGCCAACCGTGCTACCGCCTTGCTGCCTCATAGACAAAGAGCAAATCTCTTCTCCTGATGATAATGAAGCCCCGGCTTCTGCACCCGGCTCCCAATTGCGATTGGCTTCATCATCATCAAAAGATGCGTGCACGTCACTGATGTCTTCATCGTGTTCCACAACAGTGTCTGCCTAAGGACCCTGAACAATTGAAACACCGCCTCCCACGTCACTCTCCGCATCACTACTTGGCCGCCTTGCGGAGCAAGCGACGCATGTCTCCTCACATTCTTGGCTGCCCATTAGATGTTGACTGTCCTCTATTACATCGTCCTCGCTAAATAGTGGAGCTGAACCCAAAGCATGAGATACTTCTTTGGGAGAGGGAACAGCATAGGACAAAGGCAATGGGATTATGGGTACTGCTCCCGGGCCATGCCAACTGAGGGTTGTGTCTGAGGAACCCACCGACTCTTGACTGGGGTTGTCAGATGTCGCTTGTGATGATGGGGATGAGTGTGCAAACCAATTGACGAGGAGAGATGGGTCGACGATACAACCGCTGGGTGTTAACGGGAGCTCAGGCCTATTGCTGCGACTCCTGCTGCCACTCGCCCCAAGTCTGCTGCCAACTCTGCCTGATGTATGTAGGCCTCTGCCCCTTCTCTGTACACGTCCTGGCACTTCCCTGCCTGACATACTTAGTGCGTTTATGAGGGTAAAGAACAGCAGCAGGGGATTACTTATGGCTGTCCTTTCAAAGTATATAGGCCCTAGACAGAATAACAGTTACTAAATAGTACACTCCTTTGTTGTATGTATGCCCTTTGCAATGATGAGCGCACTGTTAAGCGTATTTATATGCAGAAAAAAAGTATTTTTTTGTTGTATACACGCTATTTGCTTGTATGTAGGCCCTTTGCAATGATAAGGCCACTGAAAAAGCGTATTTGTACTCAGGAAAAACTTTTTTTCTCTTTAATACACCGGCAGGTGTATAACGTGTGGTATAACACTGAATTTAGCACAGAGACAGAATAAAAGGTGGTATATGGTACACTATTTGCTTGAATTTAGGCCCTTTGCAATGATAAGGCCACTGTTAAGCGTATTTTTACGCAGGAAAACCTTTTTTTTTCTTTAATACACCGGCAGGTGTATAACGTGTGGTATAACACTGAATTTAGCACAGAGACAGAAAAAAAGGTGGCATATGGTACGCTATTTGCTTGTATGTAGGCCCTTTGCAATGATAAGGCCACTGAAAAAGCGTATTTGTACTCAGGAAAAACTTTTTTTCTCTTTAATACACCGGCAGGTGTATAACGTGTGGTATAACACTGAATTTAGCACAGAGACAGAATAAAAGGTGGTATATGGTACACTATTTGCTTGAATTTAGGCCCTTTGCAATGATAAGGCCACTGTTAAGCGTATTTTTACGCAGGAAAACCTTTTTTTTCTTTAATACACCGGCAGGTGTATAACGTGTGGTATAACACTGAATTTAGCACAGAGACAGAAAAAAAGGTGGCATATGGTACGCTATTTGCTTGTATGTAGGCCCTTTGCAATGATAAGGCCACTGAAAAAGCGTATTTGTACTCAGGAAAACCTTTTTGTTCTTTAATACACCGGCAGGTGTATAACATGTGGTATAACACTTAATTTAGCACAGAGACAGAAAAAAAGGTGGTATATGGTACGCTATTTGCTTGTATATAGGCCCTTTGCAATGATAAGGCCACTGTTAAGCGTATTTGTACTCAGGAAAAAAAAATGATTTAATACACTGGCAGGTGTATAACGTGTGGTATAACACTGAATTTAGCACAGAGACAGAAAAAAAAGTGGTATATGGTACGCTATATGCTTGTATGTAGGCCCTTTGCAATGATAAGGCCACTGAAAAAGCGTATTTGTACTCAGGAAAAAAGTATTTTTTTCATTTAATACACCGGCAGGTGTATTACCTGTGGTATAACACTTAATTTAGCACAGAGACAGAAAAAAAATGTAGTATATGGTACGCTATTTGCTTGTATGTAGGCCCTTTGCAATGATAAGGCTATTGAAAAAGCGTATTTGTACTCAGGAAAAACTTTTTTTTTCTTTAATACACCGCCAGGTGTATAATGTGTGGTATAACACTTAATTTAGCACAGAGACAGAAAAAAAGGTGGTATATGATACGCTATTTGCTTCTATTTAGGCCCTTTGCAATGATAAGGCCACTGAAAAAGCGTATTTGTACTCAGGAAAACCTTTTTTTTCTTTAATACACTGGCAGGTGTAAAACATGTGGTATAACACTTAATTTAGCACAGAGACAGAAAAAAAGGTGGTATATGGTACGCTATTTGCTTGTATTTAGGCCCTTTGCAATGATAAGGCCACTGTTAAGAGTATTTGTACTCAGGAAAAAAAAAATATTTAATACACTGGCAGGTGTATAACGTGTGGTATAACACTGAATTTAGCACAGAGACAGAAAAAAAGGTAGTATATGGCACGCTATTTGCTTGTATGTAGGCCCTTTGCAATGATAAGGCCACTGAAAAAGCATATTTGTACTCAGGAAAAACTTTTTTTTCTTTAATACACCGCCAGGTGTATAACGTGTGGTATAACAATGAATTTAGCACAGAGAGAGAGTAATAGGTGAAAAATGGTAAAAAGCACTAAAGTCAACACTAATATGACTTATTTCTGAACAGCAGCAGGACCCAACAGTGCAGCACAACCCAAAAAAAAAAAAATCCAGGGATTAAACCCTAAATTGCACTCTGATAAGGAGATAAGATGCTTCAGAAAGTTCACGCAGCTTGGAGATCTGTATGAGGCAGCTGACAGCTATCTGCCCCTCTCTGCTGCAATGCTCAATAATGTGAATAGGAGGTTTAGCTATCAATCATCCTTCTCAGTGTAACAGCACAGCACTCTGCACTCCTGCCTTTCTCTAATGCTGATGTGACTAGCAGTTGCAGTGTAACGCTGTGGTATGAGCTATTCACACACACACAGTCCCGTCCTCTCCATCTGAGTGCATAGATGAAATGAAGAGAGGCAAGATGGCCACCAATTATATAGGAGCTGTGACATCACAGGGGTCAGTGAACACTGATAGGCTGCATCTCACATGTGGTTCAGGGTCAGCCCGCCTACCTTCACTCCCGCCGCTGTTTCCCGCCCTCCCATAATCCCCTGCCCCATGAACTCACATGTGGATTCGCCATCTTAGCTCTACAATAGCCTGGAACGCTGCAAAAGGGAGTTTAATTAAGCGATTTGTGCGATAGAATCACGGCGATATTCGTATTCGTTGCAAATCGAATTTTTCATGAAATTCGTAACAAATTCGGGTTCGTTAAGTTCGATTCGCTCATCACTACTAACAATGGGAAGGAAACTTTGCATGCACTTCAGCAACTTGTAGTGGATAGGGGGACTCCCCTGTCTAACTTCAATGTCAACCAGTGGCAGCTCATACGTGACACCTGCCGTTTGCTCAGGCCCTTTGAGGAAGCCACATTATTAGCCTGTTTAAGGGATGAACAACGTAATTCCGCTGCTTCATTTCCTACAACACGTGTTGGAAACAATGGTTGGTCAGGGCAATGAAGATGTGGCCTACATCTCACGGACACATGAGCCCTGTTGGGGATGAACTGGAGGAGGAAGAGGAGGGGGGAGGGGCACATTGGAACACAGTTTAGGTTTTGCAAAAATGGGTGTTTTTTTTTGTCATCTGACAGGAGAGGAGGAGCAGCCAGAGGAGCTAGAGAGTTATGAGGAAGGCAAGACAGAGGACCCAGACACACTGTGGCAGTATGCTGTGGAGATGGAGGCAGGGAGTCCCTCTGAGTCACTTGCACAAATAGCACGATGCATGCTCACTTGCTTGCGTAGTGACTGCCGAATTGTCACCATTCAGCAGTGGGATGACTTCTGGCTTTCCACCTTATTGGACCCTTGTTATCGCCACAAAATGGGGGCCTTTTTTACACCCACTGAGAGGGAGGACAAACTGACCTACTACTGACCTACTGACCTGACTACAGAGACATCCTACATAATCAGTTGGCCGATGTCATCAGCACCATTGTCCATCCTCTCGCAGGTCTAACTTGGGGGGCTGCTGGGGAGGGGTGGCAGGAGCAGTACCAGCTCCATCAGGAGCAGCCTGAGTCTACAGTCGCTGATGAGCACCTTTCTTCATCCGCATAGTGAAGCAACTCATCAGCAGCAGGTAGACCTGGAGCAGGACCTGAAGCAGCAGGTGGTGGCATACCTTGACATGTCCATGCCAACACACCTTGAAGATCTGCAGGACTTCTGGGCAGCCAAACTTGATGTGTGACCGCAACTAGCTGAGTTTGCCCTGGAAAAGCTGTCCTGCCTGGCCAGTAGTTTGCCATCAGAGCGGGTGTTTAGTGTGACGGGGCCATAGTCAACCCAAGGAGAACTCGTCTGTCAACGAAAATGGGGAGAGACTGACTTTTGTGAAGATAAATCAGGCATGGATCAGCCAGGATTTCTACCCACCAATGCCTGATGCATCAGAGTAGATTGACCATGGTGACACACCAACACTTCACAAATATGTATAGTGCCAAACAGATTTAAGGTGCTTTTCTCTAGTTACAAACATTCCTCTGCATCAGACATTTTTTTACTCACCTTTGTTACCCGTTACTGGTATTGCCACCCACCGCACCACTTTGTCACTGGGTCACATTCCGGACTCCTAATGCAGTTGCTGCCACCTCCAGGTTGTCTCAATCTGCCACCATATGGTCTCCTCATGCTTTACGCCAACTCCAGGCTGCTCCATTCGGCCACTATATGTTCTACTCATGCTGCCGCCAACTCCAGGCTGTGTTATTACACCACTATATGTTCTGCTCATGCTGCCGCCAACTCCAGGCTGTGTCATTCAGCCACTATATGGTCTCATCATCTGCCGCCAAATCCAGCTTGTGCCATTCAACCACTATTAGAGATGTTGCGAATTGTTCGCTGGCAAACTTAGTATGTTCGCGTTTGCATCGCCGGGCGAACATATGCGAAGTTCGATCCGCCCCCTATACTTTAACATTGCGGAAACTTTGACCCTTTGAGTCAGTCAGCAGACACATTACAGTCAATCAGCAGCAGTCCCTCCCTTCCAGACCCTCCTACCTTCTGCACGTTCGCCATTTTACCTTCATTCGGAATGCTGCAGGCTTAAAAAGTGGAGGGACAGAGAAGCTGCTCCTGCTGTAATAGAGAAAGCGATAGCTAGGTTGCTGCTAGGTGGTGTATTCAGGGTCCACTTTACTCCTAAAGCACTAGTCTAACATCTGCTTTAAGGACAGCACCCAAAAAAGCACTTTTTAGGGCTCAAATATCAGTCCATGTGTCTTGCAACAGCTGGAGGCACCCTGGTTGAGAGGGAACCGCTGGTTAAAAGGGGTACTCCGGTGTAAAACTTAATTTCCTTCAAGCAACTAACTATTAAAAGGGCTATAGGTTCAGTCCGTGTGTCTTGCAACTGCTTGAGGCACCCTGGTTGGGGACCTCTGCTTAAAAGGGGAACTCCGCTGGCAACCTTTTTTGCTCATTGTCACACTAGTGCAAATCACATTTGGTGTGACAGTGGTTAAAAAAAATATGTTTTTTTGCTGTGAAATAAAACCAGTAAATTCACGTCACAGTTGTGAGTTTTTTTTGCCTGCAGGGCTAATTGTGTCACCCTAGTGCAAATCACATTTGGTGTGATAGATGTTCAAATAAAAAAAATTAAAATACCTTTTTTGGCTGTGAAATAAAACCAGTCAATTCACATCACAGTTGTGAGTTTTTTTTGCCTGCAGGGCTAATTGTGTCACCCTAGTGCAAATCACATTTGGTGTGATAGAGGTTCAAATAAAAAAAATTAAAATACCTTTTTTGGCTGTGAAATAAAACCAGTCAATTCACATCACAGTTGTGAGTTTTTTTTGCCTGCAGGGCTAATTGTGGCACCCTAGTGCAAATCACATTTGGTGTGATAGATGTTCAAATAAAAATAAAAAAATACCTTTTTTGCCTGTGAAATAAAACCAGTCAGTTCACAGTTGTGAGTTTTTTTGCCAGCAGGGCAATTGTGTCACCCTAGTGCAAATCACATTTGGTGTGACACTTGTGCAAATTTAAAAAAAAATACCTTTTTTGCCTGTGAAATAAAACCAGTCAGTTCATGTCACAGTTGTGAGTTTTTTTGGCCTGCTGGGCTCATTGTCACACTAGCGCAAATCATATGTCGGTTGACAGTTGTGTAAATTAGAAAGAAAAACTTTTTTGGCTGTGAAATAAAATCAGTGACTTCACACTTGGGAGTCTTTTGGCCCTTAGGGCTCATTGTCACACTAGTGCAAATCATCTTTGGGTTTGTGAAGCCCTATTGTCTCCTGATGCTGCCACCCACTCCAGGCTGTGTCATTCAGCCACTATATGGTCTCAACTTGCTGCCGCCAATTCCAGGCTGTGTCATTGTTCCAGATTATGGTCTCCTCATGGGGCTGCCACCTCTAGGCTCTGTCATTGTGCCGCCATGTGACTCCTTGTTAGTTTGGGTTTTGTGGTCATACAGTATTAGTTCAAAGTAAACACTGGGACATTAAACTTGGGAATCTAATGTATATCTTAAAATAAAATTAAAAAAAAATGTATGTAATCTTTTCAAGACTGAAGCCCTATGGTCATAAACGTCATATTACTTGTGGAATTATACACAAAAAGAGGTGGGCTCAGCCTATAAATAATCACTAGGGTGCTATCACATGTATCATAGCCAAACACTACACAAAAAAGAAAAAAGAGATACAATAATGGATGCACACCTACTTATTCTACAAAATATAATATCTTTATTACATACATAAGTTGATACAAGACAACTCAAAAAAGGACATTTAAAAACACCTAAAAAGGCTCCA
The DNA here is from genome assembly GCF_029499605.1 of Hyla sarda. Classification (NCBI taxonomy): domain Eukaryota; kingdom Metazoa; phylum Chordata; class Amphibia; order Anura; family Hylidae; genus Hyla; species Hyla sarda. The sequence goes on from NC_079190.1 coordinate 414,615,499, forward strand.
AGGCCTCCACAAACAGGGGAGGGGGACCCACAAAAATGAGCCCCTCCAAGGACACCCGCAAATGTAGTAATTGCACTAAACCACCTAGCCTATTGAATGACAATAAATCTTAAGTATATATATAATCTGGTAATACATCCATACTCCTGAACATTAAAAAATACAACCTGCACCAAACGTCTGTAAACGCTAAACACAGGAGAAAACAAGGCAATATAGAACGATGGATGAAGGTGACCATGCGGGTGTCCCCCTAAACCACACGCGTTCCGTTGTCCGCTGACAACTTCCTCAGGGGTGCACTCCTGAGTAAGTTGTCGGCAGACAACGGAACGCGTGGGGTTTAGGGGAAAATTACATAAAAAATCTGCCACATCCAAACTCTCTGGGACAGTGATTTTAATAGTGATGCCTGTAATCTGCATGTGTTACTAAATAACAGTTTTATTTCACTAACATAGCACACATCCTATGTGTCTTAGGACAAAGCAAAGTGCTCTACACCCCTATTGAGGCTCTTTGTAGGCCAGAAATAGCCGTTTTTAATAACGATTTGCAGTTGATGAATTCGACCCGTACCAAATTTTTTAGGAAAATTCGGCGATTCCGCCGAATCAAATTTTTCAAAAATTCGCTCATCTCTAATAATCACAACAAAAATATTTCCAAAAAAGTTGTTATACAGACTGTGCTAAGCAAATATTGCTTACAGTCAGTAACAATGGCCACATAGTGCTCCAAAAATAATAGCTATAGGCATGCTTTCTGTATTCAGTAATCAGTATTTGGATAAAAATCTTTCTGCATATAATTAATGTAAATACGTTCCACTTTGGTTTTGTTTAAAAAAAGAAAAGAAGAAAAAAAGCAACAAAAAGTAAAGAAGACCTTTTAGTCCAAACAATAGTATTCACCGCCTGGTGTTTTACAAAAATACAGAGTTTTTTCTGCTAATAGGCATATTACTGCCCTCATCAGTGCATACCGCATAGGTACATCAAAGTATTGTACAATTTAGTACCTGTTAATCTATCAAGGTGCTCCAAACCGTCAAAGTCCAAACAATAGTATCCACCAGCTGGTGTTTTACAAAAATACAGAGTTTTTTCTGCTAATAGTTAGGCATATTACTGCCCTCATCAGTGCATACCGCATAGGTACATCCAAGTATTGTACCATTTAGTACCTGTTAAGCTGTCAAGGTGCTCCATACCGTCAAAATCCAAACAATAGTATCCACCGGCTATTGTATTGCAAAAATACAGAGTTTTTTCTGCTAATTGTTAGGCATATTACTGCCCTCATCAGTGCATACCGCATAGGTACATCCAAGTACTGTACCATCTAGTACCTGTTAATCTGTCAAGGGCCTACACACTGTTCAAGGACAGCTGTAAGTAATCACCTGCTGCTGTTCTAGACAAATACTGTTTAAAGAGTAGTGTAGCATATTGTAATACCCTCATAAACGCACTAAGTATGTCAGGCAGAGAAGTGCCAGGACATGCACAGAGGAGTGGCAGAGGCCTAAATACTTCAGGCAGAATTGGCAGCAGACTTGGGGTGAGTAGCAGCAGGAGTCGCAGTGAGAGGCCTGAGCTCCCGTTATCAGCCAGAGGTCGTGTCTCCACCAGCAACCCATCTGCCGTCGTCGATTGGTTAACACGCTCATCCACATCATCACAAAATGACATCTGACACCCCCAGTCAACAGTCGGTGGGTTCCTCAGACACAACCCCTAGTTGGCATGGCCCGGGAGCAGTCCGTGTCCTCCCATTGCCTTTGTCCTATGCTGTTCCCTCTCCTAAAGAAGTATCTTATGCTGTGGGTTCAGCTCCACTATTTACTGAGGATGATCCAATAGAGGACAGTCAGCAGCTACTGGACAGCCAAGAAGGGGAGGAGACATGCGCCGCTTGCTCCGCTAGGCGGCCAAGTAGTGATGCGGAGAGTGACGTGGGAGGCGGTGTTGCAAGTGTTCAGGGTCCTGAAGCAGACACTGTTGGGGAACCTGAGGAGGACATCAGTGACGTGCACACAACTGTTGATGATGATGAAGCCGATCGCAATTGGGAGTCGGGAGCAGAAGGGGCTTCATCATCATCAGGAGAAGAGAGTTGCAGGTTGCCCTTGAAGCAGCAAGGCGGTAGCACGGTTGGCAGTCAGCGTGGTGGCAGTAGTGGAAATTCAGGAGCCAAACGTGCCCGGGGGAGGCCACCCTACCTTTCCGGGAGGTAGTGGAACAGGGGTTCCTGGAGACGGCGACAGTAACAGTCAATTAGTTTGGACTGCGGGTGGGAAAATCAGCTACTCGGCGGTGTGGAAGTTTTTCATAAGGCATCCGGAGGAGGTTCACATAGCCACATGCAAGATCTGTCGGCAGAAGGTGAAGCGTGGCCAGGGTCCCAATGTCAGGACCACGGCCCTGCGTCAACACATGCTTCGCCACCATAAAGCGGCCTGGGAGAACCGTGGCTCCGATGTAGTGGTCACGCCTGCTGCATCACCCAGTGGCCATCCGCTCCCTCCTTCATCCAGCCAAGGCTCCACCCCCTCAGCCGAAGGGAGCTGTGTGTCAAACCCTCCTTCTGTCGCTCCTGCTTCTCCCGCTTTTAGTCAGCCATTCCGCCAACAATCCATCGGTGAAGCCATGTCCAAGAGACAACAGTATGCGCACACTCATCCAACGGCGCAGAAGTTGAATGTGCTCCTGTCCAACTTGCTGGTGTTGCAGTCCCTCCCTTTTCAAGTGGTGGACTCTGCACCTTTCAGAGAATTGATGGTTTGTGCTAAGCCGAGGTGGAGAGTCCCAAGCCGTCATTTCTTTGCGAAGAAGGCAGTACCAGCCCTGCATAAGTTTGTACAAGAGAAGGTGGGCCAGTCCTTGAGCCTGTCGGTGTGTTCAAAAGTGCACGGCAGCGCCGACGTGTGGAGCTGTAACTACGGGCAGGGACAATAGTCTTATTTGTGACGTTGCCACATATTGGAATTCCACTCTCCATATGTTGGACAGACTATACGAACAAAGAAAAGCCATCACCGATTTCTTGATGATCCAAGCAGATAGGAGAACTCCCCTGTGTAACTTCAATGTGAACCAGTGGCAGCTCCTACGTGACACCTGCCGTTTGCTGAGGCCCTTTGAGGAAGCCACATTATTTGTGAGTCGCCTGGATTACGCCATGAACGACGTAATTCCACTCCTACATTTCCTACAGCAAATGATTGAAACCATGGCTGGTCACGGCAATGAAGACGTTGCGCCTACATCACAAGGCTACATGAGCCCTGTGGGGGCTGAACTGGAGGATGATGAGGGACAGAGCGGAGCACAGTTTAGGTTGGATGAGATGGCCAATGTTTCTAGTCTTCGTAAAGGAGAGGAGGAGCAGGAGCAGACAGAGGAAATGGTGAGTTATGAGGAAGTTGAGACAGAGAACCCAGACACACCATGGCAGTATGCAGCGGAAATGGAGGCAGGTAGTCTCTCCGAGTCACTGGCGCAAATGGCACGATGCATGCTGAGTTGCTTGCGTAGTGACCCCCGAATTGTCAAAATTCGTCAGCGAGATGACTTCTGGATCTCCACCTTATTAGACCCTCGCTACCGTCCAAAAATGAGGGCCTTTTTTACACCCACTGAGAGGGAGGACAAACTGACCTACTACAGAGACATTCTACGTAGTCAGTTGGCTGATGCCTATTGGCCACATGGTCCATCCACTCGCAGGTCTGACTCGGGAGGCCCTCTGTGCTCACCTTCCACTGCCATGGCTGCTGGGGAGGGGAGGGGTGGGAGGAGCAGTACCAGCTCAATCAGCAGCAGCCTGAGTCTACAGTCGCTTATGAGTAGCTTTCTTCACCCGCATAGTGAAGCAACTCATCAGCAACAGGTAGACATGGAGCAGGACCTGAACCAGCAGGTGGTGTCATACCCTAACATGGCCATGCCAACAACCATTGAAGATCCACTGGACTTCTGGGCAGCCAAACTTGATTTATGGCCACAACTAGCAGAGTGTGCCCTGGAAAAGCTGTCCTAACCGGCCAGTAGTGTGCCATCAGAGCGGGTGTTTAGTGCGGCCAGGGCCATAGTCACCCCAAGGCGAACTCATCTGTCCACCAAAAATGTGGAGAGACTGACGTTTGTCAAGATGAATCAGGGATGGATCAGCCAGGATTTCCAGCCACCAATGCCAGATGCCTCAGAGTAGATTGACCAAGCTGCTACACCAACATTTCACAATTATAGTTGGTTATGAAACCCTCTTGGGTTATCAATTAGGGTTATGGAACCCTCTTTGGTACTGCGATTGCCTGCTCCTTGCTCATTCTGTGTCTTTCAGGAACTACTTGCTGTCAGGATCCGGACTGGTATGCAGCGAGGACACTGGAGGTGGATCCTCTGTGTCAGTGAGATAATGGCGTGGGCCGTACCAGGGGAACGGAATCTAAAGGGTTACTGGTTTTCACCAGAGCCCGCCGCAAAGCGGGATGGACTTTCATCGGCAGGTAACCCCCAGGTCCTTCCACCCGATAGCGACTCAACCCCACTGACAGCTGAGCCAGGCTCTGTACACAGGGACAAGGCAAGAGCAAGGTCGGACGTAGCAGAAGGTCAGGGCAGGCAGCAAAAGTCGTAGTCAGGGGCAAAAGCAGAAGGTCTGGGTACACAGGCTTGGGAACACACTAAAACGCTTTCTTAGGGCACTAAGGCAACAAGATCCGGCAGGGACAGGAAGGGGAAGTGGGTTTTTATAACAATGGAAGTGATTGACACTGATTGGGCCAGGCACCAATTAGTGGTGCACTGGCCCTTTAAATATCATAGAGCCGCCACGCGCGCCCTATAGAGCGGGGCCGCACGCGCCGGGACGTGACAACCGGGGAACAGGACAGGTGAGTGGATTGGGATGCGACCGGCGGGCGGACGCGTCCCGCTACGCGGATCGCATCCCCATCGGCAGAGACAGTGCAGCGCTCCCGGTCAGCGGGTCTGACCGGGGCGCTGCAGAGAGGAGAATGCCACGAGCGCTCCGGGGAGGAGCAGGGACCCGGAGCGCTCGGCGTAACACTTGCCTCACTGATGCTTCTGGCCTTGGGCCTTTAATTTTTGGATGTTTAGCAGTAGCTAAATACATGCTTAATGCAAATTTCATCATTCATCTTTAAATGTAAGGGGTTGGTTAGGAAACCCTCTTGGGTACTGCGATTGCCTGCTCCTGGCTCATCCTGTGTCTTTCAGGAACTATTTGCCTCACTGATGCTTCTGGCCTTGGGCCTTTCATTTTTGGATGTTCAGCAGTAGCTAAATAAATGCTTAATGCAAATGTCAACATTGATCTTTAAATGTAAGGGGTTATGAAACCCTCTTGGGTACTGCGAATGCCTGCTCCATACTCATTCTGTGTCTTTCAGGAACTACTTGCCTCTCTGCCCTCAGGCCTTGGGCCTTCAATTTTTGGATTTTAAGCAGTAGCTAAATACATGCTTAATGCAAATTTCAACATTGCTCTTTAAATGTAAGGGGTTGGTTATGAAACCCTCTTGGGTACTGCTCCTGACTGCTCCTGACTCATTCTGTGTCTTTCAGGAAATAATTGCCTCCCTGATGCCTCAGGCCTTGGGCCTTCAATTTTTGGATGTTTAGCAGTAGCTAAATACATGCTTAATGCAAATTTCAACATTCATCTTTAAATGTAAGGGGTTGGTTAGGAAACCCTCTTGGGTACTGCGATTGCCTGCTCCTGGCTCATCCTGTGTCTTTCAGGAACTACTTGCCTCACTGATGCTTCTGGCCTTGGGCCTTTCATTTTTGGATGTTCAGCAGTAGCTAAATATATGCTTAATGCAAATGTCAACATTGATCTTTAAATGTAAGGGGTTATGAAACCCTCTTGGCTCCTGGCTCATTCTGTGTCTTTCAGGAAATAATTACCTCCCTGATGCCTCAGGCCTTGGGCCTTCAATTTCTGGAAGTTTAGCAGTAGCTAATACACGCATAATGCTAATTTAAACAATGATCTTTAAATTCTCGGCGCTCTGCTAGGGCCTTCTCCTACCCCGCCGTGGCCGATCCGAGGACCTCACTAAACCATCCAATCGGTAGTAGAGATATGCGGTGTGTACAAAGTGCAGTTACTTAATGAACCCGAGCTTATGACCGGCGCTTAGTTGTGATTCTTCTTTCCTGGCAAATAATTGCAATCCCTGATCCCTATCGCGAAGGGGGTTCAGCGGGTTACCCGCACCCGTCGGTGAAAGATAGACACACGCTGGTCCATTCAGTGTAGCGTGTGTGCAGCCCCGGACATCTGAGGGCATAACACACCTGTTATTGCTCGATCTCACGAGTGATCGTGCAATGTAAGGGGTTATTAAAGCCTCTTGGGTTCTGCTGATGCCTACTCCTGACTGCTCCTGTGTCTTTCAGGAAGTACTTGACTTCCTGATGCTTCTGGGCTTGGGCCTTTAATTTTAGGATTTTTGAAATACATACATACATGCTTAATTTAAATTTCAACATTTATGGTGTAATGTATGGAGTTATTAAACACTCTTGGGTAGTGTTTTTTTTTTTAAATTTTCTGATAATTATCACAGTAATAAACTTGAATTTTCCACAATAATAACCATTACACAATTGAACGATTGTTGCGTGAAATTTTTTTTAAGTAAAATTTCCAAAAAAAATACGCAGAGGGATGAACTCTGCTTCTTTATTTCATAAAAAATTATTTTATAGAAGAATGTCTTTTGGTGGTCCACTGTCCTGCATTATAGAGTCTTCTAGACTCTTGGATATGCGCTTGTTCTTAAACAAAGGTACAAAAACCAAAAATGGCCGGTCAGGGCTATGGAGACGTTGTGCCTACATTTTACGGCCACATGAGCCCTATGGGTGCTTGTGAGATTAGGTCCTTTGTACCCACACGGCTGGGTCCGGGACACAAATTTGGATTTAAATTTCAAATAAAAAAATCACACATTTCAATGGTCTCCTCATGCTGCAGCCAACTCCAGGCTGTGTTATTCTGGTAATATATAGAGAGCACTCGCTGTCCTAAATTTTTGTTAAAATTTTTTGGCAAAAATGTTTGACTTTTTTATTAGGGATTGTGAAGCTTTGGTGCGTACTCATGCATCAGCCAACTCCAGCCTGTGTCATTCAGGCAATATATGGTTTACTGAAAGCACTGCTGGGCCTGGGTCTGGGAATTTCAAATTTTCTCATATGTAGCACCCGCTATCCATAAGTCTTCTTCATAAATTTCTACAATTGTTGTGTTTTTTTTGAGGGATTGTGAAGCCCTAGTGTGTACTCATGCATCAGCCAACTCCAGGGTGTGTCATTCATGAAACATACAGGTAGCGCCCGCTGTCCTAAATATTCTTAAAATTATTTTACAAATGTTTTTTCTTTTCTTTGAGATTCTGAAGCCCTGGTGTGTACTTAATGCTGCTTCCTGCTACCCATTGGTCCTGCGACAGTGTGCTACTCCGCCTCCACATCCTCCTCTGTGTCTTAAGCCTCCACTGCCCGGACAAGTCTCAGTGGCCGTTCCATGTGTGCAGGTCACGGCAGTGTCACGCTGTCCTTCACATGGTTTGCCTTGGCGAGAAGTCTTGGAAACAATGGCCGGTCAGGGCAATGGAGATGTTTCGCCTAAATCTCACAGCTACATGAGCCCTGTGGGGGCTTGTTGGATTTGGTCCTTCGTACCCACAAGCTGGGGTCCGGGACACGCAAAGGTTGTTTTAAATTTCAAATAAAAAAATGATGGCGCTGCTGGGCCTGGGCCTGTTAATTTCAAATTTTCTCATGGGTAGCACCCGCTATCCAAAGTCTTTTTCAAAAATTTCTAAAATTGTGGTGTTTTTTTTGAGGGATTGTGAAGCCCTGGTGTGTACTCGTGCATCAGCCAACTCCAGGCTGTGTCATTCAGGCAATATATGGGTTACTGATGCCGCTGTGGGGCCTGGGTCTGGTAATTTCAAATTTTCTCATAGGTAGCACCCGCTATCCAAAATCTTCAGTTTAAATTTCTTAATTCATCTTTTAATCTTAGGGATTGTGAAGGCCTAGTGCCTACTCATGCTGCTGGCAACTCCGGGCTGTGCCATTCATCCACTATATGGTCTCCTCATGCTGCCAACACCTCCATGCTGCCAACACCTCCAACACCACTATATGGTGTCCTCATGCTTCAGCCTCATCCAAGCTGTGTCATTCAGCCACTATATGCTGTCCTCATGCTGACATGTCCATGCTGTGTCATTCAGCCACTATATGGTGTCCTCCTGCTGCCAACATGTTCATGCTGTGTCATTAAGCCACTATATGGTCTCCTCATGCTGACAACACATCCATGCTGTGTCATTCAGCCACTATATGGTGTCCTCATGCTTCAGCTTCATCCAAGCTGTGTCATTTAGCCACTATATGATGTCCTCATGCTGCCAACACCTCCACACTGTGCCATTCAGCCACTATATGGTGTCATCATGCTGCCAACACCTCCATTCTGTGTCATTGAGCCACTATATGGTGTCCTCATGCTTCAGCCTCATCCAAGCTGTGTCATTCAGCCACTATATGGTGTCCTCATGCTGCCAACACCTCAACGCTGTGCCATTCAGCCACTAAATGGTCTCCTCATGCTGCCAACACCTCCACGCTGTGTCATTCAGTAACTATATGGTCTCCTGACACTGATGCCACCACCAGGCTCTGTCATTGTGCTGCTGTGCGGCAGTTATTCTAAAAGCGATGCCGGTAATCTGCATGTTATTCTGAATAACAGTATTATTTCACTAACACAGCACACTCCATATGCATTTTAAAACACAGCAAAGTGTTCTATACCCCTATAGAGGCTGTATGTAGGCTAGAAGTAGCATTTTTTAATATAGATTCGCCGTGAAAAAATTTGGATCGAAACAAACTTTTCCGGAAAATTTTGCCAATCGGCCGAATCGAATTTTTGAAACGTTCGCTAATCTCTAATCAAAACAGCAGCTGATAAGTACTGGAAGGATTAAGATTTTTAATATAAGTAATTTACAAATCTGTTTAACTTTCTGCCACCAGTTTATAAAAAAAAAAAAAGTTTCCCAGTGGAGTACCCCTTTAACCTAAATTTCTACACAATCACTGTAATCATTATATTACAATTTTTACAATTTCATGAAGTTTAAAACTTTTTATGTATGTAAGTGGTCATACAGAAACCTATCAAAATGTTTCTGCTTGTATGAAATGAATAAAAGGGAATTGTTGACACAGCCTAACAATGTACAATTCTTCGATACATGTGACAAAATTATTTAAAATAGCACTTCATAAAGAAACTTTTAAGAAACAGTCTTGTTGGGATTTAACGACTTTAAGCTATCCAGTTAAATAATTTACATCCATTAAATGAATTGCTATTGTGTGTGTTATTTAAAATGCTTTGCAAAATGACACAGCAGGTTACAACACATATTCTGTGAAAGGATCCATTACACTGCATTTAAAGGAACTATTCAACAAATGCAGGTGGCTTTTATACCAATGTGAATGCCAAATAAATATGAAGTGTATGTCTTAAAGTAAAACAGGATGTAACAGAACTATTATTTACATCTTCTTATTAAACATCTCTGGCTGGAAATCTCTTAATTTTGATAAATGACTTAACCCCTTAGAGGGGTTATCCAGGGAAAAAACTTTTTTTTATATATCAACTGGCTCCAGAAAGTTAAACAAATTTGTTAATTATTTGTATTAAAAAATCTTTATTCTTTCAGTACTTATGAGCTTCTGAAGTTAAGGTTGTTCTTTTCTGTCTAAATGCTCTCTGATGACACGTGTCTCGGGAACCGCCCAGTTTAGAAGAGGTTTGCTAGGGGGATTTGCTTCTAAACTGAGGGAGGTTCCCGAGACACATGTCATCAGAGAGCACTTAGACAGAAAAGAACAACCTTAACTTCAGAGGCTCATAAGTACTGAAAGGATTAAGATTTTTTAATAGAAGTAATTTACAAATGTGTTTAACTTTCTGGAGCCAGTTGATATATAAAAAAAAGTTTTTCCTGGATAACCCCTTTAACCCCTTAAGGACCCAGCCAATTTTCACTGTAGGACCCGGCCATTTTTTGCACACCTGACCTCTGTCATTTTAAGCATTAATAACTCTGGGATGCTTTTACCTTTCAATCTGATTCCGAGATTGTTTTTTCGTGACATATTCTACTTTATGTTAGTGGTAAAATTTTGTCAATACTTGCATCGTTTCTTGGTGAAAAATTCCAAAATTTGATGAAAAAATTTTGCATTTTTTTTAAACTTTGAAGCTCTCTGAAATGAATATTCCAAATAAATTATATATTGATTCACATATACAACATGTCTACTTTATGATTTCATCATAATGTTGACATGTTTTTACTTTTGGAAGAGATCAGAGGGCTTCAAAGTTCAGCAGCAATTTTCCAATTTTTCACAAAATTTTCTAAATCCAACTTTTTCAGGGACTAGTTCTGTTTGAAGTGGATTTGAAGGGCTTTCATATTAGAAATGCTCCACAAATGACCCCATTATAAAAATTGCACCCCCCAAAGTATTCAAAATGACATTCAAAAGGTTTGTTAACCCTTTAGATGTTTCACAGGAATAGCAGCAAATTGAAGGAGAAAATTCAAAATCTTCATTTTTTACACTGGCATGTTCTTGTAGACCCAGTTTTTGAATTTTTACAAGGGGTAAAAAGAGAGAAATCTTCATAAAATGTTTAACCCAATTTCTCTTGAGTAAGGAAATACCTCATATGTGTATGTCAAGTGTACGGCGGGCGCAGTAGAGGGCTCAGAAGGGAAGGAGCGACAATGGGATTTTGGAGAGTGAGTTTTTCTGAAATGGTTTTTGTGGGACATGTCGCATTTAGGAAGCCCCCATGGTGCCAGAACAGCAAAAAAACTCCACATGGCATACTATTTTGGAAACTACACCCCTCAAGGCACGTAACAAGGGGTCCAGTGAGCCTTAACACCCCACAGGTGCTTCACGACTTTTTGTTAAAGTTGGATGTGTAAATGATTTGTTTATTTTTTTCCACTAAAATGCAAGTTTTACCCAAAATTTTAAATTTTTACAAGGGATAATGGGACAAAATGCCCCCCAAAATTTGTAACCCCATCTCTTCTGAGTATGGAAATACCCCAAGTGTGGACGTCAAGTGCTCTGCTGGCACACTACAATGCTCAGAAGAGAAGGAGTCACATTTGGCTTTTGAAAAGCAAATTTTGCTGAAATGGTTTTTGGAGGGCATGTCGCATTTAGGAAGCCCCTATGGTGCCAGAACAGCAAAAAAAAAAAAAAAAAACACATGGCATACTATTTTAGAAACTACACCCCTCAAGGAACACAACAAGGGGTACAGTGAGCCTTAAAACCTCACAGGTGTTTGACGACTTTTTGCTAAAGTCGGATGTGTAAATGAAAAAAAAAATTCACTAAAATGCTGGTTTTCCCCCACATTTTATATTTTTACAAGGGGTAATAGGAGAAAATGACCCCCAAAATTTGTATCCCCATTTCTTCTGAGTATGGAAATACCCAATGTGTGGATGTCAAGTGCTCTGCTGGCGCACTACAATGCTCAGAAGAGAAGGAGCACCATTGAGCTTTTGAAGACAGAATTTGGTTGGAATAGAAGTCGGGGGCCATGTGCGTTTACAAATCCCCCCGTGGTGCCAGAACAGTGGACCACCCACGTGTCCCCCTTTTGGAAACTACAGCCCTCACAGAATTTAATAAGGGGTGTAGTGAGTATTTACACCCCACTGGCGTTTGACAGATCTTTGGAACAGTGGGCTGTGCAAATGAAAAATTACATTTTTCATTTTCACGGACCACTGTTCCAAAAATCTGTGGGCCGTAAATGCTCACTGTACCCCTTATTACATTACGTGAGGGGTGTAGTTTCCAAAATGGGGTCATATGTGGGTCCATTGTTCTGGCACTATGGGGGCTTTGTAAACACACGTAGCCTTCAATTCCGGACAAATTTTATCTTCAAAATCCCAATGGTGCTCCTTCTCTTCTGAGCATTATAGTGCTCCAGCAGAGCACTTTTCATCCACATATGGGGTATGTTCTTACTCAGAAAAAATGGGGTTACAAATTTTGGGGGTCTTTTTTCCTATTTTCCCTTGTGAAAATGAAAAATTTTGGGTAACACCAGCATTTTTTTTTTCATTTTCCCATCCAAATTTTATGAAAATTTGTCAAACATCAGTGAGGTGTTAAGGCTCACTTTACCCCTAGTTACGTTACATGAGGGGTGTAGTTTCCAAAATGGGGTCAGACATGGGTATTTATTTTTTTGCGTTTATGTCAGAACCGCTGTAAAATCAGCCACCCCTGTGCAAATCATCAATTTACGCCTCATATGTACCTAGTGCGCTCTCACTCCTGAGCCTTGTTGTGCACCCGCAGAGCATTTTATGTCCACATATGGGGTATTTCCGTATTCCCGAAATTGCAGTACAAATTTTGTTGGTCTTTTTTTCCTTTTACCTCTTGTGAAAATGAAAAGTATTGGGCAACACCAGCATGTTAGTGTGAAAAAAAAAATTTACGCTAACAAGCTGGCGTAACAACAGGGTGGTGTAGACCTCAACTTTTTCTTTTCATAAGGGGTAAAATGAGATAAAGCCCCCCAAAATGTGTAAAGCAATTGCTCCCGAGTACGGAAATACTCCATATGAGGCCCTAAACTGTTTCCTTTAAATACGACAGGGCTCTGAAGTGAGAGAGCACCGTGCGCATTTGAGGACTAAATTAGGGATTGCATAGGGGTGGACATAGGTGATTCCCAAACAGGGTGCCTCCAGCTGTTGCTAAACTCCCTAGCATGCCTGGACACTCAATGGCTGTCAGGAAATGCTGGGAGTTGTTCTTTTGCAACAGATGGAGGCTCCGTTTTGGAAATACTGCTGTATGATACATTTTTCATTTTTATTGGTGGGGACAGTGTAAGGGGGTGTATATGTAATGTTTTACCCTTGATTATTTGTTAGTGTAGTGTAGTGTTTTTAGGGTACATTCGCACTGGAAGCAGGAAACTCACTGTAAACCTGCCCATGTGAATGTAACCTGTACTTTCACATGGGGGGCAAACCTCCAGCTGTTTCAAAACTACAACTCCCAGCATGCACTGACAGAATGTGCATGCTGGGAGTTATACTTTTGCAACAGTTGGAGGCACACTGGTTGGAAAACCTTCAGTTATGTTCTGTTACCTAACTCAGTATTTTCCAACCAGTGTGCCTCCAAATGTTGCACAACCCAGCATGTTCTGAACACTGAAGAACATGCTGAGAGTTTCAGTTATGCAACAGCTGGTGGCACGCAACTACAACTCCCAGCATGCCGAGACAGCCTTTTGCTGTTTGTGCATGCTGGGAGTTGTAGTTTTTCAAGATTTAGAGGGCCACGGTTTAGAGACCACCGCACAGTGATCTCCAAACAGTGGCCCTTCAGATGTTGCAAAACTACAAATCCCAGGATGCCCAGACAGCAAACTGCTGTGTGGGCATGCTGGGAGTTGTAGTTTTGCAAAATCTAGAGGGCCACAGTTTAGAAACCACTGCACAGTGATCTACAAATTGTACCCCTCTAAATCTGAAACATTTCAGCAGGCATCCCGGTCCTGTCCCCGACTGACTAACAGCGGGGACCAAAATTCCCACTGGCGTACCTGTATGCCCTGCATCCTGAAGAGGTTAATATTTTAATGTATGTTAACCTGTTGGGGTCGAAGAGCATATGGATACGCCCTTGCGTCCTGGTACTTAAGGACGGAGGGCGTATCCATACGATATCTATCAGCAGGCACCCCGTGCAAATGCCCAGGGGGGTCATTAGACCCCACCATGTCGGCGATTGGCGCAAATCACAAGTGAATTAACACTTGTGATTTGCGCCGACTCCGGGTCAATGCAGGTCTATGGTGACCCGGTGACCCGGAATAGAAGGGGGATCACATGAAGGCATAGGAGTGAGGTGGCAGAGGTGCCACCCCTCCTATCCCTGCTATTGGTGGTCTAGACGCGGCCACCAATAGCAGATCGGGGGTGGAGGGGTTTACTTTTGTTTTCCCCGTCCTGCCCACCCACAATAGGCGGGGCAGAACGGGGAAACAAAGGGGACCAAACGCCGAAGGTCCACTTACCCCTCAGGAGGCTGCGGGCGCTGGTGATCGGCGGGCGGCGACGTCGTGCGGCAGAAGAAGACGGCTCCCTGGATCCTACGGAAGCCGGTAAGTTGCCTAGCAACATCTGGAGGGCTACAGTCTGAGACTGTAGCCCTCCAGTTGTTGCAAAACTACAACTCCCAGCATGCCCAGACAGCTGTTTGCTGTTTGGGCATGCTGGAATATGTAGTTTTGCAACAGCTGGAGGGCTGCAGTTTGAGACCACTACAACTCCTAGCATGCTCAAACAGCTCTTTTCTGTCTGAGCATGCTGGGATTTGTAGTTTTGCAACATCTGGAGGGTCACAGTTTGGAGATCACTGGGCAGTGGTCTATAAACTGTAGCAATCCAGATGTTGCAAAACTGCAAATCCCAGCATGCCCAAACAGCAAACAGCTGTCTCAGCATGCTGGGAGTTGTAGTTGCGTAACCTCCAGCTGTTGCATAACTACATCTCCCAGCATGCCCTTTGGTGATTAGTACATGCTGGGAGTTGTAGTTTTGCAACAGCTGGAGACACACTGGTTGGAAAATTCTGAGCTAGGTAACAGAATCTAACTGATGGATTTCCAACCAGTGTGCCTCCAGCTGTTGCAAAAGTACAACTCCCAGCATGCACGGTATGTCAGTACATGCTGGGAGTTGTAGTTTTGCAACAGCTGGAGGCACACTGGTTGGAAAATACTGAGTTAGGTAACAGAACCTAACTGAATGTTTTCCAACCAACGTGCCTGCAGCTGTTGCAAAACTACAACTCCCAGCATGCACGGTCTCTCAGTACATGCTGGGAGTTGTAGTTTTGCAACAGCTGGAGGCAGACTGGTTGGAAAATACTGAGCTAGGTAACAGAACCTAACTGAACGTTTTCCAACCAGTGTGCCTCCAGCTGTTGCAAAAGTACAACTCCCAGCATGTACTGTCTGTCAGTGCATGCTGAGAGTTTGGGAGTTGTGGTTTTGAAAAAGCTGGAGGTTTGCCCCCAGTTTCGCCGCAGCTCAAACTCCTAGCGGGAAACTCACCGTAACACGCCAGTGCGAATGTACCCTAAAATAACTACACTAACACAAAATAAAGGGTATAACACTACATATACACCCCCTTACACTGTCCCCCCCCCCCCCCCAATAAAAATGAAAAACGTATTGTGCGGCAGTGTTTCCAAAACGGAGCCTCCAGCTGTTGCAAAACAACAACTCCCAGCATTTCTGGACAGCCACTGACTGTCCAGGCATGCTAGGAGTTAAGCAACAGCTGGAGGCACCCTGTTTGGGAATCACTGGCGTAGAATACCCCTATGTCAACCACTATGCAATTCCTAATCTAGTCCTCAAATGCGCATGGCGCTCTCCCATTTTGGAGCCCTGTTGTATTTCAAGGAAACAGTTTAGGGCCACATATGGGGTATTTCCGTAATCGGGAGAAATTGCACTACAAATTTTGAGGGTCTTTTTCTCCTTTTACCCCTTATGAAAAGGAAAAGTTGGGGGCTACACCAGCCTGTTAGTGTAAAAAAAAAATGTTTACACTAACATGCTGGTGTTTCCCCATACTTTTTATTTTCACAAGTAGTAAAAGGAAAAAAAGCCCCCCAAAATTAGTAACGCAATTTCTCCTGAGTACGGAAATACCCCATATGTGGGCGTAAAATGCTCGGCGGACGCACAACAAGGCTCAGGATTGAGAGCGCGCCATGTACATTTGAGGTCTAAATTGGCGATTTGCACAGAGGTGGCTAATTTTACAGCGGTTCTGACATAAACGCAAAAACATAAATACCCACATGTGACCCCATTTTGGAAACTACACCCCCCACGGAACGTAACAAGGGGTATAGTGAGCCTGAACACCCCACAGGTGTTTGATGAATTTTCATTAAATTTGGATGGGAAAATGAAAAAAAATATATGTTTTCACTAAAATGCTGGTGTTACCCTAAATTTTTCATTTTCACACTGGAAAATAGGAAAAAAGCCCCCCAAAATTTGTAACCCCATTTCTTCTGAGTAAGAACATACCCCATATGCGGATGTAAAGTGCTCGGCGGGCGCACTACAATGCTCAGAAAAGGAGAGCCATTGGGATTTTGAAGAGAAAATGTGTCCGGAATTGAAGGCCACATGAGTTTACAAAGCCCCCATAGTGCCAGAACAATGGACCCCCCCACACATGTGACCCCATTTTGGAAACTACACCCCTCATGTAGTGTATTAAGAGGTACAGTGAGCATTTACGCCCCACAGGTGTCTGACAGATTTTTGGAACAGTGGTCCGTTTTCATTTGCACAGTCCACTGTTCCAAAGATCTGTCAAACGCAAGTGGGGTGTAAATACTCACTGCACCCCTTATTAAATTCTGTGAGGGGTGTAGTTTCCAAAATGGGGTCAAATGTGGGGGGATAGACTGTTCTGGCACCACAGTGGGCTTTGTAAACGCACATGGCCCCTGACTACCATTCCAAACAAATTCTCTTTCCAAAAGCTCAATGGCGCTCCTTCTCTTCTGAGCATTGTAGTTCGCCCGCAGAGCATTTTACATCCCCATATGGGGTATTTTCTTACTCAGAAAAAATGGGGTTACAAATTTCCATACTCAGAAGAGATGGGGTTACAAATCCAGCTGAGGAGCTCCAAGGGGTAGGGTATTGGAGACTTCACCGGTTTGAGACAGTCTCTGCCTTATGCAGAATCTCCCTTTGTAGTCGGACTAATTGGAGTCCCCTCAGCCTTCTTTACAGTGAGACTGATGGATCCAGGCATTCCTCTCAGCTATCCTCATTGCTGTACGGTGGTTAGTAGGACTTTGTAGGGTCTCTTCTACTTAGGTGAATGTCAGTGTTTCTTCTTAATCATTTTTATGAGGACCCAGTCTAAAATGTTAAACTTCTTACTTCTTCTATGGATACTCCTTCTGGAATGGAACAGACTTGGTTAATTTGTTTTCTTCTCCAACAGTCTGGACATATATTCTGCTCTGCATATATTCTGTTCTCTCTGCCCCCTCGATATGTGTCTCATTTGGTAACAAAGATATGTTATGTGGTCTACATCATCTCAAAAGGACTTATGTGGTCTACATCATACTCAGAACAGCTCATGGTAAACAGTACCTCTAACTTTTCCCTGTCTCTTCCATAGCTTCTCTCAGTTTGTTATTAGGTGTTTTATAGTTTGGTTTACAAAATGTCGACCATGCCTCTCATTGGTCTAATACCTCCTTGTGGATTGTGTCTTGCACATATCAGACATTGGGAACAAAAGTTTTTTAGTAGTTTGTTAAACCGTATACAGTGTTATTAATACC
This sequence comes from Hyla sarda, assembly GCF_029499605.1. NCBI lineage: Eukaryota > Metazoa > Chordata > Amphibia > Anura > Hylidae > Hyla > Hyla sarda. The sequence continues at coordinate 414,633,042 of NC_079190.1, forward strand.
CCATACTTCCTCCCTCTTGAGACATGGGTCACCCCATGTATCAATTCTGCCGCATAGTTGAAATAGGGACGTGGACAAGAGTGGTTTAGTGTCAGGAGATCATTAGAGGCCATCAATGATACCACATCCTTTGTTCTTTGTTAGTCCAAAATCCCACACCCCCTCCCTCCTCAAGAAGGGAGATTCTGTATTCAAGGACACGTTCTATAAGATAAGGGGTTTACGCAGGGAGGGGGACTGTGGGGTGCTGAAATTGTGATGTGCTGAAGTGGAATTCCTGAAAACACCAATGCTACTACATGTCAGTGAATGGAATCCGCATTAAACCCAATGGGACAACAATGTTTTAAAAGCAGCACTTGTACTCTCACACAGTACTTCTGAGAAAAAGACAGGGAGGGGGGGGGCAGTCCCCCTCTGCAGTATAAAGCATCTCATATAACAAGTTGAGCACCCTTGCAGTTCTGTCACGGAGTAACTGAAACTGCTTCAGTACGATACAAAAAGGGAACCCCCATAAGCACAGGTTCCACTACAAAAGCAATAAACCACAGGTCACATGACAACTGGGCACCAGTCCATTCCTGAACTACAATAGACACTACAAAATAACAAACAGATATCAAGACATATTAGGATTATTATACAGTAGACAAAACAAAGCATGTCAACAACAACAGCTAAAGACTCCCTGATTAGATACAAATCTAGAACAAAATACACACTGGACTAAACATGGAGAAACACAAATAGAACAGAATCAGAACACAAACAGAAATAGCATCACAAGCCACATTCCATACATATAGATAGAAAAAAAAGCACAAAATACAAACCAGAATTTTATCAGCAGAGATCCAGAATTATAACCAAAACAAAAACAGGACTGACACACATACATACTGAGTGTGAACATACTCAGAGACACAGAAGCTTAATTAAAAATCACTAGTCTGAAAAATAGCCTCGCTGAGAAACTGTATTCTGCTATAATTATTCAACTAGACATTGCATACTCCAGAATTTCCACTAGTCCGGCAACTTTTACATCTACTACATGTATGTACTGTAAGCATTGAATACCTGATTTATCCTACGATATTATGTCTTTAGCATTTATTAAAACCATTCACAAATTCTCCTACGTTAATTACACCTCCCTTTGTATAAAATACAAGCCCCTCCTGTTGGAATGCTTGGGCGTTGGCTAGTCCCCGAATGCCATTTTGAAACATAGCACTATGCCTATGATTTGAGGATTCTATATTTTTATACAACAACGATTAGATATGTTACAGCTCACATAAGAGATGGGGAAAAAGAAGTTTGACTTTGTCTTCCATTACCATAGAAATCCAATACTCACATTAAAATGTAGCATATTAGATATAGCAAGCCCTGTATATACAGTAAATAACACAGGTTTCATAACATCATACACTCACGATGTACACGGACTCCAGGCAGAGAGGAGATGGAGAGGACAGCATCACAAAATACACAACACTATCTACAAGCTTTCTCTTCTTTTGTAACAACCAATATCACAAAGACTGCAAACACAAAGAATCATATACAAGAGATAACACAACAACAAATAGGACACACACAAAGGGTTCTTCATACATTCACAAAAGTATAAAAGGATAATATTATGCAAATATATGCAATAACATTCAATTATTATCACGTGGATTTTCCTCTCCTCTTTTTGCTAGTTTGAAATGATTCATTATAACACTTTTTGCAGCTCCAACAAACTTTTTGGACTTTTCCACATTCTTGTACCATAGTATCATTTACAGAAACACTCTCACCTTCTCTAATCCTACCTTCCTCAGTGCCTTCTGTAACATACTGTTTCCCATCCTCTTAAACATGCAGTCACTTTCACATTTATCTTTGCCTTTTAGCTTATTTCTATATTGTTATCCCTTTTTTGCTTTTACAAATACATTGGGGCCTAATTTATTATTTATTTATTTGTTACACATTTTTTTTTTATCTGACTTGGGTGTGATTCTTTCTCTGCACCAGCTAGTGCCCCATATCCAAGCTTCTGTTGTTCTGTTAGACTCATTTCCTTAATCCTACCACATAAAGCGTGGCATTATTGTACAGTCAATCTATCATTAAACCCAAACTACTTCTCCCACTTATTACAGTATTTGACATCATTTGGATCTGTGCTATTCATAAATGTCATATCTCCCTCTAAAGGAGCAGGTGGAATGTGGCAGCAAGACAAACAGGTGCAAGCAGATCCCTTACAAAATGTATTCCCCATCGTGATCTTATTCTAGGTGTCCAAAGAATGAAGTAGAAAACAGGAATAACCCCCTCTCAGACTTCTATAACAGACAAAGAAGTAAATAAACACGTACACAAAGAATAATAACAAAAATAACAGGAGCAAGGAAAGACAAAGTATCCCCGGGGTTTTGAACAGCTGGAGGAACAAAAGAGAAGAAACCAATAGACTAGAAGAATACACTCACTTCCACTGTGAGACTGCAAGCTGCACAGCAGAAAGTGACAGTAGCTTTTCCATAATCTTTTTAGATTACTTGTAGCTACTTCTGTACAGTATCAATAACTCAATATCTCTATCAGGTACCAATCTTTTTGTTGTCTGTCCTGGACAACAGGTAGTGTCATATTTATATTAGGCTACACCCCAAAAAGCCTCTTCGGCCTCTGTGTTATCCAGATCCTATCTCAGTGGTTCTCAACCTGTGGTACAAGTACCCCCAGTGGAACTTAGCAGTTCGTTGCTCCGAGAAGCGGAGAAGAAAGACTGCAAAGGGTAAACGTGGGCACTGGGATACTGTGGGATGGGGAGATAGGGAGAGGAACAGGGTAAATTAAAGCTCTAATTTGGGATAAAAAAGGTTGAGAACCACTGCTCCATTTGGCATTAAACACAGTGCCTGTCTTCGGCCACTATGTCACCAAGTTGTTATACGATCAATAATAGTGCCGGTATGCAAAACTGAAATCACCTCAAGAAAAGAGAAAGAAAGAGAGAAAGAGAAAATTGGTCTGTCTTACCTCTCAAACAACTTGGAGGACGTGATCAATCAGGTTCGGAACCAGAAGGTGGGCATGGGTCCCAATACCAACCAGCCCCTGTTTCACAGCTAACGTTGAGCTGGGGGTCTTTTGTCCTCAGCGACTTAGACTTCATACTCACTGAGTATTTTGGTCAGCATCATTTGACCCGAAGTCCACTCTTTGTTTCCGGCAATCGAAGGACCATTTGTTAGGATTCTTTTCTCCCTGTTCTCAGTCAACTCCAGTCGTGTTGATTGTCAGACAGATTTAATGCACATGTATCGATACAGGTGGATGATCTCTTACAAGCAGAGAAACAGCTCCGCACAAGAGAATCATACCCCAAAATAGATTACAGCTCTTTTATATGGCAACACTCTAAGTGTAAGTTCATTGGCTAAGGAAACCACGGTGGCTCATAGTGTTAAACTTTATTACCAATCACAGGGTTCCTGTACACTTTCATAGAAAAAGCTTGTTATCCAACAAAAGCCTCATTATTTACCAAGGTCATTTGGATAGTTTTCCACCTTCTGGGTGCTGGCCAGGACTAGGACAGTAGTTAATTGAAACTAGATAAAACTGGCCAACACCATCTAAAGTTTGACATTATATACATCTATATATACATATATACGAAGAGAACATAGATATCAAAACACAATTTTACCAACAACCTACTAATTTCAGATCTTTTTGAAGCTCTCCACAAGTGTCCTTGGCTCTTGGACAACTCTTTTGTTTATTCTTTCACTCCTCTGAAATCTTCAAATGTGGTGTTCCACCTCCATGGGACGAAAAACGGTTAGATCGGCGCCAGCTGCTTGTAAAGATAGAGATGCAGAGTTGGTTAAAAAAATTGTGTACTTTATTCCAATCAGCCTTAAAACAAACGTGTTTCGGGTCTGTGACCCTTTTTCAATGTACAACAGGCTTATGCATAGGCTTGAAAAGGTGAGCACAATTTACTCACCACTGTCTATTTTAGATTGTCTAAAATACATCTTTGTAAGAACATACTGCCTTATGAGAATCTCTGCTTTTTTGTTTTTCCCATAGCATTATCTCCTCTGAAATCTTGCGAGAAGTACCTGGTCAAGGCAAAATTATGGTGAAATTTTTGTCTTTCCACTTCAATATTATGACCCCAACAGTGCTCACTGGAACCTTTAGAAGCTTAGAAATAACCAACATCATTGTTATGTTTTGTAACAATTAGATGGCAAAAGTCTTGAGACAGCTCTTTGCTTTTACTCATCATGAGATGTGTCTCATGTGACACCTTGGCAATGAGACCTTTTTGTAGCCATCAGTTTGGACTGAACCAGGTGATATTAATTTACACTGACAAGGGGCTTGATTGCTTTTTAATTTGCTGATAGATTTTAGCTGTTATCCATTTCCATGCCTTTTTCTCGTCCTTTTCTTCATGTGTTTAATACTTTTTCCCTGTGTTTATTTGTTACTTTTTTTTTTTTAAACTTTATTTATGAATTTTCACATAACACAAACCAGTACAGTTATGCACCCAAGAAAGGAGCACAAACAACAGAACAACAGTAAGGTCCTCAATATATAAAGTATAAAACAAGGAATAAGAGACCACCAATACAATCATAATCATAATACACATATCAGAGTGAGATACATCTTGCATACAAAGTTAGCTAATCTATGACCCTAACTGGGGTCGTACAACTGTCCGTCCACTGGGACAGGGTAGCTATACGGCTATTAGAAGCCCCACACCTCTTCGCTATCAATCCCTCCATCACGAGGTTACTATGAACCTCCGCCAGAATGGAAGGAAGACTCGGCACCTCAGTCGACTTCCACCTCCGAGCAATGTGAGCCCTCACTACTGTCAGAATATTATACAAAATAGTCATATAATGCGGGGGAACTTGTTCTAAGGACAGGAATAGTAGCGCACTCTCTGGGCCCCATGAGAAGGGGCAATCCACTAGGCTGTCCAATAACTTTTTAATTTTGGTCCAGAGAGGTGCAATCAACGGGCAAGTCCACCACACGTGTAGCAGAGTACCACTTTCCCGGTTACATCGCCAACACACTGGGGAAGTGGTAGGGTATATTTTAGCCAGACGTACCGGCGTGTAGTACCATCGATATAGGAGCTTCCTGGAAGCCTCAAAATGGCTAACACATTTAGAATATTTTTTGTGCATGTTGAAGACAAAGCTCCACTGCTCAGCCGTGAATCTGCGTGCCAGGTCCTCCCCCCATCTGGACTTAAACGTACTGATCAGTTCCCCCTCCGCCTCAGTCAAAGCTACATAAGCAAGGGAGATACCCCTAGCAAAGGAGTCCCTGCACAGGAAATGATGTTCATACGCAGTGCGAGGCCTAGAGCTATCCCAAGGGAGGGATCTCAGAAAATGTCTAAGCCTCAAATATTTGTAAAAGTCTTTCTGTGATATAGAGAACATGTGTACAATATCAGTGAAAGGCATCAACCCATTAGCATCGCTAATCAATGCTACAGTGAGAATGCCCGCATCTATCCAGGGCTTAAAATCTATATCTAAAAGATAATCTCCTATAGCAGCTAAAGGGATGTCCTTCACTCTAGGTGGACAAAGACTTTTGATCCGTGCCACCTTACTCCACAACCTGATAGCAGCCGCAATAGTGGAGAAAGGAGAAGAGGGAGCAAAGGTAGGGTTAAAACGCAATGCCCAGAGAAAGTTATTAAAATTAGAGACATTAAGGACAGCAGCTTCAATATCTACCCATAGGGGGGGAACGTCCTGCCACCACCATTTTTTAAGCTGATCGAGTAGAATAGCGTGATAGTACAATTTAAGGTTGGGTACCCCCATACCCCCCGCATGCACAGGACGATACAATATATTCGCACCAACCCTGGGGTGCTTGCCATCCCAAATAAATCGTAAGAACATTCTTTGTAGTTGTGAGAGGAAGGAGGCGGGCACTATCATCGACAGGCATCTAAAAAAATATAAGATTTTAGGGAGCAGCATCATCTTAGCAGTGGCAACACGTCCCGCCCATGAGACAGGAAGCTTGGAGAAGTTATCAATTTCCTTGGTAAGCTGGGACTGCACAACAGCAAAATTAGAAGCAATTGTCTTATCAGGCGATGCAGTAAGGACTATGCCCAGGTAAGGAATCTGGTTAGTAACCCATTGAAAGGGATATTTAGCTTGTAGCCATCTCTGTTGCTCAGTGGGTATCTGCAATGGTAAGATACACGACTTTGTGGGGTTAATCTTATAAAAGCTAACTCGGCCAAAGGCATCAATAATGTCCATCACTGGGCCTAAAGAGCTTTGGGGGTTGGAGAGACTAATGATAACATCGTCGGCAAACAAGCCAATTCTGTGGTCTACTTTTCCTATTTGAATGTCCGCAATGTCTGGGGAGTCCCTGATGGATTGAGCAAGCGGCTCCATAACTAAGGTAAATATAAGAGGGGATAGGGGGCACCCCTGTCTTGTCCCATTGCTAAGTGAGAAACTATTAGAAAGGGTACCCATTGTGTAGATTCTAGCAGATGGGAGCGTATATAGAGCCATAATGGCAGATTCCAAAGAGTGGGGAAAACCAAACTTACGCAGCACACTCCGCAAATATCCCCAGTGCACCCGATCGAACGCCTTCACCACATCAAGGGACAGCAGGAGATCAGACGTTTATTTGTTACTTTGGTTGTTATCAATATCTGGTGAAAATTAAATGTCAATAGCACCTTTGGAAATATATTTAGAGAGAAAAATGTTGACAAGTCCAACATTTATTTTACCCGATGTAGATAGAAAAATGGTAAATTAGAAAAATCATCACTAACAATTTTCACAAATTATGGTTAACATAAAAATCTAATTGAAACAATAGATCATTATCTGATGGTACATTCTCTTTGAACTTTTTTGAACTAAAATGGTTGTTTCCATCTTATAATATAATGGCTAATAGCTAAATGTGACAGTATGATTGGAGAGAGTTTAACCATTGGAGAGTGAAGAGAAAGGAGTTCCTTCATTATTTTTCTTGCCAAATGATATACCTATTTAGCCAGTGAAATAGATGGGAGGGACGTCTGTGAAGGAGCTATAGAGCTTAATTAGCACTATGGATTTTTCATTCCAGGATAAGTAGTTATTAGGAAATGACTTGGTTGCCCATAGTAACAAATCACAATGCAACTTAAGTTTTTTTTTATACTGCCTTTGAAATAAGAAGATTGTGGTGTGACTGGGTGCTATGAGCAACAAAGAGTTTTGCTTTTTGACAGTTTCATACATTTTTCCCCTGCTTGTTTCTCTCTCAGTAAACTTTTTTTATTTTGTTTTGTTTTTTATTCATACTGTATTAAACTTTTAGAGAAAACATATTTCATTAAATACCTTTGAATTCATTTTTGAGATATTTTGTGACTTCATGGATGAACTTTTACCTATAAAGGGGTTGGCCCACTTGTTTCTGGTTTACTGGCATAACACCTATTGACTTTATTGGAAATTATGCAAATGAGGAAGACCCACAAGCTACTTTGATTACATAAATCCTGGAGTTAAGTAAACAAAAAGTAACCCACTATGTCGTTTGTGCAATACCAATTAAACAAGCGGTAGACGGCCAGAGAAGCAGAAGTAAGGAGGTGGGACAATGTTTTTAAAGGGGTACTCCGCCCCTATACATTTTATCCCCTATCCAAAGGATAGGGGATAAGATGTCAGATCGCCGTGGTTCTGCTGCTGGGGACCCCCGGGATCTCTGCTGCGGCACCATGCTATCATTACTGCATAGAGCGAGTTCGCTCTGTGCATAATGACGGGCGATACAGGGGATGGAGCAGCGTGATGTCATGGCTCTGCCCCTTATGACATCGTGGCCCACCCCCTTAATGCAAGTCTATGGCAGGGGCGTGATGATCGCCACGCCCCTCCCATAGACTCGTATTGAGGAGGCGTGCCGTGACATCCCGAGGGGCGGAGCTGTGATGTAATGATGCTCCGGCCCCTTTATTGCCCGTCATTACGCGCAGAGCAAACTCGATAGGGGATAGGGGATAAGATGTCTAGGGGCGGAGTACCCCTTTAAGGACATAGAAAGTATTCAAGAGTTGTGTAGGTGAACGCCTTTTTGCCCCATTAACTTGTGTTGTGGAAACTTTGTACCTGCACCCAATTTATTACATGGTGCAGGGCATATGATAAATATAGTGCTGATCACATTTCTTACTTCAGTACTTCAAATTGTATGGTGCCTCCTCTGTGACATTTTCTGCAACATTTTAACCTGTGTGACAAAATGTGTAACATTTTTATAATGCTGTCAGAAGTCAGTTTTGTAAGCCAAGTCAAGTTTGGTGTAGATCTGAGCCTTAGTGCAGTTGCGACAAAAAATGTGACACACTGGAAAATCGTACATCATAAATTCCTTACACTGCATGATATCAACTGAAATCACAACTTGGTTTGCTCTTTAAAAAAAAAAAAAAACTTCTAAAGCAAAAGTCGCACTGAAAAGTCTCTAAACAGCATCTGAGACAAAATGTGAAACAAATGTACACAACAAAACTAGGGTAAAGCTAAAGATAAATTCCTCCCCATGGTCTTGAGTAGAAATGAGCGAATCGAAGTTGACGAACTCGAATTCGTTACGAATTTAATGAAAAATTCGATTCGCAACGAATGCGAATATCGCCGCGATTCGATCGCGCGAATCGCTTCATTAAATTCCATTTTACAGCGTTCCAGGCTATTGGAGACCTAAGATGGCAGATCCACATGTGAGTACATGGGGCAGGGGATTATGGGAGGGCGGGAAACAGCGGCGGGAATGAAGGTAGGCGGGCTGACCCTGAACCACATGTGAGATGCAGCAGTGTTTACTGACCCCTGTGATGTCACAGCCCCTATATAATCGGCAGCCATCTTGCCTCTCTTCATTTCATCTTTGCACTCAGATAGAGAGGACGGGACTGCGTGTGTGTGAATAGCTCATACCACAGCGTTACACTGCAACTGCTAGTCACATCAGCATTAGGGAAAGACAGGAGTGCAGAGTGCTTTGCTGTAACACTGAGAAGGATCATTGATAGCTAAACCTCCTATTCACGTTATTGAGCATTGCAGCAGAGAGGGGCAGATAGCTGTCAGCTGCCTCATACAGATCTCCAAGCTGCCTGAACTTTCTGAAGCATCTTATCTCCTCATTTTTCAGCCCAATTGAGTTTATTTTTTTTTTGCTCCACAAAACTTCTGCTGCTCAGAATTGTGTGACAGAGTGGGGTTTAATCCCTTGATTTTTTTTTATTTTATTTTGTGGTGCTGCACAGTTGGGTCCTGCTGCTGTTTAGAAATACATGATTGTTCAGTGCAATGTAGTGCATTTGTACCATTTTGTACCTGTTAATCTGTCAAGGGGCTGACTACATACTGTGCAAGTCCAAACAATACTATTCACCGTCTTTTTTTTTTAAATAGTTTTTTCTGCGTATAGTTACGCATATATAACTGCCCTCATTAGTGCATACTGCATACCTGTTAAGCTGTCAAGGTGCTCCATACCGTCAAAGTCCAAACAATAGTATCCACTGGCTGGTGTTTTACTAAATACAGAGTTTTTTCTAATAGTTAGGCATATTACTGCCCTAAGCAGTGCATACCGCATAGAGACATCGAAGTATTGTACCATTTAGTACCTGTTAAGCTGTCAAGGTGCTCCATACCATCAAAGTCCAAACAATAGTATCCACCGGCTGGTGTTTTACAAAAATACAGAGTTTTTTCTGTGTATAGTTACGCATATTACTGCCCTCATCAGTGTATACCGCTTAGGTACATCCAAGTATTGTACCATCTAGTACCTGTTAAGCTGTCAAGGTGCTCCATACCATCAAAGTCCAAACAATAGTATCCACCGGCTGGTGTTTAACAAAAATACAGAGTTTTTTCTGTGTATAGTTACGCATATTACTGCCCTCATCAGTGCATACCGCTTAGGTACATCCAAGTATTGTACCATCTAGTACCTGTTAAGCTGTCAAGGTGCTCCATACCATCAAAGTCCAAACAATAGTATCCACCGGCTGGTGTTTAACAAAAATACAGAGTTTTTTCTGTGTATAGTTAGGCATATTACTGTCCTCATCAGTGCATACCGCATAGGTACATCCAAGTATTGTACCATTTAGTACCTGTTAAGCTGTAAAGGTGCTCCATACCGTCAAAGTCCAAACAATAGTATCCACCTGCTGGTGTTTTACAAAAATACAGATTTTTTTTCTGCGTATAGTTAGGCATATTACTGCCCTCATCAGTGCATACCGCATAGGTACATCCAAGTATTGTACCATTTAGTACCTGTTAAATACATCTGCAGCGTTACAAACACTTATCCCCTTTCCTCAAGATAGGGAAGAAGTGCTTGATCGCGGGGGGTCCGAACGCTGGGGCCCCCGGCAATGTCCTGTACGGGGCCGTGGCTCTCCCGTACAGGGGGCGTGCCAGCCACAGCATGACGTTGCGGCCGGCACGCCTCCTCCTCCATCCATCTCTATGGGAGAGGTGGGGAGGAGAACTGTATGGGGACAGAACTGTATGGGGACGGGGAGGAGACGGAGCGTCACCGTCGACCTCTCGATCGACGCTACACGCCTTAACGCTCATCATGAGCGCTTATGGCGGCACCCCGTTAGGGAGATCGGGGGGTCCCAGCGGTCGGACCCCCTTTGATCAAACACTTATCCCCTATCCTGTGGATAGGGGATAAGTGTAATGCCGCTGCAGTTGTCCTTTAAGCTGTCAAGGTGCTCCAAACCGTCAAAGTCCAAACAGTAGTATCCACCGGCTGGTGTTTTACAAAAATAGATTTTTTTCTGCGTATAGTTACGCATATTACAGCCCTCATCAGTGCAGACCGCATAGGTACATAAAAGTATTGTACCATCTAGTACCTGTTAATCTGTCAAGGGCCTACATACTGTGAAAGGACAGCCGTAAGTAATCACCTGCTGCTGTTCTAGACAAATACTGTTTAAAGAGTTGTGTAGCGTATTGTAATACCCTCATAAACGCACTAAGTATGTCAGGCAGAGAAGTGCCAGGACGTGCACAGAGGAGTGGCAGAGGCCTAAATACTTCAGGAAGAATTGGCAGCAGACTTCGGGCGAGTGGCAGCAGGAGTTGCAGCAAGAGGCCTGAGCTCCCTTTATCAGCCAGCAGTCGTGTCTCCACCAGCAACCCATCTGCCGTCGTCGATTGGTTAACACGCTCATCCACATCATCACAAGTGACATCTGACACCCCCAGTCAACAGTTGGTGTGTTCCTCAGACACAACCCTCAGTTGGCATGGCCCGGGAGCAGTCCCTGTCCTCCCATTGCCTTTGTCCTATGCTGTTCCCTCTCCTAGAGAAGTATCCTATGCTGTGGGTTCAGCTCCACTATTTACTGAGGACAATCTAATAGAGGACAGTCAGCAGCTACTGGACAGCCAAGAAGGGGAGGAGACATGTGCCGCTTGCTCCGCTAGGCGGCCAAGTAATGATGCGGAGAGTGACGTGGGGGGTGGTGTTGCAAGTGTTCAGGGTCCTGAAGCAGACACTGTTGGGGAACCTGAGGAGGACATCAGTGACGTGCACACAACTGTTGATGATGATGAAGCCGATCGCAATTGAGAGCCGGGTGCAGAAGGGGCTTCATCATCATCAGGAGAAGAGAGTTGCAGGTTGCCCTTGAGGCAGCAAGGCGGTAGCACGGTTGGCAGTCAGCGTGGTGGCAGTAGTGGAAATTCAGGAGCCAAACGTGCCCAGGGGGAGACCACCTGCTTTGCGGCAGCCTACTTTTCCGGGAGGTAGTGGAACAGGGATTCCTGGAGACGGCACCAGTAACAGTCAATTAGTGCGGACAGCGGGTGGGCAAATCAGCTACTCGACGGTGTGGAAGTTTTTCATAAGGCATCCGGAGGAGGTTCACTTAGCCACATGCAAGATCTGTCGGCAGAAGGTGAAGCGTGGCCAGAGTCCCAATGTCGGCACCACGGCCCTGCGTCAACACATGCTTCGCCACCATAAAGCGGACTGGAAGAACCGTGGCTCCGATGTAGTGGTCAAGCTTGCTGCATCACCCAGTGGCCATCTGCTCCCTCCTTCATCCAGCCAAGGCTCCACCACCTCAGCCGAAGGGAACTGTGTGTCAAACCCTCCTTCTGTCGCTCCTGCTTCTCCCGATTTTAGTCAGCCATTTCGGCAACAATCCATCGGCGAAGCCATGTCCAAGAGACAACAGTATGCGCCCACTCATCCAACGGCGCAGAAGTTGAATGTGCTCCTGTTCAAGTTGCTGGTGTTGCAGTCCCTCCCTTTTCAAGTGGTGGACTCTGGACCTTTCAAAGAATTGATGGCTTGTGCCGAGCCGAGGTGGAGAGTCCCAAGACGTCATTTCTTTGCGAAGAAGGCAGTACCAGCCCTGCATAAGTTTGTACAAGAGAAGGTGGGCCAGTCCTTGAGCCTGTCAGTCTGTTTAAAAGTGCACGGCAGCCTCGACGAGTGGAGCTGTAACTACGGGCAGGGACAATACTTGTCTTTTACGGCCCACTGGGTAAATGTGGTTCCTGCACAGCCACAACAGCAACTTGGACAGGTCACACCGCTTCCTCCTCCACGCTCTCGCTCCCAGGCAGTTGGTCCTGTTATAGCGTGCGACGCCGCCTCCTCATCCTCAACCGTGTCCTCGGCCTCCACTGCACGTCCAAATCTTGGTGGCCCTTCATCGTACTATGTGTGTAGGGCACGGCAGTGTCAAGCTGTTCTTCACATGAATTGCATTGGCGAATTGAGTCACACAGGAGAGGAACTGCTAAAGTTCATTCGTAAAGAAATCTGAGTATGGCTTACTCCACGAAACCTGGAAATGGGAACCATGGTGACCGACAACGGGAAGAACATCTTGTCCGCGCTGCGAAAAGGAAGTGTGAAACATGCGCCCTGCATGGCACATGTGTTGAATCTGGTTGTCAAGCACTTCGTCAAGTCTTCATCCCATTTGCAAAACATCCTGCAGCATCAGAACGGTATCCCACAACATAGTCTTATTTGTGACGTTGCCACACATTGGAATTCCACCCTCCATATGTTGGACAGACTATACGAACAAAGAAAAGCCATTATCGATTTCTTGATGATCCAAGCAGATAGGAGGACTCCCCTGTGTAACTTCATTGTGAACCAGTGGCAGCTCATACGTGACACCTGCCGTTTGCTGAGGCCCTTTGAGGAAGCCACATTATTTGTGAGTCGCCTGGATTACGCCATGAACGACGTAATTCCACTCCTACATTTCCTAAAACAAATGATTGAAACCATGGCTGGTCACGGCAATGGAGATGTTGCTCCTACATCTCAAGGCTACATGAGCCCTGTGGGGGCTGAACTGGAGGAGGAGGATGATGAGGGGCAGAGCGGAGCACAGTTTAGGTTGGATGAGATGGCCGGTGTTTCTAGTCATCGGACAGGAGAGGAGGAGCAGGAGCAGCCAGAGGAGCTGGAGGGTTATGAGGAAGTTGAGACAGAGGACCCAGACACACCGTGGCAGTATACAGTGGAGATGGAGGCAGGTAGTCCCTCCGAGTCACTGGCGCAAATGGCACGATACATGCTCAGTTGCTTGCGTAGTGACCCCCGAATTGTCAAAATTCATCAGCGGGATGACTTCTGGATCTCCACCTTATTAGACCCTCGCTACCGTCCCAAAATGGGGGCCTTTTTTTACACCCACTGAGAGGGAGGACAAACTGACCTACTACAGAGAGATTCTACATAGTCAGTTGGCTGATGCCTATCGGCCGCATGGTCCATCCACTCGCAGGTCTGACTCGGGAGGCCCTCTGCGCTCACCTTCCACTGCCATGGCTGCTGGGGAGGGGAGGGGTGTCAGGAGCAGTACCAGCTCAATCAGCAGCAGCCTGAGTCTACAGGCGCTGATGAATAGCTTTCTTCACCTGCATAGTGAAGCAACTCATCAGCAGCAGGTAGACATGGAGCAGGACCTGAACCAGCAGGTGGTGGCATACCTTGACTTGGCCATGCCAACAACCATTGAAGATCCGCTGGACTTCTGGGCAGCCAAATTTGATTTATGGCCACAACTAGCAGAGTTTGCCCTGGAAAAGCTGTCCTGCCCGGCCAGTAGTGTGCCATCAGAGCGGGTGTTTAATGTGGCCGGGGCCATAGTCACCCCAAGGCGAACTCGTCTGTGCACTAAAAATGTGGAGAGACTGACGTTTGTCAAGATGAATCTGGGACGGATCCGCCAGGATTTCCAGCCACCAATGCCAGATACCTCAGAGTAGATTGACCATGCTGCTACACCAACATTTCCCAATTATGGTTGGTTATGAAATCCTCTTGGGTTATCAATTACAGTTATTAAATCCTCTTTGGTACTGCAATTGCCTGCTCCTGGGTCATCCTGTGTCTTTCAGGAACTACTTGCCTCACTGATGCTTCTGGCCTTGGGCCTTTAATTTTTGGATGTTTAGCAGTAGCTAAATATATGCTTAATGCTAATGTCAACATTGATCTTTAAATGTAAGGGGTTATGAAACCCTCTTGGGTACTGTGAATGTCTGCTCCATACTCCTTCTGTGTCTTCCAGGAACTGTTTGCCTTCCTGCCCTCAGGCCTTGGTCCTTCAATTTTTGGATGTTGCTAAATACATGCTTGTCACGATTCGGCTGGCTGGAGGTGGATCCTCTGTGCCAGAGAGGGATTGGCGTGGACCGTGTCGGTGGACCGGTTCTAAGTTGCTACTGGTATTCACCAGCGCCCGCCGCAAAGCGGAATGGTCTTGCAGCGGCGGTAGCAACCAGGTCGTATCCACCGGCAATGGCTCAACCTCTCTGACTGCTGAGATAAGCGCGGTACAAGGGAGTAGACAAGAGCAAGGTCGGACTTGGCAGAAGGTCAGGGCAGGCAGCAAGGATCGTAGTCAGGGGCAACGGCAGGAGGTCAGGAACACAGGCTAGGAACACACAAGGAAACGCTTTCACTGGCACAATGGCAACAAGATCCGGCGAGGGAGTGCAGGGGAAGTGAGGTATAAGTAGGGAGTGCACAGGTGAAGGTACTGATTAAAACCTGCTGCGCCAATCAGTGGCGCACCGGCCCTTTAAATCGCAAAGACCTGGCGCGCGCGCGCCCTAAGGAGCGGGGCCGCGCACGCCGGGACAGCACAGACGGGGAACGGGTCTGGTAAGGGAATCGAGATGCGCATCGCGAGCGGGCGCGTCCCGCATCGCAAATCGCATCCCGGCTGGGAGCAATATCGCAGCGCACCCGGTCGGCAGGTCTGACCGGGGCGCTGTGAATAAGAGAACGCTGTGAGCGCTACGGGGAGGAGCGGGGACCCGGAGCGCTCGGCGTAACAGTATCCCCCCCCTGGGTCTCCCCCTCTTCTTGGAGCCTGAGAACCTGAGGATAAGACTCTTGTCCAGGATGTTGTCCTCAGGTTCCCAAGATCTCTCCTCTGGGCCGCAATACTCCCAGTCAACCAAAAAGAATTTTTTTACCTCTGACCGTCTTGGATGCTAGAATTTCCTTCACCGAAAAGACGTCAGAGGACCCGGAACCTGGAGTGGGAGAAACAACTTTGGGAGAGAAGCGGTTAAGGAAGAGTGGTTTAAGGAGAGAGACATGGAAAGCATTGGGAATACGGAGAGAAGGAGGAAGAAGGAGTTTGTAAGAGACAGGGTTGATCTGGCACTTGACTTGAAAGGACCAAAATAACGTGGTCCCAGTTTATAACTGGGGACACGAAAGCGGACATACTTGGCGGAGAGCCATACCTTGTCTACGGGAGAAAAAAATGGGGGGAATTCTTCTTTTCTTATCAGCATATTTTTTCATCCGGGATGAAGCCTGTAAAAGAGAATTTTGAGTTTCTTTCCATATGGTGGAGAGGTCTCGAGTCACTTCATCAACAGCAGGCAAACCAGAGGGCATGGGAGTGGGGAGGGGGGGGGAAGAGGGTGACTGCGGTACACCACGAAGAATGGGGATTTAGCAGAGGATTCGGAGACTCTGAAATTGTACGAGAATTCGGCCCATAGTAGAAGATCTGCCCAGTCATCCTGGCAGGAGGAAACAAAATGTCGCAAATAGTCACCCAGGACCTGATTAATTCTTTATACTTGCCCATTGGATTGGGGATGATAAGAAGAAGAGACGTTTAATTTGATTTTGAGCTGATTACAGAGGGCCCTCCAGAATTTAGACACAAATTGAACGCCTCTATCCGAGACGATATGTGTGGGCAACCCGTGAAGGCGAAAAATGTGTATAAAAAATTGCTTCGCCAACTGAGGCGCCGAAGGAAGACCTGGAAGAGGGATAAAATATGCCATCTTGGAGAATCGATCAACGACCACCCAAACAACTGTGTTGCCATGGGATAAAGGTAAGTCAGTAATAAAGTCCATACCAATCTGAGACCAAGGTCGTTCAGGAACAGGCAGAGGATGGAGGAGACCAGCAGGCTTCTGGCGAGGGGTCTTGTCCCGGGCACAGACTGTACAAGCCCGCACGAAATCAACAACATCAGTCTCCAGGGTAGGCCACCAATAAAATCGAGAGATGTGTTGGATGGATTTTTTTATGCCAGCATGGCCTGCGAGGTGAGAGGAGTGTCCCCTCTTGAGAATCCTGAGGCGCTGGCGTGGAGAGACGAAGGTCTTCCCTGGAGGAGTTTGTCTGATGGAAGCTGGAGAAGTGGAGATCAGACAGTCCGGAGGAATAATATGTTGCGGGGAAGCTTCCACTTCAGAGGCATCTGATGAACGAGAGAGGGCATCGGCCCTAATGTTCTTGTCAGCAGGTCGAAAATGAATTTCAAAGTTAAAACGGGCAAAGAACAACGACCACCTAGCCTGGCGAGGGTTCAGCCGTTGGGCAGACTGGAGATAAGAGAGATTCTTGTGGTCAGTGTATATAATAACTGGATATTTGGATCCCTCCAGCAGGTGCCTCCATTCCTCAAGGAACAATTTTATGGCCAGTAGTTCTCGATCACCAATGGAGTAGTTTTTCTCTGCCGGAGAGAAGGTCCTAGAAAAAAAACCACAAGTAACAGCATGCCCGGAAGAATTTTTTTGTAGGAGAACTGCTCCAGCTCCCACCGAGGAGGCGTCTACCTCCAATGAGAAGGGTTTAGATGGGTCAGGTCTGGTGAGTACGGGAGCAGAAGAAAAGGCAGTCTTGAGATGTTTGAATGCGTCTTCCGCTTGAGGAGGCCAGGACTTAGGATTGGGGTTTTTCTTGGTTAGAGCCACGATAGGAGCCACAATAGTGGAAAAGTGTGGGATAAATTGTCTGTAATAATTGGCGAACCCCAAAAAACGTTGGATAGCACGGAGTCCGGAGGGGCGTGGCCAATCCAATATGGCAGATAGTTTATCTGGGTCCATTTGTAGTCCCTGGCCAGAGATTAAGTATCCTAGGAAGGGAAGAGACTGACATTCAAAGAGACATTTTTCCATTTTGGCATATAATTGATTGTCCCGAAGTCTCTGAAGAACCATGCGGACATGCTGGCGGTGTTCTTCTAGGTTAGCAGAAAAAATCAGAATATCGTCTAGGTAAACCACAACACAGGTATATAGAAGATCACGAAAAATTTCATTTACAAAGTCTTGGAAGACGGCAGGGGCGTTGCAAAGGCCAAAGGGCATAACCAGATATTCAAAGTGTTCATCTCTGGTGTTAAATGCAGTCTTCCATTCGTCCCCCTCCCTGATGCGGATGAGATTATAAGCACCTCTTAAGTCCAGCTTGGTAAAGATGTGGGCGCCTCGTAGGCGGTCAAAGAGTTCCGAGATAAGAGGTAGGGGGTAGCGTTTTTTTACAGTGATTTTATTAAGTCCGCGGTAATCAATGCAAGGGCGTAGGGAGCCGTCTTTTTTGGAAACAAAAAAAAATCCAGCTCCGGCAGGGGAGGAGGACTTGCGGATAAACCCCTTTTTTAAGTTCTCTTGGATGTACTCCGACATGGCTTGAGTTTCCGGAGCAGACAGAGGATAGATTCTGCCCCGGGGTGGAGTAGTACCAGGGAGGAGGTCAATAGGACAGTCATAAGGCCTGTGAGGAGGCAAAGTCTCTGCTTGTTTTTTGCAAAAAACATCAGCATAATCCAGATAGGCCTTGGGAAGACCAGATAACGGGGGAACCACAGGGTCTTGGGAGCCGGTTTAATACAGTCCTTGTGGCAAGAAGTACCCCAGTTCTTGATTTCCGCGGTGGTCCAATCAAGGGTTGGGGAATGGCGTTGAAGCCACGGTAATCCAAGAAGAATTTCTGAAGTGCAGTTAGAGAGGACCAAAAATTCAATTTTTTCTTGATGGGGTCCGATGCACATTAACCTGTTGGGGACGAAGGGCGTATGCATACGCCCTTGCGTCCTGGTACTTAAGGACGAAGGGCGTATCCATACGCCCGTGGGAATTTCGGCCCCCGCCGCGCGCCGGGCGGGGACCGGGCCGGGGTGACTGCTGATATCTATCAGCAGGCACCCCGTACAAATGCCCAGGGGGGGTCATTAAACCCCCCCATGTCTGCGATCGGCGCAAATCGCAAGTGAATTCACACTTGCGATTTGCGCCGATTCCGGGTCATTACGGGTATATGGTGACCCGGTGACCCGGAATAGAAGGGGAATCGCGGGTGTCTAAGGCACCCACGATCCCCCTGTAGCGATAGGAGTGAGATGGCAGGGTTGCCACCCCTCCTATCTCTGCTATTGGTGGTCTAGACGCGACCACCAATAGCAGATCTGGGGCGGAGGGGTTTACTTAAATTTTCCCCGTCCTGTCCACCCACAATAGGCGGGGCAGAACAGGGAAAACGAAGAGGACCGAAGGCAGCGGAGCGACGGGGATCGGCGTCGGCGACGGAGATCTGCGGCGGCGAGCGGCAGAAGAGGACGGCTCCCGGATGCGACGGAAGCCGGTGAGTAGTTGCATAGCAACATCTAGAGGGCTACAGTCTGAGACCACCATAGTGGTCTCTAGACTGTAGCCCTCCAGATGTTGCAAAACTACAACTCCCAGCATGCCCAGACAGCTGTTTGCTGTGTGGGCATGCTGGAATTTGTAGTTTTGCAACAGCTGGAGGTCTGCAGTTTAGAGACCACTGCACAGTGATCTCTATACTGCCCTCTAGATCTTGCAAAACTACAACTCCTAGCATACCCACACAGCTGTTTGCTGTCTGGGCATGCTGGGAGTTGTAGTTTTGCAACATCTGGAGGTCCACAGTTTGGAGATCACTGTTCAGTGGTCTCTAAATTGTAGCACTCCAGATGTTGCAAAACTAAAAATTCCAGCATGCCCACACAGAAAACGGCTGTCTCGGCATGCTGGGAGTTGTAGTTGCGTACCTCCAGCTGTTGCATAACTACATCTCCCAGCATGCCCTTCTGTGATCAGACATGCTGGGAATTGTAGTTTTGCAACAGCTGGAGGCACACTGGTTGGAAAATACTGAGTTAGGTAACAGAACTCAACTCAGCATTTTCCAACCAGTGTGCCTCCAGCTGTTTCAAAACTACAACTCCCAGCATGTACTGACAGACCGTGCATGCTGGGAGTTGTAGTTTTGCAACAGCTGGAGGCTCACTGGTTGGAAAATACTGAGTTAGGTAACAGAACCTAACTGAAGGTTTTCCAACCAGTGTGCCTCCAGCTGTTGCAAAACTACAACTCCCAGCATGTATTGACAGACCGTGCATGCTGGGAGTTGTAGTTTTGAAACAGCTGGAGGTTTGCCCCCCCCCCCATGTGAACGTACAGGGTACATTCACACGGGCGGGTTTACAGCAAGTTTCCTGCTTCAAGTATGAGCTGCGGCAAATTTTTCGCCGCAGCGCAAATTCCTAGCGGGAAACTCACCGTAACCCGCCAGTGTGAATGTACCCTAAAAACACTACACTATACTAACACCTAATAAAGAGTAAAACACTACATATACACCCCCTTACACTGCCCCCCCCCCCCCCCCCAATAAAAAGGAAAAACGTATTGTACAGCAGTGTTTCCAAAACGGAGCCTCCAGCTGTTGCAAAACAACAACTCCCAGCATTTTCGGACAGCCACTAACTGTCCAGGCATGCTGGGAGTTTAGCAACAGCTGGAGGCACCCTGTTTGGGAATCACTGGCGTAAAATACCCCTATGTCCACCCCTATGCAATTCCTAATTTAGTCCTCAAATGCGCATGGCGCTCTCTCACTTTGGAGCCCTGTCGTATTTCAAGGAAACAGTTTAGGGTCACATATGGGGTATCGCCGTACTCGGGAGAAATTGCACTACAAATTTTGGGGGGCTTTTTCTCCTTTTACCCCTTATGAAAAGGAAAAGTTGGGGTCTACACCAGCCTGTTAGTGTAAAAAAAAAAAATTTTTACACTAACATGCTGGTGTTGCCCTTTACTTTTTATTTTCACAAGAGGTAAAAGGAAAAAAACACCCCCAACATTTGTAACGCAATTTCTCCTGAGTACGGAAATACCCCATATGTGGGCGTAAAATGCTCTAAGGGCGCACAACAAGGCTCAAGAGTGAGAGCACACTGGGTACATTTGATGCCTAAATTGGTGATTTGCACAGGGGTGGCTGATTTTACAGTGGTTCTGACATAAATGCAAAAAAATAAATACCCACATGTGACCCCATTTTGGAAACTAAACCCCTCGTGTAATGTAATAAGGGGTACAGTGAGCATTTACGCCCCACAGGGGTCTGAAAGATTTTTGGAACAGTGGTACGTGAAAATGAAAAATTTAATTTTTTTGTTTGCACAGCCCACTGTTCCAAAGATCTGTCAAACGCCAGTGGGGTGTAAATGCTCACTGTACCCCTTATTACATTCTGTGAGGGTTGTAGTTTCCAAAATGGGGTCACATGTGGGAGGGTCCACTGTTCTGGCACCACGGGGGGCTTTGTAAAGGCACATGGCCCCCGACTTCCATTCCAAACAAATTATCTCTCTAAAAGCTCAATGGCGCTCCTTCTCATCTGAGCGTTGTAGTTCGCTCGCAGTGCACTTGACGTCCAAACATGGGGTATTTCCATACTCAGAAGAAATGGGGTTACAAATTTTGGGGGGCATTTTCTCCTATTACCCTTTGTAAAAAAGTAAAATTTGGGGAAAAACCAGCATTTTAGTGGAAAAATATTTTTTTTTCATTTACACATCCGACTTTAACAAAAAGTTGTCAAACACCTGTGGGGTGTTAAGGCTCACCGTACCCCTTGTTACGTTCCTTGAGGGGTGTCGTTTCCATAATAGTGTGCAATGTGGGGGTTTTTGCTGTTCTGGCACCATAGGGGCTTCCTAAATGGGACATGCCCCCCAAAAACCATTTCAGAAAAACTCACTCTCCTAAATCCCATTGTTGCTCCTTCGCTTCTGAGCCCTCTAGTGCACCCGCCGAACACTTGACATACACATATGAGGTATTTTCTTACTCAAGAGAAATTGGGTTACAAATTTTGAGAGGATTTTTTTCCTTTTACCCCTTGTAAAAATTCAAAAATTGGGTCTACAAAAACATGCCAGTGTAAAAAATGAAGATTTTGAATTTTCTCCTTCACTTTGCTGCTATTCCTGTGAAACACCTAAAGGGTTAAAACACTGACTGAATGTCATTTTGAATACTTTGAGGGGTGCAGTTTCTATAATGGGGTCATTTATCAGGTATTTCTAACCAGAAGACCCTTCAAATCCACTTCAAACCTGAACTGGTCCCTGAAAAATTCCGATTTTGAAAATTTGGCGAAAAATTGGAAAATTGTTGCTGAACTTTGAAGCCCTCTGGTGTCTTCCAAAAGTAAAAACTCAACAATTTTATGATGCAAACATAAAGTAGACATATTGTATATGTGAATCAATATATAATTTATTTGGAATATCCATATTCCTTATAAGCAGAGAGCTTCAAAGTTAGAAAAATGCTAAATTTTCAAATTTTTCATGAAATTTTTGAATTTTTCACCAAGAAAGGATGCAAGTATCGCCGAAAATTTACCACTAACATAAAGTAGAATATGTCACGAAAAAACAATCTCGGAATCAAATTTATAAGTAAAAGCATTCCAGAGTTATTAATGCTTAAAGTGACAGTGGTCAACTTGCATAGCCTCCACGGCGGAAGGCACAGGAACAGATTGCAGTGGACCAGAGGAGAGAGGAGCCGGGGAGAGAAACCACCTCGTGCAAACAAAGTCCATATCCTGGCGGAGCTCCTGACGCCTTTCGGAAAAACGCATGTCAATGCGGGTGGCAAGATGAATAAGTTCATGCAGATTAGCAGGAATTTCTCGTGCGGCCAGCACATCTTTAATGTTACTGGATAGGCCTTTTTTAAAGGTCGCGCAGAGGGCCTCTTTATTCCAGGACAATTCGGAGGCGAGAGTACGGAATTGGATGGCGTACTCGCCAACAGAAGAATTACCCTGGACCAGGTTCAGCAGGGCAGTCTCGGCAGAAGAGGCTCGGGCAGGTTCCTCAAAGACACTTCCAATTTCCGTGAAGAAGGAGTGTACAGAGGCTCTGACAGGATCATTGCGGTCCCAGAGCGGTGTGGCCCATGACAGGGCTTTCCCAGACAGAAGGCTGACTACGAAAGCCACCTTTGACCTTTCAGTTGGAAACTGGTCCGACATCATCTCCAAATGCAGGGAACATTGCGAAAGAAAACCACGGCAAAATTTAGAGTCCCCATCAAATTTATCCGACAAAGATAATCGGAGGCTGGATGCGGCCACTCGCTGCGGAGGAGGTGCAGGAGCTGGCGGAGGAGATGATTGTTGAAGCTGTGGTAGTAGCTGCTGTAGCATCACGGTCAGTTGAGACAGCTGGTGGCCTTGTTGCGACTGCTGGGCGACCACTGTGGTGAGGTCGGCGACAACTGGCAGCGGGACCTCAGCGGGATCCATGGCCGGATCTACTGTCACGGTTCGGCTGGCTGGAGGTGGATCCTCTGTGCCAGAGAGGGATTGGCGTGGACTGTGTCGGTGGACCGGTTCTAAGTTGCTACTGGTATTCACCAGAGCCCGCCGCAAAGCGGGATGGTATTGCAGCGGCGGTAGCAACCAGGTAGCATCCACCGGCAACGGCTCAACCTCTATGACTGCTGAGATAAGCGCGGTACAAGGGAGTAGACAAGAGCAAGGTCGGACATAGCAGAAGGTCAGGGCAGGCAGCAAGGATCGTAGTCAGGGGCAACGGCAGGAGGTCAGGAACACAGGCTAGGAACACACAAGGAAACGCTTTCACTGGCACAATGGCAACAAGATCCGGCGAGGGAGTGCAGGGGAAGTGAGGTATAAGTAGGGAGTGCACAGGTGAAGGTACTGATTAAAACCTGCTGCGCCAATCAGTGGCGCACCGGCCCTTTAAATCGCAAAGACCCGGCACGTGCGCGCCCTAAGGAGCGGGGCCGCGCGCGCCGGGACAGCACAGACGGGGAACGGGTCTGGTAGGGGAATCGAGATGCGCATCGCGAGCAGGCGCGTCCCGCATCGCGAATCGCATCCCGGCTGGGAGCAATATCGCAGCGCACCAGGTCTGACCGGGGCGCTGTGAATAAGAGAACTGTTACGCCGAGCGCTCCGGGTCCCCGCTCCTCCCCGGAGCGCTCGCTACACTCTCCTCACTGCAGCGCTCCGGTCAGATCCACTGACCCGGGGCGCTGCGATACCGCCTCCAGCCGGGATGCGATTCGCGATGCGGGTAGCGCCCGCTCGCGATGCGCACCCCGGCTCCCGTACCTGACTCGCTCTCCGTCGGTCCTGTCCCGGCGCGCGCGGCCCCGCTCCCTAGGGCGCGCGCGTGCCGGGTCTTTGCGATTTAAAGGGCCACTGCGCTGCTGATTGGCGCAGTGGTTCCTATTAGTGTGTTCACCTGTGCACTTCCCTATATCACCTCACTTCCCCTGCACTTCCTTGCCGGATCTTGTTGCCATCGTGCCAGTGAAAGCGTTTCCTTGTGTGTTCCTAGCCTGTGTTCCAGACCTCCTGCCGTTGCCCCTGACTACGATCCTTGCTGCCTGCCCCGACCTTCTGCTACGTCCGACCTTGCTTCTGTCTACTCCCTTGTACCGCGCCTATCTTCAGCAGCCAGAGAGGTTGAGCCGTTGCTAGTGGATACGACCTGGTCACTACCGCCGCAGCAAGACCATCCCGCTTTGCGGCGGGCTCTGGTGAAAACCAGTAGTGACTTAGAACCGATCCACTAGCACGGTCCACGCCAATCCCTCTCTGGCACAGAGGATCCACTACCTGCCAGCCGGCATCGTGACAGTAGATCCGGCCATGGATCCCGCTGAAGTTCCTCTGCCAGTTGTCGCTGACCTCACCACGGTGGTCGCCCAGCAGTCACAACAGATTGCGCAACAAGGCCAACAGCTGTCTCAACTGACCGTTATGCTACAGCAGCTACTACCACAGCTTCAGCAATCATCTCCTCCGCCAGCTCCTGCACCTCCTCCGCAGCGAGTGGCCGCTTCTGGTCTACGACTATCCTTGCCGGATAAATTTGATGGGGACTCTAAGTTTTGCCGTGGCTTTCTTTCCCAATGTTCCCTGCACTTGGAGATGATGTCGGACCAGTTTCCCACTGAAAGGTCTAAGGTGGCTTTCGTAGTCAGCCTTCTGTCTGGAAAAGCCCTGTCTTGGGCCACACCGCTCTGGGACCGCAATGACCCCGTCACTGCCTCTGTACACTCCTTCTTCTCGGAAATTCGAAGTGTCTTTGAGGAACCTGCCCGAGCCTCTTCTGCTGAGACTGCCCTGTTGAACCTGGTCCAGGGTAATTCTTCCGTTGGCGAGTATGCCGTACAATTCCGTACTCTTGCTTCAGAATTATCCTGGAATAATGAGGCCCTCTGCGCGACCTTTAAAAAAGGCCTATCCAGCAACATTAAAGATGTTCTGGCCGCACGAGAAATCCCTGCTAACCTACATGAACTCATTCACCTAGCCACTCGCATTGACATGCGTTTTTCCGAAAGGCGTCAGGAGCTCCGCCAGGATATGGACTCTGTTCGCACGAGGCGTTTCTTCTCCCCGGCTCCTCTCTCCTCTGGTCCCCTGCAATCTGTGCCTGTGCCTCCCGCCGTGGAGGCTATGCAGGTCGACCGGTCTCGCCTGACACCTCAAGAGAGGACACGACGCCGCATGGAGAATCTCTGCCTGTACTGTGCCAGTACCGAACACTTCCTGAAGGATTGTCCTATCCGTCCTCCCCGCCTGGAAAGACGTACGCTGACTCCGCACAAAGGTGAGACAGTCCTTGATGTCTACTCTGCTTCTCCACGTCTTACTGTGCCTGTGCGGATATCTGCCTCTGCCTTCTCCTTCTCTACTATGGCCTTCTTGGACTCCGGATCTGCAGGAAATTTTATTTTGGCCTCTCTCGTCAACAGGTTCAACATCCCGGTGACCAGTCTCGCCAGACCCCTCTACATCAATTGTGTAAACAATGAAAGATTGGACTGTACCATACGTTTCCGCACGGAGCCCCTTCTAATGTGCATCGGATCTCATCACGAGAAGATTGAACTTTTGGTCCTCCCCAATTGCACTTCTGAAATTCTCCTTGGACTTCCCTGGCTTCAACTTCATTCCCCAACCCTGGATTGGTCCACTGGGGAGATCAAGAGTTGGGGGCCCTCTTGTTCCAAGGACTGCCTAAAACCGGTTCCCAGTAACCCTTGCCGTGACTCTGTGGTTCCTCCTGTAACCGGTCTCCCTAAGGCCTATATGGACTTTGCGGATGTTTTTTGCAAAAAACAAGCTGAGACTCTACCTCCTCACAGGCCTTATGATTGTCCTATCGACCTCCTCCCGGGCACTACTCCACCCCGGGGCAGAATTTATCCTCTGTCCGCCCCAGAGACTCTTGCCATGTCTGAATACGTCCAGGAAAATTTAAAAAAGGGCTTTATCCGTAAATCCTCCTCTCCTGCCGGAGCCGGATTTTTCTTTGTGTCCAAAAAGGATGGCTCTCTACGTCCTTGCATTGACTACCGCGGTCTTAATAAAATCACGGTTAAGAACCGCTACCCCCTACCCCTCATCTCTGAACTCTTTGATCGCCTCCAAGGTGCCCACATCTTTACCAAACTGGACTTAAGAGGTGCTTATAATCTCATCCGCATCAGAGAGGGGGATGAATGGAAAACGGCATTTAACACTAGAGATGGACACTTTGAGTATCTGGTCATGCCCTTTGGCCTGTGCAACGCCCCTGCCGTCTTCCAAGACTTTGTTAATGAAATTTTTCGTGATCTCTTATACTCCTGTGTTGTTGTATATCTGGACGATATCCTGATTTTTTCTGCCAATCTAGAAGAACACCGCCAGCATGTCCGTATGGTTCTTCAGAGACTTCGTGACAATCAACTCTATGCCAAAATAGAGAAATGTCTGTTTGAATGCCAATCTCTTCCTTTCCTAGGATACTTGGTCTCTGGCCAGGGACTACAAATGGATCCAGACAAACTCTCTGCCGTCTTAGATTGGCCACGCCCCTCCGGACTCCGTGCTATCCAACGTTTTTTGGGGTTCGCCAATTATTACAGGCAATTTATTCCACATTTTTCTACCGTTGTGGCTCCTATCGTGGCTTTAACCAAAAAAAATGCCGATCCCAAGTCTTGGCCTCCTCAAGCGGAAGACGCCTTTAAACGGCTCAAGTCTGCCTTTTCTTCGGCTCCTGTGCTCTCCAGACCTGACCCATCTAAACCCTTCCTATTGGAGGTTGATGCCTCCTCAGTGGGAGCTGGAGCTGTCCTTCTACAAAAAAATTCTTCCGGGCATGCTGTTACTTGTGGTTTTTTTTCTAGGACCTTCTCTCCGGCGGAGAGGAACTACTCCATCGGGGATCGAGAGCTTCTAGCCATTAAATTAGCACTTGAGGAATGGAGGCATCTGCTGGAGGGATCAAGATTTCCAGTTATTATTTACACCGATCACAAGAACCTCTCCTACCTCCAGTCTGCCCAACGGCTGAATCCTCGCCAGGCCAGGTGGTCTCTGTTCTTTGCCCGATTTAATTTTGAAATTCACTTTCGGCCTGCCGATAAGAACATTAGGGCCGATGCTCTCTCTCGTTCCTCGGATGCTTCTGAAGTTGAACTCTCTCCGCAACACATCATTCCTCCTGACTGCCTGATTTCCACTTCTCCAGCCTCCATCAGGCAAACTCCTCCAGGAAAGACCTTCGTTTCTCCACGCCAACGCCTCGGAATCCTCAAATGGGGTCACTCCTCCCATCTCGCAGGTCATGCGGGCGTCAAGAAATCTGTGCAACTCATCTCTCGCTTCTATTGGTGGCCGACTCTGGAGACGGATGTTGTGGACTTTGTGCGAGCCTGCACTATCTGTGCCCGGGATAAGACTCCTCGCCAGAAGCCCGCTGGTTTTCTTCATCCTCTGCCTGTCCCCGAACAGCCTTGGTCTCTGATTGGTATGGATTTTATTACTGACTTACCCCCTTCCCGTGGCAACACTGTTATTTGGGTGGTCGTTGATCGATTCTCCAAAATGGCACATTTCATCCCTCTTCCTGGTCTTCCTTCAGCGCCTCAGTTGGCTAAACAATTTTTTGTACACATTTTTCGTCTTCACGGGTTGCCTACGCAGATCGTATCGGATAGAGGCGTCCAATTCGTGTCTAAATTCTGGAGGGCTCTCTGTAAACAACTCAAGATTAAATTAAATTTTTCTTCTGCATATCATCCTCAATCCAATGGACAAGTAGAAAGAATTAACCAGGTCTTGGGTGATTATTTACGACATTTTGTTTCCTCCCGCCAGGATGACTGGGCAGATCTTATACCATGGGCCGAATTCTCGTATAACTTCAGAGTCTCTGAATCTTCCTCCAAATCCCCATTTTTCGTGGTGTACGGCCGTCACCCTCTTCCCCCCCTCCCTACCCCCTTGCCCTCTGGTCTGCCCGCTGTGGATGAAATTTCTCGTGATCTTTCCATCATATGGAGAGAGACCCAAAATTCTCTCTTACAGGCTTCATCACGCATGAAGAAGTTCGCGGATAAGAAAAGAAGAGCTCCTCCCATTTTTTCCCCTGGAGACAAGGTATGGCTCTCCGCTAAATATGTCCGCTTCCGTGTCCCTAGCTACAAGTTGGGACCACGCTATCTTGGTCCTTTCAAAATTTTGTGCCAGATTAATCCTGTCTCTTACAAACTTCTTCTTCCTCCTTCTCTTCGTATTCCTAATGCCTTTCACGTTTCTCTTCTTAAACCACTTATCATCAACCGTTTCTCTCCCAAATCTGTTCCCCCCACTCCTGTTTCCGGCTCCTCGGACATCTTCTCCGTCAAAGAGATTCTGGCATCCAAAAAGGTCAGAGGGAAAACTTTTTTTTTAGTGGATTGGGAGGGTTGTGGTCCAGAAGAGAGATCCTGGGAACCTGAGGACAATATCCTAGACAAAAGTCTGCTCCTCAGGTTCTCAGGCTCTAAGAAGAGGGGGAGACCCAAGGGGGGGGGTACTCTTACGCCGAGCGCTCCGGGTCCCCGCTCCTCCCCGGAGCGCTCGCTACACTCTCCTCACTGCAGCGCTCCGGTCAGATCCACTGACCCGGGGCGCTGCGATACCGCCTCCAGCCGGGATGCGATTCGCGATGCGGGTAGCGCCCGCTCGCGATGCGCACCCCGGCTCCCGTACCTGACTCGCTCTCCGTCGGTCCTGTCCCGGCGCGCGCGGCCCCGCTCCCTAGGGCGCGCGCGCGCCGGGTCTTTGCGATTTAAAGGGCCACTGCGCCGCTGATTGGCGCAGTGGTTCCTATTAGTGTGTTCACCTGTGCACTTCCCTATATCACCTCACTTCCCCTGCACTTCCTTGCCGGATCTTGTTGCCATCGTGCCAGTGAAAGCGTTTCCTTGTGTGTTCCTAGCCTGTGTTCCAGACCTCCTGCCGTTGCCCCTGACTACGATCCTTGCTGCCTGCCCCGACCTTCTGCTACGTCCGACCTTGCTTCTGTCTACTCCCTTGTACCGCGCCTATCTTCAGCAGCCAGAGAGGTTGAGCCGTTGCTAGTGGATACGACCTGGTCACTACCGCCGCAGCAAGACCATCCCGCTTTGCGGCGGGCTCTGGTGAAAACCAGTAGTGACTTAGAACCGATCCACTAGCACGGTCCACGCCAATCCCTCTCTGGCACAGAGGATCCACTAACTGCCAGCCGGCATCGTGACAAGAACGCTGTGAGCGCTCCGGGGAGGAGCGGGGACTCTGATGCTTCTGGCCTTGGGCCTTTAATTTTCGGATGTTTAGCAGTAGCTAAATATATGCTTAATGCAAATGTCAACATTGATCTTTAAATGTAAGGGGTTATGAAACCCTCTTGGGTACTGCGAATGCCTGCTCCATACTCATTCTGTGTCTTTCAGGAACTACTTGCCTCCCTGCACCCAGGCCTTGGGCCTTCAATTTTTGGATGTTTAGCAGTAGCTAAATACATGTTTAATGCAAATTTCAACATTCATCTTTAAATGTAAGGGGTTGGTTAGGAAACCCTCTTGGGTACTGCGATTGCCTGCTCCTGGCTCATCCTGTATCTTTCAGGAACTACTTGCCTGACTGATGCTACTGGCTTTGGACCTTTCATTCCTGGATGTTTTGCAGTAGCTAAATACATGCTTAATGCAAATTTCAACATTGATCTTTAAATGTAAGGGGTTGGTTATGAAACCCTCTTGGGTACTGTTCCCAACTGCTCCTGACTCATTCTATGTCTTTCAGGAAATAATTGCCTCCCTGATGCCTCAGGCCTTGGGCCTTTTTTTGGAAGTTTAGCAGTAGCTAATACATGCTTAATGCAAATTTCAACTATGATCTTTAAATTCTCGGCGCTCTGCTAGGGCCTTCTCCTACCCACCGGGGCCGATCCGAGGACCTCACTAAACCATCGAATCGGTAGTAGAGACATGCGGTGTGTACAAAGGGCAGGGACTTAATGAACCCGAGCTTATGACCAGCGCTTAGTTGTGATTCTTCTTTCCTGGCAAATAATTGCAATCCCTGATCCCTATCGCGAACGGGGTTCAGCGGGTTACCCGCACCCGTCGGTGAAAGATAGACACACGCTGGTCCGTTCAGTGTAGCGTGTGTGCAGCCCCGGACATCTGAGGGCATAACACACCTGTTATTGCTCGATCTCGCGAGTGATCGTGCAATGTAAAGGGTTATTAAAGCCTCTTGGGTACTGCTGATGCCTACTCCTGACTGCTCCTGTGTCTTTCAGAAACTACTTGACTTCATGATGCTTCTGGGCTTGGGCCTTTCATTTTAGGATTTTTGAAATAAATACATACATGCTTAATTTAAATTTCAACATTTATGGTGCAATGTATGGGGTTATTAAACACTCTTGGGTAGTGTTTTTTTTTTCAAATTTTCTGATAATTATCACAGTAATAAACTTGACTTTTCCACAATAATAACCATTACACCATTGAACGATTGTTGCGTGTGATTTTTTAAGTAAAATGTTCAAAAATAAATATGCAGAGGGATGAACTCTGCTTCTTTCTTTCATAAAAAAATTATTTTATAGAAGAATGTCTTTTGGTGGTCCACCGTCCTGCATTATAGAGTCTTCTGGACTCTTGGATATGCGCTTGTTCTTAAACAAAGGTACAAAAAACAAAAATGGCCGGTCAGGGCTATGGAGACGTTGCGCCTACCTCTTACGGCCACATGAGCCCTATGGGTGCTTGTGAGATTAGGTCCTTTGTACCCACACGGCGGGGTCCGGGAAACAAATTTTGATTTAAATAAAAAAACAAAAAATATCACACATTTCAATGGTCTCCTCATGCTGCAGCCAATTCCAGGCTGCGTCATTCTGGTAATATATAGAGAGCACACGCTGTCCTAAATTTTCGTTAAAATTTTTCGTCAAAAATGTTTGTCTTTTTTATTAGGGTTTGTGAAGCTTTGGTGCATACTCATGCATCAGCCAACTCCAGCCTGTGTCATTCAGGCAATTTATGGTTTACTGATGGCGCTGCTGGGCCTGGGTCTGGGAATTTCAAATTTTCTCATAGGTAGCACCCGCTATCCAAAAGTCTTCTTCATAAATTTCTACAATTGTTGTGTTTTTTTGGAGGGATTGTGAAGCCCTAGTGTGTATTCATGCATCAGCCAACTCCAGACAGTGTCATTCAGGCAATATATAGGTAGCACCCGCTGTCCTAAATATTCTTAAAATTATTTTTTAAATGGTTGTTTTTTCTTTGGGATTCTGAAGCCCTGGTGTGTACTCAATGCTGCTTCCTGCTACACTCTGTCAGTCCGTTGGTCCTGCGACAGTGTGCCACTCTGCCTCCACATCCTCCACTGTGTCTTAAGCCTCCACTGCCCGGACAAGTCTCAGTGGCCCTTCAGCATACCATGTGTGAAGGTCATGGCGGTGTCATGCTGTTCTTCACATGGTTTGCCTTGTCGAGAAGTCTTGGAAACTATGGCCGGTCAGGGCAATGGAGATGTTGCGCCTAAATCTCACGGCCACATGAGCCCTGTGGGGGCTTGTTGGATTTGGTCCTTTGGACCCACACGCTGGGGTCCGGGACATGCAAAGGTTGTTTTAAATTTAAAATCAAAAAATGATAAGGCTGCTGGGCCTGGGTCTGGGAATTTCTAATTTTCTCATGGGTAGCACCTGCTATCCAAAATCCAAAATTGTGGTGTTTTTTTGGAGGGATTGTGAAGCCCTGGTGTGTACTCGTGCATCAGCCAACTCCAGGCTGTGTCATTCAGGCAATATATGGGTTACAGAAGCTGCTGTGTGGCCTGGGTCTGGTAATTTCAAATTTTCTCATGGGTAGCACCCACTATCCAAAATCTTTTTCAAAAATTTCTAAAATTGTGGTGTTTTGGGGGGGGGGGGGGGGATTGTGAAGCCCTGCTGTGTACTCGTGAATCAGCCAACTCCAGGATGTGTCATTCAGGCAATATATGCTTTACTGATGTTGCTGTGGGGGCTTGTTGGATTTGGTCCTTCGTACCCACACGATTGGGTCCGGGACATTCAAAATTTGTTTTCATTTTCAAATAAAAAAATAATGGCGCTGCTGGGCCTGGGTCTGGTAATTTCAAATTTTCTCATAGGTAGCACCCGCTATCCAAAATCTTTTAAAAAAATTTCTAAAATTGTGGTGTTTTTTGGGGGGGATTGTGAAGCCCTGGTGTGAACTCATGCATCAGCCAATTCCAGGCTGTGTCATTCAGGCAATATATGGGTTACTTATGCCGCTGTGGGGCCTGAGTCTGGGAATTCCAAATTTTCTCATAGGTAGCCCCCGCTACCCAAAATCTTCGGTTTAAATTTCTTAATTCATCTTTTAATCTTAGGGATTGTGAAGGCCTAGTGCCTACTCATGCTTCTAGCAACTCCGGGCTGTGCCATTCATCCACTATATGGTCTCCTCATGCTACCAACACCTCCATGCTGTGTCATTCAGCCACTATATGGTGTCCTCATGTTGTCAACACCTCCACGCTGTGCCATTCAGCCATTATATGGTCTCCTCATGCTTCAGCCTCATCCAAGCTGTGTCATTCAGCCACTATATGGTCTCCTCATGCTGCCAACACCTACACGCTGTGCCATTCAGCCACTATATGGTCTCCTCATGCTGCCAACACCTCCACACTATGCCATTCAGCCACTATATGGTGTCCTCATGCTGCCAACACCTCCACGCTATGCCATTCAGCCACTATATGATCTCCTCATGCTGCCAACACCTCCACGCTGTGTCATTCAGCCACTATATGGTGTCCTCATGCTTCAGCCTCATCCAAGCTGTGTGCTGCCAACACCTCCACGCTGTGCCATTCAGCCACTATATGGTCTCCTCATGCTGCCAACCCCTCCACACTGTGCCATTCAGCCACTATATGGTGTCCTCATGCTGCCAACACCTCCACGCTGTGTCATTCAGCCACTATATGGTGTCATCATGCTTCAGCCTCATCCAAGCTGTGTCATTCAGCCACTATATGGTGTCCTCATGCTGCCAACACCTCCACGCTGTGTCATTCAGCCACTTTATGGTGTCTTCATGCTTCAGCCTCATCCAAGCTGTGTGCTGCCAACACCTCCACGCTGTGGCATTCAGTCACTATATGGTCTCCTGACACTGATGCCACCACCAAGCTCTGTAATTGTGCTGCTGTGCGTCAGTGATTCTAAAAGCGATGCCGGTAATCAGCATGTTATTCTGAATAACAGTATTATTTCACTAACCCAGCACACTCCATATGCGTTTTTGAACACAGCAAAGTGTTCTATACCCCTATAGAGGCTGTATGTAGGCTAGAAATAGCCTTTTTTTAATATAGATTTGCCGCGAAAGAATTCGGAATGAAACAAACTTTATGGGAAAATTCAGCAAATCGTTCCGAATTGAATTTTTGAAAAGTTCGCTCATCTCTAGTCTTGAGGACACAGCCATGTTTCATTTTTGCATTTTTCTTTTCCTTTCCAGCCTTTTGAGAGGCATAACTCTTTTATTTTTCTATCCACAGATCTATATAAAGGGATTTTTTTTTTTGCACAAACAATTGTACTTTGCACTGACATCTTTTATTTAAAATGTTTAATTTTTTTTATTTTTTTGCAATGCATGTTCTCTTTATTCTGTTGGTCAATACTATTAAAAAGATAATCAAACACTAGAAAATAGTCAACGAAAAGAATCACACTCACCAGATGTGAAATCCCAGAGTAGCAGATGTTTATTCCAAAAAGTCATGGGAGCAGCATACATAGGGATAATATTTCCATAGAGCGGGGAGTGAGAGCAGCCGCTCTCAGACGTATGGACACACCATGGGTGTGTTCCTGGGTTTTATAGTGGCTGCTCTCACTCCCCGCTCAATGGAAATATTATCCCTATGTTTGCTGCTCCATGTCTTTTTGGAATAAACATCCGCTACTCCGGGATTTCACATGTGGTGAGTGCGATTCTTTTCGTTGACTGTTTTCTAGTGTTGGATTATACATATTCCTTACTACTATTGAAGCCGCACCCCCTTTGATCCCACTTCAGCACGTTGTTACACCGGCAGATAATTATCCTGCAGTGCCTGACAGCTATCCCCACTCTCTCTTGCAATTGTGTACTATTAAAAAGATACCCATGGTTATTGTATGTCACTATACTACTAAAAAACCGTAAACCATTTTGTAAGAAAATGAGTATGCTCAAAACTACCCTATTATGATCCCTATATCAATTTTAACTTTACTTTTTTAAAGTTCATGTCGTTCACCATATGGGATCATTACTGTTATATTTTGATAGATCTGACATTTAGGCACATGTCAATACCAAATAAGTTTACTAATTATATTGTTTTATATTTGGATTAAATAAAAAAAGGGGCATTTACATTTTTTATGGGGGAGGGGCCCATTCACTTTTAAAAATGTACCATTTATTTTACATTTATGTCCCAATAGAGGACAATTTATAGTAATTGTAAGATTGCTAATGCTGTTCAGTGCTATGCAGAGTCGGCAATCTACTTCTGTTGTCTGGAAGAAGGCAGACCAGAGAAGAAGACCCCATAAGAGCATGTAGAGAGAGGTGAGGGGAAGTCCAGCTGCAATGTCGGCTCATCGCCTCATCATGGTCATGCCGCTTCATCTGAAGGGTTACTGACGGGCATCAGCATGATTGCCAGATATCAGACCATATAAGTAGATCCCTGGAGCGCCCATGGAGCAAGTAAGGAGAGCTACTCCTTAACTAATCAGACCCCTGCAATTGTGCTACGGGTGATCCAATAAGTCTCACATAGCCTGCAACTACTTTAGTCACAGGGCAAATGGGTTACCTACTTGTTAAACATTGCCATCATGGAATAATGTTACAGCTTAGTATACCTTGCATAGCTTAATTTGTAAACTTAAAAACAAAAAATGGTTCAGTCACATAACATGCAAAACAAATTTTATTCAGCTAACCCTCTATTTTGCAGCAATTTGCAGCAATTTCCACTGCAGATGTTTCTGCCACAGAAATTTGATTCTGGAGTCTCAGAAGGAATAGACATGTCAATTGTTTCTGCGGACTCCACCCGAAAAGACATTGTCGTCTATGAGATGGCAGATTTCCGAATCTGTAGTTGGGAAAGTTTGCATTGAAATTATCCTTTGAACATAGCATTACTGTCTTTCCTGTTATCCTGATGTTTGTATCCTGCACTATTTTAAAGAAACTGATCTGCGCTGGACCTTTAATGTTTTAAGTCACATAAACATGATAGTAGCACCAACATATTCCATAATAATGAAGGTAGGCTAGTTGTCAATTAAAACAAGAAGAGTGGGGGCCCTGCTTCCAAATGCTTCCAATCTAAAGGGCATTTGGTATTTGAAACATGTCAACATTTTTTGATTGGTCGGGGTCTGGGTGTTCAGACTACCACCAATCACTAGAACAAGCTGAAAAAAGTGATTTGCCCACCTTGCATTGGCTCCATAGACTTACTATATAATCAGTCTCTTGCAACAGGAATGTTTGCGCCTGCGGTCTGGGGGTGTTCATTTTCTGGTGCATGCTGATTGGTCCCCGCTCACGCGTTACCAGTTTCCAGCTGCCTTTAAAAAGTAAAATAGAAGGGGATTGGAGAGGCTCTTACCATTCTGTTAACCAGTGGTAAGTCTGGGAGAATAGATCTTAGCCCTGTGCTTGTTCCAGCTTGTTCTAAGGATCTGTTGGGGGTCTGCACACTAAGACCCTGACCTCAGACATAAAGTTTTTTTTATTTTTTTTTAAATAACATGGAAACAGTCAAGCAGTGATACTGTCCTCTCGTTTGTTCTAAAATGTATTTAAATAGTGAAACAGTTAAAAACAAATATTAGGAACATTTGAAAAGGTGTGAAATGACCCCTGAGTTGCATGGCAAGTTACGAGCTAGGTTGCACAAACAGTGCCGTGACTTTCCCTGCACAGAGGTCTACCATTTCCTAGAGATACATAATTATTATATTTCTTTATCCATAGCACCCCCCTCCCTTAATCATATATTCCATTTTTCACTTTTTGATTAAACTTTTCTCATATTTGATATTTTTCTTTTTTTTCCAACTTTTTTTTAAACTTTTTAAACTTTTATTCATTTATGTTTTCTTTTTATTTCATTTAATCTTATTCTATTTTCATTTTATTGTCTCTATGCACATCATTATTATTATGGGATACCATTCAACATGGTGCATAGTACCATACCTTTATTATTTATACAAGAACTTTTTGCATCACTTACTGTACCTGAAGACCGATATCAGTTGGCACATACTATAGCACCGATAACCATTTTTCCATAGGATTTAAGTGACTTCTGTAATGTCCGTTTATTTGTGTTTTGTATTTTCAGAGTTAAAGGGGTACTGCAGTGGAAAACATTTCTTTAAATCAACTGGTGGCAGAAAGTTATACAGATTTGTAAATGATATCTATTTAAAATTCTTAATCCTTCCAGTACTTATGAGCTGCTGTATGCTGCAGAGGAAGTTATTTTCTCTTTGAATTTCCTGACCACAGTGCTCTCTCCTGACACCTCTGTCCATTTTAGCAACTGTCCGGAGCAGAATGGGTTTGCTATGGGGATTTGCTCCCACTCTTGACAGTTCATGTTCAGTTCAAGAAAACGGACAGAGGTGTCAGCAAAGAGCACTGTGGTCAGACAGAAAGGAAATTCAAAAATAAAAGAACTTCCTTTGGAACATACAGAAGCTGATAAGTCCTGGAAAGGTTAAGATATTTAAATAGAAGTAATTTACAAATCTGTTTAACTTTCTGGCACCAGTTGGTTGAAAAAGTCTTCCAGTGGAGCACCCCTTTAATGCTTCCAAACTATGGGATCCCGGGTGGGATTGTTTAGACCCTAGCTCTGCTGGAACTCTCGGTGGTATTTTAGACCTGTACTCTGACCATTTCTTGTTTATTATGCACCTCAGCTTTGTCTGTCTAAGCAAATTTCAAGTTTTAACCATGGTTTGCTGTCCTGTTTGACATATGGATTCTATCTTGCCTCATTTGAGTACTTTGTTTTTAGTATTGTTGTATTGTTCATTCTGCTTTGTGTTTCCTTAGTCCGTAATCACACTGACCCTCATTTACTATTGCAAACCCGACATGTTTTGTCGGGTTGTGCACCAGAAATTCTGTCTGCGCCAGAATGTGTGCCAGAATTTGCACCAGAATTGAAAAAAACCCTGACTAACCCTCCATTTTGCTAATAAAACCCGAAAAAGGGGTGTGGCCGCCGGGAAAAGGTGGCATGGTCTCTGAAAAGGAGCGTGTTCCCGACATTTTCACAAAAAAACCAACATATTTACTAATGTTTCCACGTAAAATGGGGTGGATTTGAGCTGAGGAAAACCCGACAGATCAGAGCATTTGTAAAAAAAAAAAAAAAGCAAAATGTAGGGAAAGTAGTAAATACCATGGAAAATAAATTGTAGGGAATTAAAACCCACAAAGAAACCTACACAACACTCTTAGTAAGCTGTGCGTTTTGTTAGTCCTGCTTTGAACTCGTCTGATCCTGGATCTCCTAGGATAGTATTCCTGATCCTTGTGCTCTCGCAGGAAGTTAGTGTTGGGTCTTTACTCATGTTTTCTTGTATTTAGGATTTTTTTCCTCCTAGGCTAGTATCCTGATCAGTCGATAGAGAGCTCTCCCTGGCTAGGAGTCTATTTGGTTTTGCTATTGATGTCCCTCCATGTTTGGAGTGGGTTGTCTAGTGTATTCCTTGTTCTGAGTCCAGTGTGAACAGTGCTCTTGATCTCCTGACCTGTTAGAATGCTATTTCCTGCCTTGTTTGTATTTATATATCTGTTTGTTCGTTATTGTATTTCTGTTATGTTCCTGACTTGTTCCCTGACTTTGTACAGTTCCGCTTGTTTTGTTGACTTTGATGCCCATGCACTTTTGTGCAGGAAGGGTCTTGCGCTCAATTGTCGGTCCATCGTTTAGGGTGGATGGGCAAGTAGGCAGGGAAAGGGTTTTTTAGGGACAGCTTAGGGCTCACTACTCCCTGCAACCCCCCGTTCATGACAACTTCTATACATATCCATTAGATACATTGGATTTTTTTTTTTACATGAGAATTACCTAGAACACAGTTTATATTATATTTTATTTGTGTATACATTACATTTTTAATAATTTTTTTTTTCATAGAGCGGCTGCAAGGGCCCTGCAGCTAACCCTGTGTATTAATTTATTTCTACTACAGCAATCAGACATTATCATAGTCTGTCTACATTTCCAGACAATCTTTATTTCATTTTATTTATTTTTTTTCCTTCCATTTTGCTTCATTTCTTTTCACTCTATTTCAAATATTTACACTAGTTTTTTCTATCTCTATCACTACTCACTATTCTTATTTGGTTCTTCTCTCATTTTTGCTCAGCTACCTATATTTTCTAAATATAAGGGACACTTACAAGTTTTTTTTTTATTATATATGTTTCATATAATGCAAAATAGCTGTGTTCTCATCAGAGCCTAATTTCTTCAAGGGGAAAAAATGAGAAATGACATATACACTATGAAATTTTAGGTTTAAGAAATGCTAGATGCTGCCAAGACATAAAATTGGCCGGCTGACACAACATGGTATAACACAATGACCAATTTAGTAAATTTGATATCAATCCTGAAAGATCAATTTCAAAATGTATGTGGCTACCAAAACATATTTGAAAATGTATTAAAATTCAATTATATCATTACATAGATGCCAATTCTTTCACACCACGTGGACAATCATGACTACTAGATTAAAGCCAAACTAATTTTCTTTTTGTACTT
Organism: Hyla sarda; assembly: GCF_029499605.1. Classification (NCBI taxonomy): domain Eukaryota; kingdom Metazoa; phylum Chordata; class Amphibia; order Anura; family Hylidae; genus Hyla; species Hyla sarda. The sequence goes on from NC_079190.1 coordinate 414,672,009, forward strand.
TAATACAGCCTTGTTTATTCAACCACAACAAGCATGAAATGAAAGGAGTCTACTTGCAAATCCGCTAACATATTTTACAATGGCACTTCTCAATTCAATACAGTTTTTCAACAAATGTTATTAGAAACAACATTTCTGATTTATTTAATCTGCAATAAGCTTTGCTGAATACATAGTTTTATTATCCTTTTGTGTTCAAAGCAGTACTTTAGAGGCATTTAAATGCTACAAGTTTGAAAGGCTGAATAATTAGAACTATAATCTTTAGGAAGAATTATGTTTTATACCTATAGACCCACAATAATGTCTGAATTAACCTGAACGAATTCTAACATCTCTTTTGTTTTGAAAAGAGCCACACACTTTCGCAAGAACACACTGAATGAATTAAGGCCCACTGAGGCATTAATTGTTATACAGTAAAAATATATTTAGAAAATAACAGTGGCCTATGCGATGGTCTTTGGTTACAATAAGTTAATTTTACATTGACCATATATGTAAAATAATAACATGAAACTACATTTAACTTACTGTGTTGCTGACAAAGCTGATCAAAGGCCCACACGGCTGACTGGAATATGGTCAATAAGCAATCAATAAGTGGTCAAACATTTTGGGTTCAAATGGAGGTAGTAACTGGTACTGTAATACTTATATGAATGTGCCAGGATGAGAAACAAATAAAGTTATTGTATTAAGTTTCTATTATTATATTAAAATAAAATGTATAAAAAAATTTCAAACATAAGGTGAGCTTTAAAAATCTGCCCCTACATATTGTTGTAGTATCTATTTACATAAGAAGATACAGTTGGCACTACAGTCTCATATGTAAGCGACTACTTCCACCTTCCTAATGATAATCTTAAAAGGTACAGTCAATCTTTTCAACCTATAATGGGCAGTGCTGAGCATAAATGCCCCGTAACCTTGCAGTATAAAATCTTTAACGAAGAATGAATAATGCAGCAACTAAACTTTTTAAGTGTTTAGGCTTTATTCTCTTTACATCATGAGTGTACAGGCAGGGTACATTTAAAAGACATGCAACGTCCATTTCGCACACTCTGTCTTCTTCCAGCTTATACCATGTAATAAGCCGAAAGAAGCAGTGTGTGTGAAACGGACATTGCTTGTCTTTTAAATGCACCCTTCGATGTAAAGAGAATAAAGCCTTAAAACTCTAAGTGGTGAGTTGCCGCATCCATTATTCATTCTTTGTTAGGGTAGGATCACATGGGCCCATCTGTTAGGCTGCAGAATGCGCGACTGCAGTAACAGAGGGACTACAGAGTGAGCTCTTGGCTGTGGCCTGGTAGCTCTGTATGTCCACTTGTAGTAGCAGATTTCTAAAGCGGAAAATACACCACTACGAGGGGACACAGAGCTACCTGGCGGCAGCCAGGAGCTTGCTTTGCAGTCCCTCTGTGTCTGCTATTGGTGCATCTGCATCGTGAAATACGCTTGATCCTGCCCTAAAAGAGTATTTTTGTAGTATAATGTGCTATAATAACACTTCCATACACTGTTAAGCAGTATCACCACCTGGTCACTAGTTCATATGATAAATGAAGAACCCAGGGCATTCATGTTCATGAGATATCATTTCTAATTAGAATATGTTCACATGGCGGAATTTCCGAGTGGAATTATAGATGCAAGGTATGCTGAGCTACCCTTATGTCATCTTAGTGTTCCCAGTACATTCTCACATTCTCCTTTCATTCAGGCACCAAAACATCAAGTGTTCCTCACCCCTTCTCTTATTATTACCATTGTTGCCTGGCTCCAGAAAGTTAAACAGACTTGTAAATTACTTATATAAAAAAATCATAATCCTTTCAGTACTTATGAGCTGCTAAAGTTGAGTTGTTCTTTTCTGTATAAGTGTTCTCTGATTACTCCTGTCTCGGAAACTGTCCAGAGTAGAAGCACATCCCCACAGCAAACCTCTTCTACTCGGTGCAGTTCCTGAGACAAGCAGAGATGTCAGCAGAGAGCACTGTTGCCAGACAGACAGAAGAACAACTCAATTTCAGAAGCTGATAATTATTGGAAGGATTAAGGTTTTTTAATAGATGTAATTTATAAATTGGTTTAACTTGTTGGAGCCAGTTGATATAAAAAAAAAAAGTTTTTTTCCTGGAATACCCCTTCAAGGTTCTATCACATACATCTGGTGATCTGGCTAAGTTTTCCTCCTGCACAGTTGAAAATCTCCGCACAGTAACTGATGATCGAACTAACCATATTCATTTGAATGGGATTGTTCAGATTTATTAAGAACCTAAATCAGCACTTGGATCGCCAAACACATTAGACCAGGGAAAGGTTCTTACAGCTTTCCCCGTCTAGCCGGCAAAAGTAACTGGGCACCAGAGCCAAAGACTGTAGATGCACTTTGCACTTTCGCCAGATATAGGCCCTTTGAGTGTTAATATTGGAATATTAAAGTGGGGTTATATAAGGATATCAAATTGAACAAGTTTCAGGGGACCTTTTAAAATGTATATTTTAATACGATCAGAAGATAAAGATTCCAAAAATTCATATTTGTGACTAGTGTTAAAAATTAACAGCCGCCACCAAATCACAATTGCTGTATACCGGATTAGTATAACTAAAGAGTCTACAAGTACTTATTTAGGAACCCCATCACATGCAGTCTTTGGATTGTGTATACACACCAGTAAAGAATTATGTTTTTGGAACAAAAGTCTCTGTTCGTCCTCAATTATCAAGAGCAAGAGCAATATGCGCACTGTCCATCTTGTTTTCACGGACCACATACATATCACCTAATCTTTATGCCTGCATCGCTGCACATCTTTTATTATTGAAGCTTCACATAGCAGGCACACTCGCACACATTAAAAGAGATGTTAGTATATTTAGTCCTCATACATTCAGACGCTAAGATGGTCTCAGTTTATAGCAATATAAGGTTTATTTTATATAACAAAAAAAATCCTGTATATGATATTTATTGCACATTGTCCCAGCAAAAATCGCCGTTAGCAAACTTTTTACTGACTTGTTTTCATTATGTGTCTTCAATTATTGAAACATCACAATCAGGCATTCCTATACACATATTAAGGATTGTTAGTCCACAAACTACTTTTCTCATATTCACTCAGGCATATGCAGTTGATACAATCCACTTACAGTATAAGCAGCATAGGTTGACAGTATTAGTAAATTTAGTATGGAGAATATGTAGTGTATATTGCATAGTGGCTAAATGGGTCCAGATGGAGAGAAAATCCGATGTTGGTTGCGGGGAGCAAAACGCTGATAGTAGAAAACCACTGGCACTGTAAATCATCAAAGGATTTGTTTTATTTTGCCATAGATGACTAATTTCACGAGCATCCGCTCTCTTTCAAGTCTCTCTCTATAGAGACTTGAAAAAGAGAGTGGACCCTCTTGAAACGCGTGGTCTATTGCAAAATAAAACAAATCCTTTTATGATCCTCGGTGCCTGTGGTTTTCTGCTATCAGCGTTGGGCGCCCCGCAATCAACCTGGGATTTTCTCTCCATCTGGACCCATTCAGCGGTACTGCAAGTATCTTCTAGCCACTCTTCTGCAGGTGGATCTAGGTCCGGTGGCAGCAATGCAAAGAAATCGCTACAACAGGTGTTGAGCTCTGAGCCCAACACCTTCAGGTACGTGAGCATTTTGCATGATCACATGCACCCACTCTATCTTTGGTAATAGCACAAGGCAGCACAATTGGTTGTCCAATTTTTTGTTTCCACATATTCCTGTCCCAGTAAACAGCATCAAAGCCCTAGGAAAGTGCTATGTGCTTTATTGTACCATTTGAACAAAGTCTATTGCACATATAAGTTTTACTTAGCTGTCCGGTGCATTGTGGAAACTTGGTAGACAGGTGGATCCATTCACTCTTGCTTTAATGGTCCAATGCTCAGCATTTGTCAAAGACCTGCTAAGAGCATGGATGCAACTCACAGGGGTAGCTCTAATGGCGGCCGTACCATATACAGTGGGGCAAAAAAAGTTTATTTAGTCAGCCACCAATTTTGCAAATTCTCCCACTTAAAAAGATGAGAGAGGCCTGTTTTTTTCATCATATGTATACCTCAAATATGAGAGATATAAGGAGAAAAAAAAATCCATAAGATCACATTGTCTGAGTTTTAAAGAATTTATTTGAAAATTGTGGTGGAAAATAAGTATTTGGTCAATAACAAAAGTTAATCTCAATACTTTGTTATATACCCTTTGTTGGCAATGACAGAGGTCAAACATTTTCTGTAAGTCTTCACAAGGTTTTCACACACTGTTGCTGCTATTTTGGCCCATTCCTCCATGCAGATCTCCTCTAGAGCAGTGATGTTTTGGGGCTGTCGCTGGGCAACACAGACTTTCAACTCCCTCCAAAGGTTTTCTATAGGGTTGAGATCTGGAAACTGGCTAGGCCACACCAGGACCTTGAAATGCTTCTTATGAAGCCACTCCTTTGTTTCCTGGGTGGTGTGTTTGTCATCATTGTCACGCTGAAAGACCCAGCCACATTTCATCTCGCGATACATGGCCCCAATAATTCTTTCCTTTATACGGATTAGTGGTCCTGGTCCTTTAGCAGAAGAAAAGCCCCACAGCATGATGTTTTCACCCCCATGCTTCACAGTAGGTAGGGTGTTCTTTGTATGCAACTCAGCATTCTTTCTTCTCCAAACACAAGTTGAGTTTTTTACCCAAAAGTCCTATATAATAAGAATAATGAGACACGGCAACTCCCCCATAGGACTTCTGTAATTAAAGTGATTTATTCCGGCATCTGAGTAAAATCAACAGTAAGGAGACACGCTATAGCATGATGAAAGGGGGGGAGAGTGGAGCAGGAGCAGGGACTGGCAACGTTTCACGTCAGATGATGCCTCTCCTTCTGTTCGATCTACGTGGATTTTATCGACCTTGGTGACGGAGGGGAAAGTGTGCGGGGTTACCAACACCAGGACAACAGGTGAGTGAATAATCAACAAAATTTAAATGTAAAAAGACAATAGCAATACTTAGATCAAAGTTGCAATTCAAAACAGTCAAAGGAATACGCTCAAATTATTACGTTCGTTAAGTCCCAAAGGACCCAAAACACAACATCTGCTAATCCACTTATATTCTTGCTGGAGCAGACGGACTTCGAATGGTACCAAACTTCTTTTATACTCAAGCCTTTCTATGCCTGCAAATTTGATTCATGAGGGATCTGAGTGATGGACTTCTCTCATGTGTGTAATAAAACGATTAACACCTTTGCCCGTTCTTATAGAATATGTGTTCTCTGAAGCTTTTGAAAATGTCTTTTAGTCTTGCCAATGTAGAAAAAAACGCATGGGCAAATAATGCAATAAACAACGTTTGTATTGCGGCATGTAATAAATTGTCTCACTGAAATAGAGAAACCGCTTAGTCTGAATGCGGCTCTAGCAAAATTTTTTTTGCAAAATGAACAGTTTCCACAGGAAAAGTTGCCTATCGGGGCAGCTTTATTAAGCCATGTGGAAGTGCTTTTATCATGGATGTATTTGTTTTTCTTACATTTGATAGTATCTTCAATGGTTTTGTTTTTCTTATATGTTACTATTGGTTTATTGATAGCGATTTTTTGTAAATCTTAGTCTTGTTCTAAAATATACCAATTGTTTAAAATAGCATTCTTAATTGCAGAATTCATTGGAGTATTATCAAATGAAAAAATCAAATGTTTATTCTCTTCTTGACTGTGGTCAATTTTTTGTCTTAGCAAAGTAGTACGATCTATGGAGGAAGCTTTATCATATGCCCTCTCAATTATTTTATTTGGATATTTTCTATTGTGGAATCTGGTTTTCAATTCGGAAGCTTGTTGGACAAACAGTTGATGATTGTTGTTAACTTTCTTTAGGCTTAGGAATTGACCATAGGGAATGCCATTCCGTACATGACGGGGATGGGAACTGGGGTAATGTAATAATTAGTTCTTCGCAATTTCTTTGAAGGTAACCAGTAGTTACAATTTCATTGTCTTGTATAGCAATTCGTATGTCTAGAAAGTCTAACTGTAAGTCTCCGAAAACAGAGGTAAAGAACATGATGAATTTATTATTGTTCAAGTACTGGATGAAATTATCGAATTTGTCTTTTCCTCCTTCCTAAATTATAAAAACGTCATCAACGTACCTCAAAAACAATTTAATGTTAATAGAAAATGGGTTGCTGGTGGAAAAGACAAAATGATCCTCAAAGTTGGCTAGAAAAATATTTGCATAGATGCAGGAGACGGACGTACCCATCGCTGTCCCCTGCACCTGTTTACGCCAAACTTTGTTATAACAAAATGTATTCTGAGACAGTACAAAACGTAATGAATCGGAAATGAAATCAACAAAATCAGGACTCTTTTCGGTCTTGGATAGAAAGACGCACATAGCCTCTACACCCGCATCATGAGGGATGCGAGTGTAGAGGCTTTCAACGTCATTCGAAGCCAAGTGGTAGTCAAGTAGCAAAGTAGAGACTTAACGAACATAATGATTTGAGCGCATTCCTTTGACTGTTTTGAATTGCAACTTTGATCTAAGTATTACTATTGTCTTTTTACATTTTAATTTTGTTGATTATTCCCTCACCTGGTGTCCTGGTGTTGGTAACCCCGCCCACTTGCACCAAGGTCAATAAAATCCATGTAGATCAAAGAGAAGAAGAGGCCGGAAGAAGCGTCATCTGATGTGAAACATTGCCAGTCCCTGCTCCACTCTCCCACCCCCCTTCATCATGTTGTGGCGTGTCTCATTACTGTTGATTTTGCTCCGATGCCGGAATAAATCACTTTAGTTACAGAAGTCCTATGGGTGAGATGCCGTGTCTCATTATTTTTTATCTTTATTGGTCTTGCATTGTCTTCATTCATCGGACACTGAGCACCCCCCATGACCTGTACACATTGACCGCTACAGATCCCAGTGGCTTACTATGCTATCTAGTTAAGCACATTAACTCTTGCAGTGCCTGGTCCACCTCTTTTTTTTGCCTTGCTATTTTTTTACCAATGGTTTCATCTGACCAAATGACATTCTCCCAATCCTCTTCTGGATCATGCAAATTCTCTCTAGCAAACTTCAGATGAATCTGGACATGTACTGGCTTAAGCAGGGGGACACGTCTGGCACTGCATGATTTGAGTCCCTGGCGGCGTAGTGTGTTATTGATGGTAGCAGGTCATTCACTGTATATTATATTGTTAATCTTATACATCTATTATCTGTGACATGAAATACAGAGTAAACAGGTCTCTAAGCAGATTACATAATTATACCTGACAGAAATGGCATCTTCCCTTGGATACCAAAGTCATTTTAAGTAAAGTAATGTAGAACAAATCAAATTTATTCTATGCAGAAGAACATACTCTTTGAAAGTATTTGTATGCATTTCAGGTTGTGCAGGTTATATTTATAGCATGGTTCAACAAGCACCTTCAGTTCATTAAAACATCTCTCACATACGCCAATCACAAAAGGCCATCAATTAACATCGGAAATGTGTAGATAGTGATTTGCTTTATTATTATTAGACTGATGAAGAAATAACATAAAAACTTTAATTAATAAAATATAAAAAGTAAGTGAACAATACTTAATATTAAAATTTGGGAAAATCTGAGAAAGGAAAATTACACAAAGGCGGAAAATTAGAAAGGTTCCGAAGGGGAGAAGCAGATCAGTAAGTGATTTATTGTATTGCTGCCATGAGCCGTGTGGCATATGAATCAGTTTAAATAGGAATAATTCAAGTTAAGGGCATTGTGGTCATCCAATGTAAGACATGAGGATTTTCTGCTTAGAGTTTGCCTCAATTTCCTTTGGCAATACGAACATCCCACTCTTTTTATTTCCTTCTTTGATGTGAGATATGATTGCAAAGTCCATGGGAATTATAATTGGTATAAATACTAAAAGCTAGGGGAGAAATACAACTACACAAAAATCAAAATGATCCAAAAAAACATAAAAAATAAAAGGCTGGTTTCACACTGTGTTAAGAGGAGTCCATTGGACATATACATCAGAGGACTCCCTGACATACATGTTTGACTGACATCATTCACTTAGCTTCTTAAGGACGTACCCAATAGCAGGGTGGTCCCGTTTGAACTTGTGTCTAATGCCGGACATCACGGTGATGCCCGTAATTAACTCCTTGGATGCCACAAAGTTGATCGAAGTTTATTACAGTGTCTAAAAAAAATAAAATAAATAGGCCTGGCAGCTTAGCAGAGCTGATCAGGACCACTGCAGTAAAACCACAGTCCAGCAAGCCATGGGAGGCTGGAGTATTCGAGCACTGATAAAACTGATCAATCCTATGCTATGGCATAGCACTGAACAGTGTATGCAATCCAAGGATTGCATGTAAAAGTCTCCTATGGGGACTAACAAATTGTGTAATTTTTTTTTAAGTCAATAAATGCGAATTAACCCCTTTCCTAATAAAAGTTTGAATCATTCCTTTTTCCCATTTGAAAGAGAAAATATATGTAAACAAAAATAAACATAAACATATGTGGTATCACCGCTTACGTAAATGTCAGAACTATAAAATATTACATTAATTAAACTGCGCGGTCTATGGCATTTATGAAAAAAAAGTCCTATCAAAATGTCCCATCAAAAACCACAGGTCACAATGCAAAAAATGAGCACCCACACATCCTCGTATACAGAAAAATTTAAAAAAAAGTTATAGGGGTCAGAAGAGGACAATTTTAAACATGCTAATTTCAGTGCAAAAATATATAATTTTTTAACAGAAGTAAAACAAACTCAAACCTATATAAGTTGGGTATCATTTTAATCGTATGGACCTACAGAATGAAGATAATGTATAATCTTTACTGAAAAGTGTACTGCATAGAAACAGAAGCCACCAAAATTTACAAAATGGCATTTTTTTCCCGATCTTTTGTTTTGCCGTAGATTTTGGGAGGAAATGATTGATGTTATTACGAAGTAAAATTGGTAGCACATAAGACAAGCACTCATATAAGTCTGTAGGTGGAAAACTGAAAGCAATATAATTTTTAGAAGGAGAGGAGGAAAACATTTTTTTTTTATCAACTGGTGCCAGTAAGTTAAACAGATTTGTAAATGATTCTATTTAAAAATATTTATCCTTCCAGTACTTATCAGCTGCTGTATGATCCACATGAAGTTCTTTTTTTTTTGCTCCTTTCTGTCTGACCACAGTGCTCTCTGCTGACACCTCTGTCCATTTTAGGAATTGTCCAAAGTAGGAGCAAATCCCCATAGAAAACTTATCCTGCTCTGGACAGTTCCTGACATTAACAGAAGTGTCAGCAGAGAGCACTGTGGTCAGACAAAAAGGAAATTCAAAAAGAAAACTTCCTATGGATCATACAGCAGCTGATAAGTACAGGAAGGATTCAGATTTTTAAATAGAAGTCATTTACAAATATGCTTAAATTTTTTGCACCAGTTGATTTAAAAAAAAATGTTTTCAGTGGAATACCCCTTTTAAAGGGGTACTCCAGTGGAAAAAAAATGTTTTTAATCAACTGGTGCCAGAAAGTTAAACAGATTTGTAAATTAAATCTTCTCCAAAGAACAAAGAAACGGACCTCCAAATTGCGAACACAGATGCCCCTTGACAAGGGGCCTGACGAAGCGCTAAGGCGCGATACAGTGCTGTCGCCCGCTGTGATGTGAGAATACCCCCCGCTTGTGTTTTCCATCTACCTGCCCTCCCGCTGATGTCCTCATGTGTCCTGTAATCTGTGAGTCTCAATAAAAGTTGCATCTGTGTCCGCAATTTGGAGGTGAGTGCTCCGTTTCTTTGTTCTTTGGAGAAGATTTGATATTGACTCTACCACCACGTGCAGCACCACCAATACTTGACACAGTTCACACTCACCGGACACTTTATATCAGGACCATTAGACTGTGTTTTCCTAGCGGTGAGCGATACCGCAGTGTGAATGGGACGCTTGCACTGAGCTGTGCCGGAGCTGTCTTTTTCTCTACATTTGGAATTGAGATTTGTAAATTACTTCTATCAGCTGCTGTATGCTCCACAGGAAGTTTTTTTTTAAATGTATTTTCTATCTGACCACAGTGCTCTTTGCTGACACCTCTAGAGCAGGAGCAAATCCCCATAGCAAACCTATCCTTCTCTAGACAGTTCCTAACATGGACAGAGTTGTCAGCACAGAGCACTGTGGTCAGGCAGAAAAGGAATTAAAACAGAAAAGAACTTCCTCTGTAGTATACGGCAGCTGATGAGTTTGATTTGATGAGATTTTAAAGCAGAATTAGTTTACAAATCTGTTTAACTTTCTGGCATCAGTTGATTTAAAAAAAAAATGTTTTCCACTGGATTACCCCTTTAAGGGGTTAAGGGCATCTGATCCAATGATAAAAAAGGAAACTATGCAGTATAATTTGTTTACTACATCCAACAGACTTCTGAACTACTTCAACTAGCAAATCCCAACAGACACTACCTAAATAGAGGACAAAAAGACACACTCTTGGCTCCTATCAGGGGACTAAGAATCCATTTAACACAAATGCTGGGACCTATGTTGGTGCTTATGTTAAACAGATACTACTGAATGCAATGTGAAACAAACTCAACTTATAAAGCAAATGTTTATTTTAAAAAATGGTTTAAACATGTTTGAGTGCATTGCAGTAAAAAAAAAAAAAAAAAAAATTCCCGTTTTCCAGAAAGTTGGCATTATGTTTGTAAGGCTCTGCTGACGTACATTTTATTTTTTTGCCAGAGGTATATTTCTATAGTATTCCTAAAATACTGTACACCTTTGATGGAAGTTTCTGACTCATGTATAGGTATATAAAATCATAAGTTGTCTATTAAATCCCAATATAAAAAAAAATTAAGAGAAAGAAAAAAAAAAGAGAGAAAAACTGCTGATAAATAACTCAACATTTCACTTTGTATGAAAAAAACTAAAACTTTTTTTTTTTTTAATTATTTTGCCAATGCGCTTACTGTCAAAATAACTAATGCTTTTTTTTAAATAAGTTTAATCAATCATTCTATATTGTACCAACACTAATGTAGTTGACACCAGATAGTTAATGTCACATACCATACATTTACAATATGGTGATGGCGCAGGCTCTGGAGATGATCCTGTGGGATTTACAGTAGGAAATATCTCCGACTGACATCTAAGTGATAAGACAGAGGGAGTTCTCTCTGTCACTCTATTGCCAGCCACATAATTGTGGGGTGCTGATATGTTTTCATAGTAATTGGGGGATGAACACAAGCCTCACATGTTTGCCATCTCTTTATAACTGAGACTTATAAACTGAATAATACGGTAGTAATAATAATAATAATAATAAAAATAATAATAAAAATAAATAGGAGGCACCATGCTCACATGCTCAGATACAGAGGTATTTTAGTGTATTAAATGAGCACACATGAACACATCCCTAGTGGGGCTAATAAGATGTAAAGAGAAAAAAAAGTTTAAATGTTTAAAGAGATTTTGAAAACATGAAATAGGCACTGGCACCCACACTGCAATGCATTGGGGCTTACAATGAAGCACTGTGGCATTTCAAAGAAATCATCAGAATTTTAAAGGCGAGCATGGAACTAGATTTATCATCATAGTGGCACCTCTCCACCACTGCTCCACACCTAACTGGAGTTGAGTGACAGGTCTTTTCCTATACACAAGGAAAATTCTATCAATCGAACCCAGAAAGACAGGGAGGGTGGAGAAGATTAGCCTCCTTGACTGTATACCTGGTTCTCTGCTCATTGTTAAAACAATAGTTTTTCAGAATTCCTATGAGTAAATCATAGTTCATTGCAATAAGGATGCCTGTGCCTGGTTCATGCACCCTGTGGTTCAGACAGCATGAAAAAGCTTACCGATTCCCTTTAAAAATACTATGAGATATTGGTATTGCAGCTCATCTAATGTTTTATACAAATGTGGGGGTTGCTTATTCAAAGTGGTGAATGCGGTATAAGGAAAACAAATGATAGTAGTAATTAAAAAAATAAATAAATAACAGATTAAAAATAAAAAACAATGGCAAAAAGATGTTTACGGAAACCTCACCAACAAAAAATGGAACAAAATGTGATTAGAATAAATTGTAAGTACCCACAAATGATTCCAAATAAAACTTTATAATTCCCACAAAAATAAAACCGTCTAACAGCTCAGTTGATGGAAGAATAAACAAGTAATGTAGTAAAGAAATGGGGGGCTCACCATATATTTACATAATACAGCGGGTGCTACTACTCAGTAAGAGAAACACCTTCAACAGCCAAGAAAAAGAATACTGTATAGAGTGCACACCGCAAAAATAATAATATACTCATATAGTATACAAATGTATATCTTTATTGATAACATGATTTAATGAAACAGCACAAAACAAAGGCTAAAGTCAATTAAAAAGCTCAACAGAGCATGACCAACATGGGAGAGGGGCCATGAACCCCCTCTCACCAATATCCCGTCCCTGGATATGACACACCAACTGTGGTTCTAAATATACAGAAATAACACAGATATGCCTATTGCTATTGCACTAAATACATTGCAAACAATGTTTATATATGCTGAACCAGCATCACCACATATAAGGCAATAAATAGAGTGCAGAATAAATAGCAGGCAATATCACATTTTAGCAGCAACCACAGACGGAGAATGCAGTTGATTCAGTGTAGGGACCGGACCCCAGAACCCCACGCGTTCCGTCACTGGTTGTGACTTCCTCAGGGGTGTTGTAGTCTTAGTGCCCCCTAATCCTATTTGTATGCTTATCTAATTAGTTACAATACCTGTCAGGTACATCAGTGGGGTATTGCGCAGCATATCCCAGAGGCCGGTGTGGACTTCCGTCCCATATGCCGGCTTCCGGTAATAGATCAGGAATCCCGCATCTATTCTCGCAAGAATCGTGAGTCACATGACCTCAACATGTCACGTGACTCACCTTATTACTATCCAGAGGCTATTATTAAGCACGGTTCCACCATGCTCAGATGCATAGGGGACTCACGTGACTCGTCCAGTCACGTGAGCTCCACATGTGATCACATGTGTCAGGATCCGGGTACTGTGAGGATACTGGTGGTGGATCCTCTGTGTCAGTGGGGTGATGACGTGGGCCGTACCAGGGGAACGGAGTCTAAGGGGTTACTGGTATTCACCAGAGCCCGCCGCAAAGCAGGATGGACTTGCTGCGGCAGGTAACCCCCAGGTCGTTCCACCCGATATCGACTCAACCCCCACTGACTGCTGAGATAGGCGCGGTACAAGGGATTAGGCAAGAGCAAGGTCAGACGTAGCAGAAGGTCAGGGCAGGCAGCAAGGATCGTAGTCAGGGGCAACAGCAGGAGGTCTGGAACACTGGCTGGGGACATACAAGGAACGCTTTCACTGGCACAATGGCAACAAGATCCGGCAATACAGGGAAGGGGAAGTGAGGTGATATAGACCAGTGCACAGGTGAATTCACTAATTAGGGGCAGGCGCCAATCAGCGGCGCACTGGCCCTTTAAATCGCAGAGAGTGAACAGACGGGGAACGGGTCTGGTAAGCAGGCTGGGATGCGAGGGACACTATCGCAGCGCTCCCAGTCAGCGGGTCCGACCGGGGCGCTGCGAGCAGGTAAACGCTGCGAGCGCTCCGGGGAGGAGCGGGGACCCGGAGCGCTCGGCGTAACAACATGTTTCTTAGTTTCAATAAACTTTATAGACAATGTACACTTGTACCATGTTCGCGCATGCGCAATTTACTTAACTAAATTCCGGGACCCAGACTGATACAACAATGACGCATGGTGTCAATCCATATGGTAAGTATATAGTATAATACTAACCACTCATATGTCAAGTAATGGACCTTGCATGTTGCTAAGGCAAACCAATAATTATGAATACAATAGTTATAAATACATTTAAAGGATAAATAATAAAAATAAATAAATAAATTAAGAAAATAATAAAATAAAAATTATATATACATATAGGTACCCAAATAAGTGGATCATATCTTATTAGTTAATTTGGAGACTATCAAAGGATATGTGTACTACATGATTAATATAAATTTACAAAGTCCATCCATAATCAAACCAACAAAAAAGATCTTATAGATATATATGTATATATAGCTTAATAAAATTACATATATACTGTATGAAAAAATCTCTTTTGATTATGTGAAATTGTGAAACCCATACATAAAATTTAGTAACATACGTGCATACTACATAATAATATAAATGTGTGAATAATACATAATTATAATTAATTCATAAATTCACGTGTAACAAATAAATAATGCAAAAAATGGGTTTTTATTATTTAAGAAAATTCATAAAACTACGTATATCAAATTATTAAGTAACCCATATGTATATATAATTACTACACAGTTTGTTTTCTAGAGCAAAAATCATATGATTAGAATAATACACAATAACCAATCAATGGCCCACCACTATTGATAGAAATCTATCCCCATGGATCGACACCCATGCATCTCTATTGCACCTGTCCCAGGCCCCAGTACCCAAGTCCTAAACCTTCCCTAGGCCCTATTTATAATAGTTTCCCCCTTTTTTTTGAATGCAGCACGTGACCCACCTGACGCCACCTGAACAAAAACAATAAGGTACCGATATAATCAAAAATTAATAAACCATACATCATGAGATATATCATTAGCTCCATAATGTGCATGAGTAGTCCAGTGTCCCATCCGGTTTAGAATGTTTCCTACTGGAGTCCGTGTGTTTGGTCACAAATAGTCCATCCCCATTGCTCAATCCAAGAGTCCATTTTCACAAACCACAGCTCCATCTACTGTCCCATTTCAGGGAACAAAAAAAAATCCAATACCCCTTATTCCCATTACTACTCTCTATGCTCCATGATGTACCAACATATGTCCCTTCTTCATATTCCCTTTTTCTTTATTTAAAACAGGCAACATGGGGCCATCCCAGACTCCTCCTAGAATCCATCACGTATATTTCTCACTTGGTCTCTTTTCATACTTCCATCTTGTTTTTGTATCCTCTTTTTATTGTTGTTCTTTCATCTCTATAGTGGCTGGGCAAACATCACCTTCTTGAATGCACTCATACGAGAACAACGACTTATAAGGTGCCTAATAAGAGGGTCACACAGTTACTTGATCATCCTCATCATAATATTTAACACATGATTGTGGTCCACTCGTGTCAACCGTGTTGTGAAAGTGATATGTGATACCGTGGATACTGTGAA
Source organism: Hyla sarda (assembly GCF_029499605.1). NCBI lineage: Eukaryota > Metazoa > Chordata > Amphibia > Anura > Hylidae > Hyla > Hyla sarda. Next base: position 414,687,344 of record NC_079190.1, read on the forward strand.
GTAATGTAATGTTGTGACCAATACGAGTAATGGCTCTCAGAATACAATTTTGAGGAGTATGGTGGAACTCCAATAGCGGAGTTTGCTTTGACATACGAAAGCTGCAGGATTGTGTACTATCTCTTGTTTTTAATCTTAGAATACAGCGACACAAATTGTATTTTTAATGTGCAAGTAGTAAAGCATAAAAAAACTATATACATTTGGTATCATCATAATTGTACTGATCCACAGAAAAATGTAACATGCCAAACAACCTTACAAAACCTGATTGTCAGACTGAGCTTTAGATCACTCAGATACTTTTGCTCAGTTCATTCTATCCCCAATTCAGAACATTTTCACCTTCAGAAACTTAGACACTACATTGTTTCTCTTCCTTAGAATCTAGAGAAGCTTGTGAATGTGTAGGTGTTTGAATAAATATGTGTTAAATACCCAGTAAGGACAAGCAGTTTATCCAATCATATGCACATTTAGTAAAAAAAAATGGAAGACAAATGGTGGCACAGCTGTCAGATATATCACTTGTACGGTGGATATCTCGTTCAGGGGAGGCAGTGGATCATCAGAGCAACACCAGGGGGTGCAGACTGTGACTGAATAGAGGTGATAACATGTGGTGGGAGAATAGAAGACAAATCGCACTCAACCTCTGTAGTTGCGGTAATGAAGTTATTTATTATCAAGATGTACAACTGGAAATAGGCATGAGACGTGGAGGAGTCCCGAGACAAACAACTAGTTTCACACCTGCCGGTGCTTCCTCTGGTTTGTGAACCACGTTGGGGAGAAAGGGGCTGGATTTGAACTCCCCGCGTGTGATGATGTAGTCGACTCGGACTGCCGGGACTCTCGTAGACACCTGGAGCTAAACTTGTTAGTTAGTGATTTAAGGTATCTTAGAAAAAAGAAGTAAAAAAGAATACATAGATAGAATAAAGGAAGTGAGGAAACATGCATACAGAGTGAAAAATAGAAGAAATGAAAAAAAGAGAAAAAAAGAAAAACATAAAGGAGAAACTGAGCAAAAACCTGGAGCTGGAATAGAACGAGGATTATAGAAATACGCTCAAGTCCTGTCTGTAATTCAGACCCAGTTTGTTCATAGCTCCAGTCCGTATTATCCATTTCTCTTCACTTCGAAGCAATGTCCTATGGATATCGATTCCCGATGTACCTTCTTTTATCCTTTGAAGTCCAAAGAAGGTGAGAGACTCTCCTTTTCCTTCATGTGTAGATCTGATATGCTCTATCAAACGCATACAACCTTGTCCAGTGTGAATGGATCTTTGATGCTCTCTGAATCTCACCCGTAATGGTCTTATTGTGGAGCCTATGTAAAATCCTCTGCATGGGCAGATTACAGCATACACAACCAACACGGTACTGCAACAGATGAAATCTTTAACATTGATATCAACCCCTCCTAATTGAAAGTTTTTTCCGGGGATAAGAAATTTACAGTGTGGACAGTTCCCGCATCTGTAATTCCCTGCTGGGCTGGTAGTGGGTAGCCAGGTCTTTTCTTTAGAAATTTTTAGAAATGGGAGAGAGGGTACTCCGTACCAGTAAGTTGCTGATACTTTTGCTTTTTCGGAAAGATACCATAGGTTTTTCAATATTAACTGATTTGAAGAAGGGGTCGTTCTTAATAATGAACCAGTTATTTTTGATGATTTGTTTGATAGTATCGGCCATGACATTGGATTGAAAAGAGAATATAAAACGGGGATTGTTATTTTCACAGAATTTTCATTTTTTGCTTATGAGGGTAACATTTAGTTACCCTATTTGGAAAATTATTGTACATGATCAAATGAGGGGGAGGACCTAGGGGAGGAGCTGAGCTGAGAGACTAGCATGATGTGATGGAGAATACCTGAAATTATGAATGTCTCTTTAACAGATGCAGCTAATAGAGTTCTGATCTGTTGATATTTGACCCTTCAAAGACTTTCTCACATTTCCGGGTGCCCCTGGATTACGTTTTAGAGGATGTGGTGTTGTTTTTCCTTTGTATTTTGTGGTGCCCAACACTTAAATGTTTCTGGATTCAAGTAACCAACCTCATTTACACCATCTCAAATGTGAATCTAGGCAGGTCAATGTAGGAAGCTTTGTTGAACAACAGTATTCCAGACACTCTCTAAGTGTTTCCTCCTTCCAGAATTGTGATTGGCCACTGTTGGGACAAGCCCTTGACTAGTATGGATCTAGTATTCTTCAACAACGGTAATGGCATCTATTTTAGAGGATCTATTGGATTTTTTCAATACAACATTGTCCTTCTGAAAGTACTCCTATGAGGGTATCAGATCACAGAAATGTTATCCATCTGATCCTACTTCTGGGTCCTATCAGGGATAGTTGAATCCAGCTATTCTCTTATTCCCATTGTTTTTCCCATTGCTTTTTCTCATATATTAGGATAACCTTTTCTGCATATTTACTTTAAATGTAGTGTCTAAGTGAAATATTACTTTTATATGTAACACTCAATTTGGACCATTCATGGTACAATATCATATCCTGTTGGCAACTTCATAGTTTTTGATTTACATGTTATATAAATGTTATGCTGAAACTGAAGAACAGGGCCGCCATCAAGCGGTACAACAGATACCCCTGTAGGGGGTCCGGTTCCGGCAATTGTTTTTTCTTTTCAGTGTCAGTGAGTGTTTGTCACTCACTGACCGCTGAGGTCTGCACATTACAGACTGACTGACTGAATGTGCACTGTACAGTCAGAGTCAGTCAGTCACAGATGTCACAGAAATCTGCAGCAGCACAGCATGTACCTCCCGGGTCGGCAGCCACTGTCACTTTAAGACAACTACAGTGGTTGCCAGGAGGTACGTCTGCTGCGCTCTGCATGCTGACACTGGCACTTAAGCTCCTGTGACCCCTGTAGCGCTATGGCTGGGTCCGGAAAAGGAGGCCAGCAGCAGGGTGCAGAAGTCTGCTGGCTACAGAGGAAAGCAGAAGGACTGGCTGTACAGTCAGAGTCAATCAGTCTCAGATGTCATGGTATGTTTAGGTGACTAGGCTATACCTACTAGCTCAGTTACAATTGAAAATTAAAGATGAAGCCTGCAGAGTAGCAATATGATTGAAAATGCCACGTTTAAGTCATAAAGTTACCAGAAATACTACTTTTTCCCATGTACACACATAACAGCTTATCCTGAAATATTACATAAAACAACAGGCGTGCTTTAATTATGGGGCCCTAGAATTTATGTGTACAGCCCATATTGACATTTCATTAAACGTTAATATACAACATACAATTAAAATGCCTTTTACTTGATGATGTGCATATTCTATTATCTGGATTCATCTTATACAATAATAAGACTATTAGGCTGTGACAGTGTCATATCAATTAGACTAAATACCAACTTTACAAATTTTAACCGGTCTATAATAATATATGCCACCGAACATAGGTTATCACTCTAGTTGTCATTAAATAACATGCAGAAATCATTTTCGCTGTCAAACAATCTCCTTACCATTTATAAGCTGATTTCTAACAGCATTTCAGAGAGAACAAAATGCATTAGTATGCGTTTTTGTCTCTAAAATACTTTTACATTTTTGCCAATAGATGTTTTATCAGCATGAGTCACAGCTTGAAATGTATGATGATTAGATTTGCATGAAGCCAGTAAGAATGGATTTTCCATGCTCAGTATAATTAATATTGCTTTTTATGCTGCTGCAATAAGTAACAGAAAGTCAAGGGAATATTAATAGAGATGCCACCTGCAATTTTATAAATAGAGAGACTAATGCTTCAAGTATCTATCATAATCCCTTGGGGAACTGTACGACTATAAATACTGTTTTTTATTTTTTATGTTTTTATTGTTGCTTAGAATGTGAATTGCAATTTTTTGTTACCCATGCGACATATCTTTTTATTAAAAACAAAGGCCTATGTGAAAGATGGGTTTTAAAAATGATACACAGTTTTTTTTTGTATTTGTAGTGGAAGTAGTATTAATATTTAAGTACATCCTTTATTGCAGATGCATGAGACATTTAACTTCAGTGAGCTTTCATATAAGATCTGTACACTATATCCCTTAGAGAAAAAAAAAAGTTATATTTTACATTTTCTGCAGTGAAAGTGTAATTTGCCCAAACAGCATCAATGTCCATCTCCTTTGTTCTCATACAAACCTTTGGCATCATGTAATATTTGTCTGTAAAGGGTCTTTTTGGAAATAACACAGTGCCATCTACTGACAAGAAATACCAGAGAACCATAACACCTAGCACAGAAGACTTATATGTTATTGCATTTATCTTTTTTTTAACCTTTTTATATGTATGAGAAGCTGATTTAGGTTTATAGCTGTTGCCCAGAGATCAAGAAGGCATTTCTAGGGAAGGTTTGGGACATTATTTAGTTCTTCACTAGGGATGAGCTAATCACATCTGACGAATCCGAATTCGTTACGAATTTCATGAAAAATTTGATTCACAACGAATGCGAATATCGCTGCAATTCTATTGTGAGAATTGCTTCATTAAACTCCATTTAGTGCAGTCCAGACTCCAGGGCATCTAAAATGGTGGATCCACATGTGAGGACATGAGGCAAAGAATCCTGGGAAGACGGGAATAAGGGTAGGTGGGATGACCCTGAATCACATGCATCAGCAGCCAGTCACCCCTGTGATGTCACAGCCTATAGAATCGGCAGCCATATTGCAGCCAGTCACTTCAGTCTTTCACTGCAGAGAGATAGATAGGGACAGATAGCGCAGTGTGTTGCACAGAAAAGCTTTTTTCCAGCAGCGATTCACCTCCTAGTCAGGCCAGCATTCTGTTGCACAGAGAGGGGACAGAGAGCAGAGTGTGTTTCACAGAAAATCCTTCTTACTGCAGCAGTTCACCTCCCAGTAACTGTCTACAGCGTTCTATTATAGAGAGCAGTGTGTTGCAAAGAACATCAGCGATTCACCTCAGAAGTACTGATAGGGAAGGGAGTGAGATTGAGAGAGAAAGTGTACTTTTGGGTGTAGTCCACAGCGACTGTGTGCTGCAGCACTGGTGTGTACTGCTGATGTTGTGCACAAATACTTTTTTAAGCATACTGTGGCACATTTTTCTCCCCTCATAAGTGCATACCACATACGTTTATTTAGTGGTGTACTATTTTGTACCTGTTAAAGTCTCAAGGGCCTAGATACTGTGAAAGGCCAGGCAAAAGTAATAAACGGCTGGTGTTGTACACAAATACTTTTTTAAGCGTACTTTACCCCATTTTTCTCCCCTCATAAGTGCATACCACATACGGACATCTAAATGGTGTACTATTTTCTGCCTGTTAAAGTCTCAAGGGCCTAGATATTGTGAAAGGCCAGACAAAAGTACTCACCGGCTGGTGTTGTACACAAATACTTTTTTAAGCGTACTGTAGCACATTTTCTCCCCTCATAAGTGCATACCACATACAAATATCTAAGTGGTGTATTATGTTGCACTTGTTAAAGTCTCACAGGCCTGGATACTGTGAAAGGCAAGGCAAAAGTACTCACCGGCTGTGTTGTACACAAATACTTTTAAGCATACAGTAGCGCATCCCCCCCTCATAAGTGCATACCACATGCAAACATCAAAGTTGTGTACTATTTTGTACCTGTTAAAGTCTCAAGGGCCTAGATACTGTGAAAGACCAGGCAAAAGTACTCACCGGCTGGTGTTGTACAGAAATACTTTTTTAAGCGTACTGTAGCATATTGTACTCCTCTCATGTACACACTAAGTATGTCAGGCAGAGAAGTGCCAGGACGTGCACAGAAGAGTGGTACAGACCTAAATTCAGCAGGCAAAGGTCGCAGCAGACTAAGGGTGAATGGCAGCAGAGAGTGTCGCAGCGAGAGGCCTGAGCTCCTGGTATCAGCTAGTGGTCGTGTCTCGACCAGCAACCCCTCTGCCGTCATTGATTGGTTAACACGGTAATCCACTTCACAAGTTACATCTGACACCCCCAGTCAACAGTCGGTGGGTTCCTCAGACACAACCCTCAGTTGCCATGGCCCGCGAGCCGTCCCTGTCCTTCCATTGCCTCTATCCTATGGTATTCCCCCCCAAATAGAAGTATTTTATGCTGTGGGTTCAGCTCTACTATTTAGTGAGGATGATCTAGATGACAGTCTGCAGCTACTGCCTAGCCAGAAAGTGGAGGAGACATCCGCTGCTTCCTATGCTAGGCGGGCAAGTAGTGTTGAGGAGAGTGGCGTGGGAAGTGCTGTTGCGAGCATTAAGGCTCCTGAAGCAGACTCTGTTGAGGAACCTGAGGAGGACATCAGTGACATGCAGACACAACTCAATGATGACAATGAAGCCGATAGCACTTGGGAGCCAGGTGCAGAAGGGACTTCATCATCATCAGGAGAAGAGGGTTGCAGGTTGCCCGTGAGGCAGCAGCTGAGCCAGCAAGATGGTAGCATGGTTGGCAGTCATACCACTTACAGTCTGGAGCCAAACATGCCCGGGGCAGACCACCTGCTTCGCGGCAGCCTACATTCCCGGGAGGTAGTAGAACAGGAGTTCCTGGAGGCGGAGGCAGTAGCAGTCAATCAGTGTGGACTGTTGGTGGGAAAATCAGCTACTTGGCTGTGTGACAGTTTTTCATCAAGCATCCGGAGGAGGTTAAGAAGGTGATGCGTGGCCAGCATCCCAACGTTGGCATCACGGCCTTGCGTCAACATATGCAGCATCACCATAAAGCGGCCTGGGAGAACCGTGGCTCTGATGTGGTGTCCAGCTTGCTGCATCACCCAGTGGCAGGGAGCTGTGTCTCATACCCCTCTTTTGTTGCTCTTTTGTTGCTCCAGATGCTAATGCTCCTCCTACGTCGAGTCCTGTCCTGTGTACTCCTGTCCAAGTTGTGCCAGAAGTCTGACCAACAAAACTGACAAACTGGTGTGGTTGATGTCTGAGGAGAATTATGACATAGTGGGTATAACAGAGACTTGGTTGGATGATAGCTGTGACTGGATGGTCAACATACAGGGTTATAGTCTATTCATGAAGGATCAGACAAAACGGAAAGGTGGAGGAGTTTGTCTTTATGTAAAATCCAGTCTGAAGGCCGCACTGCGGGAGGATATACGGGAGGGCAACGATAATGTGGAGCCATTAAGGGTAGAAATATATGGAGATAAAAATAAAAAATTTCTGATAGGGGTTTGCTATAAGCCACCAAACATAATAAAAGAGCGAGAATATGAATTACTGAGGCAAAAAAAACAAGGCAGCAAATCAGAACGAGGTGATAATAATGGGGGACTTTAACTATCCTGATATAAACTGGGAGACTGAGTCCTGTGAATCTCATAAATGAAACAGATTTCTGACTATAGCTAAAGACAATTATCTGTCCCAAATGGTGCACTAGACGTAATATTAACCAACAGAACAGAAGAACAGAGTAACTTATAACAAACAGCTGTCTGGGCATGCCGGGATTTGTAGTTTTGCAAGATCTGGAGGACTACAGTTAAGAGACCGCTCTATAGTGGTCTCCAAACTGTAGCCCTCCAGATGTTGCAGCAACTCACCAGCTTCTGTAGGATCGCCGCACGCCACACCAGGGGGGAGAGAGGATCGCTGCCCGCAGCCGCCACCGCCGATCGCCGGTAAGGGACCTCCACTGCCGCCGCCGCCAACAGACAGTTCCCCCGTTCTTCCCGGAATACCGTCGGTGGGCAGAACGGGGGAACTGAACTTTAACCCCCCTGCCCCCGATCTTCTTTTGGTTGGTGGGTCGCTTCTGACCCGCCAATAGCAGGGATAGGAGGGATGGTACCCCTGCCACCTAACTCCTTTCCATTCAGGGGGACCGGGGGTGTCTTGGACACCCCCGAACCCCCTTATTTTTCGGGTAACCGGGTCACTGGAGACCTGTATGACCCGGAATCGACGCAGACCGCCCGTCTGAATTGACCTGCGATTTGCGGTGATTGCCAGCATGGGGGGGGGGGGGTCCCCCCCTGGGCGATATGGCGGGATGGCTGCTGTTCGATAACAGCAGCCGTCCCGGCCTTATCACCCTGTCCAGTGACGAACCGATCCCGGGACACCGCGCCGTAAATGTTCAGCACTGTGCATTAAGATTCGCTAAGCAGCACCGTGCGGCACATGTCCTTAAGGGGTTCACTATATAAATAGCAAAAAGGTTAAAAATTTAAGTGTTGGCCCTTTAAAAAACGATAAAGATGAAATTACAAACGGGGATGAGGAAAAAGCAAATATATTAAACAAATTCTTCTCCCCTGTATTCACCAAGCAAAATGAAATGCCAGGTGTAATAAATCAAGATAAGCTAAACTCCCCAGTACAGGTCACCTGTCTAACCCAGGAAGAAGTATAGTGCCACCTACAAAAAATCCAAATAGACAAATCACCATACAGATGGCATTCACCCCTGCGTTCTAAAGAAATTAAGTAATGAAATAGACAGAACCCTATTTTTAATATTCAGGGACTCTATAGTGACAGGGACTGTTCCCCAGGACTGGAGCATGACAAATGTAGTGCCAATATTTAAAAAGGGGTCAAAAGGTGACCCCGGGAATTATGGGCCTTTTAGTTTAACCTCGGTTGTATGTAAATTGTTTGAGGCTTTCTAAGAGATGCTATTTTGGAGTATCTTGATAAAAAAAAATTGTATGACTCCATATCAGCATGGCTTTATGATGGATCGTTCCTGTCAAACTAACCTGATCAGCTTTTATGAGGGGGTGAGCTCCAGACTGGACCAGGGGGAATCACTGGATGTTGTATATCTTGATTTTTCTAAAGTATTTGATACGGTGCCACATAAAAGATTGGTGCATAAAATGAGAAGAATGGGGCTGGTGGAGAATGTGTGTAAGTGGGTAAGTAACTGGTTCAGTAATAGGAAACAGAGGGTGGTTATTAACCCCTTAAGGACCCAGGGTTTTTCAGTTTTTGCACTTTCGTTTTTTCCTCTTTACCTTTAAAAAATCATAACTCTTTCAATTTTGCTTATTTTTTGGGACACCAATTCTACTTTGTAATGACATCAGTCATTTTATATATTTATATATTGACCTAGTATCACAGTCAAGACTGTAACAAACAGTAATTGTCAGCATGCCACCATATTGTCCAAGGTGAGTGGTCGGCACTACCAAAAAACAGGTGCACGAGGGAAATGTAGAAACTTAATAAAGTAAAAGTCCCGGCACTCAAATGAATCTTTCTTTTATTCTTATTTATTGAATATTTGCAATATCACATAGAGTGAGACTCACTCTATGTGATATTGCAAATATTCAATAAATAAGAAGAAAAGAAAGATTCATTTGAGTGCCGGGACTTTTACTTTATTAAGATGCCACCATATTGTGACTGATACTTTAGAAACTGAAAAACTCCATTCAGATATTGGTTAGAGTCCCTTGTCCCAACGCGTTTCCATGGGGGGAACTGGCAAATAACTTTGTTCCCCCCACTTCATCAGGGGACTATAAGTCAGAGTTATATGTTAGATAACGAGTATCAGAAAAGCAATCTCTTATATGGAGACACAGATGTTCTGTACTCCAAATGAAGACAAATTGTATACAAAAAAACAGTATGTCACCGCCAGGGTCTCTATAGTAGCTTATGCGGCCACTGATCCACCGTTTGTCCCCAAAAGGTCCTGGGTGCAACAGTCATGTATGGATATTGGGCTAGCTTGAGAGACCACCGGATGAATTAGTTGATAAGTGTGCACGCAAAAACTCTGCAATGGCAGAGAGTACCGGAGCGGTGTCCGGAGCTGGTGCGTGTATGGTAAAAAAGAAACTTTTTCTTTAATCTGTAGGACCATGCAATTAAAATGATACCCTACTTTTGTAGGTTTGATTTTGTCGTACTTCTGAAAAAATCATAACTACATGCAGGAAAATGTATACGTTTAAAATGTAAATTTTCTGATCCCTATAACTTTTTTTTATTTTTCTGCGTATGGGGCGGTATGAGGGCTAATTTTTTTGCGCTGTTATATTAAGTTTTTAGCTGTACCATTTTTGTATTGATAGGACTTATTGATTGCTTTTCATTCATTTTTTCATGATCTAAAAAGTGACCAAAAATACGCAATTTTGAAGTTTGGACTTTTTTTTGCACGTATGCCATTGACCGTGCGGTTAAATTAACGATATATTTTTATAATTCAGACATTTCTGCACGGGGCGATACAACATATGTTTAATTTTATTTTTATCTACACTTTTTTTTTATGGAAAAAGGAGGTTGATTCAACTTTTATTAGGGAATGGGGTTAAGTGATCTTTATAAACTTAATTTTTTTCACTTTTTTTTTGCAATGTTATAGCTCCCATAGGAGGATATAACACTGCACATACTGATCTTTTACATTGATCAATAGTTTCTCATATGAAACCATTGATTGATGATTCTTCCGCTTCACTGCTCATGCCTGGATCTCAGGCACTAAGCAGTCATTCGGCGATCGGACACCAGGAGGCCGGTAAGGAGACTTTCCTCGTGTCCTGCAACTGTTCGGGATGCCGCGATCCCGAACAGCCCCCTGAGCTAACCGTTATTAGTTTAGTCTCACTTTAGACGCGGCAATCAACTTTGAACGACGCTTCTAAAGGGTTAATAGCATGCTGCACCGCGATCAGTGCAGCGCGCTATTAGCCATGGGTCCCGGCCGTTGTTACACTCCGTGGCCCCGCGTTACAGAACGGGAGCATACTCATGACGTACCGGTATGTCATGTGTCCTTAAGAGGTTAATGGTACTTATTCTGATTTTGTGACTGTTACTAGTGGGGTACCACAGGGGTCAGTCTTGGGTCCTATTCTATTTAATATATTAATTAATGACCTTGTAGAGGAGTTGAATAGTAAAGTAGCAATCTTTGCAGATGATACTAAACTCTGTAAAGCAGTAAACACTATAGAGGACAGTGCATTGTTACAAATGGATCTGGATAGGTTGGTGGTTTGGGCTGAGAAGTGGCAGATGAGGTTCAACACTGATAAATGTAAGGTAATGCACATGGGGAAGAATAATCCGGGCTGAGATTATGTATTAAATGGGAGCACACTTGGGACGACTGACGTGGAAAAGGACTTAGGAGTCTTAGTTAACAGTAAATTTAGCTGTAGTGACCAGTGTCGCGCAGCTGCTGCCAAGGCAAATAAAATCATGGGGTGCATCAATAGGGCATAGATGCCCACGACAAGGAAATAATTCTCCTGCTGTACAAATCCCTTGTCAGACCACACATAGAATACTGTGTACAGTACTGGGCACCAGTGTTCAAGAAAGATATATTGGAGCTGGAGAGGGTTCAAAGATGGGTAACCAGGGTAATACGGGGAATAGGAGGACTACAGTACCCATAAAGATTTACAGAATTGGAGTTATTTAGTTTAGAAAAAAGAAGGCTTAGGGGTGACCTAATAACTTTGTAGAAATATATCAGGGGACCGTACAGAGATCTCTCCAATGATCAATTTATTACCCGGACTGTATCTATAACAAGGGGACATCCTCTACGTCTTGAGGAAAGAAGGTTTCTACACCAGCACAGTAAGAGCAGTGAGACTATGATACTCTCTGCCAGAGGAGGTGGTCATGGGGAACTCAGTAGTGTCTGGATGCATTTTTAGAGAGTAATAACATTGCTGGTGATGTATACTAGAGTTATAGGGACAGAACGTTGCTCCAGGGATTTATTCTGATGCCATATTTGAGTCGGGAAGGAATTTTTACCTCGAGTATTAGGGTTTTTCGCCTTCCTCTGGATTCAAAAGTATGAAAGTAATTCATCAAGAAATCGAATCTTACTCCACGAAAACTGGAAATGGGAACCATGGTGACCGACAACGGGAAGAATATCTTGTCTGCAATGCGACCAGGAAGCCTGAGACATGTGCCCTGCATGGCACACGTGTTCAATCTGGTTGTCAAGCGGTACCTGAAGTGTTCCCCCAATCTGCAAGACATCCTAACAATGGGAAGGAAACTTTGCATGCACTTCAGCCACTTGTACACTGCAAAGCACACCCTCCTTCAGCTGCAGTGTTAGAACGGCATCCCTGAGGGGGCGTGGTCTGGCTGCCGAGGTGGATGGCTGCATAGCATAGGAGCTCCGATCCTGTAGCCCGAAAAAGCAACTAAACAAGCGGTCACCACGATCTTTTTTTGGTTCAAAGAGTGGGGAACCATCACCCAGCATGTCCGGCCGCAGAAAAAGGATCGCACGACAAGGGACTCTAGCTAAATTTAGCTTCACAAGAAGCAAGCAGAGAGAGCAAGATGGCGCCGACTCCGGGACATTCGCAGCAACATCGCGGCCCCGCTCTCCAGACCCACCTCGCATACAGGTTGAACTGCCTCCCCGCAGATCCACGTCAGACCCGGCGCTGCACAGCTCCTTGGCAGCAAAGAACGGGGAGAGGAACCACACAGAGGATGGCGGCCGCGAAAGTCCGGCGCTCCGTTCGGGGAGCCTGCATGGAAGAGGAGCGGGGCCTGCACTGCTGGATCCGGCCTCCCCTCCTCCAGCTAAGACACCAGAACTCGGCTCATCGCAGGAGGCAGCTTCCACATCACCCAGAGCGGAGGTACAGGGCTTGCTGGACGCTAAGGAGGGGGAGGTGGAGGAACTGGGTGCTCTTGGCTCACTGGAGGTGTCTGGAGCGCCACTGACAGACACTGCCATGAAAAATATGCTACTGATACTGAGACAGACCTTTTTACAAGATATGCAAAAAACAATATCCCCACTGAACAGCACAATAGATGAACTCGGTGGGCGGATAGATCACCTTGAAAACAAGATGGAGGAATTCTCTGAATCTCACAACATACTAATAGACTCCCATACAGAGTTGGAGGAGGTAATTATGCTAAGAGAAAAGATAGCTGACCTGGAGGACAGGAGCCGCCGCAACAACCTTAAATTGAGAGGGGTCCCGGAGTCAATACAGCCTATGGACATTCCTTCATATGTACGCTCCTTAATCCACACTGTGCTACCAGATTGCACACCTCAGGAACTGGAGGTTGACAGAGCTCATCGAATACCTAAACCCCGCCATTTGGACGAATCGGTCCCAAGAGATATACTGGCAAGGGTCCATTTTTTTACCATAAAAGAAAAAATTATGGAGTACTCTAGGAAAAATAATGGACTCCCTGCCCCCTACCATCAGGTGGCAGTGTATGCTGACTTGTCAGCGGCAACAATGCAAGCGAGACGCCTATTGCAACCCATCACTCTGACCCTCCGGTCAGCAAATATCGCATACAGATGGGGATTTCCTGCTCGTTTATTGGTACGAAGGGACAATAAAACTCATGTCATTCGCTCAGCGTCCGAAGGACAATCTCTCCTCTCATCATGGAACTTACCTCCAATACAAGGCAGATCATCTAGATCTACCAACTCGGCTCCCAAGTTACAAAAAGAATGGGCTGTAGCCTAGCTGAAGTTGGTGACTGAAACTATTTTACTATCTGCAGGTTCGGGAGGGCTGTGTAGGTCCACTTATGGCTTCGGACTGGACTGTTGCCCCACTTCGTTTTTTGGGCTCTTCTGAGTTGGGCCTATGGCTCGTGTGTTTTTCTTATTTTATGTTTTTCTTTATGGTGAAAGTTTTTTTCTGTCTAAGTCGCTTAAATGTTGCTCATGCCTTCGTTAGTGATGCTTTGCTTCTGCACTGTAGGGGTGTGGGTGCTGGCTGCTAGACACACACCCCTTCCCGTTACTTAAGCACTCAACTTAATTATATAGATGAATTATGCTGGTCCAATGGGGATCCGCATAGGTAGTATCAATGCTAATGGGCTTAATACACCTTGTAAACGTTCATATTTCTGGAAAGAGGCACAGGCGCTTAGAAGTGATGTGATATTTGCTCAGGAAACGCACTTGCTCTCAAGGGACGCCTTTAGACTGAAGCACACAGCTTATCCACATATTTTTCAGTCTCACTACAAAACTAAGTCCAGGGGTTCCTTGATAGCAATTAAAAACACAGTAGCTTTCCAGCTGAAAGAAGTTTATGCTGATACAAAAGGTAGATATGTCATTTTGAGATGCACGATTAATAATATCCCGTTAACTTTGGTCTCATTATACGCTCCTAATGCAGGACAGTTGGGTTTTCTCAATTCACTTTACAGGAGGATAACGAAACAAACGTGGGGGTCACTGATACTCGGGGGTGACTATAATTCAGTGTGGGATCCCGCTCTAGACACTACTTCACATACTAGAGCGTCTTCCTCAGTTCTGGCCAGGTGGGCATGGGAGAGGGAATTATATGACCCATGGAGAATTGAACATGGCACAGACAAATCGTTTTCTTTCTATTCAGCTGCACATAATTCTTATTCTAGAGTGGATATGTTTTTGATTGGTGCATCTTTACTAAATTCAGTTACGGGTACTACTTTAGAAACTATTCAGTGGTCGGACCACGCAGCTATATCCATAGAACTGAAAGACACTATGTCCTCCCCCCGTGCACACTCATGGCGACTTAACCCTTTTTTGCTATCACATTGTGAATATTCTGGAAGGCTTGAAAAAGATATAACTGAATATTTTCACATAAACGATACTACGGTAGACAGTCCTGTTTCCCTCTGGAACTGCCATAAAGCAGTTATTAGGGGTCTCTGTATTAAATACAGTTCCATACTAAAAAAACAAAGAGATAGTAAACTAAAAGATGTCTTGTCCCGCCTACAAATAGCGGAACGGGAGAATATTTCCTCTCCTTCCACACTAACTGCTTCTTCTCTTTTTTCTATACGGCAGGAACTTCGCAGTTTATTTTTACACACATATGAAAAAGCACACCGAAAGTTACAAGCACGTTATTATGCTCAAGATAACAAAGCAGGTAAGCTGCTAGCCCAACGACTTAAAAAACGACAAATTAAATCCCGAATACCCTTCCTAATACATCCCACTTCGCAAACTAAGTTATATACCCCGGCTGACATTGCAGACGGTTTTGCAACCTTTTATTCCCATTTATATAATTTAGGAGACCGGGCACTGCCTGAGACTGACCCCATGCCAGCTATTCAACATTATTTGGCTAAATTAAACTTGCCTTCTCTTACAGAGGGACAAATAAAGGCGCTTAATGTGGAGATTAGTCATCAAGAACTGTTAGATACCATAAGATCTTTACCAGTAGGGAAAGCACCCGGACCCGATGGTTTTTCTAGCTTATATTATAAAAAATACGCTATACTCTTATCCCCATATCTGCTTAAATTCTGCCAGACAGCTATGCTGACTGGGAAATTACCCAAGGAAAATTTACAGGCACTTATAACCACTCTACCAAAGCCCGGTAAATCTGTAGATGCACCGCAAAACTACCGCCCTATATCTTTATTAAATCAAGATATAAAGATCCTAGCGAAACTTTTAGCTTCTAGATTGGCCGCTGTATTACCCTCCATAATTAGCTCAGACCAAGCAGGCTTTGTAGCTGGAAGACAAACGTCGGATAACACACGTAGGCTCCTGAATGTTTTTTATAATCTAGAAATTGAGGGCACCCCGGCTTTGGTCCTAGCCCTGGACGCCGAGAAGGCATTCGACCGACTCCGTTGGTCGTTTGCCTTCTCGGTCCTACAGCAGATGGGTATCGTAGGTCCTATTCTCACTGCTATTTCCTCTCTTTATTCCTGTCCCACAGCCAGAGTATTGGCAAATGGTTCCCTATCTAGGGAATTTCTGATCACAAATGGCTCGAGACAGGGCTGCCCCCTCTCCCCTCTAATATACATCCTGTCCATTGAACCCCTGGCCCAGGCCCTTAGGTTAAACGATAATATATCTGGAGTAGATATAGCTGGTGTTTCGCACCTCATTTCTTTATATGCAGACGATGTTATACTATCCCTGACCAACCCACTGTCCTCTCTCTCGGAGGTCATGAAAACTATAGAGGAATATGGAGTGCTTTCCTATTATCATTTAAATACAAACAAGACGCAAGCACTCCCACTGAATCTTTCACCTTGTATTACGCAGTCCTTGAAGTCTACATATAGCTTTGAATGGTGCCCAAATAGCATTAAATACCTGGGAGTCAACTTGGCTTCGCCACACTCCCTTTTATATGCTCTAAATTATGAACCATTATTAGCGGACTTGACCTCTGCGGTACATAAATACTCTTCGATGGAGATATCTTGGATGGGCCGCATAGCGGCGTTCAAGATGTTTTTACTGCCGAAGTTACTGTATTTGTTTCGCACGATGCCAATTCACATACCAGAATCTTTTTTTCGGAAGGCCACATCTATTCTCTCTAGATTTATTTGGGCCGGTAAGAAACCTCGCTTGAATGCAGCTATTATGGCCAAATCTAAATTAGCAGGAGGTTTGGGATCTCCAGATATAAAAGGATATTATGTATCCACATTGGTATCCTTCCTGCGGCATTGGTGGTCGTCCTCCCCCCCCCCCCCCCCCCTTGGGTGAAGATAGAGAGTTTATCGGTTGATCCACTTTCACTACATGACGTTTTATACACTCCAGTATGGAATGTAGAGGTCCCGACTGTCCGTAACCCTATGGTTCGCGCCTCTCTGAGAGCGTGGTCCAGTTACCTATCGAAAGTGGAGGGCCGGGTGGACATGAGCCCCTTGAGCCTACTGTTGACGTTTGTTCAAGCTTCCATACGAGATATAGACCTGTCAAACTGGATTAAAGCTAATATTAACACAATTGGACAGCTATATGAGGAGTATGGACTAATGACATTTGGGGACATACAGAAGAAGTACAATCTACCTAGCACTGATTTTTATAAATTTCTTAGAATTCGTCATTTTCTGGGATCATTGAAACCGACTCAGATCTCCATGAATCCTACCACCCTTACATATCTAGCTTCACAGATAAAGGGGCTCTCGCCACTATATTTACTATACACTCAAACGAACACTTGCAATAAATCCTATCCGCTTAGACTGTGGGAGAGAGACTTGAACATTGTTATACCAATTGGGGAATGGCAGAGGGCTTTCCGGGGTGTTCACAGGGCTCTGCAGTGTTCCTCACACATAGAATCAGCTTACAAAACCATTTTAAGATGGTATTTCACGCCGGACAAAGTGGCGCTAGCCTATCCGGGCTCTACTAATACATGTTGGAGAGGCTGCGACCAGAAAGGGACATTGGTCCACATATTGTGGAAATGCCCTCTCATAAAACCATTCTGGGAGGACTGCGGAGCGCTGTTGACAGAGATTCAGAGAGCTAGAGTGCATTGGTCTCCACAGCTAGTACTCCTGTTTATAGGTGTGCATGAAATACCGCATGCAATGAGGGATTTCTTTTGTATTTTTTGTATAATAGCAAAAATAGCACTGACTAGATACTGGAAGACTGCCTCGATACCTACACGCACAACGGTAGTAGATAGACTTAATTTGACCTATGCGTTTGAATACACACTGGCCAGAGGTTCGGGATCGTTAGCTAAATTCCACATCAGATGGTCGGGTTGGGCAGCATCTGCTTACAGCATAAAAGTTGATTGAGGGAGTTTCTCTAACATAGGGGCAGGGAGAGAGCCTCCTACGGGGGATACCAAAATAAAGATGCCTATTAAGAAGCATATCTTTGACATAAATCATTACAAATTATAGAAATTAGCATTTAAGCCCATTGTGACGCATGTTCCTAAAAGTAGCAAAGCACGACTTGAAAATGAAGATTAAAACAGCAGTGAAGGCTTCCCATTATGTTATGATAGAGGAAAGAGACGGACAGATTTGTTGTACACTGTTAATGTTGTATTCTGTAATTTGTGTGCGCCTGGCCCCAAACAGTTGGGGGACACAGGGAGATGACAGCGTCGGAATACTTGCTGATATATATGTATGTAACACTGTGGTTACTTGTTTCTTTTATGTTTTAAAACCAATAAAAAACTATTGAAAGTAGAACGGCATCCCCCAGTATAGTCTGATTTGCAACCTTTCCACACGTTGGAATTCCACCCTCCATATGTTGGACCGACTATACGAACAGAGAAAAGCAATCACCAAATTCTTGATGATCCAAGCGGATAGGAACTTCAATGTCAACCAGTGGCAGCTCAAAGTGTCACCTTTTTTTTGGAAACGATGGCTGGTCAGGGCACTGGAGATGTGGAGCCTACATCTCATGGCCACATGAGCCCTGTGGGGGCTGAACTGGAGGAGGGGGGGGCACAGTGGAGCACAGTTTAGGTTTTGCGAGATGGGCGGTTTTTCTAGTCATCTGACAGGAGAGGAGAAACAGGAGCAGCTAGAGGAGCTAGAGGGTTATGAGGAAGGAAAGACACAGGACCCAGACACACCGTGGCAGTATGCAGTGGAGATGGAGGCAGGGAGTCCCTCAGAGTCACTTGAACAAATTGCACGATGCAGGCTCACTTGCTTGCGTAGTGACCGCAGGATTGTCACAATTCGGCAGTGGGATGACTTCTGGGTCTCCACCTTATTGGACCCTCACTACTACCACAAAATGGGGGCCTTTTTAAAACCCACTGAGAGGGAGGACAAACTACAGAGACATACTGCGTTGTCAGCTGGCCGATGCCTATCTGAGCCATCGTTTATCCTCTCGCAGGTCTGACTCAAGGTCCCCTCTGCGCTCACCTTCCACTGCCATGGCTGCTGGGGAGGGGTGGGGTGGCTGGAGCAATACCAGCTTCATCAGCAGCAGCCTGAGTCTACAGTCCCAAATGAGTAGCTTTCTTCACCCACATAGTGAAGCAACTCATCAGCAGCAGGTAGACCTGGAGCAGGACCTGAACCAGCAGGTGATGTCATACCTTGACATGACCATGCCAACACATCTTGAAGATCCGCTGGACTTCTGGGCAGCAAAACTTGATTTGTGGTCAGGGCTCAACCCATGACCAGTAAGACTTACCTATACCAGTATGTATCATATTTTCCATGGTTCCTGTAAGGAAAATTAATTAACACATATGCATAACACTGTATAGTAAAGCAGTTGAATTGTGCCCAAAAACCGCAACCAAGGGTTAGCCTTTAGAGGGCATACCCTATGTGAGGATAATGAAAAAAGGGGCGAGAGTGTTGGTTTTGCAAAATGATACACACGAACCTGTGTGATGGGGGGCGTGCGTTAAATATCCATCGACCCTCCCACAAATACAGCCTGATAGGCTTATCTCGTGACTGGGCTCAACTCGTGACTGGCAAGACTTACCTATACCAGTATATAACATCTTTCCCATGGTTCATGTTAGGAAATTTTATTAACACATATGTATGACACTCTATAGTAAAGCGGTTGAACTGTACCCAAAAACCGCAACCGAGGGTTAGCCTATAGAGGGCAAAAACACAAAGCCGTGCAGGAAATAATAATAATGTATTGGAATTCACAACACCAAATATCTGAAAACATTAGCCATTTCACTATGTGGGTTTGGCACATAAATAGCATAACAGCCTAACTTCCACCTGCCTAACTTCTGGATAATGTGCAGAGGAACCTTGTGCCATGATGCGACCGAGGCTGCCCTGATGCAAAACGAGTGACCTGAGAATTCCCGGGGATTACCCCCCCAAAGTGGTGATCAATAACTGTATGTGAGAGACGAACTGTGACGGGGTTAGAGAAGATTTACTGCATAAAGTGCACAGCCGGAAAATACATCTGTTCCTCCGTTTGTGGTTTGCTTTTCATCATTATCCTTTGTTATATTATTTTTTGTACTTTGAGTATCATAATTTTTTTATTATTATATTATGTTCTGTTGTATGCATTGCACATTTCATAGGAGCACTAGTAGTATATTGTTGTATAATCCACAGGGCAGGGTTGGGGTTAGGGGGTTCATTGTCCCACCCCTAGTTGTTGTGCTTGGCTCACTTCTTGAGCTTTTTAATTTTCATTTAGATGTATCTTGTCTTCCTGTGTATTTATATATGGTTCCCATAATAAAGGTGATATTTGTATAGCCATTGTATTTTCTGGGTGAGCACTTTATGCAGTAAATCTTTTCTCTTTGCTACACAATGTGCCCTTTTTGCTGCTATAAGCACCCCTACTATTGTATTGGATAGGTTGAGCCCCACCCCCACACTTTTTTCTTAAGTGAGGTTAGAGCAGAAGCACTGAAGGGTAATAATAGTTGATCAACAGCTTTGCCATCCAGAACTGATAAAAATTTAGACAGTACCACCACCGGACACCAGGCATTCTGTGAGGGAAACTACTTTACTGAAACCCCCCACCTGCAAAATTTTCATGACGGTTACCCTAAGCTTGAAGTAGCTATCCCGCCACCTTAACTAAGATTTGAGCAAAGGTTTGGACTTGGCATTGGCACATGAAATTTCCCCTGGCCTGAGGAATCCATAAAAAGCTAGGTACATGGCTGCTTTAAAGGGGTAATCCGGCGCTTAGACATATTATCCCCGATCCAGCGGCGGGACCCCCATGATCAGGCATTTTATCCCCTATCCTTTGGATAGGGGATAAGATTTCTAAGCGCCGGAGTACCCCTTTAATCACTAAACTGGGAAGGTACCCAAATGGATGTTTGTCTAATGCTTCCGACATGGACCTGAACACATCCCATGAGATCAGTTTTCGGGAGGGCCCCTTGGGAATACTATTTACCTGAATTACCTCTGAGGGCCGATTTGACAGCGTGCACTGAAAAAATGGATGGTCTGTCAGGAAAAGATAATGAAATAAAGTATCGCAAGCCAGCTAAATAAGTTTTAACAGTGTTGTGTGACAAGTGTAGTGATAAGTGGCAAAACCCAATAAACGACAGGATAAGAGTAGTGTTAAAAGAAAAAGGAATGTTTATGTGACGAAGATATGTGGCATAAGCGTGAAAGATGGTGTCATATGCCTTCCTAGTGCTTGGTGCTAGAGAATCTCTGATAAGATTGCCAGCCACTTGTGCATAGAAGTTTAGTCCATCATTAAGGCTTGTAAAGGCGGGACCGGAGTGCCCGCAGGATCCGCATGGGGCATGACCTGAGAGAAGAGGTGAAAATTAGCCCGAGACAAGGCATCTGCTGCTACATTCATGACCCCTGGTATGCGCCTACAGACAAAATTGAATTTATGTTGTAATGACAAAAGAATAAATCTCCTGATTACCCTAGCATTCTCAGATCTACCCTTATTAACAATCCCCACCGTAGTTTCATTATCACAGTAAAATAACACTGCCTGATTTCCCCAATTATGCCCCCAAACACAAGCAGCTGCTACAATTGGGTAGACCTCAAATAATGCTGAGGTACTATCAAAACCTACCAGTCTCTGAACATCAGTTGACCAATGCCCTGCTAACCAGTGTGACCCCCAGACAGCCCTGAAACCGACTGATGATAAAGCATCCGTAAATATCGTGGGTGAAATTTCCGTGATCTCTGGGCCGAATAGTGAAACCCCATTCCACTGGGCGATATACTCATCCCACATAAGAAGGTCAGCCATGGCCTCAGCGTCCAAATAGATGCAACTGTCCTGATGAGGGACCGTATGTAGTAAAATCAATAACCGGGAGACAAATGACCTACCCTGGGGTATTATTCGCATTGCAAAGGCCAACATCCCCAGCAAGCTTTGTAACTCGACCTTTGTAGTGACCTGTGAATTTGTAGCAAACCCGTGAATTGTCTCTTTAATTCTAGTTAATTTCTCTACCGGCAATCAGGCCTGCATCCTGACCGTATCCAAAATGATGCCAAGAAAAGTCATCTGTCTGGCAGGACCCTCTGTTTTGTTGGGAGACACTGGTACCCCTTCTTCAGAAAACAGTCCCAATAATTCTCCCAGACCCTTGGGCTCCCCATCAGGCGGTTCCAGTATCAGGAAGTTGTCTGGATAATGAATAACTTGGGTGCATTCGACGACATTTACAAGAGCCCAATGCATATCCCGCGCAAGCTGATCTAAAAGCCAAGGACTGCTTTTGGAACTGAATGTTAACTTAGTTGCGAAGTAGTACAAGCCATTCCACTTAACCCCATACCATCTCCAAAGATCCTGACGTATAGGCAATAACTTTAAAGCATCCATGATATCGGCCTTTGACAACCAAGTACCAGGACCGAGTCGAATTATAATTTGAATGGCCTCATCGATGGAAGCATAGTGCATCAAGAATTCCTCAGATGGAATGAGAGAATTGATGCTGGGTATCACAGACGAGTAAGGTGCCGACAAATCTTAAAGTAAACATTTTTTATTGTTACATTTGCCACATACTACCCCCACAGGGCTGATTCTCCAAGTATCAAATGGTGGCATCGTATCATATACCCCTTCTCTAATTAATTTAGCATTAGCTGGGAGATGGTGCTGGGGTCAATGCTTGCTGACAACAGGTTGTTACATTCGTAGGTGCATTGAGGCAACGCAACCAGACTTGTATGGAAACCCTCAACAAACCCATCTACCAGCCATGCACCCAGCCAGTTTGAGGGTGTCCTGACAGGATTCTGACCAGGGCGGGTACCTGTACCCCGCCTGGTCACGCCTGTCCTTTCTGTGAGCAGACCGTGCTAGAGTGTTCTCTAGAGCACAAAAAGCAGACATGTAAAAGCCTACAATTACTATAGTTGCAAGCCGACAGATTATAGATTATGGTTATTGCATATTTGATTCCTTCCGAGGTACTGGGTCCTTCCGAGGAGCTGATTTCTGGCCAAGCGCTGGCATCTGGTTAGGGCTTCTACTGGTACTAGGCTCTACTGGCTGATTGATTCCTGCACACCAGGCTGCCGTGTGAGATATTGACTGGCAGACGGTGCAAGCAGGGGATTTTAAAACAGCAAAATGATTGCAGAAAAGTTTGGTGTCAACTATGCTCCAATTGGTTACAAATGCATACTGACTAAATGCTGCTGCGGTTTTTGCCGAGAAACTCTTATGGTAATCGTAGAAATGCGTGCCGCCGTATTTGTAAGAAAATTCTGTGATTTGCAAGAAATACAAATCTAATTCTTCTCTGCGCTCGGGTTTAACCGAGCAGATGACTTCTCTGAACTTACTGAAAGCTATGACAAACTTGTGAATATTGAGCTTACGACTGAGTCTAGCGTCCTTGCTCTTGAGGACAATGGACAGTTCTCCACAGGCTACAGTTTTGGTATCCGCTTAGTCCTTAATATATGTTAGGGGGGAACTTTTCAAGATGGGTCGTGACCATGGCGGCAATTTTGAAGTCAGCCATTTGGAATCCAACTTTTGTTTTTTCCATAGGAAGAGGGTCATGTGACACATCAAACTTATTGGGGATTTCACACGAAAAACAATGATGTGCTTGGTTTTAACGTAACTTTATTCTTTCATGAGTTATTTACAAGTTTCTGACCACTAAAATGTGTTCAATGTGCTGCCCATTGTGTTGACAATGCAACCCTCTTCTCCCACTCTTCACACACTGATAGCAACACCGGAGGAGAAATGCTAGCACATGCTTCCAGTATCCGTAGTTTCAGGTGCTGCAGAATGGGCAAAACTAAAATTGGAACAGGACCCTCAGTTTACGCAGAAGATTTTGTTCAGTGATGAGGCAAACTTTTATGTAAATGGTGAAGTTAACAAACAAAACCACCGCTATTGGTCTGACACTAACCCACATTGGATAGATCTCTCCAAGACTGTTGGAACACAAAAATTGATGGTATGGTGTGGTATATGGGGTACAAAGATAATGGGGCCATTCTTCATCAATGGAAACCTCAAGGCCACTGGATATGCAAAATTACTACATGATGATGTGTTTCCCTCTTTATGCACTGAAGCTGGCACGTTCCCTGAGTTTTTTCAGCAAGATGGTACACCACCACATTATGGGTGTCAGGTCCGAGCATTCCTAGATGAACAGTTTCCTGGAAAGTGGATTGGTCATCGTGGGCCAGTTGAATGGCCCCCAAGGTCTCCCGATCTGACCCCCTTAGACTTTTATCTTTGGGGTCATCTGAAGGCAATTGTCTATGCTGTGAAGATACGAGATGTACAGCACCTGAAGCTACGGATACTGGAAGCATGTGCTAGCATTTCTCCTGTGGTGTTGCTATCAGTGTGAAGAGTGGGAGAAAAGGGTTGCATTGGCAATCCAACACAATGGGCAGCACATTGAACACATTTTATTAGTGGTCAGAAACTTGTAAATAACTCATGAAAGAATACAGTTATGTTAAAACCAAGCACATCATTGTTTTTCTCGTGAAATTGCCAATAAGTTTTATGTGTCACATGAACCTCTTCGTGTTGAAAAAACAAAAGTTGGATTCAAAATGGCCGACTTCAAAATAGCCGACATGGTCAACACCCATCTTGAAAAGTTTCCCCCCTCACATATACTAATGTGCCACAAACAGGAAGATAATATCACCAACCATTCCCATTTTATTAAGTACAGGTATGCCCTGAGTCCTTAAGAGGTCAAGGTGCTGCTCCCCAGTTGCAGACATTCCTCACCATCAGACCACAAGTAAGTATTGAGGATATGCATTAGCTAAAACTTAACTTTTCTTACAATAAAATATACGTACTCAAATTTATTTTGAAATCCAACAAAAGGGAAGCTGTGAAAAAAACACCATGTGCCACCTACACCATCAAGTATTGATGCGATGCAAAGACCTCTAAAAGATGGAAGCAAACAATGTATGGTCCATTGTAACCCGTGGGGGTAAAAACTTCCCCTGTAGAGCCCTACTCTTGCATTATTGATTCCCTTCTTTGCAAGTGTTACTCGCCCTAAAAAGAGTGGCCCCACACAGGAATAGTGTTGAGCGGCATAGGCCATATTCGAATTCCCGACATTTCGCGAATATATGGATGAATATTCGTCATATATTCGCTAAATTTGCATATTTGTAATAGTCGCATTTTATTTTCGCATATGCGAAAATTAGCATACGCAAAAATTTGCATATGCGGAAATTAGCATATGCTAATTTTCGCATATGCGAAAATTTGTACGTCAGTCTCACACAGTAGTATTAGAGCCTGGATGATCACTTTGATGTGTACTGTGAAAAAAAAACAAATATTCGTAATTGCGAATATATAGTGCTATATACGCGAATATTCGCAAATTCACGAATATGCGGGATTCGCAAATAACATTTGCATTGCGAATATTTGAAACCTCTCCCTATTTCCACCTACAAACACTGCCATTTCCCAGGGTTTTTATGTGGAAATAGAGAGAGTTTCATGTGTGGGGCTGCCTTTTTTAGGGCGTTTTCTTCTGCCTACCTGCCTCACCTACTATTCTGATCCTGCCACTTGCCTGATGCCACACATTTGAGGCAAAGTTCTCCTTATTTCACCCACCATCATCACTGGGTACTGGTATTACCACCAACCGCACCACTCCGTCACCGGGTCACTTTCAGGACTCCTGATGCTGCTGCTGCCACCTCCAGGCTGTCTCATTCTGCACTGTATGTTCTCCGTATGCTTATGCCAGCTCCAAGCTGGCTCATACGGCCACCATATGTACTCCTCCTGTTGCCGCCACCCCGCTGTGTCATTCAGCCACTATATGGTCTCCGCATGGTGCCGCAAACTTCAGGCTGTGTAAACTATATGCTACAGCCAACTCCAGGCTGTGTCATTCAACCACTATGGGGTCTCCTCATGCTGCCACAAACTCCAGGCTGTGCCATTCAGCTACTTTATGCTGCTGCCATCTCCAGGCTGTGTCATTCAGCCACTATATGTTCTCCTCATGCTGCCGCTATCTCCACGCTGTGTCATTTAGCCACTATATTGTCTCCTCATGCTTCCGCCACCTCCAGGCTGTGTCATTCAGCCACTATATGTACTCCTCATGCTTCCACCACCTCCAGGCTGTGTCATTCAGCAACTATACGTTCTCCTCATGCTGCCACCACCTACAGGCTGTGTCATTCCACCACAATATGTTCTCCTCAAGCTGCCGCCACCACCAGGCTGTGTCATTCTGCCACTATATGTTCTCCTCATGCTGCCTCCACCTCAACGCTGTGTCATTCAGCCACTTTATGGTCTCCTCATGCTGCCCCAAACTCCATGCTGTGTCATTCAGTCACTATATGTTCTCCTTATGTTGCCACCACCTCAATGCTGTGTCCTTCAGCCACTACATGGTCTCCTCATGCTTCCGCCACCTTCACGCTGTGTCATTCCGTCAATATATGTTCTCCTCATGCTGCTGCCACCTCCAGGCTGTGTCTTTCAGCCACTAAATGTTCTTGTCATGCTGCCACCACCTCCACGCTGTGTCATTCAGCCACTATATGGTCTCTTCATGCTGCCGTAAACTCCAAGCTTTGTCATTCAGCCATTTTATGCTGCCGCCAACTCCAGGCTGTGTCATTCAGCCACTATATCTTCTCATCATGCTGCCGCCACCTCCAGGCTGTGTCCTTCCGCCGCTATATGTTCTCCTCATGCTGCCCCCACCTCCAGGCTGTGTCATTCAGCCACTTTATGTTCTCCTCATGCTGTCGCCATCTCCATCCTGTGTCATTCAGCCACCATATGATCTCCTCATGCTGCTGCAAACTTCAGGCTGTCTCATTGGGCCACTATATGCTTCCGCCAACACCAGGCTGTGTCATTCAACCACTATGTGGTCCCCTCATGCTGCCGCCACCTCCGGTCTGTGTAATTCAGCCACTATATGTTCTCCTCATGCTGCCACCACTTCCATGCTGTGACATTCAGCCACTATATGGTCTCCTCATGATGCTGCAAACTCCAGGCTGTGTCATTCAGCCACTATATGCTGCCGCCAACTCCAGGCTGTGTCATGCTACCACTATGTGGTCTCCTCATGCTTTCTGCCAACTCCACGCTGTGTCATTCAGCCACTATATGGTCTCCTCATGCTTCCACCACCTACAGGCTGTGTCATTCAGCCACTATATGGTCTCCCCATGCTGCCACAATCTCCAGGCTGTGTCATTCAGCCACTATATACTGCTGCCAACTCCAGGTTGTGTCATTCAGCCACTATGTGGTCCCCTCATGCAGCCGCCAAATCCAGGCCGTGTCATTCAGCCACTATATGCTGCTGCCAACTCCACGCTGTGTCATTCAGGCACTATATGGTCTCCTCATGCTGCTGCTACTTCAATGCTGTGTCATTCAGTCACTATATGGTCTCATTATGCTTTGAAAAAATTGATGTAATCTTTACAAGACTGCGGCCCTATGGTCCTCGACGTCATATATTACCTGTGGAATTATTACAAGAATCCAATGAAACAGCTTGAAGCAATAACAATGAAACATAACTGATTAAATGAAACATTCGCACCTTCACAGACAGGGGGGCGCAGAGAGGCAGGGTCTGGAACATGTGGTATATCGTCTGGCTCAATGCTCACCAGCATGGGTACTCAAAAAATTTAAATAAATTCAAATATAATAAAATAAAAATTACATAAAAATCTCTTTATTCTGTTCAATTTTGACGCCATATGGTCTCCCTGCTGCCATAGCCATACGCTCTGCGGCAGTGATTCTAATATTGATGTCTTTAATCTGCATGTCACTCTGAATAACAGTATTATTTCACTAACACAGCAAACTCCCCATGCATGTTAGAACAAGGCAAAGTGTTCTACACCTCTATTGAGGCTATATGGTCTACTCATAGTTCCGCCACCTCCACGTTGTGTCATTCAGCCACTATATGTTCTCCTCATGCTGCCACAAACTCCAGGCTGTTTCATTCAGCCACTATATGCTGCCGCCAACTCCAGGCTGTGTCATACAGCCACACCACCTCTACGCTGTGTCATTCAACCCCTATAGAGTCTCCTCATGCTTCCGCCACCTCCAGGCTGTGTCATTCAGCCACTATGTGGTCTCCTCATACTGATGCCACTTCCAGGCTCTGTCATTGTGCCGCTCTGCGACAGTGATTCTAATAGCGACACCTCTGATCTGCATGTCATACTGAATAACTGTTTTATTTCACTAACCCAGCACACACCCTATGCATGTTACAACAAGGCAAAGTGTTCTACACCCCTTTTGAGACTCTCTGTAGGCTAGAAATAGCAGTTTTTAATAGCTATTTGCCGCAAATATGTTCAGACCGAACAACATTTTTTCAGAAAATTCGGCAAATCGGCTGAATCGAATTTTTCAAAAATTCGCTCATCTCTATTCTCCACTAACAAAATATTGTTTATATGACAGAAGGAGAAAGAAAGGTTTACTTTAACTGAGTTTGTATTGCAAAGAAAGACAAAGAAATATATTTGCTTTCAGAAATAGTGTCATTTCTCATTTTATGCTTTGTTTTTTTCTGCTAATATCCATTCTCTATAATGGGAATAAGCACCTATGCCAGACAGAGCCCATAAACAATTTCTGCCAAGCATCAATGCATCTTCTATGTCCTTATTTTAATGGTAATTCAGCTTTGAGCTGAATATTTGACAGGTTGATAGTGACAAGTACACTGAAAAGATTGTTTTCTAGCTAATACTTTGTATTTTAACAAAAGTTGGATTGACACTGTTGACAGGATAGAAAGGGAAAAACCCAGTCTTGCATCACCTTGTGTATTAAAGGAGTTTCTGTAGATATTTTTTATTACACATGGCTGATGTGGCATAAAATTAACATAAATGATGCTTAGGAGCTAGCTGCTCCAACACTTCCTGCTTGTTATCACTTCTTCCTGGTTCCACAGACTCATCTATCTATCTAACAAGAACTACCAGCCAATTGTTGACCTGAGCCAGAACACTACTGCAGCTAGTGACTGGCTGACAGAATAAGTTTATAGACATTTTTGTGTCCTTGCAAAATCCCTTTAATGGTTGATCATTTTGATCATACTTTTCACTATATATATATATATATATATATATATATATATATAAAACTCAACGTGTGTGTGTATGTATGTATGTGTGTATGTTCCACAAAAACTTTCAAACGGCTAAAGATATTAACATGAAACTTGGCACGCATGTTACTTATATGTCAGCAACAAACATAGGATAGGTGATTTAACCCTTACTCACCCCCATTTGCCAGGGGCGAGGCTTATGTTTAAAGTCCCATGCAAGTCAATGGGAAATATATGTTACTGCATAACTTCCAAACGGCTGGAGATATTTCGATAATTATTGGTCACATGTTACTTATATGTCCACTTAAAATATAGGATAGTTAATTTAACCCTTAACTACCCCCATTTGTGAGGGTCGGGGTTTTTGATTAAAGTCCCATGCAAATCAATGGGAAATGTATGTTCCCATATAACTTCCGTACGGCTGGAGATATTTCAATACCTGGTACACATATTACGGGTCGGGATAGGAGGACGGGATAGGAGGTCAGGATATTAGGACAGGATAGGGGGATGGGATAGGAGGACCGGGATAGGAGGTAGAGATAGGAGGTCGAGATAGGAGGGCGGGATAGGAGGACGGGATAGGAGGACGCGATAGGAGGACGGGATAGGAGGTTGGGATAGATGGACGGGATAGAAGGACAGAATAGGAGGTTGAGTTAGATGGACTGGATAGGAGGACGGGATAGGAGGTCGGGATAGGAGGTCAGGATAGGAGGTCGGGATAGGAGGACGGGATAAGAGGTCAGGATAGGAGGTCAGGATAGGAGGACGGGATAGGAGGTTGAGTTAGATGGACGGGATAGGAGGACGGGATAGGAGGACGGGATAGGAGGACGGGATAGGAGGTCGGGATAGGAGGACGGGATAGGAGGACGAGATAGGAGGACGGGATATGAGGTCGGGATAGGAGGTCAGGATAGGAGGTCGGGAGAGGAGGTCGGGATAGGAGGTCGAGATAGGAGGTCAGGATATGAGGACAAGATGTGAGGACAGGATATGAGGTTGAGATATGATGACAGGATAGGAGGTCGGGATAGGAGGTCGGGATATGGGGTTGGGATAGGACAACAATATATGAGGATGGGATGTGAAGTCAAAAGCTTCCTCCTTTGTTTATTTTCCTTCCCAACAAGGATTGGGAAGGAAAAACCAGGCAACGCCGGGTATTCAGCTAGACGGGATAGGAGGTCGGGATAGGAGGTCGTGATAGGAGGACGGGATAGGAGGTTGGGTTAGATGGACGGGATAGGAGGACGGGATAGGAGGTCGGGATAGGAGGTCGGGATAGGAGTTCTGGATAGAAGGTTGGGATAGAAGGTCGGGATAGGAGGACGGGATGGGAGGACGGGATAGGAGGTCATGATAGCAGGTCAGGATAGGAGGTCGGGATAGGAGGTCGAGATAGGAGGACGGGATAGTAGGTCGGCATATGAGGTTGGGATATGACAACAATATATGAGGACGGGATATGAAGTCAAAAGCTTCCTCCTTTGTTTATTTTCCTCCCCAACAAGGATTAGGAATGAAAAACCGGGCAACGCCGGGTATTCAGCTAGTATATATATATAAAATTCAACGTGTGTGTGTGTGTGTATGTATGTATGTGTGTATGTTCCCCAAAAACTTCCAAATGGCTACAGATATTAACATGAAACTTGGCACACATGTTACTTATATGTCTACAACAAACATAGGATAGGTGATTTAACCCTTACTCACCCCCATTTGCCAGGGGCGGGGTTTATGTTTAAAGTCCCATACAAGTCAATGGAAATATATGTTACTACATAACTTCCAAAAGGCTGGAGATATTTCCATAATACTTGGTCACATGTTACTTATATGTTCACTTAAAATATAGGACAGTTAATTTAACCCTTAACTACCCCCATTTGTAAGGGTCAGGGTTTTTGTTTAAAGTCCCATGCATATCAATGGGAAATGTATGTTCCCACATAACTTCCGTAAGGCTGGAGATATTTCAATACCTGGTACACATATTATGGGTCGGGATATGAGGACAGGATGGGAGGTCGGGATAGGAGGACGGGATATAAGGATGAGATATGAGGTCGGGATAGGAGGATGGGATAGGAGGACGGGATAGGAGGTCGGAATAGGAGGACGGGATAGAAGGATGGCATAGGAGGTCGGGATAGGAGGTCAGGATAGGAGTACGGGATAGGAGGTCAAGATAGGAGCTCGAGATTGGAGGACGGGATAGGAGCTCAGGATAGAAGGTCGGGATAGGAGCTCGAGATTGGAGGACAGAATAGGAGGACGGGATAGGAGGACGGGATAGGAAGTCGGGATAGGAGGTTGGGATAGGAGGATGGGATAGGAGCTCGGGATAGGAGGACAAGATAGGAGGTCGAGATAGGAGGACTGGATAGGAGGACGGGATAGGAGGATGGAATAGGAGGTCGGGATAGGAGGACTGGATAGGAGGACGGGATAGGAGGATGAAATAGGAGGTCGGGATAGGAGGACAGGATAGGAGGTCGAGATAGGAGGATGGGATAGGAGGACGGGATAGGAGGACGGGATATGAGGTCGGGATGGGAGGTCGGGATAGGAGGACGGGATAGGAGGTCGGGATAGGAGGACAGGATAGAAGGATGGCATAGGAGGTCGGGATAGGAGGTCGGGATAGGAGGTCGGGATAGGAGGTCAAGATCGGAGCTTGAGATTGGAGGACGGGATAGGAGGTCAGGATAGGAGGTCGGGATAGGAGCTCGAGATTGGAGGACAGGATAGGAGGACGGGATAGGAGGACGGGATAGGAAGTCGGGATAGGAGGTCGGGATAGGAGGATGGGATAGGAGCTCGGGATAGGAGGACAAGATAGGAGGTCGAGATAGGAGGACTGGATAGGAGGACGGGATAGGAGGACGGGATAGGAGGTCGGGATAGGAGGATGGGATAGGAGGTCGGGATAGGAGGACGGGATAGGAGGTCGAGATAGGAGGATGGGATAGGAGGATGGGATAGGAGGACGGGATATGAGGTAGGGATAGGAGGACGGGATAGGAGGACAGGATAGGAGGACGGGATAGGAGGTCGGGATAGGAGGTCGAGATAGGAGGTCGAGATATGAGGACTGGAAAGGAGGTCGGGATAGGAGGACAGGATAGGAGGACGGGATAGGAGGTCAAGATAGGAGCTCGAGATTGGAGGACGGGATAGGAGGTTGGGATAGGAGGTCGAGATAGGAGGATGGGATAGGAGGTCAAGATTGGAGGTCGAGATAGGAGGTCGAGATATGAGGACTGGAAAGGAGGTCGGGATAGGAGGACGGGATAGGAGGTCAAGATAGGAGCTTGAGATTGGAGGACGGGATAGGAGGTCGAGATATGAGGATGGGAAAGGAGGTCAGGATAGGAGGTCGGGATAGGAGCTCGAGATTGGAGGACAGGATAGGAGGTCGAGATAGGAGGACGGGATAGGAGGACGGGATAGGAGGACGGGATAGGAGATCGGGATAGGAGGACGGGATAGGAGGACGGGATAGGAGGTCGGGATAGGAGATCGGGATAGGAGGTCGGGATAGGAGGTCAAGATAGGAGGTCGGGATAGGAGGACGGGATAGGAGGTCGAGATAGGAGGACGGGATAGGAGGACGGGAGAGGAGTTCGGGATAGGAGGTCGGGATAGGAGGTCGAGATAGGAGGATGGGATAGGAGGTCAAGATAGGAGGTCGAGATATGAGGATGGGAAAGGAGGTCGGGATAGGAGGTCATGATAGGAGCTCAAGATTGGAGGACGGGATAGGAGGTCGGGATAGGAGGTTGAGATATGAGGATGGGAAAGGAGGTCAGGATAGGAGGTCGGGATAGGAGCTCGAGATTGGAGGACAGGATAGGAGGTCGAGATAGGAGGACGGGATAGGAGGATAGGAGGATGCATTTGCGATAATTTGCGCGCCAGTCTCACACAGTAGTATTAGAGCCTTCTTTACACCACACAAGCTGGAAGCAGAGAGGGGTGATCACTGTGATGTGTACTGTGGAAAAAAAAAGAATATTCGTAATTACGAATATATAGTGCTATATTCGCCACCAGTGTGCCTACAGATGTTACAAAACTACAACTCCCAGCATGCATGGTCTGTCAATGCATGCTGGGAGTTGTAGTTTTGCAACAGTGGGAGGCACACTGGTTGGGAAACACTGAGATAGGTTCTGTTACCCAACTTTGTGTTTCCTCACCAGTGTGCTTCAAGCTGAGGCAAAACTACAACTTCCAGCATGAACTGACAGAACATGCATGCTGGGAGTTGTAGTTCTGCAACAGCTGGCACGCAATTACAACTCAAAACATTCTGAGACAGCAGTTTGCTGTTCGTGAATGCTGGGAGTTGTAGTTCTGCAACATCTGGAGGGCCACAGTTTAGAGACCACTGCACAGCCACTCTAACCTGTGGCCCTCTAAATGTTGCAAAATGACAAATCCCAGCATGCCCAGACAGCTTTTTGCTGTCGGGCATGCTGGGATTTGTAGTTTTGTAATATCTGAAGGGCCACAGCTTAGAGACTCTAAACTGTGGTCCTCCAGACCTCCAGGCCACTTACCCAGATCGCTACCGCTGAAGTTCTGCACCACCGTTACATGACATAAGGATCGCTGCCGCCGCCTGGACCTGCATCGGTTGAGCCCCACCATTCCCCCGCTCTGCCCAGACACCCATGGGTGGGCAAAGTGGGGGAACTAATGAAAAATTAGAAAGTTTAGCATTTTTCTAACTTTGAAGCTCTCTGCTTGTGAGGAAAATAGATATACCAAGTGAATTATATATTGATTCACATATACAATATGTCTACTTTATGTATACATCATAAAGTTGAAATGTTTTTACTTTTGGAAGACATCAGAGGGCTTCAAAGTTCAGCAGCAATTTTCCAATTTTTCACAAAATTTTCTAAATCTGAATTTTGCAGGGACCAGTTCAGTTTTAAAGTGAATTTTAGGGGTCTTCATATTAGAAATACCCCATAAATGACCCCATTATAAAAACTGCACCCATCAAAGTATACAAAATGATATTCAGAATGTTTGTTAACACTTTAGGTGTTTCACAGGAATAGCAGCAAATTGAAGGAGAAAATTCAAAATCTCCATTTTTTACACTAACATATTCTTGTAGACCCCAGTTTTTGAATTTTTACAAGGGGTAAAAGGATACAATGCTGCCCAAAATGTGTAACTCAATTTCTCTCGAGTAAGGAAATACCTCATATGTGAACGTGGGTGCACTAGAGGGCTCAGAAGCGAAGGAGCGACAATGGGATTTTGGAGAGTGAATTTTGCTGAAATTGTTTTAGGGGGCATGTCACATTTAGGAAGTCGCTATGGTTCCATAACAGCAAAAAAAGAAAAAAAAATATGCATGGCATACTATTTTGGAATCTACACCCCTCAAGGCACGTAAGAAGGGGTACAGTGAGCTTTAACACCCCACAAGTGTTTGACAACTTTTTGTTAAATTCGGATGTGTAAATGAAAAAAAAAAATGTTGTCACTAAAATGCATTTTTTCCCCAAATTTCCCATTTTTACAAGAGATAATATGTGTAACCCCATTTCTTCTGAGTATGGAAATACCCCATATGTGGACGTCAAGTGCTCTGCTGGCACACTACAATGCTCAGAAGAGAAGGAGCCACATTTGGCTTTTTGAAAGCAAATTTTGCTGAAATGGTTTTTGGGGAGCATGTCGCATTTAGGAAGCCCCTGTGGTGCCATAACTGCAAAAAAACAAACAAAAGAAAAACACATGGCATACTATTTTGGAAACTATATCCCCCAAGGCACATAACAAGGTGTACAGTGAGCCTTAACACCCCACAGGTGCTTGATGACTTTTCGTTAAAGTCAGATGTGTAAATAAAAAATTTACAAAAATGTAACTAAAATGCTTTTTTTTCTCAAATTTCCTTTTTTTTTTTTTACAAGAGTTTATAGGAGAAAATGCCCCCCAAAATGTATAACCCCATTTCTTCTGAGTATGGAAATACCCCATGTGTGGACATCAAGTGCTCTGCGGGAGAACTACAATACTCAGAAGAAAAGGAGCTTTTGGAGAGAGAATTTGTTTGGAATGGAAGTCAGAGGCCCCTATGGTAAAGCCCCTATGGTACCAGAACAGTGGACCCCCCACATGTGACCCCATTTGGGAAACTACACCCCTTACAGAATTTAATAAGCAGTGCAGTGAGCATTTTCATGGACCACTGTTCCAAAAATCTGTGTGACACTTGTGGGGCGTTAATGCTCACTGCACCCCTTATTACATTCTGTGAGGGGAGTAGTTCCAAAATGGGGTCGCATGTGGGGGGGTTCCACCATTCTGGCACCATGTGGGCTTTATAAACAACATGGCCTTTAATTCCAACCAAATTATCTCTCCAAAAGCCCAATGGCGCTTCTTCTCTTCTGAGCATTGTAGTTTGCTCGCAGAG
Organism: Hyla sarda; assembly: GCF_029499605.1. Classification (NCBI taxonomy): domain Eukaryota; kingdom Metazoa; phylum Chordata; class Amphibia; order Anura; family Hylidae; genus Hyla; species Hyla sarda. The sequence goes on from NC_079190.1 coordinate 414,722,729, forward strand.
CACTTAACATCCACATATGGGGTATTTATATACTCAGAACAAATGGTGTTACAAATTTTGGGGGGGCCTTTTTCCTATTACCCCTTGTGAAAATGAAAAATTTGGAAGAACACCAGGATTTTTGTGAAAGAAAAAAATTTTCATCAACGAAAATTCTTCAAACACCTGTGGTATGTTAAGGCTCACTATACCCCTTGTTACATTCCTTAAGCAGTATAGTTTCCAAAATGTGGTCACATGTGGGTGTTTTTCGTTTGCGTTTATGTCAGAACTGCTGTAACGATCAGCCAACCCTGTGCAAATCACCTCAAATGTACATTGCGCTCTCACTCCTGAGCTTTGTTGTGCGCCCGCAGAGCATTTTACGTCCACATATGGGGTATTTCCGTACTCAGGAGAAATTCCCTTACAAATTTTTAGGGTCTTTTTTTCCTTTTACTTTTGTGAAAATAAAAAGTATGGGGCAACACCAGCAAGTTTCTGTAAAAAATAAAATAATTTTACAAAAACATGCTGGTGTAGACCCCAACTTTACCTTTTTATAAGGGGTAAAAGGAGAAAAAGCCCCACAAAATTTGTTAGGCAATTTCTCCCGAGTCTGGAAATACCCCATATGTGGCTCTGAAATGTGACAGGGCTCCGAAGTGAGAGAGTGCCATGCGTATTTGAGGCCTAAATTAGGGATTTGCATAGGGGGGGACATAGGGGTATTTTACGCCAGTGATTCCCAAACAGGGTGCCTCCAGCTGTTGCAAAACTTGACAGTCAATGGCTGTTTGGCAATACTGGGAGTTGTAGTTTTGCAACAGCTGGAGGCTCCATTTTGAAAACAGTACTGTACCTGATGTTTTCCATTTTTATTGGGGAGGGGGAGGGCGGGACTGTGTAGCGGTATATGTATATGTAGTGTTTTACTTGAAGTGTTTGTAGGGTACATTTACACGGGCTGCGGTTCACAGTGAGCTTCTGGCTGGGAGTTTGAGCTGCAGCGGAAAATTTGCTGCATCTCAAACTTGCAGCAAGAAACTCGCTGTAAACCCACCCGTGTGACTGTACCCTGTACATTCACATAAGGGGGGGGGGCAAACCTCGAGCTGTTGCAAAGCTACAAATCCCAGCATGCCCTTTGGCTGTCCGTGCATGCTGGGAGTTGTAGTTATGCAACATCTGGAGGGCCACAGTTTGAACACCACTGTGCAGTCGTCTCCAATCTGTGCTCTTCCAGATGTTACAAAACTACATCTCTCAGCATGCCCTGACAGTCCAGGCATGCTGGGAGTTGTAGTTCTGTAACATCTGGCATTTCCGATTTTGCCGGACTACAACTCCCAGCATGTCTGGGCATGCTTGGAGTTGAAGTTTTTCAACATCTGGAGGGCTACAGTTTGAACACCACTACTTAGCGGTCTCCAAACTGTTTTCCTCCAGTTGTTGCAAAACTACAACTCCTAGCATGCCATTCGGCTGTCTGGGCATGCTGGGAGTTGTAGTTTTGCAATAACTGGAAGCACACTGGTTGGGAAACATTGTTTGCTAACTCAGTGTTTCCCAACCCGTGTGCCTCCAGCTGTTGCAAAACTACAACTCCCAACATGCATGGTCTGTCTGGGCATTCTGGGAGTTATAGTTTTGCAACAGTTGGAGGCACACAGGTAGGGAAACACTGAGTTAGGAAACAATGTTTCCCAACCAGTGTGCCTCCAGTTGTTGCAAAACTACAACTCCAAGCATGGCCTGACAGCCGAAGGGCATGCTGGGAGTTGTAGTTTTGCAACAACTGGAGGAGAACAGTTTGGAGACCACTAAGTAGTGGTGTTCAAACTGTAGCCCTCCAGATGTTGCAAAACTTCAACTCCAAGCATGTCCAGACTGCCCAGGCATGTTGGGAGTTGTAGTTCGGCTACATCTGAAGGGTCAGATGTTACAGAACTACAACTCCCAGTATTCCTGGACTGTCTGGGCATGCTGAGAGATGTAGTCTTGCAACATCTAGAAGAGCACAGATTGGAGACCACTTCACAGTGGTCTCCAAACTTTGGCCCTCCAGATGTTGCAAAACTACAACTCCCAGCATGTCTCGAAAGTCAAAGGCTGTCTGGGCATGCTGGGAGTTGCAGTTTGAAACTACTAGAAACAGCAGTAAAGATCACTTTAGAGTGACCTTCACTGCTGCCTCAATTTGCCTGCCGCCGCTGCCACCTCCACGTGTGCCTGCTGCTGCTGCCGCCGGTCCCCGCTGTCCCCAGCAGGTATGTGCCACCGTCCCCCCACAGCTCTCGGGATCCTCTTCCCCCACTCTTCCCGATTTCTAGGGGCGGGCAGAGTGGGGGATCTGAACTTTATCCCCCCCCCCAGTCAGCGATCACTGTTATTGGTACACAGGGACCAATCACAGTGATCACTGACCAGGACCATTCACAGATGGTCGGGGGGCTTGCAGAAGTTGTCCCCCGCTGGTAACAGCGGGACTTCTGCCAGTCCCGTGCGATGCCATGCATGGCCATGTTAACTGAATGTCTCATATAAACGTCATGATGCGCGAACTACCTGCATATCATGACGTTTATATAAGTCATTCTGCGGGAAGGGGTTAAAAACGTCTATTTCTGGCCTACAGAGAGCCTCAATAGGGGTGTAGAACACTTTGACTTGCTGTAATACGCATAGGGTGTGTGCTGGGTTAGTGAAATAATACTGTTATTCAGCATGATATGCAGATTAGAGACGTCGCTATTAGAATCACTGTTGCAGAACAACACAATGACAGAGACTGGAGGTTGCATTAGCATAAGGAGACCATATAGTGGCTGAATGACACAGCGTGGAGGTGTTGGCAGCATTAGGAGACCATATAGTACCTGAAATGATGCCCGCCACATCTTGATAAAGGTACTTCATAGCGAAACATGTTGAGGGAAGCAGAGTAGGAAATTTTAACTAAGAATAGCTCTGCTGCCCTGTAATTTAACTGGGTGCTGACCTGCAGGCACACTCAGCTTATTACAAGTGAACCAGTGTTAAGCAACAGAGATGTCTGTTCAGAAACTAATAGTTCTGATAGTAGTACAAAAAGGGCATACAGCGCTATCGGATTTTAAACTGTGTAGAAATTAATAAAGCTTGTAGGAATTTTAACAATAACGAAACAAGTATATGGGAAAGTAGGGTTTATTGGATTCCCCTAACAGGGGAATCTATTGGAAATATTTAAACAAGTTTAACCCTCCATATACTGATCTAGACCAGGTATGGTGCATATAGTCCTTGAAAGACACATCGTGGAGGTGGCAGCAGCATGAGGAGACCATATAGTGGCTGAATGACACAGCGTGGAGGTGGAAACAGCCTGACGAGACCATAGGGCCTCACAATTGAAAAGATTAAAGATATTTTTTAACATTTTGTCGTGGGGTAATAACTCAATTATGAATTATGGTTTATGGTCAGAAAAAATTAATAATTATGAAAATTTTTAAATTATGAAAATTATTAAAAATATCAAAATGATGACCTGGTGAATTGTAGACAAAGCCAATCAATACAATTGACATTTGAGTCTGACTATTTCCTCAGATATCAACAAGTTCTTTTTATGACGGGATGACATTAACGCTTAAGGAAGTAGTTTTGTAATATACAATAATACACAGGTATTATAAAAGTATGTAGATTTATTGGTTATAAGGTTATAAATGAGTAATAAACACATTGATATATGCAAATGAATATCAATTAGATATATTAGTAAACATTACAGGCTTGTTAATTGACTAAATATAGTTGAACAATACATATGAGTTAACTTGTTAAATTAAAACAAAAGCTACTAGGTTAGGAATATCATATAAGAAAAAGGTTACATATAACTGTGTTCTGAGGAAACCTTATGATATCAAGATGGGCAATATCTAATTATAGACATATCAATATGGAAAGCTAAATATACTCCCTGCCCCCCTCTAACCCCTACAAATCACATGACTCCATGAATGGGGAAATCCATCTATGGATATAATGAAATTTCAACCCTGTTCTGGACTATTTTCTATACATGATCTTGGTAAGACATTAAGACAAATAGCAGAGTTTTATGATCTCACTAGACTATATTTTAGGAGGAATAACTTGAAACAAGTTTCCTGTGTGGGAAATATACTTCTAACACTTAGTTTGGCAAGCAGGAATGCTATCAATATGTATAAGCCATTATTTAATGCTTTGATAGATTAGTCTTGATTTTTCTGCAGGTAGAATGAAGTCTCTATCCTAAAACTATAATCTCAATATGGAGATAATTAATTATTTTACTTCATTAATTTATTTGCAATTATCCCAATTAGTCTTAATTAAATGGAATACCATTTTTGTGTCTCTTATCAAGTCTATATAAGAACCTCGCTTTGGCTCTTAGCAACGCTGAACGGTCCATCTCATCATCATGGATAGCCATGGATAGGTCTCGTACTGTGTGATCAGTCCATCTGCTGGAATCTCACATGGCTTTCCCACCTGGTTGGACCTCTTTCCTGTGTCTTTGTGTGTTCTCTACAGCCTACAGTCTACAGTTCAGTCCCTAACATCCGGTTTACCAGACGTTTTAATTAGTTAGACACACCCTCCTAAATTGGAATTCCCCAATGAATGTAGGTTGAGGGTGTACATATGGTAATGACTATGACATCACTATAATGCCCAGAATGCATTGAGCATATCACCCTTAATGTCTTTCCTGTTGGTGTAATGTCAACTACTCATACGCTAGGGGGTGCAATTGCATAATTAATTAGCATTATTGCCATTAAGGGTTAACTGTCAATAACTGGTCTTAAACCATCATTCCACACTTGAGGTATGGAGCCATAATGTAATAGGGGTGACACATATAAGTAATTAAAACCTGGATTCTTATAGAAATAGAGACACCAACTAGACATCCAAATTTATGGGAAAGATGATAATACAATGGATGATTCTCTAACACTGATGTGTGAATGTCTAGAGAATGTAACTGGTCCACCTTATCTTGTCTTATCCAAACAGCCATAAATATCTAAGAAGACAAGAAGCATTCTCTCAGGCAGGCACTTTTTGAAGAGATGAACTTCAGAATTGTGGCCTACTTAGATTATACACAAAATGGCCGACATGATGCTATTACACTATGAAACATATTAAACAAATGATTCATTTTGGGGGTATAATTAGAATGTCAATTTAAATTGAAGATTTCAAATAGATGAACCTAAAAAGTTTTATTTAATATGCCAGCAGCATGAGGAGACCACATGGTGATACAGTGACACAGCCTGGAGTTGTTGGCAGCATGAGGATACCATATAGTGGCTGAATGGCACAGCCTGGAGTTGGCGGCAGCAAGAGGAGACCATATAGTGGCTGAATGACACAGCCTGGAGTTGTAATAAATGGAAAAAGATAGAAAGGCCCAAGGGGAGGCACCTTGTGCATTACCCTAATGAAACAGAGATATGCCCCACGACAAGTAGGGATGGACGTAGAGTCTATAAAATGGCCGCTCACCTGGAGCGTATTAAAAATATGCATGTAATCTCACCCGAGGTATAGTAGAAAGGAGGATCTCTTGCAAGCCCACAGATCTCAGGGAGAACTGAATGGTTATCATGTATTGGGATTATGTGCAGCAGAGAGAATATGACCTTCAAAACAGGCGCTCAGGTGTCCACGGAAAAAGTCACAACCAGGTCATGGAGGCAAAATGAAGTTGCAAAGTTTATTGGAAACAAAATAAGGAATGATGCGTTTCAGGGTGTACAAACCCCTTCTTCAGATTGAGCAAGTTCATACAGTAAGATGCACACATTGGCTTTATACATACACACTAATGAGAAACCAAAATGGTGGCCAGATCAAAGGTCAAAAGTGACAATCAAATGGGACAAAAAAATACCTAATGAAACATAGAGGGATCATCACCTAGCTATAGTGTAGGTGGAAGCATCAAGATCTAACTTAAAAAAACTCAGAAAACACTAATGTATAACTTGATAGAGCAATATATTTAGAGGAGTGGATATAAGAACTCGTCCGGGTGAAGATCACAGTGAGGCTTGGTCCGCATCTAGCTGTTGCTGTGCGCTCCATTGCTGGTAAACAAAAGAACACGTTATAGTGTGTAAACATAGCGGAGCCGGGCCGCGTGTTGGTTGCAAGGGACGCGCCACAAGGGGACGCGTCCCTGCAAGCAAGTACAGAGCGGGCGAACATTACATCGTGGCTCCGTGCTTGAGACAGATATGTCGCCACTTGGATGTAACCAGAGCGGGCGGCATATTGGATACTCTGAACATATCACTGAGGGGTATATCTCAGCGGGACAGTTGGAACATGGGAATTAGTGGATGATAGAGAAAGTAATGGAACTATATATCGACTCACATATATATATATATATATATATATATATATATATATATATATATATAAAATCACTGCAGTTTTTCTTATAAATTGGTATGTGTGTAGATAAATATGGGTAAATTAATAAATAATTAATAAACAAATCGGGGATATATAAATTAATAAGAATTCATGGTGGTATAAATATAAAATATAAATAAATATGATCATATACATATGGCTACACATTTAAAAGGGACATAAGTTAGCTTGCATATATAAAGCGAAAAAGAAATATCTGTATACAAATAGACTGAAAAGTGATTATACAATATGAAAAAGAATAAAAAGGGGCTTTAAAATACCTTATGAACTTGACTGATTAATAAAATAGTACAAAAAAAATGAAAAGGAGAAAAAAAGAATTATTCAAAAATACATGCAATAAAAGGAGACCATACATGTAATTTTGTAATATTATAAATCCCAAAATTCTCCCATTGTCTGAGGCAATTGTAGCGTTGTGGAACGTCTTTGTTTATATGCTCAATGGCTGTAATTTTAAAATCTGAAAAATTCCCATCATGATGTGTCGAACCATAGCGTGATACGTTACGTAATTAATATTTCAACATCACATTGCTCCGGTGTTTGTTGGTGCGATTTCTAAGGCACTGTGTTGTCCGGCCTACCTATTGAAGGCCGCAGGTGCACTGCAATAAATATATAACGTATTGAGATACACATGACATATAAGATTTGATGATAAAGGTCTCCTTGGTTATCTGAGATTGGAATGCTGTAGTTTTGTGTGTTATGTTTGAAGAGCATTTGTAACATATGTGGTTGCATTTATAACAGCCATTTTTTTGGATACAGGTGGAAGAACTGGATTTTACTATTTTGAGATTGCTTGGTGCTAAAATGTTCTTGAGTGAGCATGCTCATTGAAATGTGACTTGTGGTCTCATTGGGAGCTCTGTTTTTAGGTATGGATCCTTTAGAAGGATATGCCAATGTTTTGCCAATATAGATTTGATGTCTTTATTATTACTAGAGAAAGTGGTGATAAAATTACAGTATCGGGAGTTTTGAGATGTTTCAAGTGTAGCAGTTTTATTAGTGGTTTTAGATAGACACTCGGTTTGTGTTAGATTGCAGGCTAGATTGCAGCACGCGCTATAGAGGAGACTGCCGATGGGGCCCTGACTTGGTGGAAAGAGCTATAAGATACAGTAAGCAGGTTACGTGGGGAATACTGTACCAATGAACCGAACGATCAGCTTTGTTTTCCTTTGCTCTGGTACTCGTTAAGGGGGCGCTGCCTGCAATAACGTGAGTGAAAGCCCTGAACAAGGGCCCGGTGCCTAATTGGTACTGCGGTCCTAACGCACCAAAAATGAACCAAAAACCATGCCATTGCTTTTAATCTCTTGTATGGATATAAGGGCCTTACTCTCCCTTTTTTCCCCCTTTATTGTTAGAAGGGGGAGGGGAATGAGAAGGGAGTAAATAATGAAAAATGTGAGAAGAAAACAAAGGAGGGGAAGGAAAGGGAAGGGGCAGGAAAGGTATAGGAATGAGAAAGGGAAGAGAGGAAGGAGAAAGAGAAAAAGGGGACACATAAGGAATAATATCTAATATTGCATCGCCCCAGGCCTCTGGTGGAATGGAGCAATTCAAGAACTGACTGACAATAAGAGGTTGGAAATAATTATCCAAAGCAGGCAAGTGGGACACAAGTTACCCTTTTTTTTTCTCTTTCAAAAGGCAATGAAGGGGAGAACATATAATCTCTTAAACAGATACACAGAGAGGCAGAAGGGGCGGCGGCACCACTGGGACAACTGGTAATCACGGTCTGCTAGGGCAACTTGACCTGGTCCCAATAATGACTTTGACTTGACCTGGTCCCGATAATTGGGGTGCGGAATGTAAGTCACACTCGAGAATGTATGCAGAGAGAAGAAAAGATCGCACTCACCAATCCAGGGAATCCAAATAGCAGCTTTATTTTTGGAACTCAAGACATCAGTATACAGGATACATGCAGCGTTCAAGAGCGGCAGAAAGTCAGGTGAGCAAGCGGGTGGAACATAGGTGAGGGGAGTAAGCAATAGGGCAACGAATCGTTTCACATCATGAATGATGCTTCATCTGACTGGAAGGCATCAAAACTATGAATTAACATGTGGAATTATAGGCATCACAAAAAAGTGTGAAGCAACTGAAAATTTGTCATATTCTAGGTGGAAAGTGTCCCCAAGTGCTGTCACAAAAACCATCAAGAGCTACAAAGAAACTGGCTCACATGCGGACCGCCCAATGAAAGGAAAACCAAAAGTCACCTCTGCTGCGGAGGATAAGTTCATCTGAGTCACCAGCCTCAGAAATCACAGGTTAACAGCAGCTCAGATTAGATACCAGGTCAATGCCACACAGAGTTCTAGCCGCAGACACATCTCTAGAACAACTGTTAAGAGAAGACTGTGTGAATCAGGCCTTCATGGTAGAATATGTGCTAGGAAACCACTGCTAAGGACAGGAAACAAGCAGAAGAGACTTGTTTGGGCTAAAGAACACAAGGAATGGACATTAGACCAGTGGAAATCCATGCTTTGGTCTGATGAGTCCAAATTTGAGATCTTTGGTCCAACCACCGTGTCTTTGTGTGACGCAGAAAAGGTGAACGGATGGACTCTACATGCCTAGTTCCCACCGTGAAACATGGAGGAGGTGTGATGGTGTGGGGGTGCTTTGCTGGTGACACTGTTGGGGATTTATTCAAAATTGAAGGCATACTGAACCAGCATGTCTACCACAGCATCTTGCAGTGGAATGCTATTCCATCCGGTTTGCGTTTAGTTGGACCATCATTTATTTTTCAACAGGATAATGACGCCAAACACACCTCCAGGCTGTTTAAGGGCTATTTGACTAAGAAGGAGAGTGATGGGGTGCTGCGCTAGATGACCTGGCCTCCACAGTCACCAGACCTGAATCCAATGAAGGCAAAAGGGCCAACAAGTGCTAAGCATCTCTGGGAACTCCTTCAAGACTGTTAAAAGACCATTTCAGGTGACTACCTCTTGAAGCTCATCAAGAGAATGCCAAGAGTGTGCAAAGCAGTAATCAAAGCAAAAGGTGGCTACTTTGAAGAACCTAGAATATTTCATATTTTCAGTTGTTTCACACTTTTTTGTTCTGTCTATAATTCATGTGTTAATTTATAGTTTTGATGCCTTCAGTGTGAATCTACAATTTTCATAGTCATGAAAATAAAGAAAACTCTTTGAATGAAAAGGTGTGTCCAAACTTTTGATCTGTACTGTATCTGTGGAGGCCAAACCCCAATGATATAATAGCTCTAGTGTACAATACCATCTAGTCAGAAGCTTGTAGTGACCCTCCTGCAACTTGACACATCAGGAGAAGCCATGGGGAGTGGCGCAGCACTTCCATACATTCATCTCTAGTAAGCAATAAGGCCAATTCCCTCTCCCAGGAAAGTATGAACAGTGGGACCGAGGTCTCCACCTCCTGAGCCATAGCAGAGTGCACCAAGCGAAAGGTGAGTTTCGATCTGGGGGCGACCAACGCCATCCGCTCCAGCCAGTGTAGATCAGCCCTAAGGACACACACCCTTAGCATGGCAGCATATGCCCTCCTGATGAAGTAGCACTGGTAAAAATTGAGTTTAAATGTCGGCAACAGCGCCTGGAGATGACTTGGGTTCAGGGCTGTAGAGTTAGGACACAGGTCCCTAAGAGAGATACCATCCTGTCTTGCCCAAATGCCATCAACATCCTTCGCCTGAGGGTGTGTGAGGTATGGTACAAGGGAGCTAGGTGTCTCCGGGGAAAGAATTCTACGTCCAATGCCTTCGTCCATGTGTCCACCGTCATGTGTCTATTTGAGTAACAAAGCAGCCTTCGTCAAGGGGTTAGTCACCGGCCCAAGAGAATGCACTGAGGGAAGCTAGAGTGCCCGAGAGGCCAAGCCCACCGTCTGAATTAAGTGGTCATATTCTAGAGAGTGTTCCCCTGGGGACCTCACCTCCGAGACCAATTCTGCAAATGCACCGCCCTGTACAGTTGGGAAATATCAGGGACCCCCATTCCTCCTGTCCCCTTACCCCGTGTCAGTAATGTGTCAGACAAACGCGGTTTCCTGCCTGACCATAGGAATGTGTGGAACAGCTTTTTCCATTGTCAAAGGTGCGAAGTGGGTAACGTAACGGGGACCATCTGTAATGTATATAACACTGCCGGGACAATGTAAGTCTGTTGGAGATTCCTGCGCCCCATCCAGAAGAGATAGGGTAATTTGAATTGTTCAAGTTGGGCCTTGATCCTATTAAATAAGGGTGGGTTATTGACAGTGAAAAGGTTGAATGGCGAGCTAGGCAATATAACACCCAGGTACTTAATACCCTTCGATGGTCAGCTGTACGGAGAGGAGGATTGTAGGGAGGCAGTCAGGGGAGGAGGGACTGAGACATTCAAGATCTCCAATTTGGCATAATTCACCTTGAATTTAGACAAAGTACCATAACGGTCTATGAGGGCCTGAATTTTAGGTAGTGAATGTTGGGGGTTTATGGTCATAATCAGTAAGTAATCTGCAAACGCTGCCATCAAGTGTGTGCGTCCCCCAACTGTAAGACCCCAAATGTCAGTATCTTGACGCAGGGCCTGCAAAAGCTTTTCCATAACCAAAATGAATAGTGTGGGGGAGAGAGGGCACCTCTGGCGTGTCCCATTCTGGATCGAAAAGGCGGGGGACAGGGTGACATTAACTCTGACTTGTGTCCTCGGGTTCTTATAAAGGGACATTATGGCCTGCACAAAGAGGGGGGGGGGATTAAAGCGGAGTAGGGTGTGGCGAAGGTAGTCCCAAGCAACAATATCAAAGGCCTTCTCAGCATCCGTCCCCAAGAGAAGGAGAGACGTGTTAATATGCCTGGCATAGTATACCCTGTGGGCATTGTCCCTACCCTCTCTGCCCTTGACGAACCCTGTCTGATCAATGTCGACATCCCCCGGCAGAAGCCGTCCGATCCTGAGTGAGAGCAGCTTGGCCCAGATCTTTACGTCCCTATTGAGCAAAGAAATGGGCCTAAAGTTAGAACAGAGAGTAGCTTCCTTACCCTTCTTGGGGAGAATAGTGATATATGCTTCAAGAGCCTGTGATGGCAAGGGCACTCCCAAGAGCAGGGTGTTGCACCAAATCGACAGATGGAGAAGCAAGGTGTGTTTAAAGGCCTTGTAGTAGGGAAGGCTAAGGCCGTCCAGTCCCAGACTCTTCCCCGCAGGAAAGGAAGAAAGAACCCCCCCCCCCCCCACCTCCTCCTCCATACAGGGGCTAAGCAACATGGAGCTAAGCAATGTGTTGTTTAATTTCCAAGTCCAGTCCCTCAGGGCCAATTGTGAAAAGGAGATTGTCGCCCGTACCGGAGCATGGTCTGACAGTGTGTGGGGGCCAATGTCTGAGGTAATAATAGATTGAAGCAAGCTATCATGGCAGAGGAGATAGTCCAGGGGCTGTGCCGAGCCATCTGGTGCAGTGAGTGAGATAAAGTGAGGAAGGGGGAAACAACAGGTACAAGGGAAGAACAAACAAAGAAAGGAGGGACAGCAGAAGAAAATTAAAGGAAGGAGGAGAGCAGAGATAGAGCAAAGTGGATAGCCTGCAGCAGGTGGCCTATGTGGCGGACGTCGGCCTTAATCTCCGCCAGTTCCTGAACCACGTGGGTCAGCACACCTTGTAGTGCCTTCACCACCGCCTGATGAACCGTCTTCTTAATCACTGAGTGGGAGAGGAGGCTGCGGGTTTCCTCACCTCCCGAGTCGACTCGTGTACTAGGGACGCTGTCCACATCAGAGTCGTCTTCGTGCTCTGCCTCGCTCGCCGTGGGCGGTGCCATCTTGGAAGCTCGCGCCGGGCTCTGTGAGAGCTTTTTGCCTAAGTATTTCACTATGTCAGATTGATTTTTGGATGTAGTTACGGAGCCACGGGTTACCCCTACATCTCTTATCACCAACTGTGCAAAAATTTCTTACCCAGTTTGCAGGGTGGAAAGGGCGTTTATATGCAGGTTTGGGTCTCGACAGTGGAGAGGTGCTCTCTCAAGTGGCCATCCAGCTCCGCGGTCAGGCTCCGCCCTCTGATTTGGATCTCTTCTGTTAAGACGTCCCAATAAGCTAAAATGATTCACCGGAACAAAAATGTGTGCTGGAAAAAGCTTGTCAAGTTTATTCCAGAATATACTTTAAGACTTATTTTGCTTCTAAAGATGATTGTTCTGTACTCACTGCTAATAATGTTGGCATCAACGTGTAGAAACTTGATGATTTTCAGGTAAAGGGGTATTCCATGATTTTTTTAAATTTGACTATGCTACAGTCTGTAAAGTTAGTGTAGTTCAAATTATAGTGTCTAGTGTCTGTACCTGTGTGTGATGGTTTTCTTACAATTCTTCTGTGATTTTCACTCCAGTATTTACTTTTATCAGCATACAAAATGACTGTTGTCTCAGATTTTTCCCAGCTTGCAATGCGGCCGAGACCTGACTCATTTATATCTCAATGGGTGGGATGGCTGATGTGTGGGAGGGAGAAAAATGGAATTGTGGGATTTGTAGTAAAAAAAAAGAAAAGTCAAACAGGAAATACCAGTTAACAAAAAGCTAGCCACAGTGTTATGGTAATCTCACAACATAGCAATTTAGCTCCAAGTCAAGAGCAGACCCTTCCTAAGCATGTCCATTACTGCCTGCCATGTATTACTGCCTGCCACTAAAATCACCTTATGGTGGATAACCCCTTTAAAACTCAAGAACACCTTTAATCTTCCTAAAACGGATTATACATTGGAAATTTTTGCACAGTTGGTGGGAAGAGATACAGGAGGGGTAATGGAAAAACTTAAAAAAGGTGAACGGCCTATCCACCATAACCTCACACTGGAACAAAAAGATCCTCTTGAGGCACTAAAAAATAATGGTTCAGGTGTGAGCAGCAACATGCTTAATAGAGTAGCTGAATAAAGCTAGTTAAAATACATCAGTGTGCTGGGAGGTTCTTTCACACTGAGGTTGGCACTGGAGTCCTCTTCCATTCCTCCATAACGTCATGGCAGAGTTGGTGAATGTTAGAGACCTTGCACTTCTTCATCTTCCATTTGAGGATGCCCCAGAGATGCTCAATAGGTCTTGAGACATGCTTGGCCAGACCATCACCTTTACCCTTAACAAGGCAGTGGTAGTCTTAGAGGTATGTTTGAGGTGGTTATTATGTTGGAATACTGCCCTGTGGCCAAGTCTCCGAAGAGAGGGGATCATGCTCTGCTTCATGTTGCATTCATGGTTCCCTCAATGAACTGTAGCTCCCCAGTGCCAGCAGCACTCATGCAGCCCCAGACCATGACACTCCTACCAACATGCTTGACTGAGGCAAGACACACTTGTCTTTGTACTACTCACTTGATTGCCGCCACACACAATTTACACCATCTGTACCAAATAAGTTTATCTTGGACATGTCGGTTTATCTTGGACATGGTTCTTGTAATCCACATCCTTAGGCTGCTTGTCTTCAGCAAACTGTTTGTGGGCTTTCTTGTTTGGGCTTCCTTCTGAGATGACAGCCATGCATATCAATTTGATGTAGTGTGTGATGTATAGTCTGAGCACTAACAACGCTAGCAGCACTCATACTTCTATTTCCCAAAGACAATCTCTGGATATGATGCTGAACATGTTCACTAAATGTCTTTGGTCGACCATGGCGAGCCCTGCTCTGAGTAAAATCTGTGAAACCGCTGTATTGTCTTCTCCACTGTACTGCAGCTCAGATTAAGGGTCTTGGCAATCTTTGAGAAGGATACTATTAGTAGTGCATGGTCAGCTGGGGGTTCACCTAGCAAAGTCTATGATATCATGGTAGCTTTTTGTCTCTGACTGAACCCTGATTATTCTCTTGTGGTCTCTCCAATTTTTTTGATTGGGGTCTGCATAGTAAAGGTAGTTCTTGAACTCAGGTAGGGGCTGAGTGAGCGGTTTGGCACTGTGTGATATGGTCTAATTGTAAGAGTGGAGCATGAGGAGGGGTTTGGGTGGGAATAGGGGTAGCAAAGAGGTGGGAGTCTTGCAGGGGGCCCTTGCTTTATTTGGTCCAGGGGCTCTGAGTTTTGTCAGCTCTCCCTTGCTTCCTATATCAGAAAAAAATGAATAAACAGTGATCAAAAAGTCTCATCAAATAAAAACAAATAAAAAAAACACTCACAGTTCAGTAGACAGGAAAACTGGAAGTAGTAGATCCGCTGGACCTGGTTTTCACCAGAGCCCGCTGCAAAGCGGGATGGACTTGCTGCGGCAGGCAGCACCCAGGTCGCTGCCCCTGGCACAACTCGACCACACAGGCGGCTGAGGAGATTTGAGGTACAGATGGGAAACAGCATCTCGTAGTCTGGATAGCAGAAGGTCAGGGCTGGCAGCACAAGTGCATAGTCAGGAACGAAGCAGGAGGTCAGTAGGCAAGCGGCCCAAGAGCAAGGTCAGGAACGTAGTAGGAGGTCAGTAACAAGGCAAAGCAAAACAGAGTAATGCTTTCTCAATGGCACAATGCAACAAAGATCCGGCAGGGATGTGGGAGAGGAACAGGAACTTATAAAGGAGACACAGGTGTTGCACATAATTATGGGCAGACTGTCCCTTTTAAATCTTAAAGCTCCGGCGCGCATGTGCCCTCCCAGACGGGGACAAGTGCGCCGGAGCTGAGAGGCAGAAGAGGAGGCAGCAGAGCACCGAGGTGAGTGACGGACTGGGATTCACATGCGGGTTCCTCACGCTATGAGAACCCCAGCCCCGCCGGCAGCAGGGGAGAGCAGGGAAATGCGCTCACGGCCAGCACTGGCAGCCGGAGCACAAACCATAACAATACCCCCCCCCCTTAGGTCTCCCCCTCCTTTTGCAGTTCAAAAATTTCCTGAGAAGATCACAGTCCAGGATATTCTCCTCCGGCTCCCAAGATCTTTCCTCAGGACCATAACTTTCCCAGTCAACCAAGAAGAATTGTTTACCTCTCACGGTCTTGGTGGCAAGAACCTCTTTGACCTTAAAGACATCAGAAGAGCCAAAGACTGGCGTGGGGACAAGATTGTTTTGTGAAAATTGGTTTATGACAAGGGGCTTGAGGAGAGAAACATGAAAGGGAGGCAAACGGAGTTTGTAAGAGATAGGATTCGTTTTTTGCAACACTTGAAAGGGACCAAGATAGCGAGGACCAAGCTTGTAGCAGGGTATCTTGAACCGAATATGTTTGGAGGAAAGCCAAACCTTGTCACCAGGAGAGAGGGACGGCGGAGATCTTCTACTCCTATCTGCTTGTGCTTTCATGCATGCGGTGGATGCGCTGCGATCTGGGTGTCCGGCAGCGGCAATCCGGAGGTCTGTCAGCGGCGATGGCATGGCTAAGTGCCCCCGCCATCACCACGCACCCGCCATGCAGGCTGCGGCGGGATCTGACTGTCCGGTGAGTGATGCTCCAGATGTTGTAAAACTACAACTCCTGGCATGCCCAGACAGGCATTGATCCTCCACTGTGATCCTCCAGATGTTGCAAAACTACAACTCCCAGCCTGCCCAGACTGTCTGGACATGCTGGGAGTTGTAGTTTTGCAACATTTGGAGAACCACTGTTTGGAGACCACTGTGTAGTGGTCGCCAAACGTTGATCCTTCAGATGTTGCAAAACTACAACTCCCAGCATGCTCAGACAGCCAATGCTTGTCTGGGCATGCCGGGAGTTGTAGTTTTGCAAGATCTGGAGGATCACAGTTTGGAGACCACGACCCAGTGGTCTCCAAACAGTGGTTCTCCAGAGGTTGCAAAACTACAACTCCCAGCATGCCCGGCTGCAAACGGCTGTCTGGGCATGCTAGAAGTTGTAGTTGTGTGCCTCCAGCTGTTGCAAAACTACATCTCCCAGCATGCCCAGAAAGCCAATTGCTGTCTCGGCATGCTGGGATTTGTAGTTTTGCAACATCTGGAGGGCCACAGTTTGGAGATCAGTGTGCAGTAGTCTCTAAACTGCAGCCCTCCAGATGTTGCAAAACTGCAAATCCCTGCATGCCCAAACAGCTGTCTTGGCATGCTGGGAGTTGTAGTTGCGTACCTCCAGCTGTTGCATAACTACATGTCCCAGCATGCCCTTCGGCAATCAGTACATGCTGGGAGTTGTAGTTTTGCAACAGCTGGAGGCACCCTGGTTGGAAAATACTGAATTAGGTAACAGAACCTAACTGAAGGTTTTCCAACCAGTGTGCCTCCAGCTGTTGCAAAAGTAGTTTTGAAACAGCTGGAGGTTTGCCCCCCCATGTGAATGTACAGGGTACATTCACACAGGCAGGTTTACAGTAAGTTTCCTGCTTTAAGTTTGAGCTGCGGCAAATTTTCTGCCGTGGCGCAAACTCCTAACGGGAAACTCACTGTAAACCCGTCAGTGCGAATGTACCCTAAAAACACTACACTACACTAACACATAATAAAGGGCAAAACACTACATATTCACCCCCTTACACTGTCCCCCCAATAAAAATAAAAAAACCTATCATACAGCGGTGTTTCCAAAACAGTGCCTCCAGCTGTTGCAAAACAACCACTCCCAGCATTTCTGGACAGCCACTGACTGTCCAGGCATGCTGGGAGTTTAGCAACAGCTGGAAGCACCCTGTTTGGGAATCACTGGCATAGAATACCCCTATGTCCACCCCTATGCAATCCCTAAATTAGTCCTCAAATGCGCATGGCGCTCTCTCACTTCGGAGCCCTGTGGTATTTCAGGGAAACCGTTTAGGGCCACATATGGGGTATCTCCGTACTCGGGAGAAATTGCACTACAAATTGTGGGGGGCTTTTTCTCCTTTTACCCCTTAGGAAAAGGAAAAGTTGGGGGCTACACCAGCTTGTTAGTGTAAAAAAATAAAAAAAAATTACACTAACATACTGATGTTGCCCCATACTTTTTATTTTCACAAGTGTTAACCCCTTAAGGACTAAGTTTTCAGTTTTTGCACTTTCGTTTTTTTCCTCCTTACCTTTTAAAAATCATAACCCTTTCAATTTTCTACCTAAAAATCCATATTATGGCTTATTTTTTGCATCACCAATTCTACTTTGCAGTGACATTAGTCATTTTACCCAAAAATTCACAGCAAATGGAAAAAAAATCATTGTGCTACAAAATCAAAGAAAAAACTCCATTTTGTAACTTTTGGGGGCTTCCGTTTCTACGCAGTGCATATTTCGGTAAAAATGACACCTTATCATTATTCTGTAGGTCCATACGGTTAAAATGATACCCTACTTTTATAGGTTTGATTTTGTCATACTTCTGGAAAAAATCATAACTACATGTAGGAAAATTTATATGTTTAAAAATGTCATTTTCTGACCCCTATAACTTTTTTATTTTTCCACATACAGGGCAGTATGAACACTCATTTTTTTGCGCCGTGATCTGAAGATTTTATCGATATGATTTTTGTTTTGATCGGACTTTTTGATCACTTTTTAATGGTATAAAAAATGACCAAAAATATGCTTTTTTGGACTTTGGAATTTTTTTTGCGCGTACGCCATTGACCGTGCGGCTTGATTAATGATATATTTTTATAGTTCGGACATTTACGCACGCGGCTATACCACATATGTTTATTTTTATTTTTTTACACTGTTTTATTTTTTTTATGGGAAAAGGGGGATGATTCAAACTTTTATTAGGGAAGGGGTTAAATGACCTTTATTAACACTTTTTTTTCAACTTTTTCTTTTCATTGTTATAGGTCCCATAGGGACCTATAACAGTGCACACACTGATCTCCAATGCTAATCACTGGCGTGTATTAACACGCCTGTGATCAGTGTTATCGGCGCTTGACTGCTCCTGCCTGGATCTCAGGCACGGAGCAGTCATTCGTCAATCGGACACCGAGGAACAGGTAATGGCCCTCCCGGTGTCCTGTAAGCTGTTCGGGATGCCGCGATTTCACAGCGGCGGTCCCGAACAGCACGACTGACTAGCCGGGATACTTTCACTTTCACTTTAGAAGCGGTGGTCAGCTTTGACCGCCGCTTCTAAAGGGTTAATACCGCACATTTCCGCGATCGGTGATGTGTGGTATTAGCCTCGGGTCCCGGCCGTTGATGAGTGCCGGGACCGACGCGATGTGATGCGGGGTTGCAGTGCGACTCCGCTTCATATCGCGGGAGCCGGCGCAGGATATAAATATACGTCCTGCGTCGTTAAGGGGTTAAAAGGAAAAAAAGACCCTCAAAATTTGTAACGCAATTTCTCCTGAGTACGGAAATACCCCATAAGTGGGCGCAATATGCTCTGCGGTTGCACAACATGGCTCAGGAGTGAGAGCGCACTATGTAGATTTGAGGCCTAAATTGGTGATTTGCACAGGGGTGGCTGATTTTACAGCGGTTCTGACATAAACGCAAAAACATAAATATCCACATGTGACCCCATTTCATTTTGGAAACTACACCCCTCACGGAACGTAACAAGGGGTATAGTGAGCTTCAACACCCCACAGGTGTTTTACGAATTTATGTTAAATGTCACCTATAAGGCAGTACAACAAAGAATATGTTGCCGAGGCCACCCACTGGGAAAATTCAACACCCAACAACAAAAGCGTCAGCAACAAGGATGTATGAAACATTACAAAAATTTATTTATTGAAAATCATATAAAAAATGCATCATAGCAATTAAAAAGCACAGTGTACACAGCTGTAAGAAAAGGCAGAAACATACAGGCTCAAGGTGAGGGGTATTTGGATAAAGAGAACACTGACAAATGTTGTATAAACAAGGGACTCATATGAAGAGATGCAAACTTATGCAATGAAGTTCAATGGATTGGTACAAATACAACAGCAGTCAGAAACAATGACAGATGTAATTACCACAACCGAGCCATGTAGTTACCTGCACCTACCCCAACGCACGTTTCACGCCAATGCGCTTCGTCAGGGGGGCGAAGCGCTGACGAAGCGCATTGGCGTGAAACGTGCGTTGGGGTAGGTGCAGGTAACTACATGGCTCGGTTGTGGTAATTACATCTGTCATTGTTTCTGACTGCTGTTGTATTTGTACCAATCCATTGAACTTCATTGCATAAGTTTGCATCTCTTCATATGAGTCCCTTGTTTATACAGCACTTGTCAGTGTTCTCTTTATCCAAATACCCCTCACCTTGAGCCTGTATGTTTCTGCCTTTTCTTCCAGCTGTGTACACTGTGCTTTTTAATTGCTATGATGCATTTTTTTATATGATTTTCAATAAATACATTTTTGTAATGTTTCATACATCCTTGTTGCTGACGCTTTTGTTGTTGGTGTTGAATTTAAGTTTGATGGGAAAATGAAGAAAAAACTTTTTTTTCTCTAAAATGCTGGTGTTAGCGTAAATTTTTCATTTTTACAAGGGAAAATAGGAAAAAAGCCCCTCAAAATTTGTAACCCCATTTCTTCTGAGTAAGAACATACCCCATATGTTGATGTAAAGTGCTCTGCGGGCGAACTACAATGCTCAGAAGAGAAGGAGCGCCATTGGGATTTGGGAGAGAAAATGTGTCCAGAATTCAAGGCCACGTGTGTTTACAAAGCCCCCATAGTGCCAGAACAATGGACCCCCCACTTGTGACCCCGTTTTGGAAACTACACCCCTCACGGAATGTAATAAGGGGTACAGTGAGCATTTACGCCCCACAGGTGTCTGACAGATTTTTGGAACAGTCGTCCGGGAAAATGAAAAAATTTATTTTTCATTTGCACAGCCCACTGTTCCAAGGATCTGTCAAAAGCCAGTGGGGTGTAAATGGTCACTGCACCCCTTATTAAATTCTGTGGGGGGTGTAGTTTCCAAAATGGGGTCACATGTGGCGGGGTCCACTGTTCTGGCACCACGGGGGGGGGGGGGGGTGAGGGGACTTCTATTCCAACCAAATTCTCTCTCCATAAGCTCAATGGCGCTCCTTCTCTTCTGAGCATTGTAATGCGCCAGCAGAGCACTTTTAGTCCACACATGGGGTATTTCCATACTCAGAAGAAATGGGGTTACCAATTTTAGGGAGCATTTTCTCCTATTACCCCTTGTAGAAATGTTAAATTTGGGGAAAATCCAGCATTTTAGTGAGAAAAAAAATTAATTCATGTACATGTCCAACTTTAATGAAAAGTCGTCAAACACCTGTGGGGTGTTAAGGCTCACTGGACCCCTTGTTATGTTCCCTGAGGGATGTAGTTTCCAAAATAGTATGCCATGTAGGGGGTTTTCTTGCTGTTCTGGCACCATAGGGGCTTCCTAAATGTGACATGCCCCCCAAAAACCATTTCAGAAAAATTCACTCTCCAAAATCCTATTGTCGCTCCTTCACTTCTGAGCCCTCTAGTGCACCCACAGAACACTTGACATACACATATGAGGTACTTCCTTACTCGAGAGAAATTGGGTTACAAATTTTAGGAAGATTTTTCTCCTTTTACCCCTTGTAAAAATTCAAAAACTGGGTCTACAAGAACATGCGAGTGGAAGAAAGGAAGATTTTGAATTTTCTTTTTTCACTTTGCTGCTATTCCTGTGAAACACCTAAAGGGTTAACACACTTACTGAATGTCATTTTGAATACTTTGATGGGTGCAGTTTTTATAATGGGGTCATTTGTGGGGTATTTCTAATATGAAGACCCCTCAAATCCTCTTCAAAACTGAACTGGTCCCTTAAAAATTCTGATTTAGAAAATTTTGAGAAAAATTGGAAAATTGCTGCTATAATTTGAAGCTCTCTGATGTTTTCCAAAAGTAACAACATGTCAACTTAATGATGCAAACACAAAGTAGACATATTGTATATGTGAATCAATATATCATTTTTTGGGGATTTCCATTTTCCTTATAAGCAGAGAGTTTCAAAGTAAAAAAAAAAAATGCAAAATTTTCAAATTTTTTATGAAATTTTGGAATTTTTCACCAAGAAATTATGCAAGTATCGACAAAATTTTACCACTAACATAAAGTAGACGAAGTCACGAAAAAAGAATCTCGGAATCTGAATGAAAGGTAAAAGCATCCCAGATTTATTAATGCTTAAAGTGGCAGTGGTCAGATTTGCAAAAAAAAGGCCTGCGTCCTTAAGGTGAAAATGAGCTGTTTCCTTAAGGGGTTAATGCTTGAGAGTCCTTTTTTGAATGTGGCACACAAGGCATCATCATTTCATGCTAGTTCTGAGGCTAATGAATTGAACGGCGTAGTCACCAACGGAAGAATTCCCTTGACGTGCAGGTTCCTCAAAGACACTGCAGAATTATGCCAGAAAAACCGTCAAATTGGAAGATACCGGGTCACCGCGGTCCCAAAGGGGTGTAGCCCAGGCCAGGGCTTTTCCTTACAATAGGCTAATGACAAAGGCCACCTTAGCATGTTCCGTCGGAAACTGTTCAGACATGAGCTCCAAATGCATGGAGCACTGTGTAACGGAGCCTCTGCATAACATGGAATCACCATCATACTTAGAAGGTACAGGTAGAAGTAGCTGGGAGCCTGAGGACACTGCAGGGACTGTTGGAGAGAGTGGTGCTGTTTGCGGGTGCTGCTGCTGTTGTTGCTGCATGGCCAATAGCTGTTGCATCACAGCAGATAGCTGAGAGAGTTGCTGTTGGGCCAACTGCTGCGACTGACGTACCAAAATGGAGGGAAGACCCGCAACTTAAGGCAGGGGTACCTCAGAGGGATCTATGGCCGGATCTTACTGTAACAGTCATGGTTCAGTAGACATGAACACTGGAGGTAGTAGATCTGCTGGACCTATGCGGCAGATGACGCGGGCCGTACGAGGGAGCGGAGCCTAAGGTTTCGCTGGTTTTCACCAGAGCCCGTCGCAAAGCGGGATGGACTTGCTGCGACAGGCAGTACTCAGGTCGCTACCCCTGGCACGACTCGACCACACAGACAGCTGAGGAGATTTCAAGTACAGATGGGAAACAGCAACTCGTAGTCTGGATAGCAGAAGGTCAGGGCTGGCAGCACAGATGTGTAGTCAGGAATGAAGCAGGAGGTCAGTAGGCAGGTGGCACAGGAGCAAGGTCAGGAATGTAGCAGGAAGTCAGTAACAAGGCAAGGCAAAACACAGTAATGCTTTCTCAATGGCACAAGGCAACAAATATCCGGCAGGGATGTGGGGGAGGGGCAGGAACTTACGGAGGAGACACAGGTGTTGCACATAATTATGGGTGTACTGACCCTTTAAATCTTAAAGCTCTGGCGTGCACACCCTAGGAGATGGGGACACGTGCTCCGGAGCTTAGAGACAGAAGAAGAGGCAGCAGGGGACCGAGGTGAGTGATCGGCTGGTATTTGCATGCGGGAGCGTTCCGCGATGCGAACCCCAGCCCCGACGGCAGCAAGGGAGAGCAGGGAAATGCACTCACGGCCAGCACTGGTAACAGGAGCACTAGGTTCTAGGAGTCCTCCCTGTGTTTCCTGGAAATCCAGTTTCCTCTCACTCTCCAAACCATACTGATAGGTGAATTTAGATTGTGAACCCCAAAGAGCTGTTATGACATAAAAGCACTGTTAAATATATTGGTGCCATTTAAATAACAAATTATTATTATAAAAATAACATGATATTTTTACCGTAATATGCACTGTATAGAATCGTAATCCAGCAAAAGTTGTTATTTTGTTTATTTTTTTCAGTTCCCACATAAAACAATCTCTTACATGGCCCTGTAGGTGGGAAATTGAAAAAGCTATGACTTCCTAATTGCAAGGAGGAAAAAATAAAATTTGTTGCATCCTTAAAGGGGTATTCCAGGCAAAACTTTTATTTATATATATATATATATATATATATATATATATATATATATATATATATATATATACCAACTGGCTCAGGAAAGTTAAACACATTTGTAAATTACTTCTATTAAAAAATCTTAATCCTTCCAATAGTTATTAGCTTCTGAATTTTTCTGTCTAACTGCTCAATGATGATGTCACGTCCCGGGAACTGTGCATGATGGGAGAATAACCCCATAGGAACTGCACAGCTCCAGGGACGTGAGTCATCAGAGAGCAGTTAGACAGAAAACAACAACTCAACTTCAGAAGCTAATAACTATTGGAAGGATTAAGATTTTTTAATAGAAATAATTTACAAATCTCTTTAACTTTCCGGAGCCAGTTGATATTAAAAAAAAGTTTTGGCCTGGAATACCCCTTTAACCCCTTGGGGAAGGAGCCCAATTATAACTCTAAGGACAGGGGCATTTTTTGCAATTCTGACCACTGTCACTTTAAGCATTAATAACTCTGGGAGGCTTTTACTTTTAGTTTTTTCGTGACATATTCTACTTTATGTAAGTGTTAAATTGTTATCGATTCTTGCATCCTTTCTTGGTGAAAAATTCAAAAATTTGATGAAAATTTTTTAAATTTAGCATTTTTCTAACTTTGAAGCTCTCTACTTGTAAGGAAAACAGACATATCAAACAAATTAAATATTGATTCACAAATACAATATGTCTACTTTATATTTTCATCATAAAGTTGACATGTTTTTACTTTTGGAAAACATCAAAGGGCTTCAAAGCTCAGCAGCAATTTTCCAATTTTTCACAAAATTTTCAAAATCTGAATTTTTTAGGGACCAGTTCAGTTTTGAAGTGGATTTGAAGGGCTTTCATATTAGAAATACCCCATAAATTACCCAATTATAAAAACTGCACCCCTCAAAGTATTAAAAATGACATTCAGAAATTGTGTTAACCCTTTAGGTGTTTCACAGGAATAGCAGCAAAGTGAAGGAGAAAATTCAAAATCTTCAATTTTTACACTCGCATGTTCTTATAGACCCAGCTTTTGAATTTTTACAAGGGGTAATAGGAGAAAAAGCCCCCAAAAATTTGTAACTCAATTTCTTTCAAGTAAGGAAATACCTCATATGTGTATGTCAAGTGTTCGGCGGGCGCAGTAGAGGGCTCAGAAGGGAAGGAGCAACAATGGGATTTTGGATAGTGAATTTTTCTGAAATGGTTTTTGAGGGGCAGGTCACATTTAGGAAGCCCCTATGGTGCCAGAGAACAGCAAAAAAAACACATGGATTTTGGAAACTACACCCCTCAAGGCATGTAACAAGGGGTCCAGTGAGCCTTAACACCCCACAGGTGTTTGACGACTTTTCGTTAAAGTCGGATGTCTAAAAGAAAAAAAAACATTCTCACTAAAGTGCATTTTTTCCCCAAAATGTACCATTTTTACAAAGGGTAATGGGAGAAAATGCCCCCAAAAATTTGTAACCCCATCTCTTCTGAGTATGGAAATACCCCATGTTAGGGCGTAAAATGCTCTGGGGGCGAACTACAATGCTCAGAAGAGGAGTCACATTTGGCTTTTGGAAAATTTAGCTGAAATGGTTTTTGGGGGGCATGTCACATTTAGGAAGCCCCTATGGTGCCAGAACAGCACAAAAAAAAAACACATGGCCTACTATTTTGGAAACTACACCCCTCAAGGAACGTAACAAGGGGTCCAGTGAGCCTTAACACCCCACAGGTGATTGACAAACTTTTGTTAAAGTGGGACGTGAAAATGAAAATTTTTATTTTTAACACTAAAATGCTGGTGTTACCCCAAACTTTTCATTTTCACAAGGAGTAATAGGAGAAAATGCCCCACAAAATTTGTAACGCAATTTCTCCTGAGTACGGAAATACCCCATATGTGGCCCTAAACTGTTGCCTTGAAATACGACAGGGCTCTCAAGTGAGAGAGCTCCATGCGCATTTGAGGCCTAAATAAGGAATTTGCAATAGGGGTGGACCCGGTTACAAGGATGGGGCTTGTCTCCACCAAAACCCTATAGCAGTGTTTCCCAAACAGGGTGACTCCAGCTGTTGCAAGACTCCCAACCTGCCAGGTCAGTCTATGGTTGTCTGGCAATACTGGGAGTTGTGTTTTTGCAACAGCTGGAGGCGCTGTTTAGGAAACACTGCTGTATGAGACGTTTTTCATTTTTATTGGGGGGGGGGAAACGTGTAAGGGGGTGTATATCTAGTGTTTTACTTTTTATTATTTTTTAGTGTAGTGTAATGTAGTGTAGTGTTTTTAGGGTACATTCACACAGGCGGGGTTCACAGTAAGTTTTCCTCTGGAAGTTTGTGCTGCGGCGGAAAATTTGAAGCAGCTAAAACTTGTAGAAGGAAACCCACTGTAAACCCACCCGTGTGAATGTACCCTGTACATTCACATGAGGGGGGGGGGCACCCCAAACCTTCAGCAGTGGCAAAATGACAACTCCCAGAATCAACTTAAAGACCGTACATGCTGGGAGTTGTAGTTTTACAATAGCTGTAGGCACACTGGTGGGGAACCACTGAGTTAGAAAACAGACTCTAGCTCAGTGATTCCAACCCGTGTGCCTCCAGCTGTTGCAAAACTACAACTCCCAGCATATAAGGTCTGTCAGTGCATTCTGGGAGTTGCAGTTTTGCAACAGCTTGAGGCACACGGGTTGGAATCACTGAGTTAGGAAAGACTCTAGCTCAGTGTTTCCCAACCAGTGTGCCTACAGCTGTTGCAAAACTACAATTCCCAGCATGGCCAGACAGTCAGGGATGCTGGGCGTGTAGTTCTCCAATATCTGGCCCTTCAGATGTTGCAGAACTACAACTCCCAGCATACCTGGACAGTCTGGGCATGCTAGGATTTATAGTTATGAACAACTGGGGGAGAACAGTTTGGACACCACTAAGTGGTGGTAGTCCTGTAATGGCTAGCCGGTGGGTGGGAGATGTTGAGCGGGGGCTGCTGTGAGCGGCTGTGAGGCAAAGATAGGCAGCGATGGGGGGAACGTGACACAGGAGGAGAGCGGGGGACGTGATTTCATATTTCTCACAGGCGCTGTGGTCTCTACTCACGGCAGGAAATAAGAAATCCCCCTCTGCAAAGCAAGTTTTGTAAGCCAGGTCTTGGCTGGCTTACATTTACACTGCTTTGGAGGCGGTTGCGACTTTTGTGCAACTGTTGCACTTGATAAATCCATGACCACTGCAAATTGAAAACTGAAATTTGCTTTGGTAAGCTCCTCTGTAGATTTTTGCTTAAAGCCAAAATTCGCACAATAGCTTAGGCACAGATGCGACTTTTTGTGCGACATTTGTAAGCAAGAAAAGAGCTCTAAATCCCTTGATAAATCTCCCCCATAGAGTTTGCCCTGTGGTTTGCCCTTATATTACACATATACAGTATGGGGGTTTTTCTTATCAATTTTGCCTGTTGACAGTTTCTTTTTACCCTTTTTTTTTTTTTCACTTTGGCTTTCGTGGACATGCACCAAATTTATCATTTGGTGCAAGTTTTTAGTAATTTTGGCTCAAATGTTGAAATCAGCTGTTCACAGCGCCTTTTACACAGAACTTACCACCACAGAGGACGCGTATTTTACCCTGTAGAGCAGCCATTTCGGAGTCCCTCCTGCAGTATATCAGCAAGCGACGAGTTATTTTGTTTTGTGGGGTTTATAGCCACCATGTGAAATGGAGAGACAACTATGTTAAAAAATATTTTTATGTATTTTTATGACGCCTTTACATTTTCTGATATTGCTAAGAGTGTTTTCCATGTGCAAAATTTCTTGGCTGGGATTTGCACCAAAATTGCGCCAAAGATCGATTGCCGCAAATGATGAATAACTGACTAAAGTTAAAATCACACACAGGATCGTGTGATATTGAGAAAGTTGTAAAAATGACAGTGGAGAAGATGCGCCAAACTTTGGCGCAAAAAGACACTGTGCCAAAGTATTGCACCAAAGTTACATGAAAAAAAACACATAAATCCTTTGATAAATACCCCCTTATGTGTAGGGCAAACCGTAATATGAACAATCCTTTAATAGGAAAACCTACCTAATATGACTGGTGCACCATAACCACTTAAGGACACAGGGCGTAAAGGTAGGTTCTGACGTCCTGGTACTTAACCCCCCCAGACAGCTGTTTGGACATGCTGGGAGTTGTAGTTTTGCAACAGCTGGAGGGCTACAGTTTGAGACCACTATATGATAGTCTCTGAACTATAGCCCTCCAGATCTTGCAAAACTAAAACTCCTAGCATGCCCACACAACTGTTTGCTGTCTGAGCAAGCTGGGATTTGTAGTTTTGCAGCATCTGGAGGGCCACAGTTTGCAGTGGTCTCTATACTGCAGCTCTCCAGATGTTGCAAAACTGCAAATCCCAGCATGCTGGGAGTTGTAGTTGCGATCCCTCCAGCTGTTGCATAACTACATCTCCTAGCATGCCCTTCGGTGATCAGTACATGCTGGGAGTTGTAGTTTTGAAACAGCTGGAGGCACACTGGTTGGAAAATATTGAGTTAGATAACAGATTCTAACTGAAGGTTTTCCAACCAGTGTGCCTCCAGCTGTTGCAAAAGTACAACTCCCAGCCTGCATGGTCTGGAAGTCCATGCTGGGAGTTGTAGTTTTGAAACAGCTGGAGGTTTGCCCCCCCATGTGAACGTACAGGGTACATTCACACGGGCAGGCTTACAGTAAGTTTCCTGCTTCAAGTATGAGCTGCGGCAAATTTTTCGCCGCAGCGCAAACTCCTAGCAGGGAACTCACTGTAAACTTCCGCCAGTGTGAATGTACCCTAAAAACACTACACTAACATATAATAAAGGGTAAAACACTACATATACACCCCCTTACACTGTCCCCCCCCCCCAATAAAAATTTTAAACGTATTGTACGGCAGTGTTTCCAAAACGGAGCCTTCAGCTGTTGCAAAACGACAACTCCCAGCATTTCTGGACAGCCACGGACCAGGCATCCTGGGAGTTTAGCAACAGCTGGAGGCCCCCTGTTTGGGAATCACTGGCGTAGATTCCCCCTGTTTGGGAATCACTGGCGTAGAATACCCCTATGTCCACCCCTATGCAATCCCTAATTTAGTCCTCAAATGTGCATGGCGCTCTCTCACTTCGGAGCCCTGTCGTATTTCAAGGAAACAGTTTAGGGCCACATATGGGGTATCTCCGTACTCGGGAGAAATTACACTACAAATTTTGGGGGGCTTTTTCTCCTTTTACTCCTTATGAAAAGGAAAAGTTGGGGTCTACACCAGCCTGTTAGTGTAAAAAATTTTTTTTTACACTAACATGCTGGTGTTGCCCTTTACTTTTTATTTTCTCAAAAGGTAAAAGGAAAAAAAAGAGACAATTTATCCTGAGTACGGAAATACCTCAGATGTGGGCGTAAAATGATCTGCGGGAGCATAACAAGGCTCAGGAGTGAGAG
Source organism: Hyla sarda (assembly GCF_029499605.1). Classification (NCBI taxonomy): domain Eukaryota; kingdom Metazoa; phylum Chordata; class Amphibia; order Anura; family Hylidae; genus Hyla; species Hyla sarda. The sequence continues at coordinate 414,751,481 of NC_079190.1, forward strand.
CGCACTATGTACATTTGAAGCCTAAATTGGTGATTTGCCCAGGGGTGGCTAATTTTACATACAGCCGTTCTGACATAAACGCAAAAAAATAAATACCAACATGTGACCCCATTTTGGAAACTACACCCCTCACGAAATGTAACAAGGGGTATAGTGAGCCTTAACACCCCCCAGGGGTTTGACAAATTTTCGTTAAAGTTGGATGGGAAAATATTTTTTTTCACTAAAATGCTGGTGTTACCCTAATTTTTTCATTTTCACAAGGGAAAATAGGAAAAAAGCCCCCCAAAATTTGTAACCCCATCTCTTCGGAGTAAGAAAATACCCCAAATGTGGATGTAAAGTGCTCGGCGGGAGAACTACAATGCTCAGAAGAGAGGGAGCGCCATTGGGATTTTGAAGAGAAAATGTGTCCGGAATTGAAGGCCACGTGTGTTTACAAAGCCCCCATAATGCCAGAACTATGGACCCCCCAACATGTGACCCCATTTTGGAAAATACACCCCTCACGTAATGCAATAAGGGGTAAAGTGAGCATTTACACCCCACAGGTGTCTGACAGATTTTTGGAACAGTGGTCCGTGAAAATGAAACATTTTATTTTTCATTTGCTCAGCCCACTGTTCCCAAGATCTGTCAAATGCCAGTGGGGTGTAAATACTCACTGCACCCCTTATTAAATTCTGTGGGGGTGTAGTTTCCAAAATGGGGTCACATGTGGGGGGGTCCACTGTTCTGGCACCACGGGGGGCTTTGTAAACGCACATGGCCTCTGACAACCATTCCAAACTGAGCATTGTAGTTCGACCGCAGGGCAGTTGACGTCCACACATGGGGTATTTCCATACTCAGAAGAAATGCGGTTACAAATTTTGGGGGGTATTTTCTGCTATTGTGAAATTTTTTTTTTTTTTTTACATATGCAAAAGTCGTGAAACCCCTGTGGGGTATTAAGGTTCACTTTATTCCTTGTTACGTTCCTCAAGGGGTCTAGTTTCCAAAATGGTATGCCATGTGTTTTTTTTTGCTCTTCTGGCACCATAGGGACTTTATAAATGCAACATGCCCCCCAAAAACCATTTCAGAAAAACGTACTCTCCAAAATCCCCTTGTCGCTCCTTCGCTTCTGAGCCTTCTACTGCGCCCGCCGAACACTTTACATAGACATATGAGGTATGTGCTTACTCAAGAGAAATTGGGCTACAAATACAAGTATAAATTTTCTCCTTTTACCCCTTGTAAAAATTCAAAAATTGGGTCTACAAGAACATGCAAGTGTAAAAAATGAAGATTGTGAATTTTCTCCTTCACTTCGCTGCTATTCCTGTGAGACACCTAAAGAGTTAAAACGCTGACTGAATGTCGTTTTGAATACAATTTGGGGGGGGGGGTGGGGGCAGTTTTTATAATGGGGTCTTTATGGGGTATTTCTAATATTAAGACCCTTCAAATCCACTTCAAACCTGAACTGGTCCCTGAAAAATAGTGAGTTTGGAAATTTTGTGAAAAATTGGAAAATTGTTGCTGAACTTTGAAGCCCTCTGGTGTCTTCCAAAAGTAAAAACTTGTCAATTTTATGATGCAAATATAAAGTAGACATATTGTATATATGAATAAAAAAAAAATGTATTTGGAGTATCCATTTTCCTTACAAGCAGAGAGCTTCACAGTTAGAAAAATGCAAAATTTTCAATTTTTTCATAAAATTTTGAGATTTTCACCAAGAAACGTTGCAAGTTACCACAACAATTTACCAGCATGTTAAAGTAGAATATGTCACGAAAAAACTGTGTCAGAATCAGAATGATACCTAAAAGCATTCCAGAGTTATTAATGTTTAAAGTGACAGTGGTCAGATGTTCAAAAAACGCTCTGGTCCTAAGGTGTAAAATGGCCTGGTCCTTAAGGGGTTAAGGACAAAGGGTGTACCTGTACACCTGTGGGAATTCTGGTCCCCGCTGCTCGCCGGGCAGGGACTGGTCGGGGATGCTTGCTAAAATCATTCAGCAGGCACCCCGTGAAAACCGCTGGTCCCGTGACACCCCCCATGTCCAAACGATCGACCAATCACTACCCAGTTGGGAGGTGATCGGGGCGGTGATCTGGGCCAGCGGAGGTCTCCTAACTTTGCCTACCTTTGCCAGGAGCGGCGACGGCGGACAGGAGCAGCAGGAGTGGTGGCAGCAGCGGCAGTCCCAGTGGTGCAGGAGGCAGGATACAGCAGGAGGTGAGGCCTGTTCACCTCCTGCTGTTGCTTAGCAACAACCCTCAGCATGCACAGCCAAAGGGCATGCTCGGAGTTGTAGTTTTGCAACAGCTGGAGTTTCAATTACAACTCCCAGCATGCCCTTAGGTAGTCTGTGCATGCTGAGTATTGTAGTTATGCAACAGCTGGAGGCACTTTTTTTCTATGAAAAAGTGTGCAGCCAGCTGTTGCATAACTACAACTCCCAGCATGCAAGGATAGCCGAATGGCATGCTGGGAGTTGTAGCAGTGTGTCTCAGGCTTAGCATGCCCTTCGTCTATCAATGTATGCTGAGAGTTGTAGTTTTGCAAACGCTGAAGGCACACTGGTCGTGAAACACAAAGTTAAGTAACAAACTCTGTGTTTCCCAACCAACATGCCTCCAGCTGTTGCATAACTACAACTCCCAGCATGTATGCTCTGTGTGGAAGCTGTCATTCTGCAACAGCTGAAGGTTTGTTGCAGAACGACAGCTTCCAAACAGACCATACATGCTGGGAGTTGTAGTTATGCAACAGCTGGAGGCATGTTGGTTGGGAAACACAGAGTTGTACAGGGTACATTCACACAGGCAGTGGTTTGCAGCAAGTTTTCTGCTGCAAGTTTGAGATGCGGCAAATTTCCCCCCCACCCGTGTGAATGTACCCTAAAAACACTACAATACACTACACCTACGCAAAATAAAAAGTAAAACAATACATATACTCATCCTTACACAGCCGCCCCCCCCCCCAATAAAAATTAAAAACGTCTTGTACAGCACTGTTTCCAAACGGAGCCTCCAGCTGTTAAAAAACAACTCCCAGTATTGCCGCATAGACACTGACTGTCAAGGCATGCTGGGAGCTTTGCAACAGCTGGAGTAACCCTGTTTGGAAAACACTGCTGTAGGGTATTTTGGTGACGAATGCAAATCCCCAATTTCAGGCCTCGAATGCGCAAGGCGCTCTCTCGTTTTGGAACCCTGTTGTATTTCAAGGCAACAGTTTAGTGCCACATATGGGGTATTTCCATACTCAGGAGAAGTTGTGTTACAATTTTTGGGGGGCAATTTGTCCTTTAACCCTTTATGAAAAGGTAAAGTTGGGGTCTACACAAGTGTGTTTGTAAATTTTTTTTTTTTTACACTAACATGCTAGTGTTGCCCCATACTTTTAATTTTCACAAGCGGTAAAAGGAAAAAAACCTCCAAAGACCTCCAAAATTTGCAATGCAATTTCTCTTGAGTACGGAAATACCCCATATGTGAACGCAAAGTGCTCTGCGGGCCCACAACAAGGTTCAGGAGTGAGTGCACACTATGTACATTTGAGGTCTAAATTGGTGATTTGCACAGGGGTGGCTGATTTTACAGCGGTTCTGACATAAACTCAAAAAAAATTACCCACAAGTGACCCCATTTTTGAAACTACACCCCTCACGAAACGTAACAAGGGGTATAGTGAGCCTTAACACCCCACAGATGTCTGACATTTTTCATTACATTTTTCATTTGCACAGCCCATTGTTCCATAGATCTGTCAAACGCCAGTGGGGTGTAAATGCTCACTGCACCCCTTATAAAATGCTGTCAGGGGTGTAGTTTCCAAAATGGGGTCCCATGTGGGGGTGTCCACTGTTTTGGCACCATAGGGGCTTTGTTAACGCACATGTCACTTCTATTCCAACATAATTCTCTCTCCAAAAACTCAATGGCGCTCCTTCTATTTTGAGCATTGTAGTTTGCCCGCAGAGCCCTTTACATCCACATATGGGGTATTTCCATACTCAGAAGAAAGAGGCTTACAAATTTTAGGAGGCTTTTTCTCCTATTACCCTAATTTTGGGTGACACCAGCATTTTAGTGAAATAAAATGTCATCGTCAAACACCTGTGGGGTGTTATGGATCACTGTACCTTGTGTTGTGTTCCTTGAGGGGTGTAGTTTCCAAAATACTATGTTTATTTTTTTTGTTTTTTTTTTTGCTGTTCTGGCACCATAGGGGCTTCCTAAATGTGGCATGCCCCCAAAAAACATTTCAGCAAAATTTGCTTTCCAAAAGCCAAATGTGACTCCTTCTCTCTGAGCATTGCAGTGTGCCCGCAGTGCACTTGATGTCCATACATGGGGTATTTACATACTAAAAAGAGATGGGGTTAAAAATTTTGGGGAGCATTTTCTCCTATTACCCCTTGTAAAAATGTAAAATTTAGGGAAAACCCAGCATTTTTCTGGAAAAAAAAATCATTAAAAATCCAACTTTAACGAAAAGTCGTCAAACACCTGTGGGGTGTTAAGGCTCACTGTGCCCCTTGACACATTCCTTGAGGGGTGTAGTTTCCAAAATAGCATGCCATGTTTTTTTTATTTTTTTAGTTTGCTGTTCTGGCACCATAGGGGCTTCCTAAATGTCGCTCCTTTCATTCTGAGCCCTCTCGTGCACCCACAGAGCATTAGTGCACCCCATTCACACATTTTGGGGAGATTTCTCTCCTTTTACCCCTTGTAAAAAATCAAAAACTGGGTCTGAAAGGACATGCAAGTGTAAAAAATGAAGATTTTGAATTTTCTCCTTCATTTTGCTGCTATTACTGTGAAACACCTAAAGGGTTGACACACTTTATGAATATAATTTTGAATATGTTGAAGGATGTAGTTTTTATAATGGGGTCATTTATGGGGTATTTCTAATATGAAGGTCCTGCTGCTGAACTTTGAAGCCCTCTGATGTCTTCCAAAGTAAAAACATGTCAACTTTATGATGCAAACATAAAGTAGACATATTGTATATGTGAATCAATATATAATTTATATGGCATGTCTATATTCTTTACAAGCAGAGAGTTTCAAAGCAAAAAAATAATGCTAAATTTTAAAAATTTTCAGGACATTTTGGAATTTTTCACCAAGAAATGATGCAAGTATCGACAAATATTTACCACTGTGTTAAAGTAGAATATGTCACGAAAAAATAAACTCAGATTCAAATTAATAAATAAAAGCATACCAGACTTATTAATGACAGTGGTCAGATGTGCAAAAAATCCTCTGGTCCTTAAGGTGAAAATGGGCTTGGTCCTTAAGGGGTTAAATTACAAGACAGAAAAGTGCTTTTGGGTATTTCTACTTTCCCAGTGTGCAGAATATTTCAAAAGATATAGCTCTTTGCCAACAAAGTTGGATCAGAGTCTTTCCTGCCTCCTCTTCTCTCTTACCTTTTCCATTTCTGTCAATCCTGTTTATTTTCATGAAATGTTACATAACAACCTACTTGCTTAATAGCAATGTAAACGCCTCTACAACTTTCTGCACAGTTCAGAAAAGTCACATAATTTTATCACAGTACATACACACTTACATACGACACTAATAATTGCTAGCCAAGTGCAACATAAGTATCCATGTTACATAGCAACTAAAATTTAGTTTCTGCAATAAATTGTTAGTATATTATAGTTTAGATAAATTTCTTACGATTTCAGGTATCTGGAAAAAAATGTTGCTATTTCTTTCATACATTAAACTTCACTCTGCTGGATACTGTAACTGCATGCTGGACTTTAGTTGCTGATTTTATAATGCAGTTATTCATAGCTTGGCTTTACCGCAGCATATCTCAGCTTTATACCGGCATACATCGATTTTACCCTGCAATATTTCAATTTTATCTTAGAATATCTTGAAATTGAGTTCCCATAGTGACATCACACTTTTTTAAAATAAGACTGTACACAAAAAGTCACAGACATAGATATAAAATAGGTTCCTTATTACTGCATTGTGTTTACATAAAAGTGTTAAAAGAAATAGCATTAATATTCTTTCTTTGTACAAGGAAAGACAATTGAAGTTTTAAAGATTAAAATATTTCTGTAAGATTTAAGAATGATAAAAGCTATTCAATTACCATTGTGCATATTATTTGGACATTGACACACAAACATATAGCAGATCTCCTGCCTGTGTAGTGGTAATACACCCAATAATTTCAAACATATACTTTTTGGAATTTTTCTATCCACATTTCTGTGATGTAAACACTAATCTGCAATGCTCAGCAAGGGGGTAGGATTTTGAGGTAAAGAGAGTGTGGCTTCATGGTCAGGGCACTGACTTGGAATGTAACACAATTGTGCAAAAATATTGACATACAGGTTGGAAATGTATTAAAATCTGTGCTTGGAGCAGTTCAAGAAAAGTCACATACCGTATATACTCGAGTATAAGCCGAGGCCCCTAATTTCAACCCAAAATCCCAGGAAAAGTTATTGACTCGAGTATAAGCCTAGGGTGGGAAATACATCATCCCCCCCTGTCATCATCCAGACCCCCGTCATTAACATCCTCATCATCATCACCCTGTCATCATCCAGACCCTCATCATCATCACCTGTCATCATCCTCTTGTCATCATCCCACACATCCCCCCTTCATCATCCCCTTGTCATCATCCTACACCCCCCCTTCATCATCCCCTTGTCATCATCCCACCCCCCCTTCATCATCCCCTTGTCATCATCCCCACCCCCCTTCATCATCCCCTTGTCATCATCCCACACACCCCCTTCATCATCCCCTTGTCATCATCCCACACCCCCACTTCATCATCCTCTTGTCATCTTCCGCCCTCAGTGGTCTTCAACCTGCGGACCTCCAGAGGTTTCAAAACTACAACTCCCAGCAAGCCCGGGCAGCCATCGGCTGTCCGGGCTTGCTGGGAGTTGTAGTTTTGAAACCTCTGGAGGTCCGCAGGTTGAAGACCACTGCGGCCTTCGACATCATCCAGCCCCCTCATCATCCCGGTGCTGCAGGACTATCCGGTGGGGAGGTCGTCCGGTGGGATAGTGGTTCAGGGCTGCTATCTTCACCGGGGGCGCCTCTTCTCCGCGCTTCGGGCCCAGAATAGAGGCGTTGCCTTGACGATGACGCAGAAGTACGTTGGTAATGAACGTACCTCTGCGTCGTCGTCAAGGCAACGTGACTATTCTGTGGCCGGGCCCGAAGTGCTTAGAAGAGGCCTCCCCGGTGAAGATGGCAGCCCGGAACCACTATCCCACCGGACGACCTCCTCACCGGACAGTCCTGCAGCACCGGACCAGTGCCGAGCAGAGGCGAGTACTGTACAGAACTAAAGGGGGTGAGAGGGGGCTGGATGATGTCGAAGGCCGCAGTGGTTTTTAACCTGCAGACCTCCAGAGGTTTCAAAACTACAACTCCCAGCAAGCACGGACAGCCGATGGCTGCCCGGGCTTGCTGGGAGTTGTAGTTTTGAAACCTCTGGAGGTCCGCAGGTTGAAGACCACTACAGGTGGGGAGTTCACTCGAGTATAAGCCGAGGGGGGTGTTTTCAGCACAAAAAATCGTGCTGAAAAACTTGGCTTATACTCGAGTATAAACGGTATCTTTGTTTAAAACTTTATAACTTTTTACCCATGCTCACAAAGTGGGCAGGACTTGGCACAGAAGGAGAATGGTTTTGTACCAAGGGGGGTGGGGAGAGGGGGGGGGTGATCCCTTTCAGGACCGAACCTTTTATTTTATTTATTTATTTATTTTTTTGAGGTTTGTTTTTTCCTTCTTGGCTTCTAATAGACACAACTTTTCTTTTTCCATTTAAAGACCTATATTAGGGCTTATTTTTTGCATCACCAATTGTATTTGTAGGGCAAAATTGAAGGAATAAAACCCAATTTTGCAACTCTTGGGGGCTTCTCTTTCTCTGCAGTGCACTTTTTGGTAAAAATTACACTTTAGCTTTATTTTGTCTATACAATTAAAATGATACCCAAATAATATATATATATATATATAAAAATTTAAAAAGTTTCCTCTTCTGACCCCTATTACTTTCTTATTTTCCCGCATACAGGGATGTATGGGGGCTCAATTTTTGCACTGTGATTTGTAGTTTTTATTGGGACCATTTTTGTTTTGATGATATCTTTTGTATCGTATTATATTCATTTTTTTCTAGTATATGAAGTGACCAAAAACCCACATTTCTGGACTTTGGAATTTTTTTTTACACTTTCGCCTTTGACCGTGCGGTTTAATTAGCATTATTGTTTCTCAAAGAAGGCAAGGTAAATCAGGCACTGCAGCACTGCCAACAATCCTGTGCGGGGGATAAATGCACATAGGCTGTGTGAGACAACCGCATATAGTCCCTTGGGGGTGCATACTTAAATGAAACAAAGTCCAGGGAATCCAAATAGAAGAGAGAAATGAAATAAGCAGCACTCACCCCACGATGACCTGTGCAAACAGGAACGGTTCTTTTATTCCAAGTAGCGGTATAACAGGGAGAAGACATACAGCGGGGAGAACAAAGACCGTGTCCACAGGTGTACCTGCAGCCGGAAAAAGCGTCAGTATGACGCAAAAATAGTTGCTGTTCACAGGTGTGCCCCCGCGTCTGACCGTGGACACGTTCTTTGTTCTCCCCGCTGTATGATCTTCTTCTCCCTGTTATACCGCTACTTGGAATAAAAGAACCATTCCTGTTTGCACAAGTCATCGTGGGGTAAGTGCTGCTCATTTCGTTTCTCTCTTCCATTTGGATTAATTAGCATTATATTTTATTAGCTCAGATATTTATGCGCGTGGCAATAGCACATATGTTCATGTTTCTTTTGCATCATTTTATTTGAAAAATGGGAAAAGGGGGCGATTCATATAGGAAAGGGGTTAAATAACATTTATTACTTTTTTTAGTCCCCATAGGGATCCATAACATGCAATCTTTAGATTACATACACTGAACAATGCTTGTCCACAGGAGAGGATTGGTCAGTGTTATCGGTGCTCCATTGCTTCAGCCTATGTTGCACATTTGGAGCACCCATTGGATGGCAGGGAGGAAGGTAGGAGACCTCCCGCCGCCTTCTCAGCTGACTCGGGAAGCTGCAGTCCTGATCAGCCCGCTGAGCTAACCGGGGACAGGATTCACCACATTTAGATGCTGCAATCCACTTTGATTGTGACATCTAAAGGGTTAATGCTAGACATCTGCCCAATCGGTGATGTCTGATATTAGGTGTCAGCAAGCGGGACTCACTGGGTATGATGCGAGCTCAGCTGTTGAGCATGTGTCATACAGCGGGAGCCCACAGTGAAGATAAAGATATGTCCATTTGCAGGTAGGGGTTAAAGTAAAAACAAATAAAGGAAAGTATGTAGAAGATTCTCAATGAATACTTATGTTCAGTTTTTACAGAAGAAAATGAAAGATAAGAACCTTAGTTAGGGAGAAAGACTAATGAACATTTTGATGCATGTGTCTTTACAAAGGAAAAGATCCTGCATTAGCTGTCTAAAGCAATGACAAATAAGTCACAGGGAACAGATGGGATTACATCCAAGGTTATTAAAAGAGCTTAGTGGTGCGCTAACAAAACCATTAATTTGTTTATTTCTATTTAAAACATATGGGTAATATCACAGAAAAAAAATGACTATTTATATGTGTTACTCACTAGGTCATACAGATTCTTTTTAGGGTGCATTCACATTGGGCAAATCATGCTAAATCTTGTGGAATTCAGCGAGTGGAGATTCAGTCTGGTAGCACCCCGTGGCATCGCCCTGTCACCATCTTCATTCTCTATGTGGAACAATTTCAGCAGCAGAATTGTCCGCCATAGAAATTGGTCAGTGTGAATGGGTTTTGCGGAAGACCCATTCATACTGATGTTAAAGCTCACAGTTTGTAATTCCACTAGCGTAATTCCACTGGAATCAGGTAGTTTGGACGCATCCTTTTGTGTCTAATGATACCACATATGTTTGTATTTATTTTTATTTACATAGTTATTGTTTTAAATGGGAGGAAGGGGGTAAATCACATTTATTAACAAATTTTTTTAACACTTTTTTGGCAATGTTATAGCCCCCATAGGGGACTATAACATGCAGTAGATTGATTGCAGACACTGATCAATGCTATGCCATAGCATTGTATTGATCAGTGTTATCGGTGTTCCACTGCTCCTGCCTGGATCTCAGGTACAGAGAAGTGAATTGACGATCGGACAATGAGGAGGCAGGTAGGGACCCTCCTCGTGTCTTAACAGCTGATTGGGACACTGCGATTTTACCGAGGTGGCCCCGATCAGTCCGACTGAGCTGCCGGGAAGGTTTTACTTTCACTTTAGATGCGGTGCTCAACTTTGATAGCCACGTCTGAAGAGTAAATACTGGGCATCACTGCAATCGGTGATGTCCGGTATTAGCCACGGGTCCCGACTGTTGATAGCCTCCGGGACCAACCCGATGTGACGCAGGAGCCGGCGCAGGATGTAAATATATGTTGTTAAGGGGTTAAAGATTAAGATTGTGAAACTTCAAAAATCACATGGATTGCAAGAAACAACATGAGTTTACTTCCAGGAGATCATGTCAAACTAATCTTATTGATTTTTTTACTGGGTGAAATAGTTGGTGAAAATGCAGTGGACATCAATAGAGATGAGCAAACTTTTCAAAAATTTTGATCAGTCGATTCTCCAAATTTTTAAAAAAAGTTTGTTTTGGCTCGAATAAATTTGCGGCAAAACTGTATTAAAAATGGACATTTCTGGCCTACAGAGAGCCCCAATAGGGGTGTAGAACACTTTGCCTTACTGAAATCATACTGTTATTCCTTATGACATGTAGATTACAGGCATTGCCATTAGAATCACTGCTGCAGAGCATCTATGTGGCAGCAGGGAAACCATACGGTGTCAAAATTGATGAGGATAAAGAGATCTTTTATGTCATATTTATTATAATTTGATGTGAAAATTAAATTTTTACATTACCCATTCTGTCGAGCATCGAGCTGGTGTTCCTCCGCCAGGCGAGATACTATCTGTTCCAACCCCTGCCTCTCAGTGCCCCCCTGATTATGAAAGGACGAATGTTTCATTTAATCAGTCATGGTTCATTGCTATTGCTCCAACATGTTTCATTGGATTCTTGTGATAATTCCACAGGTAATAAGATCTCGACGGTCAAAGGGCCTCAGTCCAGAAAAAATTACAACCCCTAAGATTAAAAGAATGTTGAAATCTCTATTGTAGGTGTATGCTAGCTAGTGCTACCACCAAACCATTTTTTGGCCCAGGCCCAGCAACAACAGTGAGGCAAGTAGTTCCTGAAAGACACAGAGTGGAGCAGGAAGCAGCATGAGTACACAAGAGGGGTTCACAACTCCTAACATTAAAAGGTGACTGTTGAAATCTCTATGGAAGATGCATGTTAGCTAGTGCTACCATCCAAAAATGTAAGGCCCAAGCCCAGAAGCATCAGTAAGCCAAGTAGTTCCTGAAATACACAGGGGCAGTCAGGTGCAGGCATCAGCAGTACACCTCATAACCCCTTACATTTAAAGATCAATGTTGAAATTTCTATTAAGCATGTATTTAGCTAGTGCTAAACATCCAAAAATGTGAGGCCCAATGCCATAAGCATCAGTAAGACAAGTAGTTCCTGAAACACACAGTCAGGAGCAGGCATCAGTAGTACCCAAGAGTGTTTCATAACCCCTTACATTGAAAGATCAATGTTGGAGTCTCAATTAAGCATTTATGTTAGCTAGTGCTACCATAACATATTTGGAGTTAATATCCCAGTCCCAGCAGCATCAGAAAACAATATATTGGCTGAATGACACAGCCTGGAGGTGGGTAAAGCAGAAGGAGCCCATATAGTGTCTGAATGGTACAGCCGGAAGGTGGCTGAAGCATGAGGAGACCATATAGTGGCTGAATGACAAAGCATGGAGGTGTTGGCAGCATGAAGAGACCATATAGTGGCTGAAAGGCACAGCCAGGAGTTGGCAACAGCATGAGTAGACACTAGGTCTTCACAATCCTAAAGATTAAAAGATGAATTCAAAAATTTAAACCGAAGATTTTGGGTAACTAGTGCTACCATAGCAAAAGTTTTATTCCCAGACCCAGGACCAGCAGCAGTATCAGTAAACCACATTGGTACGTTATGCGCTCTGGCCGCACACGCTGGCCATGAGCGCATGGTCCCCTTAGCTGCTGTATCCGTCACTCTCCGGCTGTTTATCCTGCCTCAGCCTCTGCTTCTCTGCTCCAGCGCGCTAGTCCCCGTCCCGTAGGGGGCGCGCTGGAGCTTTAAGATTTAAAGGGCCAGTACGCTCATTAGTGTAATCCACCTGTGGCTCATTTATAAATTCCTCCACCCTCCTCAGTTTCCTGCCGGATCTTCATTGCCTTGAGCCTGAGAGAAAGCATTCCTATTATTTCCTTGCCGTGTATCTAATCTCTTGCGACTCAACCTTGCTCCTCTGCCGCCTGCCTACTGACCTCCTGCTATGTCTAGACTACCCTACTGTGCTGCCGGCCCTGACCTTCTGCTATCCAGACTATGAGTTGCCTTATCCCTCCTGTGCCTCGCATCTCCTCAGCCACCTGTGTGGTCCAGCCGTGCCAGGGGTAGCGACCTGGGTGTCGCCAGCAGCAGCAAGTCCATCCCGCTTTGGGGCGGGCTCTGGTGAAAACCAGCGGCACCTTAGACTCCGCTCCCTGGTACAGTCTGAGTCATCTGCCACACAGGTCCAGCGGATCCACATCCACCAGGGTTCCTGTCTTCAGAAACGTGAGTGTCACATATATTGCCTGAATGACACAGCCTGGAGTTGGCTGAAGCATGAGTACACACCAGGGCTTTACAATCCCAAAGAAAAAACAGAAGAGTTTTCAAAATTAAAAATGAAGATTTTGGATAGCTAGTGCTACCTACCATAACAACATTTTTATTCCCAGACCCAGGCCCAGCAGCAGTGTCAGTAAACCATATATTGTCTGAATGACACAGCCTGGAGTTGGCTGAAGCATGAGGAGACTAGTGTTGGGCGCGAATATTCGCATTTCAAATTTTTATCGAAAATATGTTCGCTATATATTCGAAATTACGAATATTCAATTTTTTGCGCAAATGCGCATATTCGCATATGCGCATATTCGCATATGTAAATATTCGCATGTGTGCATATTCGCATGTGTGCATATTCGCATATGTGAATATTCGCATATGTGAATATTCGCAATTTCCTTCTTTTAACTTGTGGGCCAACTAAAATGATGTAAATACACGTCAGATGTTATCAACAACAATCCTAGCAACCAATAGTAAAGTTGCCCACCCCCTCACTGTTTTCTTCCTCGAATACGCGAATATGCGAATATTCGCATACGCGAATATTTGCATATGCAAATATAATGCATATGCGAAATTTGCAAATATAGGATGAATATTCGTCTATATATTTGCAAAATATCGCAAATTAGAATATGGGCAATGCCGCTCATCACTAGAGGAGACCCCAGGGCTCCACAATCCCAAAGAAAAAACTGAAGAATTTTTGAAATTTAAAATCAAGATTTTGGAAAGCTAGTGCTACCTACCATAACAACATTTTTATTCCCAGACCCAGGCCCAGCAGCAGTATCAGTAAACCATATATTGCCTGAATGACATAGCCTGGAGTTGGCAGAAGCATGAGGAGACCATTGAGATTTATGATTTTTTTATTTCAATTTAAGATTTAGAAATTTAAATTAAGGATTTTGAAATTGAAATTTTAACTCCCAAGTTTTAGTGTCCCGGGCCCCGGCGTGTGGGTACAAAGGGCTAAATCTAACAAGGAATCACATGTTGCATGGAAGCACAATGACAGAGTCTGAGGTGGCATCAGTAGAAGGATACTATATAGTGACTGAATGGCACAGCCTGGAGTTGGCTAAAGCATGAGAAGAGACCATATAGTGGCTGAATGGCACAGCCTGTAGGTGGCTGACTCATGAGGAGACCATATGGTGTCTGGATGGCACAGCTGAGAGTTGGCAGAAGCATCAGGAGACCAGTTAGCATCAGTGCTAACCTCAAAAAATTTTAGGCCCAGGCCCAGCAGCATCACTTAACCATTTAGTTGTTGAAACACACAGCCTGGAGCAGGCAGCAGGATGTGTACATAAGAGGGCTTCACAACCCCTAACATTAAAAGATCAATGTTGAAATCTCGACTGAGCATGCATGTTTGCTAGTGCAAACATAAAAAAATTGTAATATCCAAGACAGTCCCAGCAGCATCAGAAAAAATATATTGGCTGAATGACACAGCCTGGAGGTGGGTAAGGCATAAGGAGCCCATATAGTGTCTGAATGGTACGGCCTGGAGTTGGCTGAAGCATGAGGAGACCATATGGTGGCTGAATGACACAGCCTGGAGTTGGTAGAAGCATAAGGAGACAAAATAGTTGCTGAATGAAACAGCCTGGAGGGGGCAGCAGCAGCATCAGGAGTCCTGAAATAGACACGGTGACAGAGTGATGCGATGGGTGGCAATACCAGTATCCGTTGATGAAGGCGGCTGGAATGTTTGTAACGGAGGAGAAGTGCCTTAAATCTGTTTGGCACTATCCATATTTGGATAGTTGGTGTAGCACCATGGTCAATCTACTCTGATGCATTAGGCATTGGTGGGGGGAAATCCTGGCTGATCCATGCCTGATTCATCTTCATAAAGGTCAGTCTCTCCACATTTTTCGTGGACAGACGAGTTCTCCTTGGGTGACTAAATACCCGCTCTGATGCCACACTACTGGCAAGGCAGGACAGCTTTTTCAGGGCAAACTCTGCAAGTTGCGGCGACAAATCAAGTTTGGATGCCCAGAAGTCCAGCGGATCTTCAAGATTTGTTGGCATGGGCATGTCAAGGTATGCCACCACCTGCTGGTTCAGGTCCTGCTCCATGTCTACCTGCTGATGAGTTGCTTCACTATGCAAGAAAGTTACTAGGTGAAGAAAGTTACTCATCACCGACTGTAGACTCAGGCTACTGCAGATGGAGCTGGTACTGCTCCTGCCACCCCATCCCTCCCCACCAGCCATGGCAGTGGAAGGTGAGCGCAGAGGGCCCCCAGAGTAAGACCTGCTAGTGGATGGACGATGGTGCCGATAGGCAACAGCCAACTGACTAAGTAGAATCTCTCTGAAGTAGGTCAGTTTGTCCTCCCTCTCAGTGGGTGTAAAAAAGGCACCCATTTTGTGCTGGTAGTGAGGGTTCAATGAGGTGGAGACCCAGAAGTCATCCCATGGCTGAATGGTGACAATTCGGCTGTCACTATGTAAGCAAGTGAGCAGGCATTGTGCCATTTGTGCAAGTGACTAAGAGGGACTCCCTTCCTCCATCTCCACTGCATACTGCCACGTGTGTCTGGGTCCTCTGTCTCGCCTTCCTCACAACCCTCTAGCTCCTTTATTTCATCATGCTCCTCATCTCTTGTCAGATGACTAGAAACACCACCCATCTCCTCCACTGTGCCCCTCATCCTCCTTCTACAATTCAATCCCCACAGGGCTCATGTGGCCATGAGATGTAGGCGCAACATCTCCATTGCTCTGACCAGCCATGATTTCTAGCGATAGTTGTAGGATATGAACCAGTGGAATGTCGTCTTTTATCCCGTAATACTGGCGACTTACATATAATGTGGCTTCCTCAAAGGGCCTGAGCAAACGGCAGGTGTCACGTATGAGCTGCATCTGCTTCACATTGAAGTTACACATGAGATTACCCCTATCCGCTTGGATCTTCAAGTAATCAGTGGTGGCTTTTCTCTGTTCGTACAGTCGGTCAAACATATGCAGGGTGGAATTCCAACGTGTGGCAATCTCACAAATCTGACTATGTTGGGGGATACCATTCTGACGTTGCAGCTCAAGAAGGGTGTGCTTTGCAGTGTACCAGTGGCTGAAGTGCATACAAAGTTTCCTTCCCATTCTTAGAATGTCTTGCAAATGGGGGGGGGGAACCCTTCAGGAACTGCTTTACAACCAGATTTAACACGTGTGCCATGCAGGGCGCATGTTTCACCCTTCCTTGTCGCATAGCAGCCAAGGTGTTCTTCCCATTGTCAGTCACCATGGTTCCCATTTCCAGATTTCGTGGAGTAAGCCATGGTCCGATTTCTTTACGAATGACTTTTAGAAGTTCCTCCCCTGTGTGACTCTTTTCGCCAAGGCAAACCATGTGAAGAACAGCGTGACACAGCCGTGCCCTGCACATATGGTATGTTGAAGGGCCATTGAGACTTGTCCGGGCAGTGGAGGCTGAGGACACGGTGGAGAATGAGGAGGCGATGTTGCACACTGTCACAGGACCAACGGGCTGACAGCATGGAGGAGGAAGAGGCGTGGCCTGTCCAAGTTGGGGTTGTGGCTGTGCAGGAACCACATTCATCCAGTGAACCGTAAAGGATATGTATTGTCCCTGACCATAGTTACAGCTCCAGACTTCGGCGCTGCCGTGCACTTTGGTGCACATTGACAGGCTCAAGGACTGGCCCACCTTCTCTTCCACAAAATTGTGCAGGGCTGGTACTGCCTTCTTCGCAAAGAAATGACAGCTTGGCACTCTCCACCATCTGCAGCAACTTAGACAGGAGCACATTTAGCTACTGCGCCGTTGGATGAGTGGGCTCATACTGTTGTCTCTTGGACATGGCTTCGCGGATGGATTGTTGGCGGAATGGCTGACTAAAAATGGGAGAAGCAGGAGCATCTGGAGCGACAGAAGGAGGGTATGACACACAGCTCCCTTCGGCTGAGGTGGTGGAGCGTTGGCTGGCTGAAGGAGGGAGTGGCGTGCCACTGGGTGATGGAGCAGGCTGGACCACTACATCGGAGCCACGGTTCTCCCAGGCTGCTTTATGGTGGTGAAGCATGTGTTGATGCAGGGCCGTGGTACCAACATTGGGACCCTGGCCACGCTTCACCTTCTGCTGACATATCTTGCAAGTGGCTATGTGAACCTCCTCTGGATGCTTGATGAAAATCTGCCTCACCGCCGAGTAGCTGATTTTCCAACCAACAGTCCGTACTAATTGACTGCCACTGCTGCCGTCTGCAGGATCCCATTTTCCACTACCTCCCAGGGAGGTAGGCTGCCGCGAAGCTGGTGGTCTCCCCTGGGCACCTTTGGCTCCAGAATTTCTACTTCTGCCACCACGCTGACTGCCAACCATGCTACTGCCTTGCTGGCTCAGCTGCTGCCTCAAGGGCAACCTGCAACTCTTTTCTCCTGATGATGATGAAGCCCCTTCTGCACCTAGCTCCCAATTGTGATTGGCTTCATCCTCATCGAGTTGTGCCTGCAGGTCACTGATGTCCTCCTCAGGTTCCTCAACAGTGTCTGCTTCAGGACCCTGAACCCTGGCAACACCGCCTTCCACGTCACTTTTCTCATCACTACTTGTCCGCCTAGTGGAGGAAGTGGCGCATGTCTCCTCCACTTTTTGGCTGGGCAGTAGCTGCTGACTGTCCTCTATTAGATCGTCCTCACACCATAAGATACTTCTGTAGGAGAGGGAATGAAATAGGACAGAGGCAATGGGAGAACAAGAACTGCTCCCGGGCCATGCCAACTGAGAGTTGTGTCTGAGGAAACCACCGACTGTTGACTGAGGGTGTCAGATGTCATTTGTGATGAAGTGGATGACCGTGTTAACCAATCGACGATGGCAGATGGGTTGCTGGTCGAGAAACGACCGCTAGCTGATAACGGGAGCTCAGGCCTCTAGCTGCGACTTCTGCTGTCACTCACCCCTAGTCTGCTGCAACCTCTGCCTGAAGGATTTAGGTCTCTGCCACTCCTCTGTGCATGTCCTTGCACTTCTCTGCCTGACATACTTAGTGCGTATATGAGGGGAGTACAATACGCTTCACAATGCTTAAAACGGTATTTGTCTAGAACAGCAGCAGGTGTGCACTTTTGGCTGACCTTTTACAGTATGTAGGCCCTTGACAGATTAACAGGAACAAAATAGTACACTACTTAGATGTAGGTATGTGGTATGCAGTGATGAGGGCAGAATAATTCTCTACAGTACACTTAAAAAAGTATCTGAGTACAACACCAGCCGATGAGTACTTTTGGCTGGACTTTCACAGTATGTAGGACCTTGACAGATTAACAGGTACAAAATAGTACACTACTTTGATGTACGTATGCGGTATTGCACATATGAGGGCAGAAAAATTTGCTAGAATATGCCGAAAAACTGTATTTTTCTAAAACACCAGCCAGTAAGTACTTTTGCTTGGACTTTCACAGTATGTAGGCCCATGACAGATTAACAGGTACAAAATGGTACACTACTTAGAGAAAGGTATATGGTTTGCACGTATGAGAGCCAAAAAATGCGCTACAGTACACTTGGAAAACTTATTTTCATAAAACAACAGCCAGTGATTAGTTTTCCCTGGCCTTTCACTGTATGTAGGCCTGTTGCAGATTAACAGGTCCAAAAAAGTGCAAGTATGACAGAAAAAAATGCGCTACAGTACACATGGAAAACATATTTTCGTAAAACACCAGCCGGTGATTACTTTTGCTTGGACTTTCACAGTATGTAGGCTCTTAACAGATTAACAGGTACAAAATGGTACACTACTTAGCTGTATGTATGCGGTATGCACTGATGAGGGCAGAAAAATGCGCTACTATACGCCAAAAAATTCTATACATTTGTAAAACACCAGTCGGTGAGTACTATTGCTTAGACTTTCACAATATGTAGGCCCTTGACAGATTAGCAGGCACACAATGGTACACTACTTAGATGTAGGTATGTGGTATGCACGTATGAGGGCAAAAAAATGCTCTACAGTACACTTGGAAAACATATTTTCGGAAAACACCAGCCAGTGATTACTTTTGCCTGGACTTTCCCAGTATCTAGACTTGTAACTGATTTACAGATACAAAATAGTAGACTGCTTTGATGTAGGTATGTGGTATGCAGGTATGAGGGCAGAAAAATGCACTACAGTCTGCTGAAAAAATTTATTCTTGCACAACAACAGCAGGGCACAACAGTACAGCACCACAAAAAACAAAAAAACAAACAAAAAGTGTATTAACCCCTTAACGACGCAGTGAGCTGGTACTTAACGCACCAGGACGTACATTTACTTCCTAAGCATAACCACGAGCATCGGAGCGATGTCTGGATCATGCGCGGCAAGTCAGCCAGGGATCCGCCCGTAATGGCGGACATCCGCGATCCCACAGATGTCCTCCATTAACCCCTCAGATGCCGTGATCAATACAGATCACGGCATCTGCAGCATCACGGTCATTAAAATGGATGATCGGATCGCCTGCAGTGCTGCCGCGGCGATCTGATCGTCCAGCATGGCAGATGGAGGTCCCCTCACCTGGCTCCGCTGCCAAACCTATATAAGTATGGTATAATTTTAACCGTATGGACCTACAGAATAATGATAAGGTGTAATTTTTGCCGAAATATGCACTGCGTAGAAACGGAAGCCCCCAAAAGTTACAAAATGACGTTTTTTCTTCGATTTTGTCGCACAATGATTTTTTTTCCGTTTCGCCGTGCATTTTAGGGTAAAATGACTAATGTCACTGCAAAGTAGAATTGGCGACGCAAAAAATAAGCCATAATATGGATTTTTAGGTGGAAAATTGAAAGGGTTATGATTTTTAAAAGGTAAGGAAGAAAAAACGAAAGTGCAAAAACGGAAAAACCCTGAGCAAAAATAAAAGTAAAAAAGTTTTTTTTTAAATTGTCCCATTTTCCCTATTTCGCCTCCAAAAAGTGTTAAAAAGATGTTTTATATACATATTTGGTATCCCCACGTGCATAAATATATGAACTATTAAAATACAATGTTATGGATACTGTACAGTGAACGGCGTGAGCGTAAAAAAAAAATTACATTTTATTCCAAAAATGTTTTATAAAAAATGGATTAAAAAAGTTTTATATAAGCAAATATGGTATCATTAAAAAGTACAGATCATGGCACCAAAAAATGAGCCCTCATACTGGCTCTTATGCGGAAAAATGAAAAAGTTATAGGTCTTCAAAACAGGGGGATTTTAAACTTAATAATTTGGTTAAAAAGTTTGCGATTTTATTTAAGCGCAACAGTAATAGAAAAGTATGTCATCCTGGGTATCATTTTAATTGTTTTGACCCAAAGAATAAAGAACACGTCATTTTTACCGTAAATTGTACGGCGTGAAAAGGAAACCTTCCAAAATTAGCAAAATTGCGCTTTTCTTTTTCATTTCTCCACACAAATAGTATTTTTTGGTTGCGCCATACATTTTATGGTAAAGTGAGTGATGGCATTACAACGGACAACTTGTAATGATTTATGATTTTTTTGAAGGCGAGGAGGAAAAATCCTGATCGACAGTAATCAGACCCGGAGTGAACACGCTCCGGGGAATGATTTTAACGTGATGCGGCATGCAAGATCACGGGGGTCCCCAGCGGTGGGACCCCTGCGATCAGGCATCTTATCCCCTATCCTTTGGATAGGGGATAAGATGTCTAAGCGCTGGAGTACCCCTTTAAGGCCCAAATGGGCTGCGTCCTTAAGGGGTTAAACCCAAAATTGCACTCTGTCAGAGAGTATTAAGAATGAAGTGAACTGCTGGTTATTATACCATCTACAGACTAGTATAAGCAGCAGATGATTTCTTGTGGAAAAAAATACACAGAATTGCGCTGAAAAATCATTCCTGCCTCCTCTGCTAAGGTTGATGAAGTTAAGGCAGCTTGTTGAAATGTATGAGGCAACAAAAAGCTATCTGCCCCTCTCTGATAAAATGCTGAATAAAGTGACTGGGAGATTAATGGCTTGCCTAAAAATCCTTCTCAGTGAGAACAAGCACTGCTCTCTGTCCACAACGCTGATGTGACTAGCAGTTGGCAGAGGAACGCTGCGTTATAATCAATTCATGGTGTATGTGTAACACACAGAGACACGCAGTCCGTCCTCTCTCTCTCCGTAGTGAATGGCATGAAATGAGCAGCTGCAAAATGGCTGCCGATTATATAGGGCTGTGACATCACAGGGGTGAATGAATGTTGATAGGCTGCATCCTGCATGTAATTCAGGGCCATCTTGCCTACCTCCTTCCCGCCTTGCCTTTCCGCCTTCCCAGCATCCCCTGCCCCATGTACTGACATGTTGATCCCCCATTTTAGGTGTCCTGGAGCCTGGAACGCTTTTAAATGGGGTTTAACAAAGTGATTTGCACTATAGAATCACGGTGATATTCACATTCGTTACAAATCGAATAAATCCTGAAATGTGTAGCAAATTCCGGTTCGTCTGCTTCGATCAAGTATCTAACTTTTAGCAAGTATTTCCAAGAAGGACCGCACTCACAAAGAGGTGTATACAGGTGCAAGCTGGTCGGGCCAGGGTCAGGGGCCCCCACAAATAGCCAATTCAACAAAACAGCAGCACACCGGATTAGATGAAAGCGTGTTAGGCTTTATTAATCAGATGCCATGACGTTTAAACCATCTCACATGGTCTGTCAAGGCTTTTTACACTGTCCCAAATAGAAGACTTAACAATAAACTACCACTGTTGAATGGATTATGCTGTGGCTGAGTGACAGACAACAGAGGGTTGTAGTCAAAGGAGTATATTCAGAGCAAGGTCTTGTTACAAGTGAGGTACCTCAGGGATCTGGATTTTGACGCATTTTGTTTATTAATTTTACTAGTAATATTACAGAAGGTATCAATGGCAAGGTGTGTCTTTCTGCTGATGACATATGCAAAGCAACCCACTTGCCTTTTCAGGTAGCATTTTCTTAACATCAATTTTTTATTTCAGTTACCAAGTTTTAGAAACTGATTGGTATTTAATGCCAAGCCAGAAACCTCTCCAAAAGGAAAGACGACCCATATGCACAAAGAGCTGTTTCAGGGTTGTAGCCCTTCGTCAGTACAGAACAGGGTGTTCTGGCTTAGCTTGTGAGAATCCTGTAGGCTAGATGAAAAGAATAATATTTCTCCTTATGGAGACACCCCTTTATAGGCCATTAGCACTCCACTGGGTATTCTGGGGAGAGGGAACATGTAAAGTAGCTTACTAACTTTTCAGGTGGCATTCCATAAACATCAGTTTTCACTCCAGTTACAGAGTATTAGAAAAGCTAAAGAAGCTGAGGGTAAAGGTCATTGTCTGGCCATGCATGTCTCTTGATCTAAACCCTATTGAGCATCTGTGAGGCATCCTCAAACAGAATGTGGGGAGTGCAGGGTCTCTAACATCAACCAGCCCCGAGATGTTGTCATGGAGGAGTGGAAGAAGACTCAAGTGGCAACCTGTGAAGCTCTGGTGAACTCCATGCCCAAGAGGCTTAAAAGGGTACTCCACTGGGCAGCGCTCGGAAGTAAATGTTCCGTACGCTGTTTTCACGCTGCGGGGGTTGGCCACGCCCCCTCAATTCAAGTCATTGACTTGCATTGAGGCTGTGTGACAATGATGTCACAAAGGGGCGTGACTGAACCCCGCAACACGAAAACAGCGTTCAGAACAAGCATTGCTGTAAAAAAATGGTGGCCACACAAAATGTTGACACTTTTGTCTGTACTAGAAATGAGCGAAGTTACAGTGATTCGATTTGTCATGAACTTCTGCATAAATTAGTTCAGCTTTCAGGTGCTGCGGTGGGCTGGAAAAGGTGGATACAGTCCTAGGAGACATGAAAAGATATTAAATATTTACAAAAATGTGAGGAGTGGACTCACTTGCAGTATGTTACATACTGTACCAATAACATCAATACAAAGTTTACACTATTGAATGGTAATCAATAGACAAGGCATAAATACTTTTATATCTCTACATTAACCCCTTAACGACCACGGACGTAAATGTACGTCCTGTGCATGACCGCGAGCATCGGAACGGTGCTCACATCATACACGGCAGGTTCCAGCATGCTAGTAATGGCCGACATCCGCGGATGTCCGCCATTAACCCCTCAGATGCCGTGATCAATACAGATCACGGCATCTGCGGCAGTGCAGTACTTTGAATGGATGATCGGATCGCCCTCAGCACTGCCGCGGCGATCCGATCATCCAGCATGGCGGACGGAGGTCGCCTCACCTGCCTCCGACTGTCTCCCAGGGTCTTCTGCTCTGGTCTGCGATCGAGCAGACCAGAGCAGAAGATGACCGATAATACTGATCAGTGCTGTGTCCTATACATAGCACTGAACATTATTAGCAATCAAATGATTGATGAAGATAGTCCCCTATGGGGACATAAAAAATGTGAAATAAAAGTTGCAAAATGTAAAAAATAAAGTTAAAAAAAAGTGAAAAATCTGTTTTTCCCATGTTACCCCCAAAAAGCGTAATTTTTTTTAAATAAACATATTTGGTATCGCTGCATGCGTAAATGTCCGTATTATCAAAACATAATGTTAATCATCCCGTATGGTGAATGGCGTAAACGTAAAAAATTTAAAAAGTCCAAAAATGATGCTTTTTTGTCACGTTTTATAAAAAAAAAAAATTATAAAAAAATTATCTAAAAGTTTGATATATGCAAATGTGTGCCCTATATATGGAAAAATGAAAAAGTTATAGGTGGTCAAAATAGGGCGATTTTAGATTACTGATTTTGTACAAAAAGTTTTAGATTTTTTTTAAAGAGGTACAAAAATATAAAAGTATCTAGCCATGGATATCATTTTAATCATATTGACCCACAGAATAAAGAACACATGTAATTTTTACCGTAAAGTGTATAGTGTGAAAACAAAATCCTCCATAATGCGCAAAATTGTGGTTTTCATAAAAAATTCCACCCTAAAAATATTTTGTTCGCCGTACATTTTATGGTAAAATGAGAGGTTTCATTACAGAGTACAATTGGTCATGCAAAAAACAAGCCCTTATATGGGTCTGTAGATGGAAATATAAAGGAGTTATGGATTTTAGAAGGCGAGGAGGAAAAAACGAAAATGCAAAAATAAAATTGTCCCGGTCCTTAAGGTGAAAATGGGCTTAGTCCTTAAGGGGTTAAGCTATTATTTAGGTATAGTATAACAATTAACTAATGAAAAAAGAGCTGACTACAAACTGACTGACTGGGAAACCAGCTGATTAGACACCTGTCAGTTTGTTGCAGAAGAGGATCACAAACTCATTTAACCTGTTAAGGATGAAGGGAGCACAGGTATGCCCTTGCATTCTGGTAATTAAAGCGTACCTATCATATCCCAGAAAAAAAAAAACTTATGTTACTCAGTATTTCCTTCTGATCACTTACAAATAACTTTTATGTGTCTAGCTGCTGGATTTTATTTAACCCCTTAACCCCTTTTTAACCCCTGGGTTATCCACCAGACAGTAATAGACATGCTTAGGAAGGATCTGTGCTTGTCTTGTTGAACTGCACTAATTTTACAGCCTCTGTAGAATAGTCAAAAATAATAATAATCCTGGAATACCCCTTTAAGGACCAAGCCCATAATGACATCACTCATTTTACCATAAAATGTATGGAGCAACCAAAAAAATATTATTTGTGTGGGGAAATGAAAAAGAAAACTGCAATTTTGCAAATTTTGGAAGGTTTCGTTTTCCCGCCGTACAATTACGGTAAAAATTACGTGTTTTTTTCTTTTGTGAGTCAATACGATTAAAATGATTACCATGATTACATACTTTTCTATTATTGTTGCGCTTAAAAAAATTGCAAACCTTTTAACCAAATTAGTACATTTAACCTGTTGGGGACCAAGGGCATATGGATACGCCCTTGCGTCCTGGTACTTAAGAAACAAGGGCGTACCTGTATGACAATGGGAATTTCGATCTTAACCGCTAGCCGGATGGGGACTGGAACGGGATGCCTGCTGAAATCATTCAACAGGCATCCCGTGCAAATGCCTGGGGGGCCCGCGGCGATTGATGACCCAATAGCCCTGAAAGTAGGGATGATTGAAGCTGTCAGAGACAGCCCCGATCATCCTAAAGGATATTAGCAAGATGGGAGGGGTGCCACCTCATCCTATCCCCTGCGATTGGCCGATCACGACTGATCGGCGAATCGCAGGGCAGGGGCGGGGGTGAACGTTCATTTCCCCCACTCTGCCTGCCCCTGGATGTTGGGACTGAGGGGGGAGGATGGCGGCGATGTGCGGGGGGCCAGTGGATGCGAAAGGGACCGCCGGTGCTGGTTACCTGGCTTCACACGGGGACCAGGGCTGGTTTTAGGCTTAGCATGGCCCTAGGCAAAATCTAAAATGGGGCCCCAAAATTCGGAATGGTGCACTAACCAGATTTGCACATTTTTGTTCACTTCAAATACCATAAAAGATATCTAAAAAGCAATTGAAAAGTCCTATTAAAATAAAAATGGTACCGATAAAAACTACAAATCACAGTGAAAAAAATGACCCTCATACATCCCCATATACAGAAAAATCTAAGAGTTATAGGGATCAGAATAGTACAATTTTATATTTTTGTATAGTTCCCCCACATTAGGTTGGCAGTATAGTTCCCCCCACATTGGGTTGGCAGTACAGTTCTCCCCACATGAGATTGGCAGTACAGTTCCCCCCACATTAGGTTGCCAGTGCAGTTCCCCCACATTAGATGTGCAGTACAGTTCCGCCCACATTATGTTTGCAGTACAGTTCCCCCCACATTAGGTGTGCAGTACAGTTTCGCCCACATTATGTTTGCAGTACAGTTCCCCCCACATTAGGTGTGCAGTACAGTTCCCCCCACATTAGGTGTGCACCGCAGTTCCCTCCACATTGGGTGTGCAGTACAGTTCCCCCCACATTAGGTGTGCAGTACAGTTCCCCCCACATTAGGTATGAAGTACAGTTCCCCCCACATTAGGTGCAGTACAGTTCCCCCCACATTAGGTTCAGTACAGTTCCCCCACATTAGGTGCAGTACAGTTCCCCCACAATAGGTGCAGTACAGTTCCCCCACATTAGGTGCAGTACAGTTTCCCCACATTAAGCACAGTATAGTTCCCCCACATTAGGTGCAGTACATTTGCCCCACATTAGGTGTAGTACAGTTGCCCCACATTAGGTGTAGTATAGTTCCCCCACATTAGGTGCAGTATAGTTCCCCACATTAGGTGCAGTATAGTTCCCCACATTAGGTGCAGTATAGTTCCCAACATTAGGTGCAGTATAATTTCCTCACATTAGGTGCAGTATAGTTTCCCCACATTAGGTGTAGTATAGTCCCCCACATTAGGTGCAGTATAGCTCCCCACATTAGGTACAGTATAGTTCCCCACATTAGATGCAGTATAGTTCCCCACATTAGGTGCAGTATAGTTCCCCCACATTAGGTGCAGTATAGTTCCCCCACATTAGGTGCAGTATAGTTCCCCCACATTCGGTGCAGTATAGTTCTCCCACATTTGGTGCTGTATAGCTCCCCACATTAGGTGGAGTATAGCTCCCCACATTAGGTGCAGTATAGCTCCCCACAGTTCCCCCACAGAAAAACAGCCTTCAACCATATACAGTGTATGGCTGGAGGCTGTATGTCAGTGTAGTGCCTCACTTCAGTGCTCCGACCACCGGTCCTCCGGTCAGGGGTCACTGTCTACTGCTATGGCCTATAGACCATAGCAGTAGATCTCAGTACCGGAGGACTGGTGTCGGAGCACCGAAGAGGACATGCTGCCAGCTGATGCTGGTGACTCACCATTCCGGCTAGCGTGCGTCCTCCTCACAGCTCCGCTCCTCCGTTGCTATGGGCGCACACACAGGACATCAGTGATGTCCTTGCGTGCACTAACTCCCGGCGGCCCCTGCGTATTTAAAGTTAAAGCGGGGCCACCACAGAAAGGTAACATGGACATCCTTGTGTCCCGAAAAGATTTTCGGGACACTGGGATGTCCAGAATATGACAGGGGCCCCCTGCGGGCTGCTCAGTGGCCGCCACGGATCCCCCTGGACTTTATTAGGCCTATGCTGAACAGCTGGCGGGGGGGGGCACTGGAGGTTGGGGGCCCTAGGCAATTGCCTGGCTTGCCCTGCCCTAACGCCGGCCCTTCCAGGGACCATGGACTGGCGGCTGACAGGAGGCGCAGGCAAGTGGAGGCAGCGGCGACGGTTTCCCAGATGCAGCAGTGATCTTCACTACTGTACCTAGGAGTTTAAAAACTACAACTCCCAGCATGCCCAGACAGCCTATGGCTGTCTGGGCATGCTGGGAGTTGTAGTTTTGCAACATCTGGAGGGCCACAGTTTGGAGACCACTGTCCTTCCGGATGTTGCAAAACTACAACTCTCAGCATGCCCAGACGGTCCAGGCATGCTGGGAGTTGTAGTTCTGTAACATCTGGCCCTTCAGATGTTGCAGAACTACAACTACCAGCATGTTTGGACAGTCTCAGCATGCTGGGAGTTGTAATTTTGCAACATCTGGAAGGGCACTGTTTGGAGACCACTATACAGTGGTGTTCAAACTGTAGCGCTCCAGATGTCAATTCAAAGCATGCCGAGACTGTCCAGGCATGCTGGGAGTTGTAGTTTGGCAACATCTGGCCCTTCAGATGTTGCCGAACTACAACTCCCAGCATGCCTGGGCAGTCTGAGCATGCTTGGAGTTAAAGTCTTGCAACATCTGGAGGGCTACAAATTCTTCTCCTCCAGTTGTTGCATAGCTTCAACTCCCAACATGCCCTTTGGCTGTCTGGGCATGCTGGGAGTTCTGGTATTGCAACAACTGGAGGTACACTGGTTGGGAAACATTGTCTTTTTCCTAACTCAGTGTTTCCCAACCCGTGTGTCTCCTGCTGTTGCAAATCTATAACTCCCAGCATGCACTGACAGACCATGCATGCTGGGAGTTGTAGTTTTGCAACAGCTGGATGCACATGGGTTGGGAAACACTGAGTTATGAAACAGAAAGTGGTGCAGAAAAACACTGTGGTAGTCTGTTAACAAACTCAGTGTTTCCCAATCCCAACCAATGAAATTGTCACATTATAACGTCTTCACATAGCCACATGAAGATATGTCGGCAGAAGGTAAAGCGTGGCCAGGGTTCCAATGTTGGCACCACGGTCCTGCGTCAACATATGCGTCGCCACCATAAAGGGGCCTGGGAGAACCGTGGCTCCAATGCAGTGGTCCAGCCTCCTGCATCACCCAGTGGCAAGCCTCTCCCTCTTTCTGCCAGCCAAGGCTCCACCCCCTCAGCCAAAGGGAGCTGTGTGTCATACCCTCCTTCTGTCGCTCCCGATGCTCCTGCTCCTCCTGCTTTTAGTCAGCCATTCCACCAACAATCCATCCGCGAAGCCATGTCCAAGAGACAACAGTATGCGCCCACTCATCCAACGACGCAGAAACTAAATGTGCACTTGTTTAAGTTGCTGGTGCTGCAGTCCCTCCCTTTTCAAGTGGTGGGCTCTGCACCTTTCAGAGAACTGATGGCTTGTGCCGAGCCGAGGTGGAGAGTGCCAAGCCTTCATTTCCTTGCGAAGAAGGCAGTACCAGCCCTGCACAATTTTGTGGAAGGGAAGGTGGGCCAGTCCTTGAGCCTGTCGGTGTGTACAAAAGTGCAAGGCAGCGCCGACGTCTGGAGCTGTAACTATGGTCAGGGACAATACATGCCCTTAACAGCTTACTGGGTGAATGTAAGCCATTGGTTTATTACCAACTTGGACACATCTCGCTGCTTCCGCCTCCATGCTCTCAGGCCGTTGGTCCTGTGACAGTGTGCGACTCGCCTCCTCATCCTCCACCAGTAACTGCTCAAAGTCATTTGTAAAGAAATCGGAGCATGGCTTACTCCACGAAAACTGGAAATGGCAACCATGGTGACTGACAATGGGAAGAACATCTTGCATGTGCTGCGACTGGGAAGGCTGAGCCATGCGTCCTGCATGGCAAACATGTTTAATCTGGTTGTCAAGCGGTTCCTGAACTGTTCCCTCCATTTGCAAGACATCTTAACAATGGGAAGAAACTTTGCATGCACTTCAGCCACTCATACACCGCAAAGCACACCCTCCTGGAGCTGCAGCGTCAGAACGGTGTCCCCCAACATAGTCTGATTTGTGATGTTGCCACACCTTGGAATTCCACCCTCCATATGTTGGACCAACTGTACGAACAAAGAAAAGCCATCACCAATTTCTTGATGATCCAAGCAGATAGGGATACTCCCCTGTGTTACTTCAATGTCAACCAGTGGCAGCTCATACGTGACACCTGCCATTTGCTCAGGCCGTCTGAGGAAGCCACATTATTAGTAAGTCGCCAGTATTATGGGATGAATAATGTCATTCCACTGCTTCATTTCTTACAACACTTATTGGAAACAATGGCTGGTCAGGGCACTGGAGACGTGGTGCCTACATTTCACGGCCACATGAGCCCTGTGGTGGCTGAACTGGAGGAGGAGGAGGGGGAGAGGAACAGTGGACTACAGTTTAGGTTTTAGAATGTTTACCGTCTCACGTAAGAGACACGACGGACGTCCTGGGGAGAGTCGATGGGATCTATATGGAATCTAATATGTACTTAGTAACTGCGGATGTGGAGTCTCTCTATACTTGTATTGAACATGAGCTAAGATTGAAAGCCACATAATTCTTTCTTAAAAACAGCAGCTGGGAAGACAACACCTGCCACTTGATACAGCACCTCCTAAAATTTATTTTGACACACAATTTTTTTTACGTTTAAAGATCAATTTTTCGTACAAAAACACGGCACAGCCATGGGGGCGTCATGTGCAGTGCTGGCTAAGATACATTGACGATGTGCTGTTCATTTGGCAGGGGCCGTCGTCTCACCTGGAGAGATTTCTACAAACATTAAACAACAATAAAATGAACATTAAGCTGACTTACCTATATAGTAGAGAACAAGTGGATTTCCTGGATGTAAAAATTGAAAGAGATTCAGAAGGATATTTAACAACTGATATATTCAGGAAAAAGACTGCTACTAATTCATTACTGAGGGCAGATTCGGCCCATCCAGGGGCTACGATTAGAGCAGTACCGGTAGGCCAATCGTATGGTATACAAACTCTAAGACGGGCATACCACAGGGCAAAAAGAACACCGAGAGCTGAGTTGTTACAAACTATAAAAAAACAAAGTACCAACGACAATGTTACTAGATTTATTTCTGGTTATAATTGCCAATGGTCGACAATGAGACAAGCTCTGCAAAAACATTGGGGAATTTTACAATCTGATCCCACATTGGCCCCTTTTATTTCAGACGAGGTACAAATGACAGCAAAAAGAGCGCCCAATTTGAAAGATCTATTGGTAAAAAGTCATTATGTAGCAAGACAGGGGAACCCATTTACTACAACTGGTCCACGTACGGGATGTTTTCCCTGTGGTGAGTGCAGAGCATGCCCGAATATACTTAGAACTACAGAATTTACATCAGCCGATGGTAATAAACATTATAACATCAGACAGTACATTTCTTGCAAATCTAAGAATGTCATATATTATGCTACTTGCAATTGTGATGAAATCTATGTGGGCCTCACATCAAGAGAGTTTAAGATTAGAGTAAGGGAACATGTCCGTGATATTGAGGCAGCAAAAGATGTGAGAGATATGCATACCCTCAAAACTTTACCTAAACATTTTAAATTGGTGCATAACTGTGATCCGAGCAGCCTGAAATTCAGAGGTATAGAACGTGTACATTGTGGTCTTAGGGGTGGAGACATTAAGAACTTATTAGCACGTAAGGAGTGCCATTGGATTACAATATTAGGCACAATGGCTCCCAACGGCTTAAATGAACAATTGGGTTTTGCAGCTTATCTCTGATATTATGTCCATCCATTATCTTGTTTTTAATTATTCTGTTTTTAATTTTTTTTTAGAATTTTTGATTTTTTGGGCTATAAGTATATGGACTTATCTACTTCTGTGCTGTCTCTGCCGCGGCCAAGTTTCATGAATGGACGCCACATCTATAATGGAAGAATTACTAATTAAGAATTATGTATAGATATTATAAAGAATTCATACTCGGAATCATGTATATGTAATGACTATCATTGGAATATTGGGGTTTTATATACAATTATAAATAGAGTGAAGGAGAAGGGGGATACTAATTTGTATACAATACACTAGGTTTTGGGTTTTAAATTTGTTTTATAGTATTGATGTGGGTGGGATAATCATGATATTTATAAGAAATAAATAGATGTACCATAATATCACGTTATTTACACAAGGCACTTAAGGTATTAAAAATAATACCTTACACTAATTTTTATAGCACGTGGCACTTTATTGCCATGATTGGTTGTTTATAAATCACTAGGATTTGACCCCAACATTTATTTTCAGAGAATTCGGCGAATCGGCTGAATGTCATTTTAAAAAATTTTGCTTGTCTCTACTTAGTGCTCTAGAGATAGTGTTTATAAGTTTGTGCCAAATTAGTGTTTTTTTACCTCCAGCTTGTGAACTGACTTTGCTCATTTGCTGCCTGCCTACTGACCTTGTGCCTGTGACCCGACTACACTTATTTGCCTTCTGATCCGTCCTACATCCGAGCACGCTTCTTCTCCATGCCAAGTACATCTGGGCATCCTGTGTGGATGGATCATGCTAGGGGTAGCGACCTGGGTGCTACCTGCCACAGCAAGACCATCCTGCTTTGCGGCAGGCTCTGGCGAAAACCAGCGGCACCTTAGACTCTGCTCCCTGGTGCGGTTAAGCCATTGTCCACAAAGGTCAGCGGATCCACTTCCCAGCTGTCAATGGTAAGACAGTTACAATTACCTTAAAGGACATGTCCAGTGCAGACTTTTTCTATTCCGTCCTGCCCTGGCTGCAAAAAGAGACAAAACAAACTTTCACTTACCTCCATATGTTGTGCCGGAGCTCCGCTGATCGGTCGGCCGGCTGTCTGCTTCCTACTTCCTTTAACCTGGTACGTTATACAGCGCTTCAGCCTATCACCGGCCGCAGCAGGGCCCGCCTTGGCCGGTGATAGGCTGAAGCGCCGTGTGACATTCCAGGCTAAAGGAAGTAGGAAGTAAACAGCCCGGCCGACCGATCAGCTGTTGTGGAGCTCCATGGCAACATATGGAGGTAAGTGAAACTTTGTTTTGTCTTTTTTTGCTGCCGGGCAGGACGGAATAGAAAAAGTCTGCGCCGGACATCTCCTTTAACTTGGTAACTGAGTTTAGCAGTGGTTCAAATTTTTTTCGGTGGGACAAAGCATTTACTGTACTTCTATTTCAGTGTTCATCAATTCCCTCTAAGAGCATGCTTTTAAACCCGTGGAAAAAATTTAATTCTGCTACAAAATTCATCAACCATACATGACCCCAGCAGATAAATGGACATGCTTGTAATACAGGAATGGCTTGAGTTTTGAAGAAAAGCAGTTGCTTATTAGTGTTGAGCATGAATATTTTTACCGCGAATATCGTCACTTCACGATTTTGCGAATATTTAGACTATATGACGAATGACGTAATGACGAATATTAACTTTTTTTGTTCACAGTACACATCACAACAATGATCTAGTAGGAATAATAAGTAGAAGTCCTTCTTTTATTTTTCTTTCTTTCAGGTACTGTTTTTGGTGTAAGTTTTTCTGCTTTTCTGTGCCTTTGCACTTTTCTCAGCTGTTGTGGTAACCCAGGGTGATGGTTGTCCCCTTAAGGGCCAGCGTCCCTGCCTTAACTCCTTGAGGATGGAGCCATTTTTCATTGTTGCACTTTTTTTTTCCTTCTCTCCTTCTAAAAATAATAATGCTTTCAATTTTCCACCTACAAACCCATATGAGGGCTTGATTTTTGGGCCACCAATTTTACTTTGTTATACTGTCAATCATTTCACCACCAAATGGAGAATCCAGAAAAAAAAATATTTGTGAGGCCAAATTGAAAAACAAAAATGACACCTTACCAAAAATGTTTCTGTATTCTGTATTTTATTTATTTTGTAGGTCCATACAATTAAAATGATACCCAACTTACATAGGTTTGATTTTGTTTTACTTGTTTTAAAAAATTATAACTTTTTGTATGAAATTTTGAATGTTAAAAATTGTTCTCTTCTGACCCCTATAACTTTTTTATTTTTCCATATATGGGGCTATGTGAGGGCTCATTTTTTGCGCCGTGGTCTGAAGTTTTTATTGCTACCTTTTTTTTATGGGACTTTTTGATCCTTTTTTATAATTTTTTTTACGTGTATGCCATTGACCGTTCGGTTTAATTAACATTATATTTTTATAGTTCGAATCATAAGGGGGGTATAAATGCCCAGGGAAAGTGCTCTAAAATACAACCTTTAATTATGTTTGCTTAAAATTACGCCACAAACAATCAAGTGACCCATAAAAGTCCAATTAAATTATGAAACCTATTGTACCAAATATTATGGCCCAACGCGTTTCCACTGCAATCCACAGCTTCCTCAAGGGAATAGTAATGGTATATACAATAAACTGGTTATTATATTATGTGTGTAGCCATAGTAGTATTGTGCCCAATAGGTTAGTACAGAGTTATGTTTAGACTAACTGCCTTAGTACATTTTTCATGGCAAAAAGAGATATACAGGTGTGTGTATGAAAGTCATTATATGAAATACAATACAGAGTACAATACCGGACCAATATGTTTCTGGTGAGCCCTTAATTCACCAGGAAACTGTTTTGAGGTCCGGAATCAGCGTAGGCAGCGAGCGCAACCCACGGTGGTGGGGAGCCAGAACAACCCGACTGAGCTGCCAGGATACTTCTACTTTCACCTTAGTTGATCACCGCGTCTAAAGGGTTAATGCCGAGCGTCACCTCGATCAGTAATGTCCAGCATTAGACACAGGTCCTGGCGGCACATAGCCACTGGGACTGACCTGCTATGACCCGCACTCAGCTCTTAAGCACTCATCATAGAAGGGGAGCAGGACGAGGGCATACAGGTATGCCCTCTGTCCCCAAGAGGTTAAAAAAAATCATAACTCTTTTATATTTCCATCCACAGACCCATATGAGGTTTGTTTTTTGCATGACCAATTGTCCTTTGTAATGACATCACTTACCATAAAATGTATGGCGAAGCCCAAAAATTTGCGTGGGGAAATTGAAAAGAAAAATGCAATTTTGCTAATTTTAGAAGGTTTCGTTTTCACGCTGTACACTTTCTGGTAAAAATGACATGTTTTCTTTATTCTGCGGGTTAATATGATTAAAATTATACCCATCAGTACATGCTTTTCTATTAGTGTATTGCTTTAAAAAAAAAATTGTTGCGCTGTGATCTGCAGTTTTTATAGGTTCCAATTTTGCATATATATATAACTGTTTATTTGCTTTTTATAAAAAAAAATTTAAATGTGATGTGACAAAAAGGCAGCAATTTTGGAACTTGATTTTGTTTACATTTATGCCCTTCACTGTACAGGATAATTAACATTATATTTTGATAGCTGGGACATTTACACATGTGGCAATACCAAATATGTTTATTAATTAGTTTTTTTCTTTTTACACTTTTTTGGGATAAAATGGGCCATTTAAATTTTTATTGGGGGTGGGGCTTTTTGAATTTTTTTTAATTTATTTTACAATTATTTTTACACTTTAATGTCCCCATAGGGACAAATTACAGCAATCATTTGATTGTAGATACTGAACAGTACTATGCATAGGTATAGCACGATCACTATTATTGTCGATCTTCTCTGGTCTGCTCGATATCATACCAGAGAAGAAGACCCCGGGATGATGGCCGGAGCAGGTAAAGTTATTGTGGCAGATGCTGTGATCTGTATTGATCACGGCATCTGAGGGGTTTACTGGCGGATATTAGCGTGATCGCTGATGTCCGCAATTACCAGTGGGTCCCTGGCTGCTGATAGCAGCCAGGACCTGCCGTGCACGATGCGAGCACCATTCCGTGTTCGTGACGTCACGCTAAGCCCCCTCCATTCATGTCTATGGTAGAGGGCATGATGGCTAGTACATAACCATAATGCCTTCTCCCATAGACATGGAGGGGGCCCGATGGCTATGGTCACCCGTCATCTGGCACCTAGCAGAGTTCTCTCCGTGCAGCGGATAACTAGGGTGCCTCGCCGGAGATCGCGGGGGGGGGGGGTATTGGCGGGGGTTCGCTGCTTTGGATAGGGAGTAAAATGTCTAAGGGTGGGGTATCCCTTTGTATTTGCTTTTGGTTTTGCAGCTAAGTGAATAAGATGGTTACATTTTAAGCACTAGTGACAAGATATCATCCTACAAGATCAAGAATAAAAGCTATTTTGAGATATATATAATTTTGCAAATGGGTGATACTGTCTTTGTCCCAGTGGGAGTATTGCTGTTTACTGTTACCTTTTGGATAGCTGAACAAGCACTCCCCAGTATTCCTATTTATTCAGGTGAATTCTTAACAGATATGTACCTATCTGATTTAGCAGCATGATGAGCTGAGACTTTTTGTTGACCCTGTCTGTCAGCCTATTTTTCTACTGACACAACAATATATTGATTCTCATTACATACTGTATGTAGTAAGAACATTTAAAAAGCTAAGCTTTTCATTTTTATTGCAACTCTGCTTCTGCTGCTGTTCAACATTTTACTGTAGCTCTGGCAACATTATAACAAGATTGTGACTACTAGAATCAATAAGACTTCATTTTTATTTAACAGCCTGAAGATCTTGTTGCTTTTCTCGCACACAATACACATTGGGTTTTTCCAAATTGAGATGTGCTTATTTGTACAAATGAAAGTAAAACTGACATTTTTACTTTTATTTCTGGGCTACTAACAAAACAAGATAGTATTGCATGCTATATCTTACATATGAATTTCATAATTATATTCATCCCAGTTTGATGATAATACAGATATACTTAAAATGGAGCAAAATGTAATAGAAATAGAAATAGATGTAATAGATGTAATGTAATAGAAATAGAAATGGAAAGATTGCTCATGGGTATAGGATTTTCTGAGGATATGTTCTTCCCTTACTGTTTCTGTCTTTTCCAGGCCAGACTGGTATCACACAGGGTACAAGCAAATATTCTGCTAGAGTGCATGATGCAAATGTCAAATCCTCTTTGGAAATCATCTGGCCTGAGGTTGTGCTGCTAATCTCACAAATACAGGTACTGCATCTGTACTTCAGCATTGAATGGCCACTTCATTACAGCTGCTTTCATGATTGGAGCTTTACTGCCTGAAAATTAGACATGTCATTGTCAAGTCAGTGTAATTTGTGTGTGTGTGTGTGTGTTTGTGTGTGTGTGTGTGTGTCAGCAATGTGTGCATGTCAGTGGTGTGTGTGTCCATGGTGTGTGTGTGTGTGTCAGTGATGTGTGCATCAGTGGTGTTTGTGTCAGTGATGTGTCCATCAGTGGTGTCTGTATCAGCGATGTGTGTGTGTAAGTGGTGTCTGTGTGTGTGTCAGTGTTGTGTGTATGTCAGTGGTGTCTGTATCAATGGTGTATGTTAGTGGTGTTGGCTTTTGTGTCAGTGTTGTCAATGGTGGGTGTCAAAAGTGTTTGTGTGTGTGTTTGAAATTTGTGCGTTAGTGTCACTGATATGTATGTACCTATGTATGTCAGTGCTCTCGGTCAGTGGTGTCTGTGAGTGTACCAGTGGTTTGTGCATCTGTGTGTGTCATTGGTATCTATGTGTCATTGGTGTGTGTCTATGTGCATCTAAGAGTGTCATTGGCATGTGTGTCTGGGTCAGTGGTGTCTGTGTGTGTGTCGGTGGTGTTTGTATGTTAGTGGTGTGTGGTGTCTGGGTCAGTGGTGTCTGTGTCAGTGGTGTTTGTGTGTTATTGGAGTGTGTCAGTGGTGCTTGTGTATGGTCACACGCAGGCCTTCCCACCTTTCCTCTCTTACCTCTGGAGCTTAAAGTTACAATGTTCTGAGTTTTTTTTTTTACTGGCTGGTGTACTTTGTTCCAAGCAGAATTATCAGGAGGAAAGGAGGGAAGGGAAAAGGGTTAGAGCAGTCTAGGCCTGAAGGAGACATATATATGCATAATGTGTGCAACTACATACCAATCAGCCATAACATTAATATTGTGTAGGTCTCTGTTGTACTGCCAAAGCAACAAACCTATCAGGGCTTGCACCCCATAAGACCCATAAATGTATCTTGTGGCATCTTACACCAAAATATTAGCAGGAGATCCTGTAGGTCCTGTAATTTCCCAAGTGGGGGTCCTCTATGGAGTGGACTTGTTTTTCCAGCACATCCCACAGATTCAGAGCCAGGTTAAGATCCGTTAAATTTTGAGGATATAAAGAAAAAAACCTTTAGGGTAAACCCAAACTAAAAACCTCACTCAAAAGATATTATTGGTATCACTTAAAAACAAAACTCCTCAATATTATATAATACATCTCTAGATGTCAGTGCTGGATTAAAAACAGTCACAAATCTTTGCATGGTATATTCATTTTATGTTCCTCTTTGGGGTCAATATTAATAGCAGTGTGACTTAAAATAATTCTGACCAACAGCTGCATGTCTCTATTGGTGGTGTTTAACAATTCACACTGGCCCAGATTCATTAAAGTGTGTGAGAGAAAAAGTGGAGAGATTTTTCCACAACAACCAATCACAGCTCAGCTAACGAGCTCTGGTAAAGTGAAAGCTGAGCTGTGATTGGTCGCTGTGGGAAAATCCCTTCATATTTTTTCTCCCACAGTTTGATAAATCTGAGCCACTGTAATTATTGATTCTCCCTGTTATGCTTCTGTAACTGTCTCTTAAAAATCCCTGGCTAGCCTCTCTGATGTTTTGCCGGCTTTGTCAAGGGATTGAGGCCAATAGCCGTGACATGCTAACCACTGTCACAGAAGCATAGCAGGGAGAATCAATAAATACAGTGGGGATTGTTAAACACCACCAATACAGGCACACAGTTATTGGCCATCATTACTATAAGTCACACTTCTATTAATATTGACCCCAAAGGGGAACATGAAAATGAATATGCCTTGCAAAGTGTTGTGACTGTTTTTAATACAGCACCGACACCTAGAGGTGTATTATATAATATTGAGGAGTTTTGTTTTAAAGCGATGCCAATAAAAATGTTTTTCCAGGGAGGTTCTTAGATATTGTTCGCTAAAAAAGGAAAAGTCACATGGTGAAAAAGTTATCACCTATCCACAGGATAGGGATACGTTTTAGACCGTGGGGGGTTCAGTCGCTGGGGCCTCTCACAATCTCCTCTACGGAGCTACGCCCCCTCCTTATATCTCTATGGGAGAGTTGTTCGGCTCCAACAAAACAGGCCAGCTTTTGCTACTCATCAATGTATTTTGGAAGCATATGACCCTTCCTTCTCTTTTGGATCCTATGAATGGGGTAAAAAATACTCCAATTATGTGTATGTATTGTCAAAGAAATATCTGCTTATTCTGTCAGGATTTAGGTGTGAAAATCGATTCTTCATTTTGACAGAATCCTAAACATGCCCTTAGGATTGGGGATTGGTCTGTTGTATAATTGTGAAATTTGCAGGTATATCAAGTGCAGAACAGTTGAGTTTTTTTCACCTTTTTGCGATTACCTACATTGTCATTTGTACTGCATTGTTTTGTCTTTATCTTCTGCATAAATGATTGCCTAACCTCTTGGGATCGAAGGGCGTACAGGTATGCCCTTGCTCCATGGTACTTAAATCATTTAGTAGGCATCCCGTGCAAATGCCTGGGGGGACTTGAAACCCCCATGTCGGTGATCGCCGCAAATCAACAATCAATTCAGATAAAATAGGGATGAAAATATGGATGATTGGAGCTGTCAAAGACAGCTCCAACCATCCTGAAGGATAGGAGTGAAGTGGCAGGGGTGCCACCTCCTCCTATCCCCTGTGATTGGCCGATCAGGACTGATCAGCGAATCGTAGGGCAGGGGGCGGGGGTGAAAGTTCATTTCCCCCCCACCCCCTCTGCCCGCCCCTGGATGTCGGGGTAGAGCGGGGGAAGATGGCGGCGCGGTGCGGGGGCCATGGATTTGGCAGGGACCGTGGATGCGCCAGGGACCGGCGGCAGTTACCTCAGATCACGCGGGGACCAGGGACTGTGTAAGTGGTGCAGCAGCAGTGTCAGATGCTGCAGTGAAGATCGCCATAAAGTGATCTTCACTGCAGCTTCTAGGAGTTTCAAAACTACAACTCCCGGCATGCTGGGAGTTGTAGTTTTGCAACATCTGGAGGGCCACAGTTTGGAGACCACTGTGCAGTGGTCTCCAAACTGTGTCCTTCCAGATGTTGCAAAACTACAACTATCAGCATGCCCAGACAGTCCAGTAATGCTGGGAGTTGTAGTTTTGTAACATCTGGCCCTTCAGTTGTTGCAGAACTACAACTCCCAGCAAGCCTGGACAGTCTCAGCATGCTGGGAGTTGTAGTTTTGCAGCATCTGGAAGGACACAGCTTGGAGACCACTATACAGTGGTGTCCAAACTGTAGCACTCCAGATGTCAATTCAAAGCATGCTGAGACTGTCATAGCATGCTGGGAGTTGTAGTTCAGCAACATTTGGCCCTACAGATGTTGCCGAACTACAGCTCCAAGCATGCCTGGGCAATGTGAGCATGCTTGGAGTTGAAGTTTTGCCACATCTGGAGGGCTACAGTTTGGAGACCACTACACAGTGGTCTCCAAACTTTTCATTTCTAGTTGTTGCATAACTACAACTCCCAACATGTCCTTCGGCTGTCTGGGCATGCTGCGAGTTGTAGTATTGCAACAACTGGAGGCACAATGGTTGGGAAATATTGTCTTTTTCCTATCTCAGTGTTTCCCAACCAGTGTGTCTCCTGCTGTTGCAAAACTATAACTCCCAGCATGCACTGACAGATCATGCATGCTGGGAGTTGTAGTTTTGCAACAATAGCTGGAGGCACACGGGTTGGGAAACACTGAGTTAGGAAACAGACAGTGGTAGTCTGTTACCACACTGCGGTAGTCTGTTACCTAACTCAGTGTTTCCCAATCCCAACCAGTGTGCCTCCAGCTGTTGCATAACTACAACTCCCAGCATTCACAGTCTGTCAGTGCATGCTGGGAGTTGTAGTTTTGCCCCACCTCCCATGTGAATGTACAGGGTACATTCACATGGGCGGGGGTCAACAGTAAGTTTCCCCCTTGGGTCAACAGCAAGTTTCCGGCTTCAAGTTTGAGATGCAGCAAATTTTCCACTGCAGCGGGAAACACTGTGTGAATATACCCTAAAAACACTGTACTACACTACACCCTTACACTGTGCCCAACCCCCCCCCCCCCCCCGCAATAAAAATAAAAACGTCTTGTACGTCAGTTTTTCCAAAACGGAGCCTCCAGCTGTTGCAAAATAGCAACTCCCAGTAATGCCGGACAGCCGTAGGCTGTCTAGGCATGTTGGGAGTTTTGCAATAGCTGGAAGCACCCTGTTTGGGGAAAACTGACATACAGAATTTTTGGTGGAGGAAGCAAGTGTAATGCTTGCATCTGGGTACATACCTATGAAAATCCCTAATTTAAGCCTCAAATGCACATGGTGCTCTCTCACTTCGAAGCCCTGTCGTATTTCAAGGCAATAGTTTAGGGCCACACATGGGGTATCTCCGTACTCGGGAGAAATTGTGCTACAAATTTTTGGTGGCTTTTTCTCCTTTCAACCCTTATGAAAAGATAAAGTTGGGTTCTACACCAGCATGTTAGTGTAATTTTTTTTTTTTTTTTACACTAACATGCTGGTGTGGGCCCATACTTTTCATTTTCATAAGAGGTAAAAGGAAAAAAAACACCCCCAAAATTTGTAACACACTTTCTCCCAAGTACCGAAATACCCCTTATGTGGACGTAAAATGCTCTGCGGACGCACAACAAGGCTCAGAAGTGAGAGCGCACTATGTACATTTGAGGCCTAAACTGGTGATTTGCACAGGGGTGGCTGCTGGTTACAGCGGTTCCTGACATAAATGCAAAAAAATAAACACCCACATGTGACCCCATTTCGGAAACTACCCCCTCACGGAACGTAACAAGGGGTACAGTGAGCATTTACACCCGACAGGTGTCTGACAGATTTTTGAAACACTGGTCCATGAAAATGAAAAATGTAATTTTTCATTTGGACAGCCCACTGTTACAAAGATCTGTCAAACGCCAGTGGGGTGTAAATGCTCACTGCACCCCTTGTTATGTTCCTTGAGGGGTTTAGTTTCCCAAATAGTGTTCCATGTGGTTTTGTTTGCTGTTCTGGCACCATGAGGGCTTCCTAAATGAGACATGCCCCGCAAAAAACATTTCTGCAAAATTGGCTTTCGAAAAGCAAAATGTCGCTCCTTCCCTTCTGAGCCCTCTAGTCCACCTGCAGATCACTTTACGTCCACATATGATATATTTCCTTACTTGAGAGAAGTGGGGTTTCAAATTTTGGGGGACATTTTCACCTATTACCCCTTATGAAAAATTTGGGGTAACATCAGCATTTTAGTAAAAAAAATATTTTTTTTCATTTTCACGTCCAACTTTATTGAAAATTTGTGGGGTGTTAAGGCTCACTGTACCACTTGTTACGTTCCTTGAGGGCTGTAGTTTCCCAAATAGTGTGCCATGTGGGGTGTTTTTTGCTGTTCTGGCACCATGGGGGCTTCCTAAATGCAACATGCCCTGCAAAAACCATTTCAGCAAAATTTGCTCTTTGAAATCCCTTTGTGCCCACAAAGCACTTTATTTCCACATATGAAGTATTTCCTTACTTGAGAGCTATTTGGTTAAAAATTTTGGGGGAATTTTTGTCCATTTACCCCTTGTAAAAATAAAAAATATGGGTCTACAAGAACATGCTAGTGTAAAAAAATGCAGATTTTGATGCCTCAAAGTATTCAAAATGACATTCAGAAAGTTTGTTAAAGGGGTACTCCGGTGAAAACCTTTTTTCTTTTAAATCAATTGGTGCCAGGAAGTTAAACAGATTTGTAAATTTCTTCTATTAAAAAATCTTAATCCTTTCTGTACTTATTAGCTGCTGAATACTACAGAGGAAATTATTTTCTTTTTGGAATGCTCTCTGATGACATCACGAACACAGTGCTCTTTGCTGACGTAATTATAATAATAATAACTCTTTATTTATTGTTGTCCTTTGTGGGATTTGAACCCAAGGCCCCAGCATTGCAAGGCATTTATGTATTTATGAATTATGTAGGAGGCCTTCTGTTGTGCCAAGTATGCCTTATTGACTGTGTGTGTGTGTGTGTGACTCTGTGTGTGTGTGTGTGTGTGTGTGTGTGTGTGTGTGTGTGTATGTGACTGTGTGTGTGTGACTGTGTGACTCTGTGACTTTGTTTTGGTTTTTGTTTTATCTCACTCCCTAATTCAGAAGCATAGATAAAGGTGGGGCAGTGGCAGTAGTCACATTTATGGCAGAGAGTAGGTGAGGAAGACCTGTAATAAATGTTGCTGGGGGACCCAGGAGCTACACCCCTGCCCACAATCATTTCTTGTATTGAAATTATGTACGAGGCCTTCTGGTGTGCCAAGTATGCCTTATTTTCTGTGTGTGTGTGTGTATGTGACTGTGTGTGTGTTTGTGTGACTGACTCTGTGTGTGTGTCTGTTTGTGAGTGTGTGTCTCTCTGACTGTGTGTGTGTTTGTGTCTCTCTGTGTTGTATGTGCTTTTTTTTAAATTTTTTAATTTTTTTTGGGGGGGGGGTGGGGGTGTTAAACCAGCGATCTAATGTGGGGAGGCTTTGACCCATTGTGGGGAACCTGCAAGGGAACCTGCGGCCTAATGTGGGGAAACTACTACCAAATGTGTGGAGTCTATGCTACCTAATGTGGGGAAACTGCTACCTAATTTGGGGAAACTGCTACCTAATGTGGGTAATCTGTGCTACCAAATGTGGGGAGTCTATGCTATCTAATGTGGGAAATCTGTGCTACCGAATGTGGGGAATCTATGCTACCTAATGTGGGGAAACTACTACCTAATGTGGGGAATCTGTGCTACCTAATGTGGGGAAATTCCTACCTAATGTGGGTAATCTGTGCTACCTAATGTGGGGAAATTGCTACCTAATGTGGGGTAACTGGTACCTACCTAATGTGGGGGAACTGGTACCAAATGTGGGGAATTTATGCTGCCTAATGTGGGGAAAATATGCTACCTAATGTGCCGAAACTGCTGCCTACCTAAAGTGGGGGAACTGCTGCCTACCTAATGCTCCCCCCTGGCAGTAGCACCCTCATCATCCACCAGCAACACCCCCCCCCCCCAGCAGTAGCACCTCCATCAGCAGATCCTGATGGTGGATGATGGCAGTGCTCCTGCCAGGAGGATGATCCTGCCGATGGATGATGGGGGGGTGATACTGCCAGGGGGGATGGCCAGTAGCACCCTCATCATCCTCCAGCAACACCCCTTCAGTAGTAGCACCCCCATCATCCACTAGCAACACCACCAATAACCCCCCCTCCCGTGGTAATAGCATCAGCTAACGGATGTTGAGGGGTGTTACTGAGGTTGTGGTATTATATTCACAGGGTGCACTGTATGGCAACATTGTATTCAGAGGGCGCAGTTTGTGGTAGTATTATATTCAGAGGGTACAGTGTGTGGCGGTATTATATTTAGGGGTACAGTATGTGGCAGATTTATATTCAGAGTTTACAGTATGAGTTGGTATTATATTCAGAATGTACAGTATGTGGTAGTATTATATTTAGAGGATACAGTGTCTGGCAGGTTTATAATAATACTTGTTTTCATATAGAGGATGAGAATGCGCTGACATAGTGAGGAGACGTCTGGGCGTCACATTCTGCAGAGAGAAGTTTTAGCAGGAACAAGTCATAGCGGTATGTACCATCTGAATTAGATAATGGAAGACTATAGAGAAGACGTCACCTGTAGTCACTGATATCATTGTACATTCTCCTCTCTATGTCCTATCAGAGCTGGAGTAGCTTGTCAGTTCTACAGTTATGGTGAGTGAAACTACAACTCCCAGCATAACCTCACCACTGCTCAAAGGGGTACTCTACTGGAAAACATTTTTTTTTATCAACTGGTGCTACAAAGTTAAAAAGATTTGTAAATGACTTCTATTTAAAAATCTTAATCCTTCCAGTACTTATTAGCTGCTGTATAAGCGATTCACAGGAAGTTCTTTTCTTTTTTAATTTATTTTCTGTCTGTCCACAGTGCTCTGTGCTGACACCTTTGTCCATGTCAAGAACTGTCCATAGTAGGAGAAAATCCCCATAGCAAACCTATCCTGCTCTGGACAGTTCCTGACATGGACAGAGGTGTCAGCAAATAGCACTGTGGTCAGACTGGAAAGAACTACACAACTTCCTGTGGAGCATACACCAGCTTATAAGTACTGTAAGGATTAAGATTTTAAATAGAAGTAATTTAAAAATCTGTTTAACTTTCTGGCACCAGTTGATATAAAAGAAAATGTTTTCCAGTGGAGTACCCCTTTAAGTAATTCTGGGAGCTGTATATTTAAATGGTGAAAACTTCTTTAACACTTTCCTATTCTGTGGAAACTGGTATATCTGATTATTATACTGGAATTTCTCACAATGCGCTATAACAGTGGTGTCTGTCACAACAGGCTAAAAACTTACTGGGGGGAGGGGGTAGGTATGGGGGTGACACCATTTTCTACCGAACCGGGT
Organism: Hyla sarda; assembly: GCF_029499605.1. Classification (NCBI taxonomy): domain Eukaryota; kingdom Metazoa; phylum Chordata; class Amphibia; order Anura; family Hylidae; genus Hyla; species Hyla sarda. The sequence continues at coordinate 414,796,237 of NC_079190.1, forward strand.
GACACCAACCCTAGCAACGCCACTGTTTTGAGGGGTGCAGGTTTTATAATGGGGTCATTTATGGGGTATTTCTCAAAGAAAGGCCCCTCAAATCCACTTCAAACTTAACTAGTCCCTATCAAATTCAGATTTTGAAATTTCCGTGAAAATTTTGAAAATTGCCGCTATACTTTGAAGCCCTCTAATATCTTCAATAAAGTAAAAACATGTCAACTTTAGTATGTCAACATAAAGGAGACATATTGTATATGTGAATAAATATATAATTTATTTGGAATACCCATTTTCCTTACAAGCAGAGAGTTTCAAAGTTCGAAAAATGCAAAATTTGCATGAAATTTGGGGATTTTTCAGCAAAAAAGGATGCAAATAACAACGAAAATTTACCACTATGTTAAAGTAGAATATGTCATGAAAAAAACTATCTTAGAATCAGACTGAAAGGTAAAAGCATCCCAGAGTTATTAATGCTTAAAGTGACAGTGGTCAGATTTGCAAAAAAGAGCTGCGTCCTTAAGGTGAAATTGAGCTACATCCTCAATGACATCAATGCTGCAGTGCTTTAGTATTAGAAACAAGTATGACATTCGATCGATTTAACTAGATTTTTGCATATTCAGTACGCAAACATTTCTTCTACCTAAACTTTTCCAATGATTACATTAATGAAAAATGAATTCACTACATAAACAATGCATTTCAAGGCCTTGATTACTAGCGAGGTGTCTATTTGAACAGCCATATGGCTGCTGCATCCCTTGAGAAACGAACACTTGAAACAAAATAGATGGAGACTGCCTGACTTGCATTGGTAGTCAGCCTGTGTACCATGATTATGCCTTACACTGCTGAATAGGTTAGCACTGAAATGTCCATGAATCATATACTTGCAATTAATACTTGTAATTAAGATAAATTTGAAAAGACGATAGGAATATATTCATGCTGCGATAATGTTTAATTAATTTGCTCTTCACGTTCTATATTAAAGTGAACTAGTGAACTATCACAAAACTTTTGCTCAACTCAACCATCCACAAATCTTTTTTTCTTTTTGTAGAGTAATTGATGCACAAAATGAAAAGATACAGTACAATGCTATTCTAAAGCTCTTGGGGATTACATCCACCAAGTAGGCAATATTGGAGGAGATATTCAATTATTGTGCAAGGTGACTGCAGATTTATGTCTTTAAATGTACTGTAATTTTCAGAGTTTAAATATTTATCGGAACATGGTAGAATGCAAAAGAAAAATGATAAGTAAGAACAAAAACAACATGATGAGTTCAAGAGGAAATACTTTTTTAGAACTAGTGATGATAAATGGCCCTGTCATGCTGTAAAACCTGAGAAAATTACACAGCCATCTTTATGTTCTTAATCCCACAAAAGTAATACCGACCTGATTTTTATTTTTATTTTTTTACTTCATCACTGCATTCCTATTCGTCTTCCATATTGTTCCATTTATGTTTACAAAATGGAAAGTCTCTCCTTTTATGAGAGTTTTACTATTTACTTTCTGTGTGTACTAAAACAATATGATGATAAGTTACAAACTTTATCCACAGGATTACAGTATAGGTTCCTCTTTCTACAAAACAGTGCTTATACAGCAATTTCCTAAGACGTTATTGGAATCACTTTATGCATGAGAGAATTCCTATAAAAAGCCACCAGGTATTACTTTCTCCGGGTCGAACATCAGAATTTTTCTTGATACTCTAGTACAGACTGCATTAGGCAGCTAAATGTTTTCTGCGCATCTATTGCATATATCTGAATATTTGAATATGCTTTTGTTTGCATATTATTATCATGTATATATATATTTATATATATATATATATTTTTTTATTACTGTGTATGTATTTGTTTTTTCTCTATGTGATATATTTATGCGTTATGTTCTATGGACATATGTTTTCTGTACAATTTTATTCTGAATATTCTTAAATTGCGATATGAGCTAGAAATGGGTTAATATTATCCTGTATATAAGATACCTCCCTATCCTGCTTGTCATGCCTGAAGAAGCTGCGCAAGTGTGGTGAAACATGTTACATTTCTTTTAATTAATCACCTTTTTACTCACCGGACGTGTCCTATCCTGGTCAGCGCCGATATCCACCCACCGCTCTGTGGAAGTCTTCACCTGTCTTTAAAGGGGTACTCCTTTGGATATCCTTTGGATAGGGGATAAGATGTCTAGGGGTGCGGAGTACCCCTTTATATGTTTTCTGCTGACAGTCTTGTGTGAAATGGGGGATTTGATTCTGCTGCTAACACCTTGCTCTTCACATTGTAATTTCTAATAAGATATTCGGTAGTAAGCAATGATACTCCTGGATATTATTGAGGAATAACTTAAGGGAGATTGTGCCACACAACATTTTAAGATATATTGCACACCCCAAAAAATATTGATGACATCACCATAAAACACTCCCAATTTTAAAGGGGTTATCCAGGATTTGAAAAACAGATAATTTTTTTCAATGTCTGCTCCCTGTCAGCTAAGTTCCATTGAAGTGAATGGAGCCAAGTTGTAATACCCCACCCAAAGTGGAGACAGACAGGGAGCGGTCTTTGAAAGAAATTAAGCTTGTTTTTTGAATACTGGATAACACCTTTAATTAACCCCTTAAGGACCAAGGGCGTACAGGTACGCCCTTGGTCCTGCTCTCCTGATATAACGCGGGGTTACACAGTAACCCCGCGTCATATCACGGCGGGCCCGGCATCATAGTGAAGCCGGGACCCGCCTCTAATAGCGCGGCAAAGTGAAAGTTGCCAGCTAGCTCAGTCGGGCTGTTCGGGATATCCGCGGCTAATCGCGGCATCCCCAACAGCTGACAGGACAGCGGGAGGGCCCCTACCTGCCTCCTCGCTGTCCGATCGCCGAATGACTGCTCAGTGCCTGAGATCCAGGCCTGAGCAGTCATGCGGCAGAATCGTTGATCACTGGTTTCTTATGAGAAACCAGTGATCAATGATGAAGATTAGTGTGTGCAGTGTTATAGGTCCCTATGGGAGCTATAACACTGCAAAAATAAGTGGAAAAAGATCATTTAACTCCTCCCCTATTAAAAGTTTGAAACCCCCCTTTTCCAATAAAAAAAAAAACACGGTGTAAATAAAAATAAAAATAAACATATATGGTATCACCGCGTGCGGAAATGTCCGAATTATAAAAATATATAATTAATTAAACCGCTCGGTCAATGGCGTGCGCGCAAAAAAATTCCAAAGTTCAAAATAGTGCATTTTTGGTCACTTTTTATATCATTTAAAAATGAATAATGATAATAAGTTCTATCAATGCAAAAATGGTACCGTTAAAAACTTCAGATCACGGCGCAAAAAATGAGCCCTCATACCGCCCCATGCACGGAAAAATAAAAAAAGTTATAGGGGTCAGAAGATGACAATTTTAAACGTATTAATTTTCCTGCATGTAGTTAGGATTTTTTCCAGAAGTCCGACAAAATCAAACCTATATAAGTAGGGTATCATTTTAATCGTATGGACCTACAGAATAAAGATAAGATGTCATTTTTACCGAAAAATGTACTACGTAGAAACGGAAGCCCCCAAAAGTTACAAAACTGCGTTTTTTTTTTTTTATTTTGTCGCACAATGATTTTTTTTTTCCGTTTCACCGTAGATTTTTGGGCAAAATGACTGATGTCATTACAAAGTAGAATTGGTGGCGCAAAAAATAAGCCATCATATGGATTTTTAGGTGCAAAATTGAAAGAGTTATGATTTTTTAAAGGCAAGGAGCAAAAAACGAAAATGCAAAAACAGAAAAACCCCCGGTCCTTAAAGGGTTAAAGGGGTTATCCAGGAAAAAACTTTTTTTTATGTATCAACTGGCTCCAGAAAGTTAAACAGATTTGTAAATTACTTCTATTAAAAAATCTTCATCCTTTCAGAACTTATGAGCTTCTGAAGTTGAGTTGTTCTTTTCTGTCTAAGTGCTCTCTGATAAAAAGTGTCTCAGAAATTGTCCAGAGTAGAAGCAAATCCCCATAGTAAACCTCCTATACTCTGTGCAGTTCCCGAGACAAGCAGGGAGAAAACAACAACTCAACTTCAGCAGCTGATAATTATTAAAAGGATTAAGATTTTTTAATAGAAGTAATTTACAAATCTGAATTCGGGTAGAAAACAGACATGGTGCACATCTACAATCTTGTATAATGATCTGGTTGTTTCTCAGCATAATATCAAAAACTAACAGGTTGTTAGTATACATTTTTGATCAAAAAGTACAAGCCCACACGCCACGTCAAGGCCACCTATTTAGAGTGGGTCCCTAACGTCCCTAGCATAAAATGGCATAGCACTGGGCGGCGACCACCACCGCCGCGACACCAGTGCCCACGGGGGGGGGGGGGGGAAACGACCCACTGGCAGAGCGGCCCCAATGCCACTCAAACCAGTCTATGGGTCGCACCTCCCCGCAGACACGGCGCCACGGCAGCAACGGACACCGCACAGCACCACACCAGTGTGAACAAGGTGTAATAGCTCACTTACCATGCTCTCCCAGTCAGACTGGGAGGCTGCTAGGAAAGAAATGGCCCTTGTGTAGCTAACTACTACTTATATAGGGTTGGGCTGAGGGGGTGGGGAAGAGTGCAGCACATGTTCAAAAAAAAAAAAAGGAGGGGATAGAAAACACAATGTGAATTCGGGTAGAAAACAGACATGGTGCACATCTACAATCTTGTATAATGATCTGGTTGCTTCTCAGCATAATATCAAAAACTAACAGGTTGTTAGTATACATTTTTGATCAAAAAGTACAAGCCCACTCGCCACGTCAAGGCCACCTATTTAGAGTGGGTCCCTAACGTCCCTAGCATAAAATGGCGTAGCACTGGGCGGCGACCGCCACCGCCGCGACACCAGTGCCCACGGGGGGGGGAAAATGACCTACTGTCAGAGCGGCCCCAATGCCACTCAAACCAGTCTATGGGTCGCACCTCCCCGCAGACACGGCGCCACGGCAGCAATGGATGCCGCACAGCACCACACCAGTGTGAACAAGGTGTAATAGCTCACTTACCATGCTCTCCCAGTCAGACTGGGAGGCTGCTAGGAAAGAAATGGCCCTTGTGTAGCTAACTACTACTTATATAGGGTTGGGCTGAGGGGGTGGGGACGAGTGCAGCACATGTTCAAACAAAAAAAAAAAACTGGTGTGGTGCTGTGCGGCGTCCGTTGCTGCCGTGGCGCCGTGTCTGCGGGGAGGTGCGGCCCATAGACTGGTTTGAGTGGCATTGGGGCCGCTCTGCCAGTGGGTCGTTTCCCCCCCCCCCCCCCCCCGTGGGCACTGGTGTCGCGGCGGTGGTGGTCGCCGCCCAGTGCTACGCCATTTTATGCTAGGGACGTTAGGCACCCACTCTAAATAGGTGGCCTTGACGTGGCGAGTGGGCTTGTACTTTTTGATCAAAAATGTATACTAACAACCTGTTAGTTTTTGATATTATGCTGAGAAGCAATCAGATCATTATACAAGATTGTAGATGTGCACCATGTCTGTTTTCTACCCGAATTCATAATTTACAAATCTGTTTAACTTTCTGGAGCCAGTTGATATAAAGAAAAAAGTTTTTTTCCTGGAATGGAATACCCCTTTAATTGAATTAAGCAACCTGAGTGTCTTCGCTTTACTATCTTCTTGTCACTCATGCGCAATAATAATGTGTTTATATATTACCCACACCCCAGTAAGAAGCTTTCTGTATGCATTCTACTAATTTGATAATAAGGCAGCGGTTTGGCCAGGAGGAAGTGCGTACATGCTGTGAAACAGCCATCAACCTGTTTAACCTCAACCTGTAACACCATTTATAGCACCATTTACTACGTGTTGTGCATTATAAAGAGAAAAGTATTTATCTTATGAATGTGGTGAATTATACGTATTCATATTTTTATACAAATGAGGAATAAATTATAGACTACAATAAAGTTAAGCTGAAGCAGATTGGGAGAGATTTAGTAAAATCCGTGCAGAGGTAAAGTTGCACAGTTGCCCATAGCAACCAATCACATTGCTTTAATTAATGCTTAATTTCTTTTCCAGAGGCTTTTTTTTTTTTTTTTTTTTTTATAAATGAAGGAAACAATCTTATTGCTTGCTATGCGCAACTGCACCACTTCTTCTCTGCACAGGTGCCCCCCCATTTTTTTGTATCTTGCAGCTGAAGGCACTGACAGTATTGCTAATGTACCCATGCTGTTGAATTACCTTTCTTTTCAGGAAATATTGTTGGCATGCATTGCTAATAGATACAACAGATAGTAACCAAGGGCATGTGCCTAGGCCTAGAAAGGCCATACATAAATAATGAAAATATAGAAGAATCCAACAAAGTCATTTCTATGCTATTTTAAATAAATGGTGCTGCAAATGAGCCAATTTACCTCTCCTTAGTCTTTGCCAAAAAAAAAAAATTGTCATCTGTGACTAAGAGTGATCTGCCCCCCTGGTTCACTCTTTATAAACCATTATACCCATTAGATGCATCATAAAATACATTTGAACACTTACATGCCTTTTCTTGTAGGTCCCAAGTGTAAACTTTATTCTCAAGGATCAGGCCCATTAGAGCATTAATGATGACAGCTATTTTTTTCTTATCATGCTGCATTCTGTCAGCCATGAAAAAGTGCCCTAGTACACCAGGCAATTATCGGTTGTTTTGGGTACAGCCTTGTGGTCTGTATTGACCAGTCAAAAATGCCTATCGCCCTTTGTAGTAGATAATGTGTGGCCAACGATTAAATGCAGCACAGGGCTACACAAATAATTCATAGATTGTTGTTTAGCCCTCGCCGCCCATTGCTCTTGTGCAAACGCTTTGGAGAGGAGATTGGTGCTTGTTTACTATAGAGTATTGGGCCGTCTAATAGGGCCCTTAATGCTTATATTCTAACTAAAGCTTCTGAAAGATTATTCTGGGCATCTGATACTCTTTCAATAAAATATAATTTTATGGCAAACAGGAGGCTCATATTAATGCTTTATCTTTCTTTTACTGACATCCAGCAGCAAGAGAGTTAACAAAGAAAAAATGTTCACAGAGTAGGTATGCAAATGAACTTAGGTAGATAGTCCAATCAGGTGTCAGATAGAGGTTATAAAGGTGAGGTACAGGTGATTCTCTTCCTCTTTCTTGCTGCTCCAGCCAGATAAGTACAAGTGTAATTTTCTCTCAGGTGCATCTAGAATTCTTATATTTAGCATATATATATATATATATATATATATATATATATATGTAGTTATATACCATCCATTCATATATGCATACACCCCGCAAGACCTATAATTCTCATAGGGCTGTAGGTGTATATATATCCTATTCTGTTTTTTTCATTATACAGCCAGTATCTGTCTCCTCATATTCCCCATAGCATTTGGTGTCTAGCCCCTCACTCTCTTACCTTGTGTTTTATTCAGTATTGCCCCCAGTCTGTTTCCCGTTCATTTTGTATTTTCTCCATACCGAGAACAGCCGCCTTCCCCTCACGAGCGGCTGCTTCGGCGGTGTCTCGGCAGTCTGAGACGTCGAGTCCCCTCACAGCTGGTGATCAGCTGTTACCTCAGATGATGCGTGAATCTCCTCAGGGCGGTCACACTGTGTCTGCACACACAACTCCGCATTACCGCCTGAACTGACAGGAATCTTGTCAGAGCGCACAGGCAGGAAACTAAATCCCTATCTGTTGAATACAGACTTCCTGCACACTAGCATATATGTATATAGTTATATGTATGTGCACACCATATGATATTCTCTGAACCTCGTATAGGATTGGTGCACATATATATACACAGGTAGCTGATATATCATTTTATATATATATATATATATATATATATATATATATAAATATATGTGTATGCTTTATTATACATATGCTGTTTTTTCAACATATGTGTGAATTTTGATACAGATATATTTCTGCTGCAGCATTTATGCTTATTGCGTTCTATTGCTTTTCTCTTTCAGTGTATATCTTCTGCACAGTTTCAACACTCTATACAGTTTGACACCATGTCTAATAAAGATAATGTTACTGACCTACCCTCAGAAAATCCTGAGGAAAACCAAAAAATTCAGTCTCTAGTAGACAGGTCCATTCAATCGGCAATGCAGACTGCCATGTCATCTATGCAGGAATCCATAACAAAATCGGTGGTTACAGCCTTAACCCAGAACAAACCACGAAATCCTTCCCAGACTTTACCTACTACCCCATCTGATATTTATTGGTCAGCGGAGGATTCTACTTCCCAGATGATGCAGGGGTCAAGGAAATAGGGTAAAGCATCACATAAAAGGCATCACATTCATCATACTGGTCCCTCCCATTCTAAAAAAGTAATTTTAGTGGAGGACCAGGGTGAACATTCTATGCCACCTAATGAGGAAAAGATTATTGTTTGTGATAAGAGATCACTAAAAATACCCTCTGCCTGGGAGGAGTTGATATTACAACGGGTTGAATTGGCCTCAAAAAGGCAGAAACCAGATTCCTATCACACCTCGTCCAGTGACTCTTCCTCTGACGAGGAGGCTCCGTCGGGAGAGGATGCAGATTCTGAGTATGAGGAGGTGGTTGACACGCAGGGAAATACACCCCTTGAAAAGGAGGAATCCAATGACACTCTTATTGACGGATCTGGTGATCCATACTTTGATCCAGGACAAATAAAACACCCTCGCTCAGGGGAATGGGTCACACATCCTCTTGTTATAAAATCTTTGAGTCTTTGGATCCATAAACCTCTAGACAAAAATGACGCCAGTAAATTGAGATCAGAATGTCCGAGACCGTCCCTTCCCAAAAAATTAGCTAATACTCCAGAATTAGATCCTACCCTAGTAAAGTTTCTCTTAAAGTCAGGGAAACATCCGAAGAAGGAAGTTGACAGAACTTATAGATTCTGTCAAGACAAACTTCTAGACCTTTTGGGTCCCCTGGCAAAAATTCTAGATCTAACGGAAGAGGCGGTCTCTTCAAATACCCCCATAGATTTGAGTGTACTCAAAGGATGGGCCCAACGAGCCATAGTAATGTTTGGCAATGTTAATACAGCCATTTCTAGTGAAAGGAGAAGGTCGATTTTGATGAAGCTAGGTCCCCAACTAATGCATTTGGCCTCATCTCAACCGCCTTCTTCTACTGAAGGCCTCCTCTTCGGTGATTCTTTCATCAAAGAGATTAATAAATATGTATCCCTGTTTACATTACTAGACAAAGCCCAATCCTCACTCAAAAAGGTTTTCCAACCAAAATTTTTTCCAAAAGTTGGGAAACGCAAGGGCCGATTTCCCAGCAGACCTTCTCACGAAGGTCAATTCTCTAGAGGCCCTCCGCGTTCAGAACACTTTACCCATCCAGTCAATACATACCATCAATCTCCGTTCTTCCCACAACGAGGCAGACCTTGGAGGGAGAGAGGCCAACGTGGTTTCCACAGATCAAGACCCTCTTCTGGTAAGTCCCCATCCGAGGTATTTTTCCCAACTTCCCTTAGGAGGAAGGATAATGCATTTTTTCCAAAACTGGAATATGATAACCTCAGATGCGTGGATTCTGAACACCTTACTAGGTTACCAGATAGATTTCACCTTTTTACCGACGCAAAGTCAGGATCCTCAACCGATAACCTTCCCATTAGAGGACCAAAACCTAATATCACTAGAGATCAAAGATCTGCTTTCAAAAGGGGCCATAATACAAGTTCCCTTACAAGCACCAGGTTTCGTGAGCAATCTGTTTCTGGTCAAGAAGAAGGATGAAGGCTTCAGACCAGTAATAAACCTCAAATACCTCAACAATTTTGTGCATTACCACCATTTCAAAGTGGAAGGTATTCACCTGTTGAAGGATCTGTTACTACAGGGAGACTGGTTAGCAAAGATAGATTTAAAGGATGCCTATCTTTTAATCCACATGCACGAGAATTCCCAACCTTACCTTCAATTCCGGTGGCAAAACAAAAAATTTCCATTCGGTCTGTCTTCTGCCCCCTGGTGTTTTACGAAATTACTGAAACCAGTAATAGCGACTCTGAGGAGCAGGGGCATTCGTCTAATAATATATCTAGACGACATTTTGATCATGGCCCAATCATTACAGACCATACACTTACACATCCAATGGACGATATCCCTTTTGACTATGCTGGGATTCATAATCAATTACAAAAAATCAATTTTGACCCCTTCAAAGGAGGTAGAATTTCTGGGTTTTCTAGTCAATACCCAACTGACCCTTCTGAGTCTTCCAAACAGGAAACTAAAGACAATCAGAAGAGAGATTTGCTCAGTTTTGAACAAAAGTCAGGTATCATTGCGAACGATTGCGAGGATTGTCGGTTTATTATCAGCCTCCATTCAGGCGATTTTCCCAGCTCCGCTACACTACAGAGCCCTGCAGCGACTAAAAGCCCAACATCTGAGAGACGGGTTAGGATACTCAGACAAGATATCCCTAACCACAGATACCAAGGAGGAACTTCTTTGGTGGCTATCTCATATCCAGATGTGGAACGGGAAGACCATATTCCATCCGCATCCGGATTTAATAATAGAATCAGACACAAGCAACTCAGGGTGGGGTGCTCGCTGCGGTCCCCTTTCAACAGGAGGGAAGTGGTCTCCAAGCGAATCTCAATTACATATCAATTGTCTTGAACTCTTGGCAGGATCTTTTGCTCTCAAGAGTTTTGCGAGAGACAGATCCAATTGTTGTATTCTACTGCGTATGGACAATATCTCCGCAGTTCAATACATCAATCGTTTAGGAGGTACCAAATCGAAACCTTTAGCAAACATTGCAAAGGATTTCTGGCATTTTTGCTTGAACAAAAACATTGTATTGAAAGCAGAGTACATCCCAGGTCTATCCAACTCAATCGCGGATTGGTATTCCCGGTATCTAACAGATTCCAGCGATTAGATGTTGAATCAGGCAATCTTTGGCCTTTTGAATATCCTCTGGGGCCCCTTTCAGGTGGACCTCTTTGCATCCCGCCTAAACAGACAAATCCCAACTTTTTTCAGCTGGCGTCCGGACCCAGAAGCGCTGGGGACGGATGCCCTTCTACAAATCTGGCCGAAAGGAATACTATACGCCTTCCCTCCATTTACCCTAATATCAAGAGTTCTTCTTCTGACTCGTTATCAAGAATCAACGATGGTTCTGATAACCCCCTATTGGCCATCCCAAACTTGGTTCCCCCAAGCTTTGGAAATGAGCATAGACTACCCATGAATCCTCCCAATATTTCCATCCATTCTACTGGATCCTTCTCAGAACCCTCATCCTCTCGTGACCTCGGAACTTCTATCATTAGTAGCATGGATGATTTCGGGCAATCAGGAATTAGCTCTGAACTTTCGCAGACATCTAGAGACATACTGTCAGAGGCCTGGGCACCAGGAACCAAAACAGCTTACAGATCAGCCTGGAAGCTTTGGTCTAATTGGTGCATGCAAAGGGATTTGGATCCCTTACATGCACCTCTCCCCCACATCCTGAATTTCCTCTCGGACGCATTTTCTTCCGGGAAGGCATACAGGACCATTAACGTATATCGTTCAGAGATTTCATCTAAACATTTCCCTATAGATTCATTACCTGCTGGAAAACATCCTTTAGTCTGTAAGTTAATGAAGGGCATAAAATTCAAAAGACCTCCAAAACCCACATATCAATGTACATGGGATGTATCCATCCTTTTAAATTTTATCGATAATTGGGGGGATAATGAGAATTTGTCTTTTAAACATCTATCCTACAAACTGACAGTGTTACTATGCTTAATCTCTCTTAAAAGAGTTGCGGATGTCAAAGCCCTGGATATATCCCGTAGACAGTACTTACCTCAAGGAGTCCAATTTTCTATTTTCAGACGGACTAAAACTAACCTACATTTTGTTTTTTATCCTGCTTTTCCTTTTAATCCAAACCTTTGTGTGGTCCAATGTCTAAAATCCTACGAGAACAAGACTATCATTTAGAGATCCAGATGCTTCTCAATTACTAATTTCGTATTGCAAACCATTTCAGCCGGTCTCCTCTCCTACCTTAGCAAGGTGGGTAAGGCAAACCATGGAAATGGCAGGTATTGACATATCCATTTTTGGTGCCCATTCCACCAGAGGTGCTATGGCAACTAAAGTTTTCCAAACCGGTGGATCCCTATCAGATTTAATGCAAACCGCAAACTGGTCTTCAGAATCCACGTTTAAAAACTTCTACTTTAAACCTGAATCTCACATTTCTATGTCTGTTTTATGAATTATTTATATATTTTATTAGTATTTTCTTACGCAGCTTTGAACAAGCATTAATATGAGCCTCCTGTTTGCCATAAAATTTGTGATTTTCCTACCCTAGGGGACGGAAAATATGGATTTTATTAAAAATAGGAGGCGAATATTATCCCACCCTAATACCCTACCCTTCAAATTTGTTATTTCTGATATGTTTTCACTTCTTTCCTCCAGTTTAATTCTACGATCCTGTTTTCAAGTTTCATGACTGGTTAAAGTCTAAGTTCAGTTCAAGTTATGTCCCGGTTATTACATTTGGACATCAAGAAAGAGGAAGAGAATCACCTGTACCTCACCTTTATAACCTCTATCTGACACCTGATTGGACTATCTACCTAAGTTCATTTGCATATCTACTCTGTGAACATTTTTTCTTTGTTAACTCTCTTGCTGCTGGATGTCAGTAAAAGAAAGATAAAGCATTAATATTCGCCTCCTGTTTTTAATAAAATCCATATTTTCCGTCCCCAAGGGTAGGAAAATCTCAAATTATATGATCAGAATATATAATTTTCCAAATGTTTCTTTCCTGACTAATTTCAGATGGAAAATGTGAAAATGTGGAACTTATAGGCTTTAGATACACACTATGCTGTGTGGACTTTGTATAACAAAAGACAAGCATAAAGGTCATAAGAAAATGTGTAACATCTCTCTTAATAGACTGAAAGTAAGAAGAGTAACATTACATATACATTTTTGTTTTAAGGTCAACATACTAAGTGTGTTATGCAAGGTGCAGAAAAGATATATATATATATATATATATATATATAGAGAGAGAGAGAGAGAGAGAGAGAGAGAGAGAGAGAGAGAAGAGAAATAAACAAGTGAAAAAAGTTAGCAAATGTGACAGATGCCCCTTAACCCCTTAAGGACACAGCCAAGTTTATTTTTGCATTTTCATTTTTAACTCACCTAATTTTCCTCACCTTCTAAGAGCCATAACTTTTTTATTTTTCCATCCACAAACCCATATGAGGGTTTGTTTTTGCGTAACCAAATGTATTTTGTTATGATATCACTCATTTTATCATAAAATGTATATCAAAACAAAAATATATTATTTGTGTGGGCAAATAAAAAGAAAACAGCAATTTAGCAAATTTTGGAGGGTTGGTTTTTATTTTCAAGCTGTACACGTTATGGGAAAAATTACACGTTTTCTTTATTCTGTGGGTCAATTCAATTAAAATGAAACTCATGGTTACATTATTTTCTATTGTTTGTAATGCTTTAAAAAAAAAAAAACTTGAAGTTACTTTGACCCACATCCTAATTTTTCTACATATGGGGCTGTATGAGGGCACATTTTTCACTCCATGGTCTGTAGTACTTTTCTTTACCAATTTTGTGTGTATGTGACTTTTTAATCACTTTTTACTATTTATTAATTGTTTTTGGAATGTGATGTGTAAAAAAAAGGCAGAAATTTTTAACTTTTTTTTACGTTTACACCATTCATTGTTCAGGATTATTAACATTATATTTTCATGCATGCACCAATCCCAAATATGTTTATTAAAGGAGTAGTCTCAATAAAAAACTATCCTGTGGATTGGGGATAAGTGTTAGATTTATCACAATCCCCCCACAATCTCCTGTATGGAGCCCTGGATCTCCCCTGAAGCGGTGTATCACACTCCTGCCCAAAGTAGGGGCCACCATGCCCCCTCCATATATTTCTATGGGAGAGCTGTTGGGCTATCTTCGGTTCTCCTATAGAGATATATATAGAGTGCGTGGTGGCCCCCGCTTAGAGCAGGGGTCATGATGCGCACCTCCAGTGGAGAGCACTGCTCCACAGGAGACTGCGGGGGACCCCAACGCTCAGACCCCGCATGATCTAAAATAGGGGGATATGTTTTTTTTGTTTGTTTGTTTTTCATGAGACTACTCCTTTAATTATTTTTTAACACTTTTGGGGGTAAAATAGGAAAAAGGAGCAATTTAAATTTTATTGGGGAGGGGCTTATTCACAGTTTTTATTTATTTATTTATTTTTAACCATTTATTTTACACTTTTTCAGACCCTGGTAGTGTAGCCTTAACAGGTAAGGAGATCTCTCTCCACCATCTTGGCTGATCTGATTCCCTTTGTTCATGCCGCGGATGATCAGATCAGCCATCGGAACAATCACAGTCGTGATTAATATTGATCACAGAATTTGAGGGGTTAATCGAGGACATCAGTGCCATCGCTGATGTCTGTCATTAGCGGCAGGTGCCTGGCTATTGATAGCAGCTGGGACTTGCCATGCATGAAGCTGTACAGAACCTAAGTGTATGTCTTGGTGTGTTAAGTACCAGTGCACCAGGACGTACATATATGTCCATTTTCCTTACAGGGGTTATCCAGGAAAAAACTTTGTTTTATATATCAACTGGCTCCAGAAAATGAAACAGATTTGTAAATTCTTCTATTAAAAAAATCTTAATCCTTTCAGTACATGAGCTTCTGAAGTTAAGGTTGTTCTTTTCTGTCTAAGTGCTCTCTGATGACACATGTCTCGGGAACCGCCCAGTTTTTAAGCAAATCCCCATAGCAAAACTCTTCTAAATTGGGAGGTTCCCGAGATATATATAAACACACATAAATATATAAATATATCAATAAATATATGAATTTTATAAAATGAATAGTGAATTAATTAATGAATTTTTATATATTATATATATATTAATAATAAATTAATAATGATAAATAATAGCAATCAATTAATAAATTAATAGGGACAATGTAAGAATAATAGGATGTTATATTTAGCGATGAGCAAATCGAATATGACGAAGTTGAATTTATTCCGAATTTCATGAAAAATTAGATTCGCACCGTATCCGAACTTTGACTCAAATAACAAATTTCTTCATTAGCGACACCCCTGCAATCGCAGCGGGTGTCAGGAGTTACATTTGCTGTGATCTGTCCTCAACTGCAGGCACTATTGGTCCCAACATGGAGCACACTCTGCTTCATGCTGGGAGCTGTAGTACCTGCATTAATAGACAAATCACAGCAGGTGTTACTTCTGACACGCGATGCAATCATCCTGTATAATGTATAGATGCGGGTGGCCGGCTGCTCTTCTTTGGTCCCACTGTAGTATGAGTATATGCCGTATATATATCTCACAGCTCTCTGCGGGAAATATGAATAAGTGATGTGAATTCAATTCACATCACTGGCCGGCTGGAGTATAGTGCAGAGATGTGAGCGCAGGAGAAAGCCCTTCCATCTCTGCAATAGAAAGGACAATCGCATTGGGTGTCAGGAGTGACACCCGGGGCGATCTGTATATTAGCACATGTACTACTACTCCCATCATGGAACAATCTGTTCCATGCTGGGAATAGTATTACTACCTACAAAATGTTTTAAAAAAATTGAAAAAAAAGGTGAAGCACACACGCACACTTTATTAAACACATCATTAAAATACATTACTAATAAAAATGTGTGTGTATATATATATATATATATATATATATATATATATATACACACACACAATAGGGATAAATAATCTTGAGTTGGTTAAATGATGTCCGTGATGAGAATAAAATATAAGACAGTGCATGGTAAGTATAATGGTAATAAAAGTTATAGGAAGGATACAGAGCAGTGGTATTCTTAGTTACTCAAAGACAAGCTCCTTTACTGGCAACTATAAACAGAGTGAGCTGGACTTAAATGCTCACCCCACAGGTACAAGCTCAACCTGATTAGCTGCTACAGCCCAGAATGGCTGGGGTGTAGCCAAGCAACCAGGCCAAGCAAACAAACCCTGTCGAACCCTCATTTCATCTGGATTGTGCTAAAAGTTCTGTTCCATGTAAACTCGAACCTCGAAAAGTTTGTTTTTGCAAATTCTGCTAAAATGGTCACATGGCAGAAAAGATAAGCAGGAAGAATCACAAGATCTCAGAGTAGCCCATAATTGCTTTAAAACAGCTCTCCCAAGTAGTATAGGGGTGAAGTCTGAGCCACTTTAATGACTATGGAGGTAATTTACTAATACAATCCTGACTCTAGGGTTTTGGCACAAATTGAGTTGCATGTTTTTGCGGCCAAGCAGTTCAAAAACCCTTACCGACTCTCTGTTTTACACAGAAAACTCAAAAAGGTGCGTAGCTGCTGGGGAAAGGAGCATGTCCCAGATAGTTTCAAAATTCCAGCAAATTTACTTATGTTGCTACATCATATGGGATGGCTTTAGCTCTGGAAAACCTGACAGCACAGAGCAGTTGTCAAAAAAGCAAAAGGTATAGAAAGCTCAAAATTAACAAATAACATGGAAAATATGTGTCAGGGAAAAAAACACCAAGAAAACTACACTCCCCTCTTAGTAAATCAGGGCCTATGTACATAGCTTTAGCAACTATAGCAGATATGAGAAGATCTCTGTGAGGGACAGTGATCAGTCATCACAACACAGCTAGGAGTAGGACCGCACACACACACACAGACATATATATATATATATATATATATATATATATATATATATATGTAATAATTGTAGTAAAGTAGCACTGAAGAGAGTGTACATTTTTTTTTGTCAGTGTCAAGGATGCCTTGGAATGAGACCTTAAACTGTGAGTGGCTACCGCTGTGCTATTTTGCCCAGTGTCGACAAAAGCAAATTCACACCAGAAAATGTTGGTATAAATTCCCTCCTCGGTACTGACTCCAGGGAGTTCTGTTTATCAACCGAAAATTACATTAGTTTTTTCATTTGACAAAAAAGGTGGTTAGTTATTACGTCAAAATCAACATGTTACATTTTGATTGGGTGTTTGATTATTGCGTCCTTATATATTAGCATATCTAGTGTCCATTAATTTCTTGGCAGAAGTTCCTCTACAGGGAAATTCCAGAGTTCTCTGTCCGTCAGATATTTTGTCTTTCTACTCCTGCATGGAGTCATCCCAAGGCCTCTATCGTAGTCACGAGCAGATTGCAAGCTGATGTATATGGGTTAAGGGGTTGGTAACAAATATATTTTTTCCAGCATCAGCAATGGCATATTAGTATTAATATATTGATCAGTCATTAGAAACATAAGGGTCAACCCTATCATCAGTTTTTAATTGCAAGTTGTACCATAGATCTCCTGACCATTTAAACTCTGCCACTGCTAATGCAACTTCTTCTACCACCACCCTTGCTGCTGCTACTACCAGGCTCTCATAAAAAAAGGAATATTTTTTTTTCCAGATTTTTATTTGTGAAAAATCAAAAATCAATTTCTTACCTCTAATCTTTGGACTGCTTAAAAAAAGTAATTACTTCTTCTGATACCTTTGTGTGCATATAAACACCCACAGGCATCTGATATCAAAATGTAACACATTTCTAGACCTTTTTCTTTTTTTAAAAAAAAGCTGTTAGTTACCACCAGATTGCAACTTTTTTATCCATAGCCAATAATGTTGCTGTAACTTTGACATTAACTTTGCCCTAAATACAGCTCAAAAGGCTTAGATGTCCTCCTAGAAGACATCATAGTGTTGTTCATGGGTTTTAGACATTGTTATAGCCAAGTTTTAGGACTATAGGTGAAGTTTAAATTTAGAAAATTTAAAATAAGGTGCAGCTCACAACAGAAGGACCGAGGTAGTTAAAGCTATAGCCGGACCCCACCGGCAGCAAAATAAAAATATAGTCAAAGTAATAGCTTATACCTCTAGGACCTCACCAACCTAGGTGCATAATGATGGAGGTGGAAATAAATTAAAATATAACAGCGTTAGGAAAAGGAAAAAGTTAGTTAATCCTTAAATGAAAGAAAAGCCCATTTTGTAACAGAGTGAGTCACTTAAAAAATAAAGTCAATCTCCAGATAAAGTATGCAAATGGTGTTAAACTATTTCTCACCACTGCTTCTGGCAGCGATGATCCTTTGTTGTGTATCACAGTCCCGTACTCCTCTCGTGCTCCGATGGCAGGGGGCACGGCAGTCTCATGTCTCCCTTGCAGCCCCGATGGCAGGGGGGCGCAAAGTAATGGTCCGTGTCGCAGGCTCCGATGGCAGGGGAGCGTGATGCAATATTCAGTGCTGTAAGCTGCACTTGCTCACCGGCTGTCTCTTGGTGGTATTAGTCTGACACTCCGGCAAGAGTGTCAGTCAGCACGGGAGCATAAGTAATTCTAGCGGCAGCGGTGCATTCAGGAGCAGTGGACAGTCCGGGGATGGTGTCCCACGTAGAAGCTTTGGCTGCGGGAGATGTAAGCTGTGAAAAATGGTTAGAGGTGAGGTTGCCGCCAGGCAGGGCGGAATAGACTGGATTAGCTGGATTAACTCCTCTGTTGCCGGGACTTGTAGGTTTGTCGACGGACACTGGTAGTAGTTGTATGAACAGTGCTAAACACCTAAACGTGTTTCGGGGTGCTGGGAATTGTGATCCTCCGACCCCTTCCTCAGTAGAAATGTGTTTATAATAAAACTTGGTGGTAACGCTGTTTTTATGATAAAATTACACCTGTTGGTGATTGCTGGAACTGAAGAGAAAACCCGGTCTATGGATTATAGTAAGTTGTCTATTAGGTCTATCAAATATGTGGAGTGGAGCAGCTTTCCCAAACTATTCGGGGAAATCGGATAGAACCTAGTTCACACCCCGGTTTTCCCGGATAGCCAGATCAGTCATGGTATTCACAGCGCATGGTAACTGTATACATGTGTATTCTCTGCAAATGGCATGATGATCATAGGAATTGACAATGTTACACTCTGGAGTGTATATTGTTGCTTTGTTGAATATACACTAAAACATAAAACCGATGTAGCATACTATTGATATATTGTTTCTACATAAAATAGTAATAATAAAAAGACTAATATTGCATACATAAACAAATGAGAAATAAACATTATGCATATATATATATATGCATATACAAACACATATATATGTATATATATATATATACACATAATAATCATAAAAAAATGAATATAAAAGGAAATAATTTCAATATAAATCTAAATAAGAATAAAAAGAAATAACGTAAGAAGTTCAATATACCTGTAAGATTCTGTATATTGAACTTAATTAATATATTGAATTTATTTATATTGATTCTGTACATGTAATGTTTAATTTATATTCATCTTCAATTTTATTTTATTTTTATTCTTATTTAGATTTATATTGTAATTATTTCCATTTATATTCATTTTTTTAGGATTATGTGTTTGGCACTGTTCATACAACTACTACCAGTGTCCGTCGACAAACCTACAAGTCCCGGCAACAGAGGAGTTAATCCAGCTTATCCAGCCTATTCCGCCCTACCTGGTGGCAACCTCACCTCTAACCATCTTTCACAGCCTATATCTTCCGCAGCCAAAGCTTCCACGTGGGACGCCATCCCCGGATTGTCCACCGCTCCTGAACGCACTGCTGCTGTTAGAATTACTTACGCTCCTGTGCTGACTGACACTCTTGCCGGAGTGTCAGACTAATACCACCAAGA
This sequence comes from Hyla sarda, assembly GCF_029499605.1. Taxonomy (NCBI): domain Eukaryota; kingdom Metazoa; phylum Chordata; class Amphibia; order Anura; family Hylidae; genus Hyla; species Hyla sarda. The sequence goes on from NC_079190.1 coordinate 414,816,090, forward strand.
GATAGCCGGTGAGCAAGGGCAGCTTACAGCACTGAATATTACATCGCGCTCCCGTGCCATCGGAGCCTGCGGCACGGACCATTACTTTGCGCCTCCCTGCCATCGGGGCTGCAAGGGAGACGTGAGACTGCCGTGCCCCCTGCCATCGGAGCACGAGAGGAGTACGGGACTGTGATACACAACAAAGGATCATCGCTGCCAGAAGCAGTGGTGAGAAATAGTTTAACACCATTTGCATACTTTATCTGGAGATTGACTTTATTTTTTAAGTGACTCACTCTGTTACAAAACGGGCTTTTCTTTTGTTTGCGGATTAACAGACTTTTTCCTTCAGACACACTGGAATACTAGATTATTGGACACTATCCATCTGATTATTGGATACTATCCATCTCAATATTTATTCCAATAATTTTTTTGATACCCCACTAGGGCCCAGTGAGATTATCATCTAACAGTGCCAATTTAATGTGTAAATTTGTTCATAACATATATTTTATTTATTTTTAATTAAAATTTTATATGAGTAACGCTGTTATATTTTAATTTATTTCCACCTCCATCCTTGTGCACCTAGGTTGGTGAGGTCCTAGAGGTATAAGCTGTTACTTTGACAAGAAGTTTAAATTTAGTTTGAATAATTTGGTTTGTAACAATCTTTTTGCCAAAATTCTGCAAACCTGCCGAATCAAACTTGAAAAGATTTCTCATCTCTAGTAATATCATACTATGTTATACCTTTGCTTTATTGGCTGTGTTTTCACAATGAATATTTAACATGCTAGACTGTACTTTTTTTTTTCATGAATGTGAGTATACAAGAAGGGGTGAAGGAAACCTCTAAATGAATAAAGGAGTTCTCCATGGACCTTGAGGCAATGCTATAAAACCTGCAAGTTCATTTCGCTCCTGAATTTAACAAAACAATGCATTATTATCCAAATTATGAGGATAATCATTATTAGAATTTTCTAAAAATCCCCAAAATTTCTGAAATTTCTGAAAAGTATCATAATGGTACTGCAGAAACAGGTTGCTATAAACCTTCCACTTCCACTTGCAACATTTATTTGCATTAGAAAACAGAATAAAACAGACTGAGCATCTGTGGTTAGATTGCAGCAAATGTTGTCACGTGTAAAGCCATATAAATTCACTAACTAACATGCAGAAATATCTGTAGGAAAAAAAACAACATTTTTTTTTTTGTGGCACTGAATCACCCTTTAAAGCTTTAACTTGTTATGAGCAAGTTACAAACTCTATTCCAGTTTGGCTCACAATTTTATTGTAAAATACAGGTATGCTTCTCCAGCACCAGATATTGTGAATAGAGCATAATCCCAGTGTCACCATTCTGAGTAATGTGACACCCACATAATTGACATAAAATACATACACTGCTCTGTTCTTTTCTTGTGGGATTTTTGTTTTGGACACATTTTCATTAGATATAATAGATTATTGATTATTTTTTCTGCAGTCACATACAGGAACGACACTTATCTTTTGTACAAGATAGCACTTGCAGGCTCTGTAATTGCCTGAATACCAGCTGCATGTGAAAATACAGCAATCTGAATAATTTACAATTTTCCAAGCTTGTCACACAGATGGAAGTTTCAGATATGTAGTTTATGGTAAATGTGGTTTTGAGCACATCTACAGCATTATCGAAAAAGTGGTGCAATAAACTTAGCATATCCAGTAATGCTCAGACAAGTAACACTCTGGAGAAATCAAAACACAGCAGGCAGTCTGTCCATAAAAGAATATAGGGAAAAGCATGAATGCACTACAAATATCCATAAGAATTATACACTTTTTATCCCCTAACCCCCTCCCTTGTCCACTGTGGGGAAAAAAAACAATAAAAAAAAAAAAAGCTGTATCTTCTTATCATTCTCCCCATGTTGAATTGTAAAGTCTGGCTTTCACCTTAGAGTCCTTCTCTATCAGATATTCTTATTTTTAACCTTCTCTATTAAAATTTTCCATTGTTATATAGTTGATTTTGGATATTAGGAATTTTGGGGTTGAATTGTGTCAAGTAGTTAACAACTTAAGAAGAAAAAAAAAAATCAGCAACCTGTTTAGTTTCCCAAACTCCACAACATCACCTAATATCGGCATCTGAGCAGTCATCAGTAACTAGGAATGGTATTTCTCTTCCATTCCCTTCCAGAGTGATAGTACCCCAAAAGCTTCTAACTTTAGAACAATTCCAGGATAAGTGCCAAAAATAGGCATTTTCTTCCCCGCATTTCGAGCATTTGGAGTGCTTGCCTTAATTCATCTTTAAAAGGATGTTCAGAGAGTAGTATAGTTGTTATACCACTCTCAATTGCATGACTTGGTGCATCTTATTGCTTAACCACTTAAGGAATCAGCCCATTTTGGCCTTAAAGGACAACTGCAGTGGTAAACATTTATATATGCCCGTGCCCGGGCCTCAAAAATAAACAAAATAAACTCATACATACCTTCCTACGAGCTCCCGTTGGTCCGGCACAGGCCTCACGGTCCAGCAGTGCTGACGTCATTCCACTTCCTGGGGACGGGGACGCCGCAGAGCCGTCGGCGTATCACTGGTCGTAGCGATGTCCTGCCCCGGTCAGTGATAGGCTGAGCCCACTGTCATGTAAGAAGCCTGCCAGAGCTCCTTACATGACAGTGGGCTCAGCCTATCACAGGCCGGGGCGGGACATCGCTGCAGCTGGTGATATGCCAATGGCTCTGCAGTGTCCCCGTCCCCAGGAAGTGGAATGACGTGAGTACTGCCGGACCGTGAGGCCTGTGCCGGACCAACGGGGGCTCGTAGGAAGGTATGTATGAGTTTATTTTGTTTATTTTTGAGGCCCGGGCACGGGCATATATAAATGTTTACCACTGCAGTTGTCCTTTAAGGACTCAGCAAATGTTATTTTTACATTTTCGTTTTTTTCTCCTTGCCTTCTAAAAATCATAACTGTTCTATTTTCATCCACAGACGAGTATGAGGGCTTATTTTTTGTGCAACCAGTTTTCCGTTGTAATGACATCACTCTTTTTCAGGCTGTACAATTTAGGGTAAAAATGACATGTTTTCTTTATTCTGCCGGTCAATGCGATTAAAATGATACCTATGATTACATACTTTTCTATTATTTTATGCTTTAAAAAAATCGCAAACTTTTTAACTTAACTAAATCAGTATGTTTAGCCTCTTAAGGACACAGCCCATTTGGGTATTAAGGATGCAGACAATTTTATTTTTACAAAGGAGGTAGTGCGGCACTGCGTGAGTGTGCTGGATTAGGAATGGCAGGTGGGAGTTGGTGTAGCTGAAATGCCTCTGGTGGTGCTCAGATACTATAATAAGCAAAGTTCATGATATCCGTGAAGAGAAATGAAAATATCGGCACTCACCAGTGTGGCTGCAGGGTCTTCTTTATTGTTTCTGGATCTAAAACTCCTTATTGTAAGGAACTGTATAATTACTGAAAATTACAGAAAAACAGTAGCTAAAAACACACTGCTACATTTTAATAGCTCCCACAGATTTATGACAAAAAAGAACATTCCATATGGGCAATTTATTCGCCTAAAAAGAAATAACAGTAAAAATGATACTTATGTAATACAGGCTAATGAGTTAGTAACAAGGTTAAAAAAACGCAACTATCCTGATGATGTAATAAATTATGGTAGAAATAAAGCAGAGATAACTAAGAGGGAAGATCTACTTAAAAATAAAAATCCACTTAATAAGTTGGAAAATCTAAAAGAAAGATTCACCTTTGTATTCCAAAACACTCCTATGAATCCAGTGATAGAGCGAGCTATACATAGAAACTGGTTTCTATTGGAAGCCGATGAGGATTTGAAAAAAAGAGCAGAAAACAAACATACAAACATACAGAAAAAACCTCACCATAGGAGATAAATTGAGAAATAAACCTAAGAGTAGCAATACATCAGCGAAAAAAGAAACCTGGCTTAGTGACATCACACCTAAAGGTACCCACCAGTGTAAAAACTGCAATCAATGCAGATATTGCTGGGAAACTAAACACGTAAGGCTAGGAGCAGTCTTTCATACTATTAAAGAGTTAATTACCTGTCGCACGAAAAATGTTGTCTATGCTATAATATGTCCCTGTGGCTTCTTCTACGTAGGCCAGACGAAACGCCAGCTCCAGATGCGTATTAGGGAACATTTTTATACCATACACGCTGGAAAGCCAGGAGCGTCCCGTCTGCAGGCCCACGTAAGAGAAGCCCATAATAAAAACCCTGATGTACTACGCTTTGTAGGATTAGAAAAAGTGTCATGTAATAAGTATGAACGAATAGAATCGAAATTATTACGAGTGGAGACACTATGGATCATTAAAACTAATGCCACAGGCAACATAGGGTTAAACGACAAAACGGAGCTCTCAGCATGCTTCTAACTATCTTTGCTTTTAACACACCTCCCCCCTACCACGTCACCTGATCATGTGGGAGATGTTCAGGTGCGTGATAGGTGAAGCCACTTGTATATAAGGCAGTCACAGGCAGTATGGGTCATGGCCGGACGAAGCACACCAAGTGTGCGAAACTAGAGCTCGGTCGCCACCACTTGTCCCCCCACTCCCCTCTCTTCTGTACCCCGCATGTGAGTATGTCTCAATAAAGAAGACCCTGCAGCCACACTGGTGAGTGCCGATATTTTCATTTCTCTTCACGGATATCAATTTTATTTTTACGTTTTCTTTTTTTCCTCCTCGCCTTCAAAAAATCATAACTCTTTTATATTTTCATCCACAGACTAGTATGAGGGCTTGTTTTTTGCGTGACCAGGTGTCCGTTGTAATGCCATCCCTCACTTTATCATAAAATGTATGGCACAACCAAAAAATACTATTTGTGTGGTGAAATTAAAAATAAAACCACAATTTTGCTAATTTTGGAAGGTTTCGTTTTCACGCCGTACAATTTACGGTAAAAATGACATGTGTTCTTTATTTTTTGGGTCAATACGATAAAAATTTTCTATTACTGTTGCACTTAAAAAAAATCGCAAACTTTTAAACCAAATTAGTACGTTTAAAATCCCCCTATTTTGAAGACCTATAACTTTTTCATTTTTCCGTATAAGCGGCTGTATGAGGGCTCATTTTTTGTGCCATGATCTGTACTTTTTATTGATACCATATTTGCTTTTATAAAACTTTGAATCCATTTTTATACATTTTTTGGGAATAAAATGTTTTAAAAAAGCATCTATTTTGGACTTTTTTATTTTTACGTTCACACCATTTACCATACGGTATCATTAACATTTCATTTTAATAGTTCAGATATTTACGCACGCGGCAATACCAAATATGTATGTAAAATATTTTTTTTTAACACTTTTTGGGGGTGAAATAGGAAAAATGGGACAATTTACATTTTTATTGGGGGAGGGGTTTTTTCACATTTATTTACTTTATTTTTTTACTTTTTTTTTACACTTTAATAGTCCCCATAGGAGACTATTTATAGCAATCATTCGATTGCTAATACTGTTCAGTGCTATGTATAGGACATAGCACTGATCAGCATTATCGGTCATCTTCTGCTCTGGTCTGCGGGAAGGCAGATCAGAGCAAAAGACGCCGGGAAGGCAGGGGAGCAAGGTGAGGAGACCTCCGTCTGCCGTTTTGGATGATCGGATCACCTCGGCAGCGCTGCGAGCGATCCGATCATCCATTTTAGTGACCGCGATGTTGCAGATGCCATTATCTGTATTGATCATGGCATCTGAGGGGTTAATGGCAGATATCCGCGGGATTGCGGATGTCCGCCATCACGGGTGGGTCCCTAGCTGCGATCAGCAGCCGGGACCTGCCGCGCATGATCCGGGCATCCCTCCGATGCTCGCGGTTATGCTTAGGACGGAAATGTACGTTCTGGTGCGTTAAGTACCACCTCACCAGGACGTACATTTACGTCCTGCGTCGTTAAGGGGTTAAAATCCCTCTATTTTGCTGACCTATAACTTTTTCATTTTTCCTTATAAGTGGCAGTATAAGGGCTCATTTTTTTGTGCCGTGATCTGTACTTTTTAATTTCATCACATATCTAAAACTTTTAATCCATTTTTTACAATTATTTTTTGGAATCAAATGTTACAAAAAAGCAGCAATTTTGGAGTTTTTTATTTTATTTTTTTACGTTCACCATACTGGTTTCAATTTTAATTGAAATGGAGAATGACGGCTCCAAGAACCTCCAGCTGATGCACCTGAGCTTGGGCTGGAGGTAGGCGTAACCCACCGTGAACAGCAAGACAGAAACAGAATGTCCGGCACCAGATGTCCAAAAGCTTCTTACGTTTATTATGTCGTAAAATCCAAGAACACAGGGCATATAGACTGTGCGTTTTGGGTATTGCTACCCTTAATCATGGCATCATGTCATGACTAAGGGTAGCAATACCCAAAACGCGTAGGCTATACGCTCTGTGTTCTTGGATTTTATGCCATAATAAACGTAAGAAGCTTTTAGACATCTGGTGTCGGACATTCTGTTTCTGTCATATTTTAATAGTTTGGATATTTACGCATGCGGTGACACCAAATATCTTTATTAATTTTTTTTCTACACTTTTTGGGGGTAAACTGGGGGAAAAAGGGACAATTTACATTTTTATTGGGGAGGGGATTTTTTTAGTTTTTATTTACTTTTATTTTTACAATTTAATAATCCCCTCAGGGCAATTAAATTGATTGCTAATACTGTTCAGTGCTATGCATAGGGCATAGCACTCATCAGTGTTATGGATCATCTTCTGCTCTCGATCTCAGACCAGAGCAGAAGACCCCAGGAGATTGCCGGAGGCAGGTGAAAGGACCTCCACCCGCCATTATGGATGATCGTATCCCCACGGCAGCGCTGCGGGTGATCCGATCATTAATTTCAGTGACACCACTGCTGCAGATGCCATGATCTGTATTGATCATGGCATCTGAGGAGTTAATGGCACACATTGTGGTCCCGTTCAGGAGATCGCACGGGGGGGGGGGCTGCGGTCGGACCCCCGTTATCAGCTAGAGGATAAGTTAATTCTGTCTGCAATACCCCTTTAAATATATGCCGAACAAATCTAATCCTCCCCGTGTCCAAAATTTGGCATTGCAACCCTTGTTGAATTCTGGCAGCCTTGAGTTCAACCAAATGGTCATAAACTCAAGGCTACCTATAATACTACATATATTTTTTCAGTTCCACCTAAATTTAGCAAATGGAAATTTACACTTTTTTCGGTAACATGTACCCCCTTCTTCCAGTAACTCACTCATATCTCTATACACCCCATTGTATTGATGGAGGTTATAGGACAGAATGGGTTGATCCCTCCAATTCTTAATATTTTGGGCCTTCATAGCAATAAATAATAATAAATAAGCAATAAATAAGTAATAATTGAATTTTGGGATGCCCCACCCTCCTCTACCCTCGAGAAAGGACAATTTGAATATTTCATGAAGACCTTCCTCCTGCTCTACATCAATCTGTTCAGATCCGCTTTAAGCCCCCTAAACCATCTCTCCTGTCTCCAGACTTTAGCCGCAAATAACTAATATAGTACTTGTGAAAGGATTACCATTTTAACGACTGCCCCCTCTCAGCAAGTGACAGTGGGAGTTTTAGCCAGGTTTCAACCTGAAACTAATACTGACCCCAGGTAGTAAAGAACATCTCTTGACCTAACACTCTAAGGCTAGGTTTCCTCTCATTTTTTTCTGGCGTTTTTTTTTTTATAGGTAAAATATGCCAGAACAAACACCATAAAAACTGCCACTAGATTGTCCTGGCCCCTATGGCAGTTCCCTGCGGGCACTTTTCCAAATTTTGTTGGGCACCAAAACAATAATTATACAGTAGGGATAGGAGGATTTGAAAGGGGTCCATAAGATTTTGAAATTACATTTTTTAATAATTAATAAGTTTTAAAAAAAAGGAAAAATGTGTTTGAAGCATTTTATTAATTTTATTTAGAATCAATACAGTGCTTAATCAGCTTTATTGCACATTGTTGTGGTCCTACTACTACTTCCAGCATGGAACAGAGTGTGTTCCATGTTGGGAGCAGTAGTACCTGCACTAGGAGACAGATCGCCCTGGGTCTCACTCTTGAGACCTGTTGCAATTGGAACTTATAATCCTGAGCCAAATCCCTGCTATGTACTCCAGCCGGCTGGTGATGTGAATAGTACTTAAAATCACTGATTTATATTTGCCACTAAGAGTCATGATTGGCCTGATCAAAATTTTAAAAAAATTCGGACAAAAAAAATTTAAAAATTGTTGCATTCAAATTTTCCCATCCATACTGTATAATTTTTTTAAAAATGCTAACCTACGAAATTTGATTAAAAAAAAGCTATGTTCATCCTTTTTTTTTATTACTAAAGTCCAAAAAAGAATAAAACCCCACATGGCAATTTTTAATGGTGTTTTTTTTAACTCCCATAGACTTCTATGGGAGATAAATGCCAAGATTTCTGCGAAAAAAAATGCCAGAGTCTAAACATGCTGCAATTTTGAAAAACTGCCAAGGACCAGGAAAATGCTAAAGAAAAGTGAAAAACGCAAAAGAGGAGTGAAAACATGGCAAGAAGAAAAACGCCAATTGGAAATTGCATTTTCCAACTGATTTACAGCTAACATCTGGCCACACAGTTTTTTGCTGAAAAAACGCTGTGCGGCAGATTTGGCATTTTTATTGGTGTTTTTTGCAAAAAAAAAACTATTGGAAATCTAGTCTAATTCTGCTCTCTCTGGGGATGGCCCATTGAGAGCTGGGAGGAGGGACAACTTCTCCCAATTCATTTTCAGTCCGGAGAGCCTGTCAAACTATTCCCTACCTTGAATTTTTTGGGTAACATAACCTTAAGATTTTGTAGAAAAAGAAGATGGTATTCAGCATATAAAACTATTTTGTCCTGATCCTTTCCTAGGCCAAATCATCTAATATTCTCTGCCTTGTGAATCATCATTGCCAGGGGCTCAATATAAAAGACGAATTAAAGTGGTGACAAGGGACATCCCTTCCGAGTCCCTCTTGTCAGTTGACTTTGAGTCATTCAAACTATTGCTGATGAACAGACCGTTATAGAGTAACCTGACCCAACTGAAAATCTCCTTGCCCAGCCCAAAATCCCCTAACTTATTCCTGTCTTCATGTTCTTGATGGCATCCAATAACAGGATTAAGTGGAGAGAATCCTCAGCCATCTGAACATTCCCAATAAACAGATTGACAAGATCAGCCTGATGGGACAAAGCCAGTCTTATCTTTCTCAATAACCCAATTTTTATTTTTCCTGGGGATCAAAATTATTTTAGCTCTTAACCTAGAGTATGAAAGAGCTTTTGTTTTACAGGATTCAATAAAATTTTCAGTAAGGATTGGTAAGACCACTTCCGCAAAGTCTTTGTAAATTTCAAAGGGGATGCCATCTGGCCCCAGGGGCTAATGAGCCAGAAAACAACAGTAGACTCTCTCTTTCCTTTTTGGGAGGAAATATTTAGGCTTAGCTTCCCTCTTAATTCCTCTTCCAGCTTAGATCACATTTTTGATCAGTTATCAATGTTGGAAATGGGAGAAGAGGCCTCAGACTGATATAACCTCTGCATGGATTTTGTTTGATTGCATAATAATTTCACCATTTTGAAGTGAGATTATATCTTTATTTTCCCTCTGAGCTTGTATAACAATAGCTAGCAACCTCTCAGGGCGGCAAACAAAAATCATTTGATCCTGGAAAAAGGCCTTTTGTAGGGCCTTCTCTACTGACATAATTGCAAGCTGTTCTTGTTATTGATTCATAGGGTCAAAGTTATTTCTAGATAGATTTTTGGAGAAAAATTTAATGCAAAGCAGTTACATTCATATCCTACCTCTCTTAACAATAAGCCTCTGAGAAAAATTGACAAGGCAAAAAATTTAATGGGTAGCGCTCACCTTCTCCGTGCTCTTGCAACAGTCCTCCTCCACTGCGTCTCGTAAGTAGAAAAATGTAAGAATGTTTTAGCCAGTGCCGTGGATTATTACATTTTTCTACTCTGAGAAAAATTGTTTAGGGCTTTTCAGACCTGATCAGAACATTCCTGTTAAATCGGGAGTATGGTCCAAAATTGATCTAGCTACGTAAGAAACCTTTGATACTATGTGCATTCCCCCTTTTTTTTATTACATAGGACCAGGCCTATACCTCCATGCATCATTTCAACCTGATAGTCTTGGAATTTTAAACAGGCCCCCTAACCTTTTTCTATCAATGAGTGGGTTCATTCTACAAATAAAATCCCCACACATAAACATAGGAAGATATTGCATACCCTTCATAAACTGAAAAACAAATTCAGTTCTGAAGAGAGGGATGAGGAACGTAAAATAAGGCAAGCAGTAGTTCTTGGGATTCTACAGTGGCGTCCAAAAATATGAAGCTCCCCCTATGATAAATCAGTTTATCCATAATTTCAATTGAGATGCTTTGGGAACATAGGGGGAGATTCATCAAAACTTGTGCAGATCAACCAATCAGATCGCTTCTTTCATTTTTGAAAAAGTCTATGAAAGATGAGAGAAGCAATCTGATTGGTTTCTATGGGCAACTGGTCAACTTTCCTCAGCACAGGTCTTTATGAATCTTCCCCATAGATAGGCTAGCAGAAAAACTAGTGAAATTCAGTGTTTGCTCATCTTCTCTTCAGCTAGGCCCTATAGAACACATCTAGCCTCTTCCCATTATCTACCATTCCCCTCACATTCTATACTATAATTTTTATAACCATATTTTCAAATACACGCCCAACATTTAAGCCACAAACCTTTTATTTTCAGTTTACATTATTCTCATCACAACTCAGCCCCAACTGAGGACAGGACATGAGGATTAGAAATGGGTATTAGATAGGAGAACAGGATATTGGGACAGGATGTGAGGTCGGGATATGAGGACGGATATGGGGACAGGATATGGGGACAGCATATAAGGTCAGGATATGGGGACGGGATATGGGGATGGTATATGAAGATGGGATTTGAGGTTGTGATGTGAGTTCGGGATATGAGGTTGTAATATGAGGTCAGGGTATGAGGACAGGATTGGAATATGGGATATTAGGTCGGGATATGGGGAAGGGATATGGGGACGGAATATGAGGTCGGGATATGAGGTTGGGATATGAGGTTGGGATATGAGGTCGAGATATTAGTACAGGCTATTAGGTTGGAATATGAGGAGGGGATTTGGGGTCAGTATATGAGGAGGGGATATGGGGTCAGGGTTTGAGAACAGCATATGAGGACAAAAGCTTCCTCCTTTGTTGATTTTCCTCCCCAAAAGGATTAGCTAGGAAAAACCGGGCAGCGCCGAATACTCAGCTCAAAAATATAATAAAAACAGCTCTCAAAATCTGGACAAATAAGGACCCCAGATGTAGACCGAGCAATAACAGAGGAGTGTTTACATTCTCATTAATAATATCCTGGGAGCACCCTTATGTAAGTGTCAATGCTACTACTTAATAGGAAGTGCATACAGATATCATAAAGTGCCTGTGTGCTTAGCCATCTGAGCGCTCTTCCGTACCTCAAGGATGTTTCGTTACCATTTTTTCAAGGGGCTACTGCTGTCTGATACCTCCGTTGCCTGTTATTTCTATTCGCTGACCCAGAAATCACTAGTTACATGAGCGGTCCTTTTCGGTGCTGACACAGCTTCCACACTTGACCCTAATCAGTTGCATATGGCACAGGAGGTTTAAAATGCTCACTCATCCATGCCTGATTCATTTGAACAAACATGAGTTTTTCCACATTGCCGGCAGACAGTCTTGTTCGCCTAGGGGTGGTGACGCTGCATGCTGCACTAAACCCTTTCTCTGATGCTACACTGGAGGGTGGAAATGACAGAACACACATGGAAAACTGGGAAAGTTCTGGCCAATGGTCTAATCTGGTGACCCAGATGTCCATGAGACCTGGACTTTGGATGTCTGTCAGAGAAAGCTCACAGCTTAGGTATGTATTAACCTGGATGTTCAGCTGGTGGTGTGCATCCCTTTGGTGTCGATTCATGCCAGGGTGGAATTCTAAATGTAAAAACTTTGTTATCACGTACTGCAACATGAAGATGCTGCTGCTGCTCCTGCCTCTTGCAGGGATAGTGCTGGCTGAGTGAGTGGAACATTGACTCAGCAGAGAGTAGAGAGTGGATCCCCGTTTGGCAGGAGTATGGTGCTGGAAAGCTGTGGCAAGCTGTCTGCGTAGCTTCTCCCTATAGAAATCAAATGTATCCTCCTTAGAAGGTGAAATTTTTTTTATCAATTCTGGCTAGATACCGAGGGACTTAGAGAATGTGGCAAGTCAGTACTTATCTCTTTCCTACAAGTGGATAGTATGCTTGTCACTGCACAACGAGGAAATCCTACAACTCACCATCCTTGCCAGCTTTTTTGAAACCCTGGATTTTTCTCTCTCTGTTCCATACTTCCAAGGTTGGTCATCATTGTCCTTGTTGTCATCATCATCACTATCACCTTACATCACTAATCTCTAAATCCTCTTTAGGTCCCACTTCCTCATCCACTTCATCTTACTGACCATCAAGAAGAACAATCATATTTTTGCCAGAAAAATATGAACCTACCTCCATCCCTCCTTGCTCACTTATCACAGTGAGCATTTGCATATTCCATGTTCACTATAAACACCTCTCTTGGTATTTACTAATCTGTCGCACTTTTGCCGATCTTTTTAGTCGCAGGGAAAAAATCTGTTGCATGGTAATTTATGTTGCAGGGTTCATCTGCCGTATGGTAAAATCTGTTGCAGGGTTAATACTGTCGCACATAAAAATCTGGTGCATGCATAAATCTGTCGCAATGAAAATTCTGTCGACAGATTTTTAAAATAAAATCCGGGAAAAGAAAAATAAATAATTTGTGAAAATATATATGTATAGAAATAAATTAAGCAGGGGAGTGGACATATAGGGTTATCTGCCCCCCACAGCTCTTCTATATACATATACCCATGCTGCCATATGAATGAAAAGTATTTCTATTAGCAGCGCATAGAGCCGGGAGCCAGCACTATGCGCTGCTAATAGAAATACTTTTCATTCATATGGCGGCAGGGGTATATGTATATAGAAGCACTGGTGGGGCAGATAACGCTATATGTCTGCCCCCCCCCCCAGTGCCCCCCAGCTCTATGCGCTGCAAATAGAAATACTTTTCATTCATACGGCAGCAGGGGTATATGTATATAGAAGAGCTGGAGGGGCAGACATATAGCGTTATCTGCCCCCACAGTGCTTCTATATACATATGCTGCTGCAGCGCTATGTATGAAAAGTATTTCTATCAGCAGCATCGGGTGGCCAATGCTGCTGCTAGAATGCTTTTCACATATAGTGCTGCAGTGGCACAGGTAAATAGAAGTGCTGCACTGCGAGGGCACATATACATGCGCTGCGGGGGTATATATTTAATGCGCCAGCGGGGGGGTATATATTTAATTCGCAGGCGGGGGTCATATCTACTGTGCTGCTGGGGGGCTAGATATATATAGGCTATATGTCTGCCCCCCCTGCAGCGCTATATATCTTGCCCCCCACAGTGCTTTTAATATAGATATGGCCCCTGCTACTCACAATGTTCATTTTTAAATCTCCCACTGAGAGCCCTGAATGGCTCCTCGGTACAGGCCATTCAGGGCTCCCCGCTGGGGAATCAAAAATGAAAGTTAAAACACACTGATACATCGCAGGGTTTGCGGAGCTTGCCGCCCGCTCCTCTGCTTAATAACTTCAGATCGCATTGGGTCTCAGAAGTGAAACCCAGTGCGATCAATCCCTCAGCCCCTGTACACAACCCCCATCATCGAAAAGACTCTGTTCCATGATGGGGGTTGTAGTACAAACACTAATGTAGCCTCCCCAGCTGTCTGCAGACTCCCGCAGCCAGGGAATTACTACTCCCATCATGGAAAGAAGTCTGTTCCATGATGGGAGTAGTAGTAGTCCAGGCTGTGGGAGTCTGTAGGCAGAGGTGTTCGGCCATACATGAGGGATAACAGGTCTGAACGGATGAATATTTATTCAGCCATTAGCACCCGTTATTTCATCCGTTATTATACATCCGTTTTTACACAGAAAATGGATGTTTAATAATGGATGAATGCTCAAAGTGTGAAAGCAGCCTTACCAAGGTATGTGCTGATCCCGCACATACCTTGGTAAGACTTTTTTACATGATAGATGTCGTGATTTTTGCTGTTCACTATAAACGCCTTTAATGCATATTTATGTTAAACTCAAGTAGAAACAATATGGCCCTGATTTACTAAGAGTGGAGTGTAGTTTTCTTTGTGGGTTTTAATTCCCTCCAAGTATTTTTCCACGGTATGTACTGTTTCCCTACTGTTGCACTTTTTTTGCACCAATAATAAGATTAGATTAGAACATACTGAAAAAATTAACTGAAAAAATATAAGAATTTTCCTTACCTACACAAGTATGTGTATGTATGCATGGATCGTCACACTGCAGTCAGAGTATTGCCGGCTGTAGCGATTTCTCACCTTGCCTGGGGATAGGCTGAGCCCAGTGTAATGTAAGAAGCCTGGGCAGCAGGGAGAAGACAGGGCCGAGACTCCTTATATGACACTGTGCTCAGCCTATCATCGGACGAGGCAGGACATCGATACGGCCGGTGATACACTGACCACAGTGGGACAATCCATGCACATGGAAGAAGACCGGATGACCGAACAGCTATAGCGGTGCAACGGGGGAGGAAGGAAGGTGAGTTAATGTTTGCTTTCTTTTTTTTTTTTTGCAGCCTGGGCACAACGGGATGAAGATAATTTTGACTATACTACTCCTTTAAAGTCATTAAAAAAGCCAACAGACTTGTATAGGTAGGGACAATTCCTATAATTTTTCAGATAATGGTATGTTCTTATCTAATCTTATTATTGGTGCACAAAAATGTTACTTAGATGTACACCAAATTAGTAAATTTACCAAGTTCAATGGAAGTCAATGAAAAAACTACTTGGTAAATATGCAGTCCACCAAAGCACCATTCTTTTTTTAAGTAAAAGCTGGCACAAATGAAATAAGAAGCTGAACTATAAATACAGCTCTACTGCATTTGTATGTCCATACCAATAAAAATAAAGTCAATATGCACACCTACTGTGCTATTATGTGCTTAGTATGCAGCTATTTGTGATTATGTACTTTACTTACCTCTATGGTCTTTCCTGCAGCAGCTCTTTCATGTCTCTCACTTCCTTTAATGTCAGGTTTATAGCAAATACAGCTAAATCTACTACAGTCATATTCACTACTCAGCATGACTTCTTTCTTTTATGTGGTCTCATTGTGTTGACAATAACGCAAAGCAGATACAGTATAATACCGGCAGAAATCTAGCCCAGCAAAAGGCAGGGGAGTAAGTGGCGTTGTTTCGGTTTCTTTTTAGTGTCAGACTACATATGCTTTCTTGTAGGTATATGTCAGAACGGGTAAAGGAAAGAGAACTATAGAATAAACAGACATAATAATACTTTATTAAATCAAAGTCAAATTAGCAAAACAAGTGCATGTGAACATATTCACCCCATGACGTTTTTGTTCTGCTTTGTTGCACTGCAACCTGGAAATAAAATGGATTTTAGTAGTGTAATAGGCCTGACAAAATTGTCCAAGTTGTTACCGTGAAAATCAACCTTGTTTAAAATAAACAAATACATAAAAACAGAAAAGTTGCTAATGCATGTGAACTCAACCATTAGCTATAAAACCTCTAGATAAGGTTTGGCCCAACCAATTTTGGGAAGTCCCAAAAATAGTTTAACCTCTTCAGGACCCAGCCCATTTTCACCTTAAAGGGGTATTCTGGTGGAAAACTTTTTTTTTTTATCAACTGGTGCTAGAATATTAAACAGATTTGTAAATTACTTATAATAAAAAATGATTAATCTTTCCAGTATGTATTAGCTGCTGAATACTACAGAGGGAATTATTTTTCTTTTTGGAGCACAAAGCTCTCTGCTGACATCATGACCACAGTGCTCTCTGCTGACACATATGTCCATTTTAAGAACTGTCCAGAGTAGGAGAAAATCCCCATAGAAAGTATGTGCTGCTCTGGACAGTTCCTAAAATGGACAGATGTCAGCAGAGAGCACTGTGTTCTAAAAAGAAAATAATTTCCTCTGTAGTATTCAGCAGCTAATAAGTAAATATAGAAGTAAATTACAAATCTGTTTAACTTTCTGGCACCAGTTGATAAAAAAAAAAAATTCCACTGGAGTACCCCTTTAACCACTTAAGTACCAAGGGCGTACAGGTACGCCTTTGCTCCCTGGTACTTAAGGACCAAGGGCGTACCTGCACGCCCGTAGGAAATTCGGTCCCCGCTGTGCGCCGGGCGGGGACCGGACCGGGGTGACTGCTGATATCTATCAGCAGGCATCCCATGCAAATGCACAGGGGGGGGTCCTCAGACCCCCCCCCACATGTCAGCGATCGCTGCAAATTGATGGTGAATTCACACCAGTGATTTGTGCCGATTCCGGGTCATGCGGGTCTATGTTGACCTGGTGACCAAGAATATAAGGGGGATCACGGTTGTCAAAGACACCCATGATCCCCCTGAAGGGATAGGAGTGAGGTGGCAGGGGTGCCACCACTCCTATCCCTGCTTTTGATCGCCAGAAGCGATGACCAATAGTAGATCGGGGGTGGGGGGCTTAACTTTCGGTTTCCCCGTTCTGCCCATCCACAATAGGTGGGGCAGAACGGGGAAACCGACTGAGGACCGGCGGCAGAAGATCCACTTACCCATCTGGAGGCTGCGGGCGACGGTGATCAGCAGGGGGCAATGTCGTGCGGCTGGCTCACTGGATCTTACAGAAGCCGGTGAGTTGCCTAGCAACATCTGGAGGGCTACAGTCTGAGGCCACTATACAGTGGTCTCTAAACTGTAGCCCTCCAGATGTTGCAAAACTACAATTCCCAGCATGCCCAGACAACTGTTTGCTGTGTGGACCGACTGGGATTTGTAATTTTGCAACATATGGAGGGTCACAGTTTGGAGACCACTATGTAATGGTCTCTAAACTGTAGCCCTCCAGATGTTGCAAACCTGCAAATCCCAGAATGCCTAAACAGAAAACAACTGTCTCGGCATGCTGGGAGTTGTAGTTGAGTACCTCCAGCTGTTGCATAACTACATCTCCCAGCATGCCCTTTGGCAATCAGTAGATGCTGGGAGTTGTAGTTTTGCATCAGCTGGAGGTACACTGGTTGGAAAATACTGAGTTAGGTAACAGAACCTAACTGAAGGTTTTCCAACCAGTGTGCCTCCAGCTGTTACAAAAGTACAACTCCCAGCATGCACGGTCTGTCACTACATGCTGGGAGTTGTAGTTTTGCAACAGCTGGAGCTTTGCCCCCCATGTGAATGTACAGGGTACATTCACACAGGCAGGTTTACAGGGAGTCTTCTACTTTAAGTATGAGTTGCGGCAAATTTTTCGCCGCAGCGCAAACTAACTCCTAGCGGGAAACTCACTGTAAACCTCCGCCCGTGCGAATGTACCCTAAAAACACTACACTACACTATACTAACACATAATAAAAGGTAAAACACTACATAAACACCCCCTAACACTGTCCCCCCCAATAAAAATGAAAAACATATTGTTTCCAAAAAGGAGCCTCCAGCTGCTGCAAAACAACAACTCTCAGCATTTCCAGACAGACACTGACTGTCCAGGCATGCTGGGAGTTTAGCAACAGCTGGAGGCACCCTGTTTGGGAATCAATGGCATAGAATACCCCTATGTCCACTCCTATGCAATCCCTAATTTAGTCCTCAAATGCGCATGGCGATCTCTCACTTCAGAGCCCTGTTGTATTTCAAGGAAACAGTTTAGAGCCACATATGGGGTATTTCCGTACTTGGGAGAAATTGCCCTACAATTTTCGGGGGGCTTTTTCTCCTTTTACCGCTTATGAAAAGGAAACGTTGGGGTCTACACCAGCCAGTTAGTGTAAAAAAATAAAAAGTTTTACACTAACATGCTGGTGTTGCCCCATACTTTTTATTTTCACAACAGGTAAAAGGAAAAAAAGACCCCAAAATTTGTAACGCAATTTCTCTTGAGTACGGAAATACCCCATATGTGGGCATAAAATGTTCTGCGGGCGCACAAGGCGGCTCAGGAGTGAGAGCGCACCATGTACATTTGAGGCCTAAATTGGTGATTTGCACAGAGGTGGCTGATTTTACAGCCGTTCTCACATAAATGCAAAAAAAATTGTGACCACATTTTAGAAACTACACCCCTCACGGAACGTAACAAGGGGTATAGTGAGTCTTAACACCCCACAGGTGTTTGATGAATTTTCGTAAAAGTTGGATGGGAAAATGAAAAAAATGTAAAAAAAATTCACTAAAGTGTATGAGCACACCCCATGTGTGGATGTAAAGTCCTCTGCTGGGGACTACAATGCTCAGAAGAGAAAGTGCACCATTGGGCTTTTGAAGAGAAAATTTGTCCGGAATTGAAGGCCATGTGTGTTTACAAAGCCCCCACAGTGCCAGAACAGTGGAACCCCCCACATGTGACCCCATTTAGGAAACTACACCCCTCACGTAACTTAATGTAATTGGAATAGTGGTCCGTGAAAATGAAAAATGTAATTCTTCATTTGCTCAGCCCACTGTTCCAAATATCTGTCAAATGCCAGTGGGGTGTAAATGCTCACTGCACCCCAAATTCTGTGAGGGGTCTAGTTTCCAAAATGGGGTCACATTGGGGGGGTCCACTGTTCTGGCACCACGGGGGCTTTGTAAACACACATGGCCCCGACTTCCATTCCGAACAAATTCTCTCTCCATAATCTCAATGGCACTCCTCCTCTTCTGAAAATTGTAGTGCGCCATCAGAGCACTTGACGTCCACACATGGGGTATTTCCATGCTCAGAAGAAATGGAGTTACAAATTTTGGGGGTAATTTTCTCCTATTACCCTTGTAAAAATGTAAAATTTTGGGGAAAAACAGCATTTTAGTGAAAATTTTTTTTTTTTTTCATTTAAACATCCAACTTTAACAAAAAGTTGTGAAATACCTGTGAGGTGTTAAGGCTCACTGTACCCCTTGTTATGGTCCTTGAGGGGTGTAGTTTTCCAAATAGTATGTCATGTTTTTTTTTTTTGCTGTTCTGGCACCATAGGCTTCCTAAATGTGACATTCCCCCCAAAAACCATTTCAGCAAAATTTGCTTTCCAAAAGTCAAATGTGACTCCTACTATTCTGAGCATTGTAGTTCGCCAGCAGAGCATTTTACGTCCACACATGGGGTATTTCCATACTCAGAAGAGATGGGGTTACAAATTTTGGGGGGCATTTTCTCCCATTATCAAAAATGGTAAATTTGGGGGGAAAATGCACTTTAGTGATTTTTTTTTCTCATTTACACATCCGACTTTGACGAAAAGTCGGCAAACTCTTGTGGGGTGTTAATGCTCACTGGACCCCTTGTTAAGTTCCTTGAGGGGTGTAGTTTCCAAAATGGTATGCCATGTGGGGTTTTTTCTGCTGTTCTGGCACCATGAAGGCTTCCTAAATGTGACATGCCCCCCAAAAACCATTTCAGAAAAACTCCAAAATCCCATTGTCGCTCCTTCCATTCTGAGCCCTCCACTGTGCCTGCCGAACACTTGAAATAAACATATGAGGTATTTAGAGAAATTGGGTTACAAATTTTGTGGGGATTTCTTTCCTTTTATCCCTTGTAAAAATTCAAAAACTGGGTCTACAAGAACATGCGAGTGTAAAAAATTAAGATTTTTAATTTTCTCCTTCCTTTTGCTGCTATTCCTGTGAAGCACCTAAAGGGTTAACAGACTTACTGAATGTCATTTTGAATACTTTGAGGGGTGCAGTTTTTATAATGGGGTCATTTGTGGGGTATTTCTAATAAGAAAGCCCTTCAAATCCACTTCAAACCTGAACTAGTCGATGAAAAATTCCGATTTTGAAAAATTTGTGGAAAATTGCTGCTGAACTTTGAAGCCCTCTGATGTCTTCCAAAAGTAAAAACATGTCAACTTTATGATGCAAATTAGAGATGAGCGAACTTACAGTAAATTCGATTTGTCACGAACTTCTCGGCTCGGCAGTTGATGACTTATCCTGCGTAAATTAGTTCAGCCTTCAGATGCTCCGGTGGGCTGGAAAAGGTGGATACATTCCTAGGAAAGAGTCTCCTAGGACTGTATCCACTTTTTCCAGCCCATCAGAGCACCGGAAAGCTGAACTAATTTATGCAGGAAAAGTCAACTGCCGAGCCGAGAAGTTCGTGACAAATCGAATTTACTGTAAGTTCGCTCATCTCTAATGCAAATATAAAGTAGACATATTGTATATGTGAATCAATATATAATTTATTTGGAATGTCTATTTTCCTTACAAGCAGAGAGCTTCAAATGTAGAAAAAGGCAAAATTTTTTATTTTTTCATCAAATTTGGGAATTTTTCACCAAGAAATGATGAAAGTATCGACAATATTTTACCACTAACATAAAGTAGAATATGTCACGAAAAAACAATCTTGAAATCAGAATGAAAGGTAAAAGCATCCCAGAGTTATTAATGCTTAAAGTGAAAGTGGTCAGATGTGCAAAAAACACTCTGGTCCTACAGTGAAAATTGGGCTGTCACTTTAAGCATTAATTTCTCTGGGATGCCTTTACTTTTCATTCTCATTCTTACATTGTTTTTCTTGACATATTCTACTTTATGTTGGTGGTAAATTTACTTGCATAATGTATTGGTGAAAAGATCAATTTTTTTTTTTAACTGTGAAACTCTCTGCTTATAAGGAAAATGGACATCCCAAATAAATTATATTTTGATTCCCCTATACAATATGTCTACTTAATGTTTGCATCATAACGTTTACATGCTTTTACTTTTGGAAGACATCAGAGGGCTTCAAAGTTCAGCAGCAATTTTCCAATTTTTCACAAAATTTTAAAAATCTGAATTTTTCAGGGACCAGTGGATTTGAAGGGCCTTCATATTAGAAATACCCTATAAATTACCCCATTATATAAACTGCATCTATCAAAGTATTCAAAATGATATTCAGAAAGTGTGTTAACCCTTTAGGTGTTTCATAGGAATAGCAGCAAAGTGAAGGGGAAAATTCAAAATCTTAATTTTTTACACTCACATGTTCTTGTAGACCCAGTTTTTGAAGTTTTACAAGGGGTAAAAGGAGGTAAATCTCCCTAAAATTTGTAACCCGATTTCTCTCGGGTAAAGGAAATACCTCATATGTGAATGTAAAGTGCTCTGTGGGTGATCTAGAGGGCTCAGAAGGGATGGAGTGACAATGGGATTTTGGAGAGTGAGTTTTTCTAAAATGTTTTTTGGGGGGCATGTCACATTCAGGAAGCCCCTATGGTGCCAGAACAGCAAAATAAAAACCCACATGGCATACTATTTTGGAAACTACACCCCTCAAGGAATGTAACAAGTGGTACAGTGGGCCTTAACACTGCACAGTGGTTTGACGACTTTTTGTTAAAGTTGGATGTGTAAATAATTTTTTTTTATCACTAAAATGCAGTTTTCCCCCCAAAATTTTACATTTTTACAAGGGGTAATAGGAGAAAATGTCCCCCAAAATGTGTAACCCCATCTCTTCTGAGTATGGAAATACCCCATGTGTGGACATCAAGTGCACTGCGGGCGAACTAGAATGCTCAGAAGAGAAGGAGTCACATTTGGCTTTTGGAAAGCAAATTTTGCTGAAATGGTTTTTGGGGGCATGTCACATTTTCCCGCTGGGAGTTTGGGCTGGAGCGGAAAATTTGCTGCATCTCAAACTTGCAGCAAGAAACTCACTGTAAACCCCCACCCGTTTGAATGTACCCTGTACATTCACATGGGTGGGGGTGGGGCAAACCTCCAGCTGTTGCAAAACTACAACTCCCAGCATGCCCTTTGGCTGTCCGTGCATGCACACTGGTTGCAAAACACTGAGAGTTTGTTACCAAACTCGGTGTTTCACAACCAGTGTGCCTCCAGCTGTTGAAAAACTACAACTCCCAGCATGTATGGTCTGTCTATACATGCTGGGAGTTGTAGTTTTGCAACAGCTGGAGGCACACTGGTTGTAAAACACTGAGTTAGGTAACAAACTCTGTGTTTCACAACAAGTGTGCCTTCAGCTGTTGCAAAACTACAACTCTTAGCACGCACTGACAGCCGAAGGGCATACTAAGCGTTGTAGTTTTGCAACAGGTGGAGGCACACTACTACAGCTCCCAGCATGCCTTTGGCTGTCCATGCATGGTGGGAGTTGTAGTTATGCAACAGCTGGAAGCACAATTTTTCATAACTCTTTGGCTGTCTGGGCATGCTGGGAGTTGCAGTTTTGCCTCCAGCTGTTGAAAAACTACAACTCCCAGCATGCCCTTTGGCTGTGCATGCTGGGAGTTGTTGCTAGGCAACGGCAGGGGGCAAACAGCACTTACCTCCTGCTGTTAGATCCCTCCGGTGAAGTCCGCCATGACCACCACCGCTGGGGACCATGCCACCGCTGGGGACTGCCGCCACACCGCACCCCGGGTAAGCCTCCCACACCCCTCACTGCCGATCACCCCCTCCCTCCACTGCCGATGCCCCGCTGATGCCGCCCAGCAGAACGGGTGATTGGTCTGCTGGTCTGGCCGACTAATCACGCCGATCGTGAAGTGGAACCGATGGACAAGAGTAATTGGTGCTCACTCGGACTTCACCACTCGGTACCCCCCCCCCCCCAGACATTTGCAAAGGATACCTGCTGAATGATTTCAGCAGGCATCCAGTTCCAGTCCCCACCCGGTGCGCGGCAGGGACTGAAATTCCCACGGGCGTACAGGTACGCCCTGGGTCCTTAAGTACCACGGACCTATTCGCCCTAGGTCCTTAAGGGGTTAATGTAGCCCTGTGTATGCAAAGTGTCACATCCTCGACAACATGATGTCAGTATAAATACAGTCTGTAGCACTACTAAACAAGCAACATGAGAATCAATGAGCCTACAAACAAGTCAGAGTTCTATAAGTAACTACAAGCTTGCCTAGGAATAACATCTGCAACCTCCTGCTGATATGCTGCAGATCAATTTCAACTACTGAATATTGTAATTTCCAAAGGAAAGCATGTTGGAATTTTACTTTCCCATGGGTCATATACACATGAAAATAAACAATGCTGTATATAATTTTAAATAAATGTGTTAATACAAATCATGTCAAGCACATCTATCTATATATTTATCCATATCTATCTATCTATCTATCATCTCAAGCCCACACATATTAATATACCTATGGCTCCAAGAGCTGTCAGATTCTTCATCTCTCCAGAGCTTTTATTTACTGTGCAGTCACAACAGTAAGTGGCATCATGAAGGCAAGAAAAGTAGATTGAAAAAAAAAAAAAAAAACTGAAGTATGGTAAACCTCTATATTTCAAGAAATGAATAGAATACATTCCAACGCTGGTGAATTGAAGATCAATTTTTGCATATTACATGTATATGGTTATAGTACAATATGCAGAAAACTGGCACTAGCGAGCCTGTGTTGGTAAAGTTTAAAAGCCTGTTGGAAAACATTTGAGATTCCCTGCCATAAACCTTTCATCTTTCCCTCTGGCCTTAAAGGCACTGTTTGACAAACTTCCACTTTGGAGTCTGATGGATTTGTGTCATTTCTGAATTAATGGCAAGGAATGAAATAAATCAGTAATGACTTGAGGTAAAATGTTGTTCCTGTGATTAATAATGTTGTGCCGAATGTCAGGAATTGTATATAAGCATCACACCGGGGCACAAAAACGCATTAGCAGAAAATCCAGATTGCACAATATAAGTTTATATAACTATACAGCTAGATAACATGCAGTTTGTAGGTTAAAAGGCTATGAACACCTGGAATGACATGGAAAAACAATATTTAGACTTGTTAGTACAACTTTATTAAATCAGGGGAATCACTAAGTTTTAGTGTGCAATATCTATCCCTTTTAATATTTTTAGAACCCTGATACTAATTTTTAAATGGGCCCTCTCTGATATAAATTTTTTTATATGTTGTACATCTTGCCAAAACAATAGTTTTTCTAATATATTTCTTTAAATGGGCACTCTCATTAACTCCTTAACGACGCAGGGCGTATATTTATGTCCTGCATCAGCTCCTGCAATATAACGTGGGGTCACGGATTGAGCCCACGTTATATCAGGTCTGCCCCGGCGGCCATCAACGGCAGGGACCCGCGGCTAATACCAGACATCATCGATCGCAGTGATACCCGGTATTAACTTTTCAGATGTGGCGATCAAAGTTAACCGCCATGTCTGAAGTGAAACCGAAAGCATCCCGGCAGCTCAGTCGGGCTGTTCGGGACCGTTGTGGTGAAATTGCGGCCTCCCGAACAGCTTGCAGGACACCAGGAGGATCCCTACCTGCCTTCTGTGTGTCCGATCGCCGAATGACAGCTCCGTGCCTGAGATCCAGTCAAGCGTCGATAACACTGATTAATGCCATGCTATTGCATGGCAGTGAACAGTGTAAGAGATCAGTGTGTGCAATGTTATAACCCCCTATGGGGGCTATATCATTGCAATAAAAAAAAGTGTTAATAAATGTGATTTAACCCCTTCCCAAATAAAAGTCAGAATCACCCCCCCCCTTTTCCCATTAAAAAAAAATGATGTTAATACAAATAAAATTAAACATATGTGGTATTGCAGCATCCATAAATGTTCAAACTATAAAAATATATTGTTAATTAAACCGCACGGTCAATGGCGTACACGTAAAAAAAAAATTCCAAAGTCCAAAATAGCGTATTTTTGGTCACTTTTTATACCATTATAAAATTTATAAAAAGTGATCAAAACAAAAATGGTACCGATAAAAACCTTAAATTACGGCGCAAAAATTAGCCCTCATACATCCCCATATGCAGAAAAATAAGTTATAGGGGTCAGAAGAGGACATTTTTAAACATATACGTATTTCTGCATGTAGTTTTGGGTAAAATGACTAATGTCACTGCAAAGTAGAATTGGTGGCGCAAAAAAATTTGCCATAATATGGATTTTTAGGTGGAAAATTGAAAGGGTTATGATTTTTAAAATGTAAGGAGGAAAAAACGAAAATGCTAAAACTGAAAAATGCTGAGTCCTTAAGGGGTTAAAACTAGTTTTCTTTTGCTATTGTACTTCCCATGGTAAATTAAAAAAAAAATCTTTCTAAAGTACTTTGTTTAAAAAAATGAAGTTTTCTATGTTTATTTGTGTTTAAAAAGCTGCCACTAGCTGTCTCCCTACTTGTCCAGAGCACACTTTTTCACAGACTTTGGACTCCTGCTGGCTTGGCAGAAGTCATAAATTAGGAAATGTTGAGGGGGATGTTTGCAGCCTTATCCAAACAGAGCTCATCTCACATATTGAACTGAATTTGAGCTGTGTGTAGCAGAATGAGGGAGGAAGTCCTCCCCTGTATAGCTTCAGATTATGTCACAGCCTGCTGGATAAAGCCCTTTTCTTGTCTGTGAATCTGTCACTAAGCAAAAAATACAGAGCAATATCAAGGTAGAAAACAAAAAAATAAAATAAAAATAAAGGCAGGGGTGGTTTATCATGGTGGGGCAGTGAACTGGGAGGATTATAAAATTCAACCACTTGGGGACACAGGGTGTATGCATACGCCCTGCATCCCCCATCCTTAAGGACTGGTCTGACATAACAAGTTTAAACTGTTCTCCCCTGTGGAGAACGGGTTAAATCCGATGTGTCCCGGTTGCTACGGGCAGCCAGGACCCACGGCTAATGCCAGGCACGGTCGATCAGGCCAATGCCCGACAGTAACCCTTTAGAAAACCCAAAAAGAAAGTAAAAGCAGAGCTGATCGGGACTATCCAGACAAAATCACGATGTCCCGATCAGCTTACTGGACGACGGCAGGATCCTCATCTGCCTCTCTGTTGTCCGAATGGCGATCTATTCCTCCTTGCCTGCGCAGCAGGCTAGAGCAGCAGATCACGGGTTATACTGATCAGTGCTTTGCAATGGCATAGCACTGATCAGTGTATGCAGTGTATGGGGGATAAAAAAAGTAATAAAAAAATAAATAAAAGTTAATTAACCCCTTCTCTGTTAAAAGTTTAAATCACCACCTTTTTCCCATTTTTTAAATAAAATAATGTAATAAAAATAAAAATAATCATATGTGGTACCGCTGCGTGCGTAAATATCCAAACTATTAAAATATTAGGTTAGCTTAACCACACGGTCGATGGCGTAAACGTAAAAAAATACCAAAGTCCAAAATTGTGCATTGTTGGTCACTTAATATACCATCAAAGTTGATTGCGGCATCTAAAACGAAAGTAAAAGAATCGCGGCAGCTCAGCGGAGCTGATCTGGACTATCGGGACAAAATCACGATGTCCCGATCAGCTTACCGGAAAACGGAAGGGTCCTCACCTGCCTTTGCAGAGCAGGCTAGAGCAGCAGATCGCCGGTTACACTGATCAGAGATTTGCAATGGCACAGCACTGATCAGTGTATGCAATCCAAAGATTGCATGTTTTAGCCCCATATTGGGTATTAAAAAAAAAGTGGGACTAAAAAAATTTGATGAAAGTTCATTAACCCCTTCCCTGTTAAAAGTTTAAATCACCCCCTTTTCCTATTTATTTTTACTATTAAAATATTAGGTTAGCTTAACCCCTTAAGATGCAGGGTTTTTCTGTTTTTGCATTTTCATTTTTTCCTCATCACCTTCTAAAAACCATAACATTTAAATTTTGCACCTAAAATTCCATATTATAGCTTATTTTTTGCACCACTAATTCTACTTTGCAGTGACATTAGTCATTTTACCAAAATATCCACGGCGAAGCAGAAAAAAAATTCATGGTGCGACTAAATTGAAGAAAAAAATGCCATTTTGTAACTTTTGGGGGGTTCTGTTTCTACAAAGTGCATTTTTCGGTAAAAAATTACACCTTATCTTTATTCTGTAGGTTCATATGGTTAAAATGATACACTACTTATATAGGATTGATTTTGTATTACTTCTTTTACTACTTATTTTTCTGCATACAGACCGGTATGAGGGCTTATTTTTTGCGCCATGATTTGAAGTTTTTATCGGTACCATTTTTATATTGATCAGACTTTTTGATCGCTTTTTATAAATTTTTTCATTATATAAAAAGTGACCAAAAATACATTATTTTGGACTTTGCAATATTTTTGCGCGTACACCATTGGCCGTTCGGTTTAATAAACAATGTATTTTTATAGTTCGGACATTCGGGCAATACCACATAGGTTTATGTTTATTTTCACAGTTTTTTTTATCTTTAAATGGGAAAAGGGGGGTGATTCTCACTTTCATTTGGGAAGGTGTTAAATGATACTTATTAACTTTTTTTTTTACAGTGTTGTAGACCCCCCCCCCCCCCCCCAGTGGCTATTTCAGTGTACATACCGATCTCATACACAGATCATTGCCATGCATTGATGCGGCCAAGATCAGTGTAATTAGCAGTCAATTGCTCAAGCCTGGATTTCAGGCTTGGACAATCAATCGCTGATCGGAGCATCGGAGAGAGGCGAGGGGACCTCCGCTCGGGTTCTAGCTGATCGGGACATTGCGATTTCACTGCAATGGTCCCTGAGCTGCCGGGAAGCTTTTACTTTGATCAACTTTTACTTCGATCAACTTTGAATTCCACGTCTAAAGGGTTAATAGTGCGCGACACAACGAGCAGTGCGCACGCTATTAGTCCAGGGTCCTGGCTGTCCGTAGCCGCCGGGACCGACCCGGTATGATGCGGAGTCACGGCATGACCCCATGTTTTATAACGGGATAGGGTGCCGGGCATACAGGTATGCCCTGCGTCCTTAAGAGGTTAAAGGGGTACTCCGGTGGCAAAACATTTTTAAAATCAACTGGTGCCAGAAAGTTAAACAGATTTGTAAATTACTTCTATTAAAAAAAAACTTAACCCTTCCAGTACTTATTAGCTGCTGAGGAAATTCTTTTCTCTTTGGAACACAATGTTCTTTGCTGAATCACGAGCACAGTGCTCTCTGCTGACATCTCTGTCCATTTTAGGAACTGACCAGAGCAGCATATGTTTGCTATGGAGATTTTCTCCTACTCTGAACAGTTCTTAAAATGGACAGTGATGTCAGCAGAGAGCACTGTGTTCGTGATGTCAGCAGAGAGCTCTGTGTTCTAAAAAGAAAATTATTTTCTCTGTAGTATTCAGCAGCTAACAAGTACTGGAAGGATTAAGATTTTTTTTAATAGAAGAAATTTACAAATCTGTTTACCTTTCTGGCAGTAGTTGATTAAAAAGAAAAAAAAGTTTTCCACCGGAGTACCCCTTTAACCACATGGTAGATGGCGTACACGTAAAAAAAATACCAAAGTCCAAAATTGTGCATTTTTGGTCACTTCATATACTATAAAATATTAATAAAAAGCGATCAAAAAGTCCAATAAAAAAATTGTACCAAGAAAAACTGCAGATGACAAAAAAATTAGCCTGCATGCCACCCTGTACACAGAAAAATATTTAAAAAAAGTTATAGGGGTCATAAGATGCCAATTTTAAACTAACTAATTTTGGTGCATGTAGTTTATAATTTTTTAAGGATTAAAATAAAATAAAAACGATATAAATTGGGTATCCTTGTAACTGTATGGACCTTAAAGAATAAAGATTAGATGTCATTTTTACCAAATATTGAACTGTGTAGAAATGGGAGCCCCCAAAAGTTGCAAAATGGCGTTTTTTTTTTTTATTTCATGCCGCATATAATTATTTTTTGGTTTCGCCACAGGTTATATTATAAAATAAGTGATGTCATTGCAAAGTACAATTGGTGAAGCAAAAAACAAGCCCTTACATGGGTCTGTAAGCGCAAAATTGAAATCGATAAGGTTTTTTAGAAGGGAAGGAGGAAAAAGCGAAAATGCAAAGATGAAAATTTGCTGAGTCCTTAAGGTGAAAACAGGCCCTAAGGGGTTAACAAGATCATGAGAGGTAGTTGCCTTTGAAAATAACTCCACTAGGGGTCCCCATACCTCTTGGGACACCGATGAGTCCCACAGCAGCATTAGCTTGTCCAAGGGCCATGGACAAGAAATGGTTGATAGACAAGGCTGCAGGAGGAACCAGCTTGCAGCAACACTGCTGTAACAAAGAGCTTTACCAATAATGTGCCTAAAGCTGTTGCAAAACTACAACTCCAAGCATGCCTGGACAGCCAAAGGATGTTTTGGCATGCTGGGAGTTGTAGTTTTGTTAAAGTTGTAGGCACACAGCTGAAGGCAACGCTGCTCCAAAAAGAGTTATCCAAACACTGTACCTCCAGCTATTGCAAAACTACAAGTCCCAGCATTACAGGACTGCCAAAGGATTACACACATGAAGGACATAGGACGATCTAAGTTATACACTCACCATATTGTCTTTGGTGGGGGAGTACAGGCAATCTCCAATAATCATTCTCTGTGTGTGTGTGTGTGTACAGCATAAAACCAGAAATTAAAGGTTACAGAAGAGGACTGCCATGCTCCCTAGAGCAGTGAGTCAGCAGAGTGAGGGAAGGGGAGGAGTCATGACAGTGCAGGCAGGAGTAGGACATGCCCCCTCCACAAGACAGAATGAAATGTGCAGCGAGCAGTGTTAATATGCTATTTATAGTGAAATATGGGGGATAGAGACATAAAAATTATATTTAAATGATCAGGGTTAGGTACTGATTAACATAAAGGTTTTGTTTTTGTTTTTAGGATCTGACAGGTACGCTTTAAGACCTCCTGATATTCACATTACAACCAGTTCCTAGTTTTAAGACTTTTCTTTTCCTTATGTGTGTCAAGGATGCCACAGTGGGGCAAAAACATATTTAGTTAGCCACAATTTTCATCATAGGTATACCTCAACTATGAGAGACATAATGAGAAAAGAAATCCATAAAATCACATTGTCTGATTTTTAAAGAATTTATTTGAAAATGGTGTAAAAAAGTATTTGGTCAATAACAAACGTTTATCTTAATACTTTGTTATATACCCTTTGTTGGCAATGACAGAGATCAATCATTTTCTGTAAGTCTTCACAAGGTTTTCACACACTATTGCCGGTATTTTGGCCCATTCCTCCATGCAGATCTCCTCTAGAGCAGTGATGTTTCGGGGCTGTCACTGGGACATGTGTTTGGGATCATTGTCATGCTGAAAGATCCAGTCCCTTTTCATCTTCAAAGCCCTTGCTTATGAAAGGAGGTTTTCACTAAAAATCTCACAATACAGGTCCCCATTCATTCTTTCCTTTATATGGATCAGTCAACCTGGTCCCTTAGCAGAAATACAGCCCCAAAGCATGATGTTTCTACCCCATGCTTTACAGTAGGTAATGTGTTCTTTGTATGCAATTCCTCCAAACATGACAAGTTGAGTTTTTACCAAAAAGTTCCACTTTGGTTTCATCTGACCATATAATATTCTCCCAATACTCTTCTGGATCATCCAAATGCTCTCTTACAGACTTCAGATGGGCCCAGATATGTACTGGCTTAAGCAGGGGGACGCTTCTAGCACTGCATGATTTGAGTACCTGGTGGCGTAGTGTGTTACTGATGTTAGCCTTTGTTACTTTGGTCCCAGATCTGTGCAGGTCATTCACTAGGTCCCCCCGTGTGGTTCTGGGATTTTTGCTCATCGTTCTTGTGATCATTTTGACACCACGGGGTGAGATCGAGGGAGATTATCAGTGGTCTTGTATGTCTTCCATTTTCTAATAATTGCTCCCACAGCTGCTTGCTTATTGCAGATTCAGTCTTCCCAGCCTGGAGCAGGTCTACAATTTTGTTTCTGATGTCCTTTGATAGCTCTTTCGTCTTTGCCATAGTGGAGTTTGGAGTGTGACTGTACAGGTAACGAGTGGAGGACAGAGGAGGCTCCCGACTCGAGCCCGTGTCAAACCGCATGGCCCCCAGTTGATTCCTATAGCTGAGGGCCAGCGTTAATAGCTGACATGCGGCGATTGCCGCGGCCGACTATTAACCATTTAGATTGCCGCTGTCAAAGTTTACAGCGGCATCTAAAGGGACATTTAAATTCTCCCTGGTGGTCCAGTGGGGTAGATCAGCCCCCCCCCCCCCACGAAGCACGATCGCGGGGGGGATCCACTGCTGAGGTAGCCTGAAGGCTTACCTCTCCTGCTACGGCGGCCCCTGCGCTCTGAATGATAAAGCCTGGCAGGACCAGGGTTTATCAATCGAGCGCAGAGCACACAGATCAGTGTGGTTTTATGAAACCACATTGAACTGTATGAGGAATCTAATGATTCCTCCTAAAAGTCCCCTAAGGGGACTAAAAGTGTAAAAAAAAAAAGTTTCATAACACTCACATTAACCCCTTCCTTATTAAAAGTTTAAATCACCCCCTTTTCCTAAGTTCCATATAAAAAATATGTAACCATAATAAAAATAAACATATGTGGTATCGCCGCGTGTGTAAATGTCTGAACTATAAAAATATTTTAAAAGATAATAATGTGTAGCTCACTTATGATATAGAGAGGTTAAAGGTGATACCCCCACCCAAGGGGCCTAATCTAATATAGGGAAAAAAAACATATATATATAAAATATATAAAAACCAGTCCTCTAAAGCACTAGGGGTATGGAAAAAGAATATAAAAATATTTTGTTAATTAAACTGCACAGTCAATGGTGTATGCGCAAAAAAATTCCAAAATCAAAAAAAGCGTATTTTTAGTCCCTTTTTAGATGATGAAAAAATGAATAAAAATGATGAAAATGTCTGATCAATACAAAAATGGTACCGCTAAAAACTTCACATCATGGCGCAAACAATGAGTCCTCATACCGCCTCGTACACGTAAAAATAAAAAAGTTATAGGGATCAGAAGATGACAATTTTAAACGTATTAACTTTTGTGCATGTGGTTATGATTTTTTCCAGAAGTAAGACTAAATCAAACCGAAAAATGTACTGTGTAGAAATGGAAGCCCCCCAAACTTACAAAATTGTTTTTTTTCCTCAATTTTGTCGCACAATGATTTTTTTTTGGTTTTGCCATAGATTTTTGGATAAAGTGACTGATGTTATTACAAATTAGAATTGGTGTTGCAAAAAATAAGCCATCATATGGATTTTTAGGTGAAGAATTGAAAGGGTTATGATTTTTAAAAGAAAGGAGGAAAAAACGAAAGTGCAAAAGCAGAAAAACCCTGCATCCTTAAAGGGTTAAAGAAGAAGTTAGAGGTCTGTGAGATCCAGAAATCTTGCTTGTTTGTAGGTGACCGAATACTTATTTTCCAACATAATTTGCAAATAAATTCTTTAAAAATCAGACAATGTGATTTTATGGATTTTTTTTTTCTCATTATGTCTCTCATAGTTGAGGTATACCTATGTTGAACATTACAGGCCTATCTCATCTTTTTAAGTGGGAGAACTTGCACAATTGGTGGCTGACTAAATACTTTTTTCGCCCCACTGTATATCACCATTTCTCCTTTGTCATCACTGTTGCTGACTGACACTGATGCTTAGGGGTGTGTGACTTCCCTCACTCCTGCAGAGCCTGCTGCTGGTACTTTCCATTCTCACTACTTTTAAATACATAATATGTGATCTTTCCTGTTTCCCTCGTGTGTATTTTATCTATATTGATGTGTGATCAGACCTAAGGACCCTGATCTGTTGTTACAAACCCCCTTCCCTTTCCTCGGCTAGAGGTGAATCTACGCTTAACTCATCTCATATTTACTTAATAAATGGACTTTTTTTTTAAATCAATTTAACATGAAACACTAAAAATCATTTACATAACAATCCCTAGTACACTACTGAATAAAAGTAACAATTTCTTCATATTTGCAGGGCAGATGGTGATGGGCCATGTTACCTGTAAAAAATAATTTTATGTAGGACTCTCAGAAAGTGAGTGGATTATAATTTGGGTGGTATGGGTGCTAGTTCAAACTGACCACATTATTCTCTTAGTCAGGTGGTTTGGGAAGACTTAGCACTCCCTGATCAGCACACCATTAGTATGCCACTGCTTATATGACTTAGTTTTTAATATATAAACAACATCCCTTCATCTGTAAAATAAATTACATAAAGGGAAGGGGTGCTCTGTGCAGCAGCTTGTGTACATGTAAGCTATGTCCCTTTTCCAGAGAATATGCAGTATCTATGCAAGGTAAATCAATCCACAGCAGTTTCTTTTCTTAGTGCAACCCCTTCCTTGGTGCTGCTGCTGTATGTACATGGTGCTGCCTACTGCATGCACTCTCCTTCTTCCCTTTAGTCTGTAGGCTTGCCTGCAGCGGCAGCTCAATGCTTAATGCAATCCCTTGTTGTATTGCTGCTGTTTCTTTAATTTCTGTTTATATAACTCCTTGCAAGAACAATGAAAAAATAATCTCACCCCCCACATGCCATATATCATAGTTTACTATGCACATCATCAGTCCAGCACAGTGTCAGCCTATTTAGAGCATTTTCTCCTGCACAAAGTCATGGCATTCCATAAATGAGTAGATCCTTTCCTGTGCTGTGATTGGCTGGGCAACTTAAGGAGGTAGTCCTGTGTATGTGCTACTGGCAAACAGCCCAGCTTCCAGGTCCCAATCTTTGAAATAGAATGAGAGAATGAAAGAGATGTGCATTAAAGGGGGCTCTTAAGTGCTCAGTAACAAAAGTGAGAGCAAATAAATCACTATTTCTAACAAAAACATTTCAAGATATTTTAAAACAACAAGTACACTTTAAATATATTACAATGATATACATATACAAAATCCAACCTTAAAGGGGAACTCCGGTGAAAAACTTTTTTTTTTTTTTTTTAAATCAACTGGTGCCAGAAAGTTAAACAGATTTGGAAATTCTACAGAAAAATGCAAATGTGTGTGCAGCTCACGAACCAAAAATCCGAGGATATATTTGGCTATATGCTGAAACCCAATGGCCGAAAATGTATTTTAAGGAAGAGAAATATATAAACAAATCCTCAAGGATTTTACCTCAAAAGGTACATAATGATGTTAAAATAATTCTCGTAGGTATGCTTCAATTAATATTTTTATTAAACTTGCAAAATAAACAATAAAAATGAGATAAATTGCACTATTAGTACTCTGGCTCAATGTAAATAGGTGAACCTCCACTGGGCCCTAGTGGTGGTAATCGCCTATAGAAAAATATATAGTGTCCAATATATAATATCCAATATTCTGGCAATCTGAATTTCTATATAGATGAATCTACTGAATGGTTCCAGTCTGTATATACTATTATAGTCCTCCTCAATCAGACTGATAGTCTCTGAAGTAGATAATATAACAGATGGTATAACAGAAATGTTGTTAATTGTATAGTTTTCTGAGTGTTACAGTCTCTTTAGTAAGCCATAGAGAACACTGCCAGTAACTAAGTATCTCACCCGCTCCTGTGGGACTTTACATGCGATGTTCTCTCCACGTCGGCAGCACTGGCAAGGGCTGTCACTGATGCAGGGGTGCGCTTGGCACTGTGCTTCCAGTAACCTCCGTACTGCCCCTGTAATGATATTGCAGAGCGGGCACAGCGCTTGATGGTGTGGCGTCCCTCGTGGTGGATGAATGGAGTCCTGGGGTGGATGGATGGATCTCTCGCAGCAGGTTCAGGCTGAGGCAAACACAGTGAAACTCCGGACTGGATTAAAACTGAGGTAGTTGCTGATTTTGGTTTCTTTCAATGGGTCATAGATGTTAGTGCCAGGTTAACACCTAATAGTAGGCTGAAGGTGTGATAGTGCTTATATATTATTCCTAGACGCGTTTCAGGGTACTTCTGCTGATTAGCGCACTACCCTTTCTTCAGTAGGGATTAAAAGCACATTTGCAACGGCCAGGACCCATGGCTTATAGCGCGCGGCATTGATCGCGCTGCCGCGCGCTATTAACCCTTTAGACGGGGCGTTCAAAGTTGAACGTCGCGTCTAAAGTGAAACCATGCCAGTTAGCTCAGGGAGCTGTTCGGGATCGCCGCAACGTAATCGCGGCATCCCGAACAGCTGCAGGACACAAGGAGGGTCTCCTGCCTTGCCTCCTGGTGTCCAATCGCTGAATGACTGCTCAGTGCCTGAGATCCAGGCAGGAGCAGTCAAGCGGCAGAATCATTGATCAGTGGTTTCTTATGAGAAACCACTGATCAATGTTAAAGATCAGTGTGGGCAGTGTTATAGGTCCCTCTGGGAGCTATAACACTGCAAAAAAAAAGTTTTAAAAAAAAGTGAATAAAGATCATTTAACCCCTTCCCTATTAAAAGTTTGAATCACCCCCCTTTTCCCATAAAAAAACCCAGTGTAAATAAAAATAAACATATGTGGTATTGCCGCGTGCTGAAATGTCCGAATTATAAAAACATATCGTTAATTAAACTGCACGGTCAATGGCGTGCACGCAAAAAAATTCCAATGATCAATGAGTCCTATCAATGCAAAAATGGTACCGCTAAAAACTTCAGATCATGGCACAAAAAATGAGCCCTCATACCTCCCCATATGCAGAAAAATAAAAAACTTATAGGGGTCAGAAGAGGACAATTTTAAACGTATACATTTTCCTGCATGTAGTTATGATTTTTTCCAGAAGTACGACAAAATCAAACCTATATAAGTAGGGTATCATTTTTATCGTATGGACCTACAGAATAAAGATAAGGTGTCATTTTTACCGAAAAATGTACTGTGTAGAAATGGAAGCCCCCAAAAGTTGCAAAATGGCTTTTTTTTCTTCACTTTTGTCTCACAATGATATTTTTTTCCATTTCGCCATAGATTTTTGGGTAAAATGAATGAAGTAATTACAAAGTAGAATTGGTGGCACAAAAAATAAGCGAGTATATGGATTTTTAGGTGCAACATTTAAAGAGTTATGATTTTTTAAAGGTAAGGAGGAAAAAACGAAAATGCAAAAATGGAAAAACCCCAGGTCCTTAACCCCTTAAGGACGCAGGACGTAAATGTACGTCCTGGTGAGGTGGTACTTAACGCACCAGGACGTACATTTACGTCCTGTGCATAACCGCGGGCATCGGAGCGATGACCGTGTCATGCGCGGCTGATACCGGCTGCTGATCGCAGCCAGGGACCCGCCGGCAATGGCCGACGCCCGCGATATCGCGGGCGTCCGCCATTAACCCCTCAGGTGCCGGGATCAATACAGATCCCGGCATCTGCGGCAGTGCGCGATTTGAATGAATGATCGGATCGCCCGCAGCGCTGCTGCAGGGATCTGATCATTCATAACGCCACACGGAGGTCCCCTCTCCTTCCTCCGTGCGGCTCCTGGCGTCTCCTGCTCTGGTCTGTGATCGAGCAGACCAGAGCAGAAGATCACCGAAAACACTGATCTGTTCTATGTCCTATACATAGAACAGATCAGTATTAGCAATCATGGTATTGCTATGAATAGTCCCCTATGGGGACTATTCAAGTGTAAAAAAAAATTTAAAAGAATGTAAAAGTTAAAGTTAAAAAAAAGGGAAAAATCCCCTCCCCCAATAAAAAAGTAAAACGTCAGTTTTTTCCTATTTTACCCCCAAAAAGTGTAAATTTTTTTTTAATAGACATATTTGGTATCGCCGCGTGCGTAAATGTCCGAACTATTAAAATAAAATGTTAATGATCCCGTACGGTGAACGGCGTGAACGAAAAAAAAAAAAGTCCAAAATTCCTACTTTTTTAATACATTATAAAAAAAAAAAATTATAAAAAATGTATTCAAAGTTTTTGATATGCAAATGTGGTATCAAAAAAAAGTACAGATCATGGCGCAAAAAATGAGCCCCCATACCTCCGCTTATACGGAAAAATAAAAAAGTTAGAGGTCATCAAAATAAAGGGATTATAAACGTACTAATTTGGTTAAAAAGTTTGTGATTTTTTTTAAGCGCAACAATAATATAAAAGTATGTAATCATGGGTATCATTTTAATTGTATTGACCCTCAGAATAAAGAACACACGTCATTTTTACCATAAATTGTACGGCGTGAAAATTAAACCTTCCAAAATTAGCAAAATTGCGTTTTTTCGTTTTAATTTCCCCACAAAAATAGTGTTTTTTGGTTGCGCCATACATTTTATGATATAATTAGTGATGTCATTACAAAGGACAACCGGTCGCGCAAAAAACAAGCCCTCATACTAGTCTGTGGATGAAAATATAAAAGAGTTATGATTTTTAGAAGGCGAGGAGGAAAAAATGAAAACGTAAAAATTAAATTGTCTGAGTCCTTAAGGCCAAAATGGGCTGAGTCCTTAAGGGGTTAAGGGGTCAAAAAAGAAAGAAAGAAAGAAAGAAAAGAACTTCCTCTGTAGTATACAGTTGATTTGAAAAACATTTTCTCCACTGGAGTACCCCCTTAAAAGAAAGAAGGGGGTATTATGTATACTTGAATTAAAGACACAAATAAATGAGTAGCATCTCCAAATGAAAAGTTCTAATTATATCTTCTTGGATTGGATATTGGGGCATAGTAAAACTAAAATACCCCACCTGATCTCGAGAATAAGTACCTGAATCACTCATGCACGTTGCTGCTCTAATCATTATCTATGGAGCTGTCAAAAATAACTGAGCACTGGACTACCTCCAGCAGATCAATAGACAATGAATAGAGTGACAAGTGTAACTCACCATTCTAAGGTGTTGCTTAGGTCTCTGCTTTTGAAATTATGAGGAGAGGGGGGCGGACTTGAGAGACTTCTTAACAGAAAAATGGTAGGAAATTTTCAATGGGGGTTACTTAGAAAGTTGCTTTTAGGGAGCAGATAAGCAATAAGAAAATATGGTCAGAAATTTCTCAAAACCTATGCAGACAAACAGTTGACCATTGTTGCCCATAGCAACCAGATGTCTTTTTTTTTTAAATGTTTTTTATTGAGGATTTTCCTAGTCTAGATGACGGAAAATATAGATTGTATTAAAGACAAGAGGCGAGTATTATGATGCCAAACCTTTCTTTTACTGAGAAAACAGCAGCAATAGAGTTAACAGACCAAAGAGAAGAAAACTTTCAGGTGTACACAGGTGGTAGCAGGTATCAATCAGGTAGGTATCATCCAATCAGCATGCAGCCTAGGTAATATAAGGTATGGAAGTCTCTATCTTCCTCTTTCTTTGATGCAGGAAACATCCTAAACCGTAATCAAACAACACAAACAGGAGGAAAGAAACTCGGAGGAGATTACTTTTGAAGGAGCATCCATCAAGGTGAGTTCTTTGAGAAAAGAGTTCTTCAAGCTATGGAAATAAAAGAGTCAGAAACAGAATTATAGGGATGGGTAAAAGATGGAGGGATAATACTCGCCTCTGGTCTTTAAAAAAAAATCTATATTTTCCATCATCTAGACTAGGAAAAGCCTCAATTTTATTACAAGTCAAAAGGCTCCTATTATGATGTCAGTTCAAAGCTTGTGAAAATATAAACCATTATGATATAATATATATATATATATATATATATATATATATATATATATATATATATAATGCTCTAAACAATCAGAGAGACAGGAGTGTGTGGCCTGGCATGTTTGAGCATGGCTGCTTAATCTGTGTGCTCCGTCTGGACCGGCTATTAAACAGGCAATAGCCAGACTCATGGGAGGCACAGCGCGCCGAAGAGGGAAAAAGCAGAAGCCTAAAACTCCCAGGAACCCCCCGAGCCACATTACTCACTATTTCAAGCCTCCGTTGGCTGCTCTGGTGCCGAAGAAGTCGGCGCGCCATTCAGCTGAGGACATGCGGGCTCCGTCCCGCGTGACCGCTCGGCTCCCGGGCTCTGCACTGACTGTAATGGCGGCGGTCATAACGCAGGAGGAACGAGGCTGCGATGGTGCACCACTGCTGCTGCAGCGCGCATCACAGGAAGGGAATGTTTCTTCCACAGACTCTGCACCGGCACAAGTAAGAAATATCTCTCCCGCCACCTCACCTGACTCACCGGCCCTAGAGACAGCGGCCCGGTCAGTTCCTCCTGTCTCTCCTTCCTCTCAGCCTCCCTCCCAAGCAGACTTCCCTGTGAGACCCCAGGGGCTGGAAGCCTCACCACCTTGCTCTTATGCTGCAGCTGCTGCGGTCATGAAGACTCAGACCCGCTCGCAACCCGGGAACCCTCCCAAAAATGAGACTCTGCAGTCAATTAACCCTGTAGTGGACACCTCTCATTCTGCCTCAGTGAAGGGCTTAGCCGTCCTGCCTGCCGAAATGGACTTGCATGTTTCTGCCTATACCAACTCGCCTAACTGGCATACCCTCACCTCTGCTGACACTGAACAATGGCAGACGGTCAAACGTAAATCAAGGCCCGCTTCATCTCGCCCAGAGCCTCTGCCCACTAGCCCTGCTTCCTTACCCTCTGGTCAGCTGTCCCTAACACCGGTCCCGGGACCCC
The DNA here is from genome assembly GCF_029499605.1 of Hyla sarda. Taxonomy (NCBI): domain Eukaryota; kingdom Metazoa; phylum Chordata; class Amphibia; order Anura; family Hylidae; genus Hyla; species Hyla sarda. The sequence continues at coordinate 414,855,718 of NC_079190.1, forward strand.
CTGCCAGAGATGTCACTGATTGGGCAGGTGAAATGGACTCGGATGCTTCTAATTCGGGCACAGGTTCCCATGACTCTTCTGCAGACAGTGATGCACCGGATTATTGGGGTGAAAGCCTACCTGCTAAAAATAAAATTGTTCAAAACGCCATAGAAACTGCACAGTCTCCGGCACCGTGCCTTTGACTGCTCCTCATCCGATGAGTCGCGCACCCCACGGGGTGGCTCCCCCAGCAGACAGGCCCCTGGCTGCCCAGACTCCAATCTGTCTGCCCATGCAAGTGAGTGCCCAGCCGCTCCTGTTCACTCCCTTCCTATGCCTGAAATGGCGGTTAATACTCTCAAGAACTATCCTGAGTTGCAGGCATTGCTAGTCCTCCTCCCGACCAAGGCTGACATGTATGCCCTCGCCACAGACCTGCGCTCAGCGTGGTCGCAAGATCTTAAACCAGTGAAAACGGTGGTCTCCAAGGTCCAAGACAGAGTCCATAAACTGCAGGAATTGCACACAGCTACCACCTCTCAAATACAACAACTGCAAGAGACCACTGCAAATTTCATCATACAGACTGCACTCACTGTGGACCATCTAGACGACGTGGACAATAGGAATCGCAGAAATAATATTAGGACTAAGGGGCTGCCGGAAACAGTTCAGCCTCAAGACCTCTCGGGCACTCTCCAGAGGCTTTTCAATGAAATTCTTCAGAAACCTGCAGACTCCCCCATTGAGCTTGACCGTGCTCATAGGGCTCTGAAGGCCAAAAGCCCGTATCCCAGAAATCACAGAGATGTGATTTGCAGAGTGCATCACTTCCTCCAGAAGGACGAGATCATGCGCAAGGCCCGCACTCTCCCGAACATTACCTACAATGGCACCCAAGTCTCCCTCCTTGTACCCTGACCTGTCACTTCGTACCTTGCGGCTGCGGGCCTCTCTGAAGCCTCTTCTTCAAGTCCTAATGAACGCACGGATCATCTACAAGTGGGGATATCCTTTTTCCTTGTCTGCCAAGCACTGTGCGAAGACAGCCATACTCAGGTGCCCCGCTGACCTCCCAGCTTTTCTATCAACGTTTAAGCTTCCTCCGATTAATCTGCCGGAATGGGACCGTCTGTTTATTGTTCCACCTCTGGGTCCTCCTGCAGCTCGACCGGGTGTTCCTCCTGAGACCACCAGATGGAGAGGTCCGTCTCTGACTACTCAACCTCAACGCCAGAAGCGTACCACCTGAACTGTTGCGGTATCCAGTTTTTCACTCTGGTTGGGGCTGACCAATCTATACCCCATGCATTGCTGATCTGTTTTGCTACCCTGGAACTCTTATTGTTCACCCTAGGGACTCTGGCTGTATTGCCTTCCATTATAGTTTAATGCCCTCTCACACTACTGATTAGAGCATTCAGTGTTTCTTACCGTTTGCTAGTTATTATGCCTCCCAACCATATTGATATTTTTGGGGTTGTGTTTCACTCTGCAACACCCCCCCCCCCCAGCTCATTAATTGCCTGTTTTGCTTTAGCTCCCCTTCTCATCTTAATGCTGTGGGGGGGATCCTTTAGTTGCCAATCGGTAATTTTTTGGGCTTGTCTGATGATGTTAGTTTTTGTGTATACCGTGCTCCGGCCTGTCTGCCACGTTACCCACCATAGCACGGACATCGGACGGGTTCCGATTAGGTCCCAGGTCCTTATGACCCTCCTTCTTAGTACCTGTATGTCCGCTCTTCCACGGAAGCTTTCTAATGTGTTTCCCCTGTCCATACCTCTTCTTTTTCTTTCTCTCATTCATAGGCTCTAGGATACTGAGTGGTGCGACCCTCTCGGACCGACCAGCGGCTCCATACGGCACACCCTGGGTAAGTTCGTTGCCACAAACAGACACGCACATGGCCGCTAACATAAACGTCACCTCCCTTAATGTTAAGGGACTTAATGTTCCCGAATAGAGGACCCAGATCTTGTACTCCCTACACAAACGCCGAGCCCATATTGTTGCCCTACAGGAAACCCATTTCAAGGAAGGCCACCTCCCCACTTACGCCAATAAATACTACCCGACCAGATGCATAGTGTCAACCCAGAAGCCAGGACTAAAAGGGTTTCCTTATTGTTCCACAAATCTCTCCCTATTAAAATTTCTGCCACGTCCATAGATCCTGGTGCCCGCTTTCTGTTCGCCAACTGCCTAATATCTGATAAATCCATCACCCTAGCGTCCGTTTACGCCCCCAACCAGGCCCAAGTTCCCTTACTGATCAAAACCCTGGATGCCCTAGCACTATTTGCTACAGGACCAATAATTCTCTGTGGTGACTTTAATCTGCCCTTATTTCCCTCAGTAGATACTTCCTCGGGACACTCCTATATCTCCCATAATAAACTCAGAGCTCTGAGACGCAAGCTCCATCTCTTACAACTCATCGATGTCTGGAGGACACTCCGACCCCAGGATCGCGACTATACTTTTTACTCTCACCCTAGCACCTCATACAGCAGGATATGAGGTGTATCATGCCCATCACCTCCGCCAACCGCTGCTTCTGCTTTCTCTCGATGCTGAAAAAGCATTTGATCGGATGGATTGGGAATTCATACACGCCATGTTAACACAGATAGGCCTTGGCCCTGCTATGAGACAATGCATAATGGCCCTTTATAGATCCCCGCATGCACAAATACGGATTAACGGTAGACTGTCGGCACTATTTGCAATTTGTAATGGCATGAGGCAGGGGTGCCCCCTTTTGCCCCTCCTGTATGTCCTGTGTATGGAGCATTTGCTCATTGCAATACGCTCCCATCCTGACATCAGGGGGCTGCAACTGGCTGGTGCCCATTACAAATGCTTTGCGGACGACGTGCTCCTATATGTCTCATCCCCGCTCACCTCCCTTCCCACCCTCCTATCGACCTTAAACACCTTCTCAAACTACAGTAACTATAAACTGAACCCATCAAAAAGCGAGGCCCTAAATATAACCCTAACTCCCCAGATGGTTCAACTGTTAAAATCCTCATACCCCTTTAAGTGGCAACCAGTGACCCTCAAATATCTGGGAATGAAGGTTCCCTGCAATCTCACGGATACTTTCGAATTGAACTTTCCCCCGTTACTGCAGGTACTACGATCAGTCTTGGCCAGGTGGGAGCGCAGGGATTTCTTGTGGCTGGGGCGGATAAACACATTTAACCCCTTAAGCACCAAGCCCATTTTGGCCTTAAGGACCAGAGCGTTTTTTGCACATCTGACCACTGTCACTTTAAACATTAATAACTCTGGAATGCTTTTAGTTATCATTCTGATTCCGAGAATCTTTTTTCGTGACATATTCTACTTTAACATGGTGGTAAATTTTTGTGGTAACTTGCATCCTTTCCTTGTGAAAAATCCTAAAATTTGATGAAAAATTTAAAAATTTGGCATTTTTCTAACTTTGAAGCTCTCCGCTTGTAAGGAAAATGTATATTACAAATAAAAAAATTTTTTATTCACATATACAATATGTCTACTTTATGTTTGCATCATAAAATTGATGTGTTTTTACTTTTGGAAGACACCAGGGGGCTTCAAAATTCAGCAGTAATTTTCCAATTTTTCACAAAATTTTCTAACTCATTATTTTTCATGGACCAGTTCAGGTTTGAAGTGGATTTGAAGGGCCTTCATATTAGAAATACCCCACAAATGACCCCATTATAAAAACTGCACCCCCCAAAGTATTCAAAATTACATTCAGTCAGTGTTTTTATCCTTTAGGTGTTTCACAGGAATAGAAGCAAAGTGAAGGAGAAAATTCACAATCTTCATTTTTTACACTCGCATGTTCTTGTAGACTTTTTACAAGGGGTAAAAGGAGAAAATGTATACTTATATTTGTAGCCCAATTTCTCTTGAGTAAGCACATACCTCATATGTCTATGTAAGGTGTTCGGCGGGCGCAGTAGAGGGCTCAGAAGCGAAGGAGCGACGAGGGGATTTTAGAGAGTACGTTTTTCTGAAATGGTTTTTGGGGGGCATTTTGCATTTAAGAAGCCCTTATGGTGCCAGAACAGCAAAAAACCCTCACATGGCATACCATTTTGGAAACTAGACCCCTTGAGGAACGTAGCAAGGAATAAAGTAAGCCTTAATACCCCACAGGTGTTTCACGACTTTTGCATATGTAAAAAAAAAAATTTTTTTTTTCACTAAAATGTGTGTTTTCCCCCAAATTTCAAATTTTTCCAAGGGTTTATAGCAGGAAATACCCCCAAATATTTGTAACCCCTTCTCTTCTGAGTATGGAGGTACCCCATACATTGACCTGAAGTACACTACGGGCGAACTATAATGCTCAGAAGAAAAGGAGTCATATTTGGCTTTTTGAGAGCAAATTTTGGTCGGGGGGCATGTCGCATTTAGGAAGCCCCTATGGTGCCAGAACAGCAACAAAAACACATGGCATACCATTTTGGAAACTAGACCCCTTGAGGAACGTAATAAGGAATAAAGTGAGCCTTAATACCCCACAGGTGTTTCACGACTTTTGCATATGTAAAAAAAAAAAATATATATGTTTTCACTAAAATGTGTTTCCCCCCCCCCCCCCCAAATTTCACATTTTTGCAAGGGTTAATAGCAGAAAATACCCCCAAAAATTTGTAACCCCATCTCTTCTGAGTGCACTATTGGCGAACTACAATGCTCAGAAGAGAAGGAGTCATATTTGGCTTTTTGAGAGCAAATTTTGCTTGGGGGGCATGTCGCATTTAGGAAGCCCCTAAGGTGCCAGAACAGCAAAAAAAAAAAAACACATGGCATACCATTTTGGATACTAGACCCCTTGAGGAACGTAACAAGGGGTACAGTGAGCATTTGCCCCCACTGGTGTCTGACAGATCTTTGGAACAGTGGGCTGTACAAGTTTTCATTTTCACGGACCACTGTTCCAAAGATCCCTCAGACACTTGTGGGGGGTAAATTCTCACTGCACCCGAAATGGGGTCACATGTGGAGTTTTTTTTTTTTTGCGTTTCTCAAATCTGCTGTAACAATCAGCCACCCCTGTGCAAATCACCTCAAATGTACATGGTGCACTCTCCCTTCTGTTGTTGTGCGCCCCCAGAGCACTTTGCGCTCACATATGGGGTATCTTCGTAGTCGGGAGAAATTGCGTTGCAAATTTTGGGGGGCTTTTTTCCCTTTTACCTCTTGTCAAAATGAAAAGTATAGGGCAACACCAGCATGTTAGTGTAAAAAAATTAATTTTTTTACACTAACATTCTGGTGTAGACCCCAACATTTCCTTTTCATGAAGGGTTAAAGGAGAAAATGCCCCCCAAACCATGTAACGCAATTTCTCCCGAGTAAGGCGATACCCCATATGTGACCCAAAACTGTTGCCCTGAAATACGACAGGGCTCCAAAGTGAGAGAGCGCCATGTGCATTTGAGGCCTAAATTAGGGATTTGCATAGGGGGGGGACATAGGGGTATTCTACGCCAGTGATTTCCAAACAGGGTGCCTCCAGCTGTTGCAAAACTCCCAGCATGTGTGGACAGTCAATGGCTGTCCGGCAATACTGGGAGTTGCTGTTTTTCAACAGCTGGAGGCTCTGCTTTGGAAACAGTGGTGTACCGGACGTTCTTATTGGGGAGGGGGGCTGTGTAGGGGTATGTGTATATGTAGTGTTTTTAACTTTTTATTTTATTTTGTGGTAGTGTAGTGTTTTTAGGGTACAGTCACACGTGCGGGGGATTACAGCGAGTTTCCCAGCACAAAATTTGCTGCATCTCAAACTTGCAACGAGAAACCCACTGTAAAACCCTTGCCCGTGTGAATGTACCCTGTACATTCACAGGGGGGTGCACCAGCTGTTGCAAACCACAACTCCCAGCATGCATGGTCTGTTAGTGCATGCTGGGAGTTATAGTTTTGCAACAGCTGGTGGCACACAGGTTAGGAAACACTGAGTTAGAAAAAGACAATGTTTCCCAACCAGTGTGTCTCCAGTTGTTGCAAAACTACAACTCCCAGCATGCCCAGACAGCTGAAGGGCATGCTGGGAGTTGTAGTTCGGCAACATCTGAAGGGTTAGATGTTGCTGAACTAAAACTCCCAGCATGCCTGGACAGACAGTGCATGCTGGGAGTTGTAGTTTTGCAACAGCTGGAAGAGCACAGATTGGAGACCATTATACAATGGTCTCTAAACTGGGGCCCTCCAGATGTTGCAAAACTACAACTCCCAGCATGCCCAGACAGCCAAAGGCTGTCTGGGCATGCTGGGAGTTGTAGTTTTCAGACTCCTAGAAGCAGCAGTGAAGATCTTCACTGCTGCCTCTGAGGACCATATACTTACCTGCTGGTCCCGCGCTGCTCCTTGGTCCCGCCGCTGGTTCGGGTAAGGCTGCCGGTCCCCGCGTGTTCCCCCACCTATGCCGCAAGCCCCCGCAGCCATCCTCCCCCATTCTGCCCGACTTCCAGGGGCGGGCAGTGCGGGGGATCTGAACTTTCACCCCAGGTCACTGTGATTGGTCCACAGAGACCAATCACAGTGATCGCTGACCAGGACCATCAATGGATGGTCCTGGGGGGTGAAGCAGAAGTTGTTCCCTGCTGGAAACAGCGGGACTTCTGCTGGTTAACCCGTACGATGCTGCGCATCACCGGGTTAACTGAATGTCATTTATAAACGTCGGGATGCGCAAACGCACTGCACAACCCGGCGTTTATATATGACATTCTGTGGGAAGGGGTTAAGATGAATGTGCTCCTCAGACTCCTTTATTTGTTTGCTAGCGTCCCTACGCATATTCCATGCTCTTTTTCAGGGAGATCTCTGCGCTCCAGTCGGGCTTTGTCTGGGCCCACAGGAGACCCCGCATAGCTAAAAAAGATCCTGTATAGGCGTAAAACTAAGGGGGGTTTGGCCATGCCTGATTGTTTGACTTACTACCTGGCGGCGGTTCTTGTAAGGGTCCATGAACTTGCTGTGGACGACTACCTAGCCCGCCACCGTGCGATCCTTACCACCCCTACCTCCGGTAATGGATACCATTGCAAGAACATATCTGACATACCTACAGAGGTCACCCTTGCTACACCCGGATGGCCCTTTACTACCCATATTTGGAAATGTAGCGCTCCCCCCCGCCCTCTCCTACAAGACTTTTCTTTCCTTCCATAGATTGGAAGGCACTACTATGCGTTCCCTGTTGACTGATATAGATTTAAAACCTCTCCCTGACATTTTAGGTGACTTCTCGCGGTCCATACTGCACCCTTTCCAATATGATCAGTTACGACACTTATACCACTCACAAAAAGTCAAACTCAACTTACACAGGGAATTAACCGCATTTGAGACCCTCTGTGCGAGGATGGAGCCCGTACCTCATGCTGTAAGTGTGATATACTCCTTGCTGTTGGACATGGACTCCACTGCGCACCCTTCCTTCCGTACAGCTTGGGAAAGGGAAATTGGCCACCAGATCTCGGACACTGATTGGGATAGAGCCCTAACTCATTGTCACAAATCTTCTATATCTTGTATAACACACGAGACGAACTATAAAATACTCACCCGTTGGTATAGGGTTCCCTCCTTACTTTCTCACATTTATCCCTCTGTTCCTGACATTTGTTGGAGATGCGGGGAATGATGTCCCACATATGGCTGTTGTGTCCATCACTGGATAGATTTTGGTCATCGATTATTGAAACGATCCATACACTCACTTCCATCCCCCTTCAGAAAAACCCCTCCGCCATACTACTTTCCATCATACCATCTGACCCTCCTAAATTGGCCCAGAAACTTGCTCACCTCTTGCTACTGTCGGCCAGGGCTGTGATACCCAGACTTTGGAAGTCTCCAGTTCCCCCTACGTATTCCACGTGGCTCACCGAAGCTTCCCAAATATGTAGAATGGAGGAACTCCTGGCAGACTCCAGAAAACAGCACTCCAAATTCCACACAATCTGGGCCCCCTGGCTAACATACATGTCCTCCCCTGAGTTTAGGACACAGCACTCTGATGCCTGAGGTGTGCGCTGGTACCTGGTCGGCCGGAGAGGACGTGCAACATGTGCTGCGGTTTCTCTGATCCTTCTGTATATAGCCTGATTGCCCGATATGTTGCACCTTACAGTCTTCTTCCCTCTCTTTCTTTCTCCCTCTCTTTCTCTCTTCCTGGTACTCACACCTCTTCTTCCCCCCCCCCTCCCTCCCTTTCCCCCCTCTTCTTTCTCTGCTCCCTCCTTTCTTCCACTTGTCTTCTCCCTTCCCCTGCTTTGCTCCCCCCCTCTCCTTCCTTTGTATCCCTCCCCTTCTCCATCCCCCCACCCCTCGTGTGCCTCTCCCTTGCCCCGTAGCCCCCTCCCTCCTTTTCCCCCCCTGTGCTTACCTTTGAAGCAGCTACTGAAGTCCTGTCTCATCCCTCTCCTCCACTTTTGTCGATTGTTGTGCTTTCCAGTTTTGAGGTAATCAATAACTCCCTTGTGCCACTTCGGTGACCCTGGGTACAGACCCTACTACACCCCCCTCGGATCTCTCTAGACAATTGTTTTTTTACTGTTTCTTTATTATTTATGTGTCTCTGCCCCAACGAGGCATCCGACTATCTCTTGTTATACTGTTACGTTGTTAACTCACATCAGTGGGTGTGTCTCCGTGCCTTAGACTATATGCTTCTCTGATAAGAATTGCACTTATTGCTGTTTCAGCCATGACCATACCCTGGTCTTTTTTGTACTTTCGTATTATTGTATCTTTGAAATTGTTCAATAAACAGATTATTTAAAAAAGAAAAAAAAAACAATCAGAGAGACATGAGAATCTGGTTTAAAATAGAATGTTCTGAAAGTGGACTCTGAAGACCAATTAGCTGTTTTAAGGATATCTGGCAAAGAACCTCCTGCTTGGAAGACTTTAGTGGCCATAGCTATTCTGAGAGAGTAAGCACCAAATTGTGATATATCTATGCCAGCTAGTTGCATAGTTGTCTTGACCCATCTAGCGAGAGTAGATGAAGAAACAGGTAGATGGGGTTTGCAATAGGAAAACAGAATTTGAGAAGGAGGATTAGGTCTAATGTTGAGAGTTGGAAAATACCATTATAGTTTGTGAGATTTTTCTAATAGCCGTTTTAACCCATTATTTTATGATGGAAGATAGTAATAGGAGAAATAGTTCATGAACTATTTCTCCCGTTACTATCTTCCGTCACAAATAATGGCCGTTATTAATAACGGGCTATAACGTGTTAAAACGGCTATTAGAAAAATCCCACATACTATAATGGGATTTTCTAACGGCCGTATAGGATTTTGTAACTGCCCTTTTGCTGACGATTTTCTGACGGAAAAATATATATCACCTGTTATAAAATTCTGGTATAAGATAATCAAAACAGTTGTCATGCTTTTAGTCAATCCCTTGTGAAAGAACATTGAAATAACACATATAAAGACAAATGAAAAGTTAACAAAAAAGGAAATTCCACAATAGATTGTTAATATACAAAGAATATGACATGGCGGCCTTGGAAACTTTACTAGATTACACGTTTTGAGCAAAGTTACAAATAAATCGCTATGCTCAGTTCAGGCCTCCTCCGGCCCTACAGCCTTCCTGACCATCTCCAAAATTGGTGCATTTTTAACTATTTGCTTCTTTTATCACAAATAGTAGTAACATGAAAGTTTCCATTGCCCACAATCTCATGATCCGGTATTCCTAATTTTAAACATCCAAAAACAATTGAAGCTTTAAAGGGGTACTCCGGTGCTTACATATCTTATCCCCTATGCAAAGGATAGGGGATAAAATGCCTGATCGCGGGAGTCCCGCAGCTGGGGACGCCCGGGATCATGCACGCGGCACCCAATTTGTAATCAGTCCCCGGAGCGTGTTCGCTCCGGGTCTGATTACGGTAGACCGCAGGGCCGGCGGCGCGTGATATCACACACCCCGTGTGAAGTCACGCTCCGCCTCAATGCAAGCCTACGGGAGGGGGCGTGATAGCTATCATGCCCCCTCCCGTAGGTTTGCATTGAGGGGCGGAGCGTGACGTCACACGGGGGCGGGGGCATGACGTCACATGCCGCCAGCCCTGCAAGCACGCTCCGGGGACTGATTAAAAAGGGGGTGCCACGTCCATGATCCCGGGCATCCCCAGCTGCGGGACTACCGCGATCAGGCATCTTATCCCCTATCCTTTGGATAGGGGATAAGATGTGTAAGCACCGGAGTACCCCTTTAAGAATATATATCACTTATGTTATAACATTCTGGAACAAGACAATCAAAAACAGTAGTCATGCTTTTACTTAGTCACTCCCTTGTAAAAGAACATTTACATAACACATGTAAAGAAATTTTAAAATTTAAAAAGTTAACAAAAAAAGAAAACTCCACAAAAGATTGTTAATTTACAAGAAATATGACATGGCGGCATTGGAAACTCTACTAGATTACACATTTTGAGCACAAATACATATAAATTGCTATGCTCAGTTCAGTCCTCCTCCCCTACAGAATTCCTGTCCATCTCCAAAATTGGGGCATTTTTAACTATTTGCTTCTTTTATCACAAATAGTAGTAACATGAAAGTTTGCATTGCCCACAATCTCATAATCTGGTATTCCTAAATTTAAACATTCAAAAACAATTGAAGCTTTAAGGCCCCTTTCAGACTACATAATTACTCAGAAAATCGGCATTAAAACGGTAGTTACCTAGTCCTTTATGGCCGTTGGAAAATCCCATTATAGTCTATGAGATTTTTCTAATAGCCGTTTTAACCCGTTATTTTATGATGGAAGATAGTAATGGGAGAAATAGTTCATGAACTATTTCTCCCGTTACTATCTTCCGTCACAAATAATGGCCGTTATTAATAACGGGCTATAACGTGTTAAAACGGATATTAGAAAAATCCCACAGACTATAATGGGATTTTCTAACGGCCGTATAGGATTTTGTAACTGCCCTTTTGCTGACGATTTTCTGACGGAAGAATATATATCACCTGTTATAAAATTCTGGTATAAGATAATCAAAACATTTGTCATGCTTTTAGTCACTCCCTTGCCAAAGAACATTGAAATAACACATATAAAGACAAATGAAAAGTTAACAGAAAAGGAAATTCCACAATAGATTGTTAATATACAAGGAATATGACATGGCGGCCTTGGAAACTTTACTAGATTGCATCTTTTGAGCACAGTTACAAATAAATCGCTATGCTCATTTCGGGCCTCCTCCGCCCCTACAGCCTTCCTGTCCATCTCCAAAATTGGTGCATTTTTAACTATTTGCTTCTTTTATCACAAATAGTAGTAACATGAAAGTTTCCATTGCCCACAATCTCATAATCCGGTATTCCTAATTTTAAACATTCAAAAACAATAGAAGCTTTAAAGGGGTACTCCGGTGCTTACATATCTTATCCCCTATGCAAAGGATAGGGGATAAGATGCTTTTTCGCGGGAGTCCCGCAGCTGGGGACGCCCGGGATCATGCACGCGGCACCAAGTTTGTAATCAGTCCCCGGAGCGTGTTCGCTCCGGGTCTGATTACGGTCGACCGCAGGGCCGGCGGCGTGTGAAATCACGCCCCCGTGTGACGTCACGCTCTGCCTCTCAATGCAAGCCTACGGGACGGGCGTGATAGCTATCATGCCCCCTCCCGTAGGTTTGCATTGAGGGGCGGAGCGTGACATCACACGGGGGCGTGACGTCACATGCCGCTGGCCCTGCGAGCACGCTCCGGGGACTGATTAAAAAGGTGGTGCCGCGTGCATGATCCCGGGCGTCCCCAGCTGCGGGACTCCCGCGATCAGGCATCTTATCCCCTATCTTTTGGATAGGGGATAAGATGTGTAAGCACCGGATTACCCCTTTAAGAATATATATCACCTATGTTATAACATTCTGGAACAAGACAATCAAAAACAGTAGTCATGCTTTTACTTAGTCACTCCCTTGTAAAAGAACATTTACATAACACATGTAAAGAAATTTAAAAATTTAAAAAGTTAACAAAAAAAGAAAACTCCACAAAAGATTGTTAATTTACAAGAAATATGACATGGCGGCATTGGAAACTTTACTAGATTACACATTTTGAGCACAAATACATATAAATTGCTATTCTCAGTTCAGTCCTCCTCCCCTACAGAATTCCTGTCCATCCCGAAATTGGTGCATTTTTAACTATTTGCTTCCTTTATCACAAATAGTAGTAACATGAAAGTTTCCATTGCCCACAATCTCATAATCTGGTATTCCTAAATTTAAACATTCAATAACAATTGAAGCTTTAAGGCCCCTTTCACACTACATAATTACTCAGAAAATCGGCATTAAAACGGTAGTTACCTAGTCCTATACGGCCGTTGGAAAATCCCATTATAGTCTGTAAGATTTTTCTAATAGCCGTTTTAACCCATTATTTTATGATGGAAGATAGTAATGGGAGAAATAGATCATGAACTATTTCTCCCGTTACTATCTTCCGTCACAAATAATGGCCGTTATTAATAACGGGCTATAACGTGTTAAAACGGCTATTAGAAAAATCCCACATACTATAATGGGATTTTCTAACGGCCGTATAGGATTTTGTAACTGCCCTTTTGCTGACGATTTTCTGACGGAAGAATATATATCACCTGTTATAAAATTCTGGTATAAGATAATCAAAACAGTTGTCATGCTTTTAGTCACTCCCTTGCGAAAGAACATTGAAATAACACATATAAAGACAAATGAAAAGTTAACAAAAAAGGAAATTCCGCAATAGATTGTTAATATACAAGGAATATGACATGGCGGCCTTGGAAACTTTACTAAATTGCATCTTTTGAGCACAGTTACAAATAAATCGCTATGCTCAGTTCAGGCCTCCTCCGCCCCTACAGCCTTCCTGTCCATCTCCAAAATTGGTGCATTTTTAACTATTTGCTTCTTTTATCACAAATAGTGGTAACATGAAAGTTTACATTGCCCACAATCTCATAATCTGGTATTCCTAAATTTAAACATTCAAAAACAATTAAAGCTTTAAGGCCCCTTTCACACTACATAATTACTCAGAAAATCGGCATTAAAACGGTAGTTACCTAGTCCTATGCGGCCATTGGAAAACCCCATTATAGTCTTTGAGATTTTTCTAATAGCCTTTTTAACCCGTTATTTTATGATGGAAGATAGTAATGGGAGAAATAGTTCATGAACTATTTCTCCCGTTACTATCTTCCGTCACAAATAATGGCCGTTATTAATAACGGGCTATAACGTGTTAAAACGGCTATTAGAAAAATCCCACAGACTATAATGGGATTTTCTAACGGCAGTATAGGATTTTCTAACTGCCCTTTTGCTGACGATTTTCTGACGGAAGAATATATATCACCTGTTATAAAATTCTGGTATAAGATAATCAAAACAGTTGTCATGCTTTTAGTCACTCCCTTGCGAAAGAACATTGAAATAACACATATAAAGACAAATGAAAAGTTAACAAAAAAGGAAATTCCACAATAGATTGTTAATATACAAGGAATATGACATGGCGGCCTTGGAAACTTTACTAGATTGCATCTTTTGAGCACAGTTACAAATAAATCGCTATGCTCAGTTCAGGCCTCCTCCGCCCCTACAGCCTTCCTGTCCATCTCCAAAATTGGTGCATTTTTAACTATTTGCTTCTTTTATCGCAAATAGTAGTAACATGAAATTTTCCATTGCCCACAATCTCATAATCTGGTATTCCTAAATTTAAACATTCAAAAACAATTGAAGCTTTAAGGCCCCTTTCACACTACATAATTACTCAGAAAATCGGCATTAAAACGGTAGTTACCTAGTCCTATACGGCCGTTGGAAAATCCCATTATAGTCTGTGAGATTTTTCTAATAGCCGTTTTATCCCGTTATTTTATGATGGAAGATAGTAATGGGAGAAATAGTTCATGAACTATTTCTCACGTTACTATCTTCCGTCACAAATAATGGCCGTTATTAATAACGGGCTATAACATGTTAAAACGTCTATTAGAAAATTCCCACAGACTATAATGGGATTTTCTAACGGCCGTATAGGATTTTGTAACTGTCCTTTTGCTGACGATTTTCTGAAGGAACTTTGAAAACGGAGTAATTATGTATTGTGAAAGGGGCCTAAGAATATATATCACCTGTTATAAAATTCTGGTATAAGATAATCAAAACAGTTGTCATGCTTTTAGTCACTCCCTTGCGAAAGAACATTGAAATAACACATATAAAGACAAATGAAAAGTTAACAAAAAAGGAAATTCCACAATAGATTGTTAATATACAAGGAATATGACATGGCGACCTTGGAAACTTTACTAGATTGCATCTTTTGAGCACAGTTACAAATAAATCGCTATGCTCATTTCAGGCCTCCTCCGCCCCTACAGCCTTCCTGTCCATCTCCAAAATTGGTGCATTTTTAACTATTTGCTTCTTTTATCACAAATAGTAGTAACATGAAAGTTTCCATTGCCCACAATCTCATAATCCGGTATTCCTAATTTTAAACATTCAAAAACAATTGAAGCTTTAAAGGGGTACTCCGGTGCTTACATATCTTATCCCCTATGCAAAGGATAGGGGATAAGATGCCTTATTGCGGGAGTCCCGCAGCTGGGGACACCCGGGATCATGCACGTGGCACCCAGTTTGTAATCAGTCCCCGGAGCGTGTTCGCTCCGGGTCTGATTACGGTCGACCGCAGGGCCGGCGGCGTGTGAAATCACGCCCCCGTGTGACGTCACGCTCCGCCTCTCAATGCAAGCCTACGGGAGGGGGCGTGATAGCTATCATGCCCCCTCCCATAGGTTTGCATTGAGGGGCGGAGCGTGACGTCACACGGGGGCGGGGCATGATGTCACATGCCGCTGGCCCTGCGAGCACGCTCCGGGGACTGATTAAAAAGGGGGTGCCGCGCGCATGATCCCGGGCGTCCCCAGCTGCGGGACTCCCGCGATCAGGCATCTTATCCCCTATCCTTTGGATAGGGGATAAGATGTGTAAGCACCGGAGTACCCCTTTAAGAATATATATCACCTATGTTATAACATTCTGGAACAAGACAATCAAAAACAGTAGTCATGCTTTTACTTAGTCACTCCCTTGTAAAAGAACATTTACATAACACATGTAAAGAAATGTAAAAATTTTAAAAGTTAACAAAAAAAGAAAACTCCACAAAAGATTGTTAATTTACAAGAAATATGACATGGCGGCATTGGAAACTTTACTAGATTACACATTTTGAGCACAAATACATATAAATTGCTATGCTCAGTTCAGTCCTCCTCCCCTACAGAATTCCTGTCCATCTCGAAAATTGGTGTATTTTTAACTATTTGCTTCTTTTATCACAAATAGTAGTAACATGAAAGTTTCCATTGCCCACAATCTCATAATCTGGTATTCCTAAATTTAAACATTCAAAAACAATTGAAGCTTTAAGGCCCCTTTCACACTACATAATTACTCAGAAAATCGGCATTAAAACGGTAGTTACCTAGTCCTATACGGCCGTTGGAAAATCCCATTATAGTCTGTGAGATTTTTCTAATAGCCGTTTTAACCCGTTATTTTATGATGGAAGATAGTAATGGGAGAAATAGTTCATGAACTATTTCTCACGTTACTATCTTCCGTCACAAATAATGGCCGTTATTAATAACGGGCTATAACATGTTAAAACGTCTATTAGAAAATTCCCACAGACTATAATGGGATTTTCTAACGGCCGTATAGGATTTTGTAACTGTCCTTTTGCTGACGATTTTCTGAAGGAACTTCGAAAACGGAGTAATTATGTATTGTGAAAGGGGCCTAAGAATATATATCACCTGTTATAAAATTCTGGTATAAGATAATCAAAACAGTTGTCATGCTTTTAGTCTCTCCCTTGCGAAAGAACATTGAAATAACACATATAAAGACAAATGAAAAGTTAACAAAAAAGGAAATTCCACAATAGATTGTTAATATACAAGGAATATGACATGGCGGACTTGGAAACTTCACTAGATTACACATTTTGAGCACAGTTACAAATAAATCGCTATGCTCAGTTCAGGCCTCCTCCGCCCCTACAGCCTTCCTGTCCATCTCCATAATTGGTGCATTTTTAACTATTTGCTTCTTTTATCACAAATAGTAGTAACATGAAAATTTCCAATGCCCACAATCTCATGATCCGGTATTCCTAATTTTAAACATTCAAAAACAATTGAAGCTTTAAAGGGGTACTCCGGTGCTTACATATCGTATCCCCTATGCAAAGGATAGGGGATAAGATGCCTGATCGCGGGAGTCCCGCAGCTGGGCACGCCCGGGATCATGCACGCGGCACCCAGTTTGTAATCAGTCCCCGGTGCGTGTTCGCTCTGGGTCTGATTACGTCCGACCGCAGGGCCAGCGGCGTGTGACGTCACGCCCCCGTATGACGTCACGCTGCGCCTCAATGCTAGCCTACGGGAGGGGGCGTGATAGCTATCATGCCCCCTCCCGTAGGTTTGCATTGAGGGGCGGAGCGTGACGTCACACGGGGGCGGGGGCGTGACGTCACATGCCGCTGGCCCTACGAGCACGCTCCGGGGACTGATTAAAAAGGGGGCGCCGCGTGCATGATCCCGGGCGTCCCCAGCTGCGGGACTCCCGCGATCAGGCATCTTATCCCCTATCCTTTGGATAGGGGATAAGATGTGTAAGCACCGGAGTACCCCTTTAAGAATATATATAACCTATGTTATAACATTCTGGAACAAGACAATCAAAAACAGTAGTCATGCTTTTACTTAGTCACTCCCTTGTAAAAGAACATTTACATAACACATGTAAAGAAATAAAAAAATTTTAAAAGTTAGCAAAAAAAGAAAACTCCACAAAAGATTGTTAATTTACAAGAAATATGACATGGCGGCATTGGAAACTTTACTAGATTACACATTTTGAGCACAAATACATATAAATTGCTATGCTCAGTTCAGTCCTCCTCCCCTACAGAATTCCTGTCCATCTCCAAAATTGGTGTATTTTTACCTATTTGCTTCTTTTATCACAAATAGTAGTAACATGAAAGTTTCCATTGCCCACAATCTCATAATCTGGTATTCCTAAATTTAAACATTCAAAAACAATTGAAGCTTTAACCCCTTAAGGACACATGACGTACTAAAACGTCATGTGTCCACTCCCGATCTATAACGCGGGGCCACGGCGTGGCCCCGCGTCATAGCGGGTCGGGCCCGGCCTCTAACAACGGCCGGGACCCGTGGCTAATAGCGCGCGGCATTGATCGCTGTGCCGCGCGCTATTAACCCTTTAGACGCGGCGTTCAAAGTTGAACGCCGCGTCTAAAGTGAAACCGAAAGCATGCCGGCTAGCTCAGTGGGCTGTTCGGGATAGCCGCGGTGAAATCGCGGCATCCCGAACAGCTGACAGGTCAGCGGGAGGGCCCCTACCTGCCTCCTCGCTGTCCGATCGCCGAATGACTGCTCAGTGCCTGAGATCCAGGCATGAGCAGTCATGCGGCAGAATCATCGATCACTGGTTTCTTATGAGAAACCAGTGATCAATGTAAAAGATCAGTGTGTGCAGTGTTATAGGTCCCTATGGGACCTATAACACTGCAAAAAAAAGTGCAAAAAAAAAGTGAATAAACATCATTTAACCCCTTCCCTATTAAAAGTTTGAATCACCCCCCTTTTCCCATAAAAGAAAAAACACAGTGTAAATAAAAATAAAAATAAACATAAATGGTATCGCCGCGTGCGGAAATGTCCGAATTATAAAAATATATCGTTAATTAAACCGCACGGTCAATGGCGTGCGCGCAAAAAAATTCCAAAGTCCAAAATAGTGCATTTTTGGTCACTTTTTATATCATGAAAAAATGAATAAAAAGCGATCAATAAGTCCTATCAATGCAAAAATGGTACCGTTAAAAACTTCAGATCACGGCGCAAAAAATGAGCCCTCATACCGCCCCATACACGGAAAAATAAAAAAGTTATAGGGGTCAGAAGATGACAATTTTAAACGTATTAATTTTCCTGCATGTAGTTATGATTTTTTCCAGAAGTCCGACAAAATCAAACCTATATAAGTAGGATATCATTTTAATCGTATGGACCTACAGAATACATATCAGGTGTCATTTTTACCGAAAAATGTACTACGTAGAAACGGAAGCCCCCAAAAGTTACAAAACAGCGTTTTTTTTAAAATTTTGTCGCACAATGATTTTTTTTCCCGCTTCACCATAGATTTTTGGGCAAAATGACTGACGTCATTACAAAGTAGAATTGGTGGCGCAAAAAATAAGCCATCATATGGATTTTTAGGTGTAAATTTGAAAGAGTTATGATTTTTTAAAGGCAAGGAGCAAAAAACGAAAATGCAAAAACGGAAAAACCTCCGGTCCTTAAGGGGTTAAGGCCCCTTTCACACTACATAATTACTCAGAAAATCGGCATTAAAACGGTAGTTACCTAGTCCTATACGGCCGTTGGAAAATCCCATTATAGTCTATGAGATTTTTCTAATAGCCGTTTTAACCCGTTATTTTATGATGGAAGATAGTAATGGGAGAAATAGTTCATGAACTATTTCTCCCGTTACTATCTTCCGTCACAAATAATGGCCGTTATTAATAACGGGCTATAACGTGTTAAAACGGCTATTAGAAAAATCCCACAGACTATAATGGGATTTTCTAACGTCCGTATAGGATTTTGTAACTGCCCTTTTGCTGACGATTTTCTGACGGAAGAATAAATATCACCTGTTATAAAATTCTGGTATAAGATAATCAAAACAGTTGTCATGCTTTTAGTCACTCCCTTGCGAAAGAACATTGAAATAACACATATAAAGACAAATGAAAAGTTAACAAAAAAGGAAATTCCACAATAGATTGTTAATATACAAGGAATATGACATGGCGACCTTGGAAACTTTACTAGATTGCATCTTTTGAGCACAGTTACAAATAAATCGCTATGCTCAGTTCAGGCCTCCTCCGCCCCTACAGCCTTCCTGTCCATCTCCAAAATTGGTGCATTTTTAACTATTTGCTTCTTTTATCACAAATAGTAGTAACATGAAAGTTTCCATTGCCCACAATCTCATAATCCGGTATTCCTAATTTTAAACATTCAAAAACAATTGAAGCTTTAAAGGGGTACTCCGGTGCTTACATATCTTATCCCCTATGCAAAGGATAGGGGATAAGATGCCTTATCGCGGGAGTCCCGCAGCTGGGGACGCCCGGGATCATGCACGCGGCACCCAGTTTGTAATCAGTCACCGGAGCGTGTTCGCTCCGGGTCTGATTACGGTCGACCGCAGGGCCGGCGGCGTGTGAAATCACGCCCCCGTGTGACGTCACGCTCCGCCTCTCAATGCAAGCCTACGGGAGGGGGCGTGATAGCTATCATGCCCCCTCCCATAGGTTTGCATTGAGGGGCGGAGCGTGACGTCACACGGGGGCGGGGCATGATGTCACATGCCGCTGGCCCTGCGAGCACGCTCCGGGGACTGATTAAAAAGGGGGTGCCGCGCGCATGATCCCGGGCGTCCCCAGCTGCGGGACTCCCGCGATCAGGCATCTTATCCCCTATCCTTTGGATAGGGGATAAGATGTTTAAGCACCGGAGTACCCCTTTAAGAATATATATCACCTATGTTATAACATTCTGGAACAAGACAATCAAAAACAGTAGTCATGCTTTTACTTAGTCACTCCCTTGTAAAAGAACATTTACATAACACATGTAAAGAAATGTAAAAATTTTAAAAGTTAACAAAAAAAGAAAACTCCACAAAAGATTGTTAATTTACAAGAAATATGACATGGCGGCATTGGAAACTTTACTAGATTACACATTTTGAGCACAAATACATATAAATTGCTATGCTCAGTTCAGTCCTCCTCCCCTACAGAATTCCTGTCCATCTCCAAAATTGGTGTATTTTTAACTATTTGCTTCTTTTATCACAAATAGTAGTAACATGAAAGTTTCCATTGCCCACAATCTCATAATCTGGTATTCCTAAATTTAAACATTCAAAAACAATTGAAGCTTTAAGGCCCCTTTCACACTACACAATTACTCAGAAAATCGGCATTAAAACGGTAGTTACCTAGTCCTATACGGCCGTTGGAAAATCCCATTATAGTCTATGAGATTTTTCTAATAGCCGTTTTAACCCGTTATTTTATGATGGAAGATAGTAATGGGAGAAATAGTTCATGAACTATTTCTCCCGTTACTATCTTCCGTCACAAATAATGGCCGTTATTAATAACGGGCTATAACGTGTTAAAACGGCTATTAGAAAAATCCCACAGACTATAATAGGATTTTCTAACGGCCGTATAGGATTTTGTAACTGCCCTTTTGCTGACGATTTTCTGACGGAAGAATATATATCACCTGTTATAAAATTCTGGTATAAGATAATCAAAAAAGATGTCATGCTTTTAGTCACTCCCTTGCGAAAGAACATTGAAATAACACATATAAAGACAAATGAAAAGTTAACAAAAAAGGAAATTCCACAATAGATTGTTAATATACAAGGAATATGACATGGCGGCCTTGGAAACTTTACTAGATTGCATCTTTTGAGCACAGTTACAAATAAACCGCTATGCTCAGTTCAGGCCTCCTCCGCCCCTACAGCCTTCCTGTCCATCTCCAAAATTGGTGCATTTTTAACTATTTGCTTCTTTTATCACAAATAGTAGTAACATGAAAGTTTCCATTGCCCACAATCTCATAATCCGGTATTCCTAATTTTAAACATTCAAAAACAATTGAAGCTTTAAAGGGGTACTCCGGTGCTTACATATCTTATCCCCTATGCAAAGGATAGGGGATAAGATGCCTTATCGCGGGAGTCCCGCAGCTGGGGACACACGGGATCATGCACGCGTCACCCAGTTTGTAATCAGTCCCTGGAGCGTGTTCGCTCCGGGTCTGATTACGGTCGACCGCAGGGCCGGCGGCGTGTGAAATCACGCCCCCGTGTGACGTCACGCTCCACCTCTCAATGCAAGCCTACGGGAGGGGCCGTGATAGCTATCATGCCCCCTCCCGTAGGTTTGCATTGAGGGGCAGAGCGTGACGTCATACGGGGGCGGGGCGTGACGTCACATGCCGCTGGCCCTGCGAGCACGCTCCGGGGACTGATTAAAAAGGGGGTGCCGCGTGCATGATCTCGGGCGTCCCCAGCTGCGGGACTCACGCGATCAGGCATCTTATCCCCTATCCTTTGGATAGGGGATAAGATGTGTAAGCACCGGAGAACCCCTTTAAGAATATATATCACCTATGTTATAACATTCTGGAACAAGACAATCAAAAACAGTAGTCATGCTTTTACTTAGTCACTCCCTTGTAAAAGAACATTTACATAACACATGTAAAGAAATTTAAAAATTTTAAAAGTTAACAAAAAAAGAAAACTCCACAAAAGATTGTTAATTTACAAGAAATATGACATGGCGGCATTGGAAACTTTACTAGATTACACATTTTGAGCACAAATACATATAAATTGCTATGCTCAGTTCAGTCCTCCTCCCCTACAGAATTCCTGTCCATCTCCAAAATTGGTGTATTTTTAACTATTTGCTTCTTTTATCACAAATAGTAGTAACATGAAAGTTTCCATTGCCCACAATCTCATAATCTGGTATTCCTAAATTTAAACATTCAAAAACAATTGAAGCTTTAAGGCCCCTTTCACACTACATAATTACTCAGAAAATCGGCATTAAAACGGTAGTTACCTAGTCCTATACGGCCGTTGGAAAATCCCATTATAGTCTATGAGATTTTTCTAATAGCCGTTTTAACCCGTTATTTTATGATGGAAGATAGTAATGGGAGGAGTAGTTCATGAACTATTTATCCCGTTACTATCTTCCGTCACAAATAATGGCCGTTATTAACAACGGGCTATAACGTGTTAAAACGGCTATTAGAAAAATCCCACAGACTATAATGGGATTTTCTAACGGTCGTATAGGATTTTGTAACTGCCCTTTTGCTGACGATTTTCTGACGGAAGAATATATATCACCTGTTATAAAATTCTGGTATAAGATAATCAAAACAGTTGTCATGTTTTTAGTCACTCCCTTGCGAAAGAACATTGAAATAACACATATAAAGACAAATGAAAAGTTAATAAAAAAGGAAATTCCACAATAGATTGTTAATATACAAGGAATATGACATGGCGGCCTTGGAAACTTTACTAGATTGCATCTTTTGAGCACAGTTACAAATAAATCGCTATGCTCAGTTCAGGCCTCCTCCGCCCCTACAGCCTTCCTGTCCATCTCCAAAATTGGTGCATTTTTAACTATTTGCTTCTTTTATTACAAATAGTAGTAACATGAAAGTTTCCATTGCCCACAATCTCATAATCCGGTATTCCTAATTTTAAACATTCAAAAACAATTGAAGCTTTAAAGGGGTACTCCGGTGCTTACATATCTTATCCCCTATGCAAAGGATAGGGGATAAGATGCCTTATCGCGGGAGTCCCGCAGCTGGGGATGCCCGGGATCATGCACGCGGCACCCAGTTTGTAATCAGTCCCCGGAGCGTGTTCGCTCCGGGTCTGATTACGGTCGACCGCAGGGCCGGCGGCGTGTGAAATCACGCCCCCGTGTGACGTCACGCTCCGCCTCTCAATGCAAGCCTACGGGAGGGGGCGTGATAGCTATCATGCCCCCTCCCATAGGTTTGCATTGAGGGGCGGAGCGTGACATCACACGGGGGCGGGGGCGTGATGTCACATGCCGCTGGCCCTGCGAGCACGCTCCGGGGACTGATTAAAAAGGGGGTGCCGCGTGCATGATCCCGGGCATCCCCAGCTGCGGGACTCACGCGATCAGGCATCTTATCCCCTATCCTTTGGATAGGAGATAAGATGTGTAAGCACCGGAGTACCCCTTTAAGAATATATATCACCTATGTTATAACATTCTGGAACAAGACAATCAAAAACAGTAGTCATGCTTTTACTAAGTCACTCCCTTGTAAAAGAACATTTACATAACACATGTAAAGAAATTTAAAAAGTTAACAAAAAAAGAAAACTCCACAAAAGATTGTTAATTTACAAGAAATATGACATGGCGGCATTGGAAACTTTACTAGATTACACATTTTGAGCACAAATACATATAAATTGCTATGCTCAGTTCAGTCCTCCTCCCCTACAGAATTCCTGTCCATCTCCAAAATTGGTGTATTTTTTACTATTTGCTTCTTTTATCACAAATAGTAGTAACATTAAAGTTTCCATTGCCCACAATCTCATAATCTGGTATTCCTAAATTTAAACATTCAAAAACAATTGAAGCTTTAAGGCCCCTTTCACACTACATAATTACTCAGAAAATCGGCATTAAAACGGTAGTTACCTAGTCCAATACGGCCGTTGAAAAATCCCATTATAGTCTATGAGATTTTTCTAATAGCCGTTTTAACCCGTTATTTTATGATAGAAGATAGTAATGGGAGAAATAGTTCATGAACTATTTCTCCCGTTACTATCTTCCGTCACAAATAATGGCCGTTATTAATAACGGGCTATAAAGTGTTAAAACGGCTATTAGAAAAATCCCACAGACTATAATGGGATTTTCTAACGTCCGTA
The DNA here is from genome assembly GCF_029499605.1 of Hyla sarda. Classification (NCBI taxonomy): domain Eukaryota; kingdom Metazoa; phylum Chordata; class Amphibia; order Anura; family Hylidae; genus Hyla; species Hyla sarda. The sequence continues at coordinate 414,879,439 of NC_079190.1, forward strand.
TAGGATTTTGTAACTGCCCTTTTGCTGACGATTTTCTGACGGAAGAATATATATCACCTATGTTATAACATTCTGGAACAAGACAATCAAAAACAGTAGTCATGCTTTTACTTAGTCACTCCCTTGTAAAAGAACATTTACATAACACATGTAAAGAAATTTTAAATTTTAAAAGTTAACATAAAAAAAAACCTCCACAAAAGATTGTTAATTTACAAGGAATATGAAATGGCGGCCTTGGAAACTTTACTAGATTACACATTTTGAGCACAAATACATATAAATTGCTATGCTCAGTTCAGTCCTCCTCCCCTACAGAATTCCTCTCCATCTCCAAAATTGGTGCATTTTTAACTATTTGCTTCTTTTATCACAAACAGTAGTAACATGAAAGTTTCCATTGCCCACAATCTCATAATTTGGTATTCCTAATTTTAAACATTCAAAAACAATTTAAGCTTTAAGGCTGCCCCTTTCACCCTACATAATTAGTCAGAAAATCGGCATTAAAACGGTAGTTATATAGTCTTATACGGCCGTTGGAAAATCCCATTATAGTCTGTGAGGAGCCACAACCCTGAAAGGAGAAAATCTTCCCCTTACAGGCTTCCGAAATGGCAGACCAAATCCACCGAGAAATGGTGGCATTGAAAGCAGGCTGTCCAACGACCCTCCGTAAGGACGAAAAAGGAATCACACTGACGAAACGCAGAAGTGATAGAGAGATAAGGAGAAGGAGCAGGACAAAAAGACGGGAGGACAATGTCCAAATTGAGATGAAAAGCCGAAACCACCTTAAGCAAAAAAGGAAGGATCTGGCAGGAAAACAACCTTTTCCTGATGGAGCACCAGAAATGAAGAACGGCAGGAGAGAGCTGCCAATTCAGACACCCTTCGGATGGAGGTGATAACAACAAGAAACGCCACTTTCCAAGAAAGGAGGCGTAGAGACACCTCTCTAAGGGGCTCAAAAGGTTCACCCTGGAGGGCACTCAGAACATGATTCAAGTCCCAAGGGGGAGAGGGTGACCAATAAGGAGGGACAGGAGCCTGACCACGTCGGCGTACCACGACCTTCGGGGCCAATCTGGAGCTACCAGAATGGTGGGAACGTCCTCCGCTTTGAGCTTCCTCAGACTCCTGGGAAGGAGCGGAAGGGTATGAAACAGATAGGGTAGGGCAAACCCCACCCGAGGAATCACTAGGGCGTCCACAGCTAAAGCCAGAGGGTCCCGGGACTTGGACACAAATGGAAGGATCTTCCCATTGTGCCGGAACGTGAAGAGGGCCACGTCTGGAATGCCCCAGAGGTTGCGGATCTGCGTAAAGACCTTTGGATGTAGGGACCACTCACCTGGGTCGGGTGAGGACCGACTGAGGAAGTCCGCTTCCCAGTTGAGCAACCCCGGAATGTGAATCGCCGAGATGGCCGGAACCATGCTTTCCGCCCAGATGAGAATCTTTGTCACCTCCGCCATGGCTGTCGAGCTGAGAGTGCCGCCTTGACGATTTATGTATCCCACGGCCGTGGGGTTGTCTGACTGGACACGGACAGGTCGGGTCTGAAGCCGGGATTCCCAATGAAGAAGACAAACCAGGATCACCCGTAGTTCCAATATGTTTATCGGAAGAAGGGCTTCTCGGGGAGACCAGAGTCCCTGGACCGTCCAATCCCTGAACACACCGCCCCAGCCCGACTGGCATCCGTCGTAACCACCTGCCAGTGAAGGGGAACAAATGAGCGCCCCTGGAGAAGAAGCGGGGAGCGGAGCCAGCAGAGAAGAGACTGACGGATCCTGTGAGGGAGAACATGGAGAGCGGAGATCTGTCCCACCGAGAGAGAATTGCCAGTTGAAGAGGTCGGTAAGGAAACTGGGCAAAGGGCACGGCCTCTATGGTCGCCACCATCCATCCCAGGACTTCCATGCAAGTGCGGATGGAGACTGGGACCTGGAGCCAAAGGGAGCGGACTCCTGACAGAAGAGTCAGACGTTTGTCTGGCGGAAGTCAAATTCGGGCCGAGGTCGTGTTGAACTGAAGTCCCAAGAATATCAGGGACTGGGTGGGAGAGAGGACTGACTTGTCCCGGTTGACCCTCCACCCGAAGCAATCCAGAGTGTGAAGAGTGACATCCACATTCTCCAGAGTCTGGGATCTGGTGGAAGTCTTGATGAGAGGGTCGTCCAGGTGGGGTATCACCGAGACTCCCCTCGGCCGCAACAGGGCCATCACTGGCGCAAGGATCTTGGTAAAGACCCGAGGAGCCGTGGCCAGGCAAAAGGGGAGGGCTACGAATTGAAAATGCCCCTCCGGAACCGCAAAGTGGAGTTACCGTGATGGCCTTGAAATATTGGCACATGGAGATAGGCATCCTTGATGTCTATAATCCGTAGAGAAGAGAAAAAGAAACCAGGGCAACTCACCAATTACGTAAACTTCACGCTTCTTTATTGATCCATGAAGGGTATAAACTGTGCAAGACACGGGTGGACAGACAACAGGGGGACGTTCGTTCGGGGCTACGGTGCCGTTTCGCAAGATATGCTTCAACTGGCCCACATCGTCTTCCAGCCGGAAACACATTTAAATAACCCTCCCCTCCGTTGCCATAGAAATGAGCCAAACAAAAGGTAAGTGCAATTAAAAATGTTAAAAACAACTGTGTGATACTCCTAAGATATTCATTTATGTTAGTAGTGCACTGAGCTCAGTACGTTCATTAAGCCCTAAAGGCCCCATTGCTTCTAACCGAAGAATCCATTTAGTTTCATTTTTTAACAGTATTTCTTCTTTATTTTTCCCAGCAATACCATGTTCGATCCTCTCAAGTCCGGCAAAACGGAATCCATATTTTTCTTTCGAATGAACTTCATTAATATGTTGAATAAATCTAGTGGCTCCGATGCCGGTTCTGAGGGATCGAACATGTTCGCGGATTCTGTGAAATAAGGGCCTCTTTGTCTTCCCAATATAAAATAATTTACATTTACATACCAATGCGTACACTACATGAGAGGATCTACATGTAATACATTGTTTCACATTAATAGTATTACCTGCTAATTCTACAACTCTACATTTCATGTTTAGAGAGCAAAATGAACATGAACCGCAAATAAAATTTCCTTTCGGGCGTAATTCAGACAACCAATTCTGTCCCGTTGCGTTTTTTCCTTTTTTCAATAAATCTCCAATTGTTTTCGTTTTTCTATATGTAACGATAGGTTTTTCACTAGTAGTTATTGCTATATCAGCATCCTCTTGTAAAATATACCAATTATTCGTAATAGCTTTTTTAACTACATTATTAATAGGAGTATTTGAAAAAGAAAAAACGCAACGTTTATTGTTAATTCTATCTTTCGTTTTCAGCAACACTTCTCTTGGTACTCGATCTATTTTCTTTCTTGCATCTAGAATTAAATTAAGAGGATATCCTCTCTGTTCCAAACGATATTGTAAATCATCTGCCTGTTTTTGAAACAGTATGGGATTGCTGTTGATTCGTTTTAGTCTGACTAACTGACTGTATGGGATACTATTTTTGACCTGGGGGGGATGAGATGAATGATAATGTAACAATGAATTTTTGGCAATCGATTTTCTAAAACCAGATGTCACTATATTGCTATCCACAATATCTATCTGTACATCCAGAAATTCAAGATGTTGATCTCCAAATACATATGTAAAAAACATATTAACTCCATTCACTTGGTTGAGATATTCAACAAAGGCAACAAATTCCTTCTCTGAACCGTCCCAAATGATAAAGAGGTCGTCCACATACCTGAGAAAAAGTTTAATTTTACCAATAAAGGGGTTCTTGGATGTGAACACCCAAGGATCTTGGTAAAGACCCGAGGAGCCGTGGCCAGGCAAAAGGGGAGGGCTACGAATTGAAAATGCCCCTCCGGAACCGCAAAGTGGAGTTACCGTGATGGCCTTGAAATATTGGCACATGGAGATAGGCATCCTTGATGTCTACTGAGGAGAAACTCCCCTAGTTCCAGGGATACCACTACCGAACGGAGAGATTCCATTCGGAAGTGGCAGATGAGAAGATGACAGTTGAGACGCTTGAGGTCTAGGATTGGCCGCACAGAACCGTCCTTCTTGGGGACCACAAAAAGATTGGAATAGAAACCCCAAAAACGTTCCCCTGGAGGAAAGGGACCGATAACCCCCTGGAGAAGCAGAGACTGTAGAGCCTCTCGAAATTGCTTCGCCAGAGAAGGAGACCGGGGGGCCAGGGATCGAAAAAAGCGATCCCTTGGGAGGGAGGCAAATTCGATTCGGTAACTGCTGGATACCACGTCCCTGACCCGGGAGTCCTGAATGTGTGTGGTCCAGATGTCTCGAAAAAAATAAGAGAAGACCTCCCACCCGAGAAAAAACTGCGGGTGGGGGCTTCTCTTTGGAAGAGGGTTTGCGGTTGCCTGATTTGGCCGCAAACCGGCCGGAATGGTTGGTGTCCAACTTCCAAGACGGGCGCAGCCGGAATGAGGGAGCCTTCTTGTCCCGCGAAGGCGCCCGCTCAGACCCCTTGCTGGGGCCAAAGGTCCGAAAGGAAGAGGACTTCCTTTGGGAAGTAGAACGAGCCATATTTTGAGGCAACAAGGAACTCTTACCTCCCGTCGCCTCTGAGATAATCTCGTCAAGGTGCTTGCCAAAAAGACGGCCACCCGTAAAAGGAAGCTCAGTGAGAGACCTTTTGGAAGCGGCATCCACATTCCAAGCTTTAAGCCACATAGAAGCAGCTAGGTGACCCACAGCAAGGCAGAACAACGGGCTGACTGCATGGAAGCTGTGCACAGAAATTCCCCAGCTTTAGAGCATTGGAGAGCCAGAGCAGACAGATCCTCTGAGGGGGATCCCGCTAGGATAACCTGACAGAGTTTTGGGCACCACTCCGATAGGGCCTTGGACGCCCATGCTGAGGTGAAGATGGGAAGAAGCGAAGAGCCGGCTGCTTCAGAGACAAACTTCGCTAAGGACTCCACCTTCTTGTCTGTAGAATCCTTGAAGGCGGCCGCATCTGCCAGTGGCAGTGTAGTGGCCTTAGAGATCCGGGAGATTGGTGGATCCACTGAGGGAGGGGAAACCACCTTAGTGACAAGGTGTTGATTGGAGGACACTTTGCGCCTCCAGGGAGCTCCGACGGCCCTGTAGGCAGAGCTAATGAAGGACGGGGAAGGACTAGAAGGACGCTCCTAGTCCTGAGCGCATATGTCAGCCGCATATGCGCACGGGGGGACCATGTCCACCTCCTTCAGACACTAAGCTTAAACTGATTAGCTCAGGGCCTGGAGGCGGGTATATCCTGCTGGGAGGAGCCGACCTTTTTTTATTATCATAGTGTCACACCTCCTAGAGAGAGCAGCATACACCCACGGTCTGTGTCCCCCAATGGAGTCGATATATATATTTTTTTCATTTACACATCCGACTTTAAAGAAAAGTTGTCAAACACCTGTGGGTGTTAAGGCTCACTGGACACCTTGTTACATGCCTTGAGGGGTGTAGTTTCTAATATGGTATGCCATGTGGGGGGTTTTCTGCTGTTCTGGCACCATAGGGGCTTCCTAAATGTGACACGCCCCCCAAAAACCATTTGATCAAAATTCACTCTCCAAAATCCTATTGTTGCTCCTTCCCTTCTGAGCCCTCTACTGCGCCTGCCGAACACTTCACATACACATATGAGATATTTCCTTACTCGAGAGAAATTGGGTTACACATTTAGGGAACTTTTTCTCCTATTACTCATTGCAAAAATTCAAAAACTGGGTCTAAAAGAACATGCGAGTGTAAAAAATGAAGATTTTGAATTTTCTCCTTCACTTTGCTGCTATTCCTGTGAAACACCTAAAGGGTTAACACACTAACTGAATGTCATTTTGAATTCTTTTGAGGGGTGTAGTTTTTATAATGGGGTCATTTGTGGGGTATTTCTAACATGAAGGCCCTTCAAATCCACTTCAAAACTGAACTGGTCTCTGAAAAATTCCTATTTTGAATATGTTGTGAAAAATTGGAAAATTGCTGCTGAACTTTGAAGCCCTCTGATGTCTTCCAAAAGTAAAAACATGTCAACTTTATGATGCCAATATAAAGTAGACATATTGTATATGTGAATCAATATATAATTTGTTTGGTATGTCTATTTTCCTTAAAAGCAGAGAGAAATTTTTAATTTTTCAATAAAATTTTGGAATTTTTCACCAACAAATGAGGCAAGTATCGACAAAAGTTTTCCATTAACATAAAGTAGAATATGTCACGAAAAAACTACCTCGGAATCAGAATGAAAAGTAAAAGCATCCCAGAGTTAATAATGCTTAAAGTCACAGTGGTCAGATGTGCAAAAAATGGCCGGGTCCTACACTGAAAATTGGCTGGGTCCTCAAGGGGTTAAGGTCCAGAGGATTTTTTGCACATCTGACCACTGTGACTTTAAGCATTAATAACTCAGGGATGCTTTTACTTATTAATTTGATTTCAAGAAAAAAATTTCGTGACATATTCTAATTTAACATAGTGATAAATTTTCGTCGATACTTCATCATTTCTCAGTAAAAAATAGCAACATTTCATGAAAAATTTCAAAATTTTGCATTTTTCTAACTTAGAAGCTCTCTGCTTGTAAGGAAAATAGACATACCAAATAAATGATATATTAATTCACATATGCAATATATAAACTTTATGTTGGCATCATAAAGTTGACATGTTTTTATTTTTTAAAACATTAGAGGGCTTCAAATTTTAGCAGCAATTTTCCAATTTTTTCCCAAAATTTACAAAAACTGATTTTTTCAGGGACCAGTTCAGATTGAAGTGGATTTGAGAGGCCTTCATATTAGAAATACCCCATAAATTACCCATTATGAAAACCACACCCCTCAAAGTACTCAAAATGACATTCAGAAAGTTTGTTAGCCCTTTAGAAAATTCTAAATCTTCATTTTTTACAATCACATGTTCTTGTAGACCCATTTTTTGAATTTTTTACAAGGGTAAAACCCATGTGTGGACGTAAAGTGCTATGCAGGTGCACTACAGGGCTCAGAAGAGAAAGAGCCACATTTGGCTTTCGGAAAGCAAATTTTGCTGAAATGGTTTTTGGGCGGCATGTCGCATTTAGGAAGCCGCTATGGTGCCAGAACAGCAAAAAAACAAAACAAAAAAAAAAACACACACATTTGGCACACTATTTGGAAAATAACACCCCTCAAGGAACGTAACAAGGGGTACAGTGAGCCTGTACACCCCACAGGTGTTTGACAAATTCTCTTTAAAGTTGGACATGAAAAAAAAAAAATTTCACGAAAATGCTGATATTACCCCAAAAATTTTATTTTCACAAGGGGTAATAGGAAAAAAAGCCCCCCAAAATGTGTAACACCTTTTCTTCTGAGTATGGAAATACTACATATGTGGATGTAAAGTGCTCTGCGAGCGCACTACAGGGTTCAGAAGACAAGGAGTGCCATTGGGCTGTTGGAGAGAGAAATTGGTTGGAATGGAAGTCGGGGGCCATGTGCATTTACAAAGCCCCCGTGCTACCAGAACAGTAAACCACACCCACATGTGACCCTATTTCAGACACCCCACACGGAATGTAACAATGGGTGCAGTGAGCATTTACACCCCACTGGCATTTGACAGACCTTTGGAACAGTAGGCTGTGCAAATAAAAAAATAAATTTTTCATTTTAATGGACCACAGTTCAAAAAATCTGTCAGACACCTGTGGGGTGTAAATGCTCACTGCACCCCTTTTTACATTCCATGAGGGGTGTAGTTTCAAAATGGAGTCACATATGGTTTCGGCACCATGGGGGCTTTGTAAACGCACATGGCCTTAAATTCCAGCCAAATTCTCCAAAAGCCCAATGGTGACCCTTCTCTTCTGAGCCCTGTAGTGCGCCCGCAGAGCACTTTACATCCACATATTAGGTTATGTAACAAACTCTCAGGTGTTTCGCAACCAGTGTGCCTTCAGCTGTTGCAAAAACTACAACTCTCAGCATGCACAGACAGCAGGAGGGCATGCTGGGACTTGTAGTTACGCAACAGCTGGAGGCACACTACTACAACTCCCAGCATGCCCTTTGGCTGTTCATGCATGCTGGGGGTTGTAGTTATGTAACTGCTGGAGGCACACTTTTTCATAGTAAGAATGTGCCTACAGCTGTTGCATAACTACAACCCCCAGCATGCACAAACTACCAAAGGGCAAGCTGGGAGTTGTGCCTTCTGCTGTTGCATAACAACAACTCCCAGCATGCCCTTTTCTGCATGCTGGGAGTTGTTGCTAAGCAACAGCAGGAGGCACAGCCTTACCTCCTGCTGTTGCCTGCTCCCTCCTCATCACCGCCTCCGCTGGTCCTGGAGCCCGATCCCACCACAGACTCCGGGGATCGGGGGCCCCAAGTGCGGTGTACACTCCCGACACTCGCTTTCACCCACTGGAATGGGGGCGGAGCGGGTGCCATTAGGGGCGGAGCGGGTGCCCCTAGCAGGAGTCCTGATTTGTTAGCTGGTAACTGCAGATGAATCAGGACAATTGTGAGGTGGTTTTCTCGGGTCACCGGTGACCTGATTGACCTGGAATTGCCGCAAATCGCCGATCTGGTCTCAGGATCCCCCCCCCAGGAGTCTGCATGGGGTACCTGCTGAATGATTTCAGCAGGCATCCCATTCCGGGTGAACGGAAAAGTCCAGCACGTACAGGTATGCCCTGGGCCCTTAAAAGGGTATTCCCGGAGAATTATTATTATTTTTTTTATATCAACTGGCTCCAGAAAGTTAAACAGATTTGTACAAGAGCCCTGTGATATGAGGTTACATTCCATTATTTGATATTTTAAATAAAACATTTCTATATTTTTATATAGTTGTATCTTATAATTGAAGCACAATCAAGGTATCCATTATCATTATAATTATTGTTCATCTATGTATCAGGTAACTGGTACTAGTCTTGAGGGGTTGGTTACTGTTTAGATTTGTAAATTATTTATATTAAGAAATCTTAATCCTTCCAATAAATATCAGCTGCTGAAGTTGAGTTGTTCTTTTCTGTCTGGCAACAGTGCTCTCTGCTGACACCTCTGTCTGTCTCGGGAACTGCACAGAGTAGAAGAGGTTTGCTATGGGATTTGCTTCTACTCTGGACAGTTCCCTAGACAGGTGTCAGCAGAGAGCACTTAGACAGAAAAGAACAACTCAACTTCAGCAGCTCATAAGTACTGAAATAATAAAAAAAAAATTAATAGAAGTAATTTACAAATCTGTTTAACTTTCTGAAGCCAGTTGATATATGAAATTTTTTTTTTCCTGGATAACCCCTTTAAGTACCAGGACATCAGGGCGTACCTGTACGCCCTGTGTCCTTAAGGGGTTAAACTGCATTCCCATGCAGTTCTATACAATCACAATTTTGTGACAGGTATTACTTAGTGGTTGTAAGTAGGACCTAGGAAGAGAGCGTGCCTCCAAGGTCACAGGGTAATCGATAGGACTGATCATGATCTGCTATGTAATTAATCAGGACACTCCTCCTGCATAGAGGCTATAATTCTTTCCTCTGTACCCACTGATCTGTTTTACCTGACAGATTGCCTTAGATACATATATTTCTGAAAGACAAGTCAACCACCAGAGAGAGCAAACTGGATAAAGCCTCATACAGACTAACCAGGGGACATTTATTGAAATTTGTGCAAGCAGAAGTGACAGCTGGCATTAGCCACTGAGAAATGACAACTTGTGTTTAACAGGTTGCTATGGGCAACTGCTTTTCTTTTAACTAGTTTTGATTATACTTTCACAGTGAACCTGTATAAATCCTTATAATCCCTACTCTGCTCTGGTGGAAGATTTATCTTTCAGAAATGTATGCATTTAATAATGTGCAAACATTTCTAAGAAATCCCATAAAATATAGCCTCAAATGAAGCAGTGTAAACAAATGGTGCACAACATATACTTTAAAGGAATCACATAAGACATTGTGAAGACAATTATGACAGATGCATTAGATTAGTCCAAAATATCTGATTGGTGGGATTCTGACCACTGGGCCCCTACTAATTCCTAGAAGAAGTATCTTTCACTGTTTTACTTCAATAGACATTTAGGCAAGATGGCTGCACATACTTGGTCTGGAATATTTGGTACACAGTGCTCACCTCTGTGCCAACACTGCCTAACCTGTGTGCCATCTGTGTTGACCTTACATTACAAAAACAGGGAGCAGAAAGAAGCAGTGTTGTCTCCATAAAACTGGGGGGACACAAAGAACTGGCACTGGACTAGTCTTCAAGCTGTCTCTAGGATGGCAGTTAAAATGGCTGCTGCAGTATAGAGGTTGTCATAGCAACCACACCAAGCTCAGTAAACAACAGCGGACTGTACCACTACAAGAACAGATAAACTGTCCCAAAGCACACAGTAAAAAAATGATAAGGTAGGCAGCTGTATGATTAAAACATGAAAATTGTGAAAGTATTTTATTTTCTTACTCTCTTTTCATTTTGTATTCATGCATTTTCCCACTGTTTAATGTTCTTTTATTTACCCACCAGCCAATGGTTCAATCCAGTGTTTGCTTACAGCAGCTAGGGTCTTCAGAAGGGTGTGGGCACTGGTGATATATCCTATAAATGTTCAATACATGTCTCTCTCTCTCTCTCTCCATATATAGTATGCCCAATGCTCACAGGGGCATATGCATAGGAGCTAAGCCTTCTCTATACTCCTGGGTTGTTAGCTGATTTTAACAGTTGACAGCCGTGTGCAGTTCAGGAGGATTAAAAACTTAAAAAGCAAAAAGGCTAAAAAAAAGTTCCAGAATTGGAATCCCTTTATGCAAAAAAAGCCCATGGTATTTAAAAATAACATTATTTATGCTGCACATCGAACTCCATAAACAAAAATAAATACCCAGTGCCAGATCTGATGATTTCTGGTCACTGCATATTCCCGAAAAATTAAATGAAAGGTGATAACAATGGTAGCATGGATGAAGTGCAATGCAGGGTGACTGGGCCCTAAAATTATGATGTCCTACCTGTGCCATCCATCAGATGCCGGGTGTGGGTAGGCTCTTTTCTTTACTGTCATACTCTTACAGGTCATCCGGGCCCAGATATTCTCCAGGAACGCCAATAACTTGCTCTTTCTTGGTATCTCATCTGTACTTGGTGGCTCCTGAAAATCATTTTCACTGTTCTGGTCTCAGCTCATCTTTCTTCTTATTTCCTCTTCCTCTACTAAATGAATTTTCTTCCCTTTTTCCTACATTTTATGAGCATGACAAAGAAGATAAAGTCACTAGAAAACTACAGCAATGGACAGTGACCTATCACAAGTGACTCTGCTGATCCCTAGTGAGCGAATGAAATTGTAACCTGTGCACTTGGCTAAACATTCTATCTGCAATTATGATGTCATCAGCCCTGTAATCTTTGTCACAATCAGTGTTACACAAACCTAAAGTGAGAGGACATTTTTCCATATATATGTAGATGGTAAGACCGCACCGGGGATCAACCTCTGTGCCTGTGGTTGCCCAGGCTGCCAGCCCAGGATAAATGAACAGCAAATCCAGAAAATCACCGCACAAGTAGGTCTTGGATCAGAAAAAGCTGGTGGTTTTATTTCCAATTAAAGTGCAATGATTCGGCAATAGCCATGCTTGATAAAGGCTATTGACGAAACGTTGCACTTTAATTGGGATTAAAACCACCAGCTTTTTCTGATCCAAGACCTACTTGTGTGGTGATTTTCTGGATTTGCTATATATATGTGTATATATATATATATAGCACCACTGCGCTCTGTGTTATCACTACTCTTCTTTATTCACCGGACCGCTGTTGTGCTGTTTTGGAGGAAAGGAAGAAAGCAGCTTTGCATTTCTAATCCTGGATAACCCCTTTAAAGCCCCATTTGTGTATAGAATTGTCTATTAAAAAAATGATATACATCTGAAAATGATATATATATATATATATAATGATATAAATATTTTTTATGTTTGCCTTTAGTATGCAGCCTTCCAAAAGACATTACACAGTGGACATTCTAACACACAATGGGGGAGAGTTATCAAAACCTGTGCAGAGAAAGAGAGGTGCAGTTGCCCATGGCAACCAATCAGATCACTTCTTTCATTTTTAAGGAGGCCTGGGAAAAATGAAAGAAGCAATCTGATTGGTTGCTATGGGCAACTGCACCACTCTTCCTCTAGACAGGTTTTGATAAATATCCCCAATGGCTTTTGTCTTGAAAAGATTATTGTAGCACTTATTAATAATAAGGAAAAGATTTCCACATTCTTTCATTATTTAAAAAATGGTGCAGATACAAGTAAGGGTGCTTTCACACTACGATTGTAGTGTACGGTTGCTGGATCTGGTTGGGAGAGGCGAAAACCGGCCGCTCCCATATCCCAGCCGGATCCAGCCTGAACCCCTTTCATTTCAATGAGCCGACCGGAGTCAAACGCTGACTCCGGTTGTCTAATTTTTCCCCAAATACGGTTTTCTGACCGGACTGAGAACCGTGGTATACCACGGTTTTAGGTCCAGTCAGAAAACTGTATGCGAGGCAAAAATGAGACAACCGGAGTCAGCGTTTGACTCCGGTCGGCTGATTGAAATGAATGGGGTTCAGGCTGGATCCGGCTGGGATATGGGAGCGGCCGGTTTTCGCCTCTCGTAGTATCGTAGTGTGAAAGCACCCTAAGAGAATGAATGCAGATAAAGAAGGAATATTGAGGAAAACTGTTAACCCCTTAAGGACCAGGCCCATTTTGGTCTTAAGGACCAGAGCGTTTTTTGCATATCTGACCATTGTCACTTTAAAGGGGTACTCCGGTGCTTAGACATCTTATCCCCTATCCAAAGGATAGGGGATAAGATGCCTGATCACGGGAGTCCCGCCGCTGGGAACCCCCATGATCTTGCACGCGGCACACCTTTTGTAATCAGTCCCGGGAGCGTGATCGCTCCGGGACTGATTACCGGCGACTACAGGGCGGGCGGCGTGTGATGTCACGCTCCACCCCTCAATGCAAGCCTATGGGAGGGGGCGTGATAGCTGCCACGCCCCCTCCCATAGGCTTGCATTGAGGGGCGGAGCGTGACATCACACGGGGTCGGGGGCGTGACGTCACACGCCGCCCGGCCTATAGTCGCCGGTAATCAGTCCTGGAGCGAACACGCTCCGGGGACTGATTACAAACAGGGTGCCGCGTGCAAGTTCACGGGGGTCCCCAGCGGCGGGACTCCCGCGATCAGGCATCTTATCCCCTATCCTTTGAATAGGGGATAAGATGTCTAAGCACCGGAGTACCCCTTAAAGCATTAATAACTCTAGGATGCTTTTACCTTTCATTCTGATTCCGAGATTGTTTTTTCGTGACATATTCTACTTTATGTTAGTGGTAAAATTTCATCGATACTTGCATCATTTCTTGTTGAAAATTCCAAAATTTGGAAAAAAAATTGAAAATTTAGCATTTTTATAACTTTGAAGCTTTGTTTATCAGGAAAATAGATATTCCAAATAAATTATATATTGATTCACATATACAATATGTCTACTTTATGATTACATCATAAAGTTAACATGTTTTAACTTTTAGAAGACATCAGAGGGCTTCAAAGTACAGCAGCAATTTTCACAAAATTTTCAAAATCAGAATTTTTCAGAGACCAATTCAGTTTTGAAGTGGATTTGAAGGGCCTTCATATTAGAATTTAGAGCTGGGCGGTATGATCAAAAATGTGTATCACAGTATTTTTTAAAATGATGGTGGTATCACGGTATTTAACGGTATTTGGGGGGGGGGCTTGTTTAAGTGTCAGAACATCAGGATTTCCCCAACCAGTGTGCCTCCAGCTGTAGCAAAACTACAACTCCCAGCATGCCTGGACAGCCTGCGGATGTCTGGGTATGCTGGAAGTTGTAGTTTTGCAACAGCTGGAGGCACACTGGTTGGGGAAACAGCGTTGTACTGTATACTCCCCCACTGCTGTCTATTACAGCTCTGCACTACAGGGGATGAGGAGTCAGGGCAGCGAAAATCTCTCCATTCACCACGTCCTGCCCCTCTTTCCATTCACCCCCCTACACCCATTAACCCCCCTACACCAATTAACCCGATCCTGTCCCTCATTCCATTAACGCCCCTGCTTCCATTACCCCCCTGCACCCATTAACCCCCCCTGATCCTTTTTATTTATCCTATCCTGCCCCTTATTCCATTACCCCCTCTGCTTCAATAACCCCCCCCTCCTCACCTGTGCGCTGATGCGGCTGCTGGGAAGTGCCCCTGTCATCAGTGCAGTAACGTGGGCGCTTACCACCCGGACACGGGATCCTCTCTGGCAGAAGCAATCACCGCAGGATGCTGACGCTTCCACCAGGAGGGAATTTTAAATTTTGATCTAAAGTGCCCACTGCGCTATTATGTGCCACCTCCACTTTAGAACAGTGAGCAGCAGCGGCGCAGCTCACGTGCGTTGTGTGAGGGGGCCCGCCGCTCTTTCAAAGATCAGCGGGCCCCCTCACAGGCGGTCTGTCCGCCCCTGAAGCGCTCGCTCTCCTTGGTCCTGCGGCGTGCACTAGGGGCCTCAGGAGCGGGCACCAGAACTAGAAGAAATGCGGCACAATACTCCGCCTTACGCCGCAGGACCAAGGGGAGCGGGCGCTTGTTATGAACACTCCCTGAAGTAGGCGAAGAGAGGGGAGAGGTGGACTGGAGCAGGGAGCCGGCTCGGGGCAGAGCCAGGGGATGCAGTTTCTGCGCTTTCCCCTGGCTCTGATTGCAGAGAAGAGCCGGCCTGAAACTGCAGGGGGAGCGGGGATGAGGAGTCTCATCCTGCTCTCCCCTGACAGAATGGAGCCGTGGGCTCTGTAATTCATTCATGGGTGGGGGGGAGGGGCCCCACCGGTATAGCGGTATGGGGCAAAATTCATACCGTCGGAGAAAAAAAAAACTGTATCCGGTATGAGCCGATATACCGCCCAGCCCTATTAGAAATACCCAATAAATGACCCCATTATAAAAACTGCACCCCTCAAAGTATTCAAATGAAATTCATAATGCTTGTTAACCCTTTAGGTGTTTCACAGGAATAGCAGCAAAGTGAAGGAGAAAATTCTAAATCTTCATTTTTTACACTCTCATGTTCTTGAAAACCCAGTTTTTGAATTTTAACAAGGGGTAAAAGGAGAGAAATCTTCGTAAAATTTGTAGCCCAATTTCTCTCGAGTAAGGAAATACCTCATATGTGTATGTAAAGTATTCGTCAGGCGCAGTAGAGGGCTCAGAAGGGAAGGAGCGACACTGGGATTTTGGAGAGTGAGTTTTTCTGAAATGGTTTTTGGGGGGCATGTCACATTTAGGAAGCCCCTATGGTGCCAGAATAGCAAAAAAAAAAAAAAAAACTCACATGGCATACTATTTTGGAAACTACACCCCTCAAGGAACTTAACAAGGGGTCCAGTGAGCCTTAACACCCATCAGGTGTTTGACAACTTTTCATTAAAGTTGGATGTGTAAATGATTTTTTTTCACTAAAATGCTGCTTTTCCCCCAAATTTTTATTATTTTACAAGGAGTAATAGGAGTAAATGACACACAAAATTTGTAACCCCATTTCTTCTAAGAATACCCCATGTGGACGTCAAGTGCTCTGCTGACGCACTACAATGCTCAGAAGAGAAGGAGCGCCATTGAGTTTACGGAGAATGAATTTGTTTGGAATAGGAGCCAGGGGCCATGTGTGTTTACAAAGCCCCCGTAGTGCCAGAACAGTAGAACCCCCCCCACATGTGACCCCATTTTGGAAACTACACCCCTCACAGAATTTAATAAGGGGTGCAGTGAATATTTACACCCCACTGACGTTTGACAGATCTTTGAAATAGTGGGCTGTGCAAATGAAAAATAAAATTTTTCATTTTCACGGACGACTGTTCCAAAAATCTGTCAGACACCTGTGGGGCATAAATGCTCACTGCATCCCTTATTACATTACGTGAGGGGTGTAGTTTCCAAAATGCGGTCACATGTGTGTGGGGGGTCCATTGTTCTGGCACTATGGGGGCCTTTTAAACACACTTGGCCTTCAATTTCAGGCACATTCTCTCTCCAAAATCCCAATTGCGCTCCCTCTCTTCTGAACATTGTATTTCGCCCGCAGAGCGCTTTACATCCCCATATGTGGTATTTTCTTACTCAGAAGAAATGGGGTTACAAATTTTGGGGGCTTTTTTCCTATTTTCCATTGTGAAAATGAAAAATTTAGGGTAAAACCAGCATTTTAGTGAAAAAACTTTTTGTTTTTCATTTTCCCATCCAACTTTAATGAAAATTCTTCAAACATCTGTGGTGTGTTCAGGCTCACTATACCCCTTGTTACGTTCCGTGAGGGGTGTAGTTTCCAAAATGGGGTCACATGTGGGTATTTATTTTTTTGCGTTTATGTCAGAACCGCTGTAAAATCAGCCACCCCTGTGCAAATCACCAATTTAGGCCTCAAATGTACATAGTGTGCTCTCAATCCTGAGCCTTCATCCGCAGAGCATTTTACGCCCACATATGGCATATTTGCGTACTCAGGAGAAATTGCGTTACAAATTTTGGGGGTCTTTTTTTGCTTTTACTGCTTGTGAAAATATAAAGTATGGGGCAACATCAGCATGCTAGTGTAAAAATTTTAGTTTTTTTACACTAACAGGCTGGTGTAGACCCCAACTTTTCCTTTTCATAAGGGGTAAAAGGAGAAAAAGCCCCCCATAATTTGTATTGCAATTTCTCCCAAGTACGGAAATACCCCATATGTGGCCCTAAACTGTTTCCTTGAAATACGACAGGGCTCTGAACTGAGAGAGCGCCATGAGCATTTGAGGACTAAATTAGGGATTGCATAGGGGTGGACATGAGGGTATTCTACATCAATGATTCCCAAACAGGGTGCCTCCAGCTGTTGCTCAACTCCCAGCATGCCTGGACAGTCAGTGGCTGTCCGGAAATGCTGGGAGTTGTTGTTTTGCAACAGCTGGAGGCTCCGTTTTGGAAACACTGCCGTACAATACATTTTTCATTTTTATTGGGGGGGGGGACGACAGTGTAGGGGGGTGTATATGTAGCGTTTTACCCTTTATTTTGTATTAGTGAAGTGTAGTGTTTTTAGTGTACATTCGCACTGGCGGGTGACGGTAAGTATCCCGCTAGGAGTTTGCACTGCGGTGAAAAATTTGCTGCAGCCCAAACTTGAAGCAGGAAACTTACTGCCCGTGTGAATGTACCCTGTACATTCAAATGGGGGGGGGGGGGGGGGCAAACCTCCAGCTGTTTCAAAACTACAACTCCCAGCATGTACTGACAGACCGTGCATGCTGGGAGTTGTACTTTTGCAACAGCTGGTTGGAAAACCTTCAGTTAGGTTCTGTTACCTAACTCAGTATTTTCCAACCAGTGTGCCTCAAGCTGTTGCAAAAGTACAACTCTCAGCATGTACTGATCACCGAAGGGCATGCTGGGAGATGTAGTTATGCAACAGCTGGAGGTATGCAATTACAACTCCCAGCATGCTGAGACAGCTGTTTGCTCTTTGGGCATGCTGCGATTTGCAGTAATCTCCAAACTGTGGTCCTCCAGCTTTTGCAAAACTACAACTCCCAGCATGTCCAAACAGCTGTCTGGGCATGCTGGGAGTTGTAGTTTTGCAACATCTGGAGGGCTAAAGTATAGAGACCACTGTATAGTGGTCTCAGACTGTAGCCCTCCAGATGTTGCTAGGTAACTCACTGGCTTCTGTACGATCCAGGGAGCCGCATAGCCATCCTCGTCTGCTGCCTGCTGCCACCGCCGATCGTGTCTCGCTGCCATCGCCGATGGGTAAGTGGACTTCGGCGCCCGGTCCCTGTCGGTTTCCCCGTCCTGCCCTGCCTATTGTGGGTTGGCAGAACGGGGAAAGCGAAAGTTAACCCCCCCGCCCCCGATCTGCAATTGGTCAATGCTTCTGACAACCAATAGCAGGGATAGGAGGGGTGGCACCCCTGCCACCTCACTCCTATTCCTTCACCCCCCTGGGCATTTGCGCGGGGTGCGCTCCCGGCGCCCGGCAGGGACCGAAATTCTACATGATGAACGCGTACATCCTTGGTCCTTAAGTACCAGGGAGCTAGGACGTATGCGTACATCCATGGTCCTTAACAGGTTAAACACTTTCCCAATGGTCACCATATAGTGCACCCGATTTCTACTGCACACCAGCAATGTGCGGCACTCATAAGCTTTTAGGTATCACAATGTACAATCCGACCAAATTATTGTACATGGCAAATACACATAACATGGTAACATGAGGAGCCATGTATGTGTCCATCTCCTAGACTACAAAGTATAATGGAAACGCTCACCTCTGTGCCAACACTGCCCAAAACCTGTGCGCCATCTATGTTCACCTTAAATTACAGAAACAGGAAGTAGAGAGAAGCAGGATTGTCTCCATACAAATGGCGGGGGGGACTCAGGACTGGCACTGGACTGGTCTTCAATCTGTCTTTAGGATGGCAGTTAAAATGGCTGCTGAAATATAACAGTTGTCATAGCAATAGTACCTAGCTCAACATGCAACAGTGAATTATACCAACACAAGAAACGGTAAACTGCCACAAAACACACAGTAAAAATTAAGGCAGCTCTATGATTGACCCCTTAAGGACCAGGCCAATTTTATTTTTGCGTTTTTTCCTCCTCGCCTTCTAAAATCAATAACTCTTTTATATTTCCATCCACAGACCCATATGAGGGCTTGTTTTTGGACCCATCACTTATTTACCATAAAATGTACAGCAAGCCTAAAAAGATTATTATTTGTGTGAAGAAATTGAAACAAAAACTGCAATTTTGCACATTTTGAAAGGTTTTGTTTTTTACGCTGTACACTAGAGATGAGTGAACTTACAGTAAATTCGATTCGTCACGAACTTCTCGGCTCGGCGGTTGCTGACTTTTCCTGCATAAATTAGTTCAGCTTTCTGGTGCTCCGGTGGGCTGGAAAAGGTGGATACAGTCCTAGGAAAGAGTCTCCTAGGACTGTATCCACCTTTTCCAGCCCAATGGGAGCACCTGAAAGCTGAACTAATTTCTGCAGGAAAAGTCATCAACTGCCGAGCCGAGAAGTTTGTGACGAATCGAATTTACTGTAAGTTCGCTCATCTCTACTGTACACTTTACGGTAAAAATGAATTTTTTTTTTTCTGTGGGTCAATGCAATTAAAATGAAATCCATGATCACATACTTTTCGGTCTCATTGGTCTCAAGGTCTCATTGTGTAGACTGAAACGTGGCACTTTTGTGACTTGATGGGTGAATAAATTCACATTACCACTATTTGACTGGAGTGCCGCTTCTTCTTCTTTGGATCTACAAGTCATGGGATATTGAGTAACATCCCTAGGAGCAGTGCTGGTTCCTTCCCAGAAATAGTTTACTTTTCTATTGCTATATTGTTTAAAAAAAAAAAAAAAAAATTTTATTTTTACAAACTAAGTATGTTTAAAATCGCCCTGTTCTGACCACCTATTACTTTTCCATTTTTCCATATATGGGGATTTATGAGGGCTCATTTTTTGTGCAATGACCTGTATTTTTTTTTTAGTACCACATGACTTTTAAGTCGCTTTTTATAAATTTTTGGGGGAATGTGATGTGACCAAAAAGCATCAATTTTTTTTTTTTTTTTTTTTATGTTTATGCCATTCACTGTACGGAATCATTAACCTTTTGTTAGTCCAAATATGTTTATTAATAATTTTTTTTACGCTTTTTGGGGGGAAAATTTGAAAAATGGGCGATGTACAATTCAATTGGGGGAGGAGATTTTTCACATTTTTCTTACTTATTTTCTTTACACTTTTTATGTCCCCATAGGGGACTATTGATAGCAATCATTTGATTGCTAATACCATTCAGTGCTATGCATAGACATATCGTCGATCTTCCGCTCTGGTCTGCTCGATGTCAGACCAGAGCAGAAGAACCTGGGAGAGCTGCGGAGGCCAGTTAGAGGACCTTTTGTCCGCCATTTTGGATGATCATATCCCTGCGGCAGTGCCGCCAGTGATCTGATCATCCAATATAACGCCCGCATTGCTGCAGATGCAGTAATCTGTATTGATCACGACATCTGAGGGGTTAGTGGCAGACATCCGCCATTTTGGATGATCGTATCCCCGCAGCAGTGCAGTCATCGATCCGATCATCCAATATAATGCCTGCATTGCCGCAGATGTCGTTATCTGTATTGATCATGGCATCTAAGGGGTTAATGGCAGTCTGGTGCCCCCATCATGTACAGGACATAAATGTACGTCCTAGTGCGTTAAAGGAAAACTGTTAGTCTATTTACCCACACTATACTGGGTTATAGTGTGGGTGAACAGGAGTCAGTGGTGCCAGAAAGTTAAACAGATTTGTAAATTACTTCTATTAAAAAATCTTAATCCTTCCAGTACTTATTAGCTGCTGAATATTACAGTGGAAAATATTTTCTTTTTGGAACACAGAGCTCTCTGCTGACATCATGAGCACAGTGCTCTCTGCTGACATCTCTGTCCATTTTAAGAACTGTCCAAGAGTAGGAGAAAATCCCCATAGCAAACATATGCTGCTCTGGACAGTTCCTAAAATGGACAGAGATGTCCGCAGAGAGCACTGCGCTCGTGATGGCAGCAGAGAGCACTGTGTTCCAAAAAGAAAACAATGTCCTCTGTAGTATTCAGCAGCTAATAAGTACTGGAATGATTAAGATTTTTAAATAGAAGCAATTTACAAATCTGTTTTACTCTCTGGCACCATTTGATTTAAAAAAATAAAAAGTTTTCCACCCGAGTACCACTTTAACCCCTTAAGGACCAAGGACGTACCGGTACGTCCTTGGTCCTGCTCTTCTGATATAACGCGGGGTTACACAGTAACCCCGCGTCATATCATGGCGGGCCCGGCGTCATAGTGAAGCCGGGACCCGCCTCTAATAGCGCGCAGCGCCGATCGCGGCGCCGCGCGCTATTAACCCTTTAGCCGCGCGTTCAGAGCTGAGCCGCACGGCTAAAAGTGAAAGTGAAAGTTCCCGACTAGCTCAGTCGAGCTGTTCGGGATAGCCGCGGCTAATCGCGGCATCCCGAACAGCTGACAGGACAGCGGGAGGGCCCCTTCCTGCCTCCTCGCTGTCCGATCGCCGAATGACTGCTCAGTGCCTGAGATCCAGGCATGAGCAGTCATGCGGCAGAATCGTTGATCACTGGTTTCTTATGAGAAACCAGTGATCAACATAGAAGATCAGTGTGTGCAGTGTTATAGGTCCCTATGGGACCTATAACACTGCAAAAAAAAAGTGAAAAAAAAAGTGAATAAAGATCATTTAACTCCTCCCCTATTAAAAGTTTGAATCACCCCCCTTTTCCAATAAAAAAAAAAACACAGTGTAAATAAAAATAAAAATAAACATATGTGGTATCACCACGTGCGGAAATGTCCGAATTATAAAAATATATCATTAATTAAACCGCTCGGTCAATGGCGTGCGCGCAAAAAAATTCCAAAGTCCAAAATAGTGCATTTTTGGTCACTTTTTATATCATTTAAAAATCAATAAGTCCTATCAATGCAAGAATGGTACCGTTAAAAACTTCAGATCACGGCGCAAAAAATGAGCCCTCATACTGCCCCATACACGGAAAAATAAAAAAGTTATAGGGGTCAGAAAATGACAATTTTAAACGTATTAATTTTCCTGCATGTAGTTATGATTTTTTCCAGAAGTCCGACAAAATCAAACCTATATAAGTAGGGTATCATTTTAATCGTATGGACCTACAGAATACATATCAGGTGTCATTTTTACCGAAAAATGTACTACGTAGAAACGGAAGCCTCCAAAATTTACAAAACAGCGTTTTTTTTTCAATTTTGTCGCACAATGATTTTTTTTCCCGCTTCACCATAGATTTTTGGGCAAAATTACTGACAACATTACAAAGTAGAATTAGTGGCGCAAAAAATAAGCCATCATATGGATTTTTAGGTGTAAATTTGAAAGAGTTATGATTTTTTAAAGGCAAGGAGCAAAAAACGAAAATGCAAAAACGGAAAAACCTCCGGTCCTTAAGGGGTTAAAGCGGTACTCCGGAACTAGACATTTTATCCCATATCCAAAGGATAGGGGATAAGATGTCTGATCGCAGGGGTCCCACTGCTGGGGACCCCGCGATCTCCCTGCGGCACAAACTTGTCATCAGCCTCATGAAGCGAAGATCGCTCCGTGTCTGATGACTCACAATACAGGGACTGGAGTACCGCGACGTCATGGCTCTGCCCCTCGTGACGTCAATGCAATGCAAGCCTATGGGAGATGGAGTGAAGGCCGCAATGCATAGGGAGATCGTGGGGGTCCCCAGCGGAGGGACCCCGGAGATCATACATCAGTACCCCTTTAAATTTGTCCAGTAGGTCCTGAGATATGTCCCACAGAACATGCTCTTCTGAATTTGGTGAATCACGCGCAGGGGGCGGGGCTTCACCGACTCAATTTATATATTCATTGTGACTCCTGGAGTAAAGAAGCCCCGCCCGCTACACGTGATTCACTGAATTAAGCAGAGGATCTTCTGGGGGACATATCTCAGGACCTACTGGACATATTTAGGTAAGTGACCCCTCGCTGGATACTTGTTCACCCACACTATAACCCATTGTTTTGGGTTTAGTGTGGTGAGCAGGCTGACAGTTTTCCTTAGTACCACTGCATCAGGACGTACATTTACTTTCATTATCCTTAAGGGGTTAAAGGAGTACTCTGGTTATTTTTTTTTTTATCAACTGGTGCCACCTCTGTCCATGTCAGGAACTGTCTGGAGCAGGAGAGGTTCGCTATGGGGATTTGCTCCTGCTCTGGTCATGTCCTGATAGGGACAGAGGTGTCAGCAGAAAGCACTGTTGTCAGACTGAAAAGAACAACTCAACTTCCTCTGGAGCATACAGCAGCTGATAAGTACTGGTTTGGTGAAGATATATTTTTATTTTAATAGAAGTAATTTATAAATCTGTTTAACTGTCTGGCACCATTTGATTTAAAAAAATAAATAAAAAATGTTGCTGCTGCTGACCTGCTACTTTACTATCGCCTCCTGTAAATGGTTCAGTCCAGTGCTTGTTTACTGCTTCTAGGTAAGAATTTAACCCTGACTGGTTGATTTTATCTCTATATAAGTGTACTCAATACTATTAAAGAGGATTTTCCATCTGGAGATTGATAGCATACCCACAGGCTATACCATAAAAGTCTGACGGGCGGAAGTATTATTGATCTGATCTACGGTGGTACCTACCAAATAATGTCAGTATTATCTGATCTCGGTAGGACCTACCAAAAGCTGTCAGTTTTACTGATCACACACGATGGTGACCCATGTGCAGACCTCCTTAAATTTGTGGGAGGAGATTATGCACAGTGAGACCACTATTCATATGTAAATCATCCCTGTGGGCAACTCCCTGAATATAGGATTAGTTCCCCCACAGGATGACCCCCATATGAATGTTGTGTCTATCCCGCTATGGCGGGCGGTCATTGCTTCATTGTGACACCATGACCTGCAGTCACCAGTAATTTAATATATGTGATCTTATTAACTGCTTAAATATCTATAATGCAATTCATATCTCTGGGCCTGAATATTTACCCAGAATATTTAAAAGCTCATTGATTTAAGCTATGGCGGTATGTTTTCAATATCATGAAATAACACACAGGTATTATTAACTATGCAGATTTATTAGTTAGGAGTAATAACCAATATGAATATATAAAGACAAAGGTTATACATATATGTATCTTAAATCAATATGACACGTATAGAACATTATTTAAGCGTTATTTAACCCCTGAAATGGGTACTCTAATTATTTTTTTTATTAAATAGAATGTTTCTAATATATTTTATTTAAAAAAAAAAAGTGTTATATGTGTTTTTTTTTTTACATTAGTAAACCTGGCCACTACGTGTCACCCAATATGGCTCAGGATTACTTTCCCCCCCCTGACGTTCGGCATGTTCGGACCAACGCTGGCCGGGCAGCGTGGTCCAGAACGCGCGTTCACATGGATGAGGAGAGGGAGATGCAGGTGGGCGGGGATATTAAAATTTCACGTGCCGCGTGCGCACGACCACTGTGCTCGCTCTCTGCCTGTTTCCTATACAGGCAGAGAGCGAGTACAGTGCTCGTACGCGTGCGGCGCGCAAAAAATAAAATTTCCCTTCCCCCCTGCATCTCCCTCTCCTAATTCATTGCAGCGCACGAGCTGCAGGAGAGAGAGGAGACGGGCAGAAGCGAGCCCCGGGAAGGCTTCAATCGATGTCACGCCTGCCGTGGCCGTCCACTTCCTGCCCTCACCAGAGAGCTCAACTCTGAGCTCCTGCAGCAGTTAAACATAAGGTATTTTTATGGGGATTTGTAGAAATATAAAGACAGGGATAGATGTAGTTAGTGTCAGGGACAGATGGGGAGGGGGAATAGGGAAATTTAATTTAGTGATAGCTACTCTTTAAGGACCAAGCCCATTTTGCCCTTAACCCCTTAAGGACCCAGCCCAAATATACCTTAAGGACCCGGCCATTTTTTGAACATCTGACCACTGTCACTTCAAGCATTAATAACTCTGGGATGCTTTTACCTTTCATTCTGATTCCGAGATAGTTTTTTCGTGACATATTCTACTTTATGTTAGTGGTAACATTTTGTCGATACTTGTATCATTTCTTGGTGAAAAATTCCAAAATTTGATGAAAGAATTGAAAATTTTGCATTTTTTTTTACTTTGAAGCTCTCTGCTTATAAGAAAAATGGATATTCCAAATAAATTATATATTGATTCAAAAATAAAATATGTCTACTATATGTTTGCATCATAAAGTTTACATGTTTTTACTTTTGTCACCAAAGATATATATAACCCTACATATATAGTAGGTAAGGGTATGTATTTGCACTTATGACACCAAAAAGAGAACCATACCACAAATTAAACAGAAAAGTAATAGAATGTAAAAAATTTACTTTATTAATACAATTTAGTAATAAAAAATAGATATTAGAATTAAAGCAAAAAAAGTAGTGGCAATAGATAGGGGGTTCAGGTGTAGGTATGGTTTGGCACCCTTTATTGTATACTATTGGCAGGTATTATTCTTGTATCCTACCAGCTTCTGTGGCATTTACTCCTTATACTTGTATATTTTGATGTATTTGGGTCCTACCATTGTCCCATATCTTTGTATGTCCACTAGTGCCTATCTATTGCTACTACTTTTTTTGTTTTAATTCTAATATCTATTTTTTATTACTAAATTGTATTAATAAAGTTTATTTTTTACATTCTCTTACTTTTCTGTTTAATTTGTGGCATGGTTCTCTTTTTGGTGTCATGTTTTTACTTTTGGAAGACATCAGAGGGCTTTAAAGTTCAGCAGCAGTTTTCAAATTTTTCACAAAATTTTCAAAATCGGAATTTTTCAGGGACCAGTTCAGTTTTGAAGTGGATTTGAAGGGCCTTCATATTAGAAATACCCCACAAATGACCCAATTATAAAAACTGCACCCCTCAAAGTATTCAAAATGACATTCAGTAAGCTTGTTAACCCTTTAGGTGTTTCACAGGAATAGCAGCAACGTGAAGGAGAAAATAAAAAATCTTCATTTTTTACACTCGCATGTTCTTGTAGACCCAGTTTTTGAATTTTTACAAGTGGTAATAGTAGAAAAAAATAAATAAATTTGTAACCCAATTTCTCTCGAGTAAGGAAATACCTCATATGTGTATGTCAAGTGTTCGGCGGGCGCAGTAGAGGGCTCAGAAGGGAAGGAGTGACAATGGGATTTTGGAGAGGGAATTTTTCTGAAATGGTTTTTGGGGGGCATGTCACATTTAGAAAGCCCCTATGGTGCCAGAACAGCAGAAAACCCCACGTGGCATGCCATTTTGGAAACAACACCCCTCAAGGCACGTAAAAAGGGGTCCAGTTAGCCTAAAACCCCACAGGTGTTTGACAACTTTTCGTTAAAATCGGATGTGTAAATGGAAAAAAAAATTCAAACTAAAGTGCAGTTTTTACCCCAAATTTACCATTTTTACAAAGGGTAATGGGAGAAAATGCCCCCCTAAATTTGTAACCTCTTTGTAATCTCTTCTGAGTATGGAAATACCCCATGTTAGGACATAAAATGCTTTACGGGCGAACTACAATGCTCAGAAGAGAAGGAGTCACATTTGGCTTTTTGAAAGCAATTTTTGTTGAAATGTTTTTTTGGGGGCATTTCGTATTTAGGAAGCCCCTGTGGTGCCAGAACAGCAAAAAATACCCACATGGCATACTATTTTGGAAACTACAACCCTAAAGGAACGTAACAAGGGGTCCACTGAGCCGTAACACCCCACAGGTGTTTGACGACTTTTCGTTAATGTTGGATGTGTAAATAAGAAAACATTTTTTTTTACTAAAATGCAGTTTTTCCCCTAAATTTGTAACCCCATTTCTTCTGAGTATGGAAATACCCCATGTTAGGATGTAAAATGCTCTGCTGGCGAACTACAATGCTCAGAAGAGGAGGAGCGCCATTGAGCTTTTGGAAAGATAATTCGTTTGGAATGGTAGGCAGGGGCCATGTGCATTTACAAAGCCCCCCGTGGTGCCAGAACAGTGGACCCCCCCACATGTGACCCCATTTTGGAAACTACACCCCTCACAGAATTTAATAAGGGGTGCAGTGAGTATTTACACCCCACTGGCGTTTGACAGATCTTTGGAACAGTGGGCTGTGCAAATGAAAAATTAAATTTTTCATTTTTACGGACCACTGTTCCAAAAATCTGTCAGACACCTGTGGGGCGTAAATGCTCACTGTACCCCTCATTACAGTACGTGAGGGGTGTAGTTTCCAAAATGGGGTCAGATGTGTCGGGGTCCATTGTTCTGGCACTATGGGGGCTTTGTAAACACATGTGGCCTTCAATTCCGGACAAATTTTGTCTTCAAAATCCCAATTGTGCTCCTTCTCTTCTGAGCATTGTAGTTCGCCCGCAGAGCACTTTAAATTCACATATGGGGTATGTTCTTACTCAGACGAGATGGGGTTACAAATATGGGGGGGGGGGCTTTTTCTTATTTTCTCTTGTGAAAATGAAAAATTTAGGGTAACACCAGCATTTTTGTGAAACATTTTTTTTTTCCATTTTCCCATCCAACTTTAATGAAAATTCGTCAAACACCTGTGGGGTGTTAAGGCTCACTACACCCCTTGTCACGTTCCGTGAGGGGTGTAGTTTCCAAAATGGGGTCACATGTGGGTATTTATTTTTTTTGCGTTTGTCAGAACCGCTGTAAAATCAGCCAACCCTGTGCAAATCACCAATTTAGGCCTCAAATGTACATTGTGCGCTCTCATTCCTGAGCCTTGTTGTGCGTCCGCAGAGCATTTTACGCTTACATATGGGGTATTTCCGTACTCAGGAGAAATTGTGTTACAAATTTTGGGGGTCTTTTTTTCCTTTAACCGCTTGTGAAAATAAAAAGTATGGGGCAACACCAGCATGTTAGTGTAATTTGTTTTTTCTTTTTTTACACTAACAGGCTGGTGTAGCCCCCAACTTTTCATTTTCACAAGCGGTAAAAGGAAAAAGAGACCACCAAAATTTGTAGTGCAGTTTCTTCCGAGTGCGGAAATACTCCATGTGTGTCCCTAAACTGTTTCCTTTAAATACGACAGGGCTACAAAGTGAGAGAGTGCCATATGCAATTGAGGACTAAATTAGGGATTGCATAGGGGTGGACATAGGGGTATTCTACACCAGTGATTCCCAAAAAGGGTGCCTCCAGCTGTTGCTAAACTCCCAGCATGCCTGGACAGTCAGTGGCTGTCCAGACAGTCAGTGGCTGCCCAGCATGCCCAAACAGCTGTCTGGGCATGCTTGGAGTTGTAGTTTTGCAACATCTAGAGGGCTACAGTTTTGAGACCACTATACAGTGGTCTCTAAACTATGTCCCTCCAGATCTTGCAAAACTACAACTCCTAGCATGCCCACATAGATGTTTGTTGTCTGGAAATGCTGGGAGTTGTAGTTTTGCAACATCTGGAGGTCCACAGTTTAGAGATCACTGTGCACTGGTCTAAAAACGGGAGCCCTCCAGATGTTGCAAAACTGCAAATCCCAGCATGCCAAGACAGCAAACAGCTGTCTCGGCATGCTGGGAGTTGTTGTTGGGTACCTCCAACTGTTGCATAACTACATCTCCCAGCATGCCCTTCGGTGATGCCCGCGTGCATGATCCCGGGCGTCCCCAGCTGCGGGACTCCCGCGATCAGGCATCTTATCCCCTATTCTTTGCATAGGGGATAAGATATGTAAGCACCGGAGTACCCCTTTAAAGCTTCAATTGTTTTTGCATGTTTAAAATTAGGAATACCGGATCATGAGATTGTGGGCAATGGAAACTTTCATGTTACTACTATTTGTGATAAAAGAAGCAAATTGTTAAAAATGCACCAATTTTGGAGATGGACAGGAAGGCTTTAGGGGCGGAGGAGGCCTGAACTGATTAACGATTTATTTGTAACTGTGCTCATAACGTGTAATCTAGAAAAGTTTCCAAGGCCGCCATGTCATATTCCTTGTATATTAACAATCTATTGTGGAATTTCCTTTTTTGTTAACTTTTCATTTGTCTTTATATGTGTTATTTCAATGTTCTTTTGCAAGGGAGTGACTAAAAGCATGACAACTGTTTTGATTATCTTATAACAGGTGATATATGTTCTTCCGTCAGAAAATCGTCAGCAAAAGGGCAGTTACAAAATCCTAATAGCGGTTTTAACACGTTATAGCCCGTTATTAATAACAGCCATTATTTGTGACGGAAGATAGTAACGGGAGAAATAGTTCATGAACTATTTCTCCCATTGCTATCTTCCATCATAAAATAACGGGTTAAAACGGCTATTAGAAAAATCTCACAGACTATAATGGGATTTTCCAATGGCCGTATAGGACTAGGTAACTACCATTTTAATGCCGATTTTCTGAGTAATTATATAGTGTGAAAGGGGCCTTAAAGCTTCAATTTTTTTTGAATAGTTCATGAACTGTTTCTCCCGTTACTATCTTCCGTCACAAATAATGGCCGTTATTAATAACGGGCTATAACGTGTTAAAACGGCTATTAGAAAAATCCCACAGACTATAATGGGATTTTCTAACGGCCGTATAGGATTTTGTAACTGCCCTTTTTGCAACAGCTGGAGGCTCCGTTTTGGAAACAGTGGCGTACCAGACGTTTTTCATTTTTATTGGGGAGGGGAGGGGAGGGGGGCTGTGTAGGGGTATGTGTATATGTAGTGTTTTTGACTTTTTATTTTATTTTGTGTTAGTGTAGTGTAGTGTTTTTAGGGTACAGTCGCACGGGCGGGGGGTTCACAATAGTTTCCCGCTGGCAGTTTGAGCAGCGGCAGAAAATTTGCCTCAGCTCAAACTTGCAGCCGGATACTTACTGTAATCCTCCGCCCATGTGAGTGTACCCTGTACGTTCACATTTGGGGGGGGGAAACATCCAGCTGTTGCAAAACTACAACTCCCAGCATGTAGGGTCTATAAGTGCATGCTGGGAGTTGTAGTTTTGCAACAGCTGGAGGCTCCGTTTTGGAAACGGTGGCGTACCAGACGTTTTTCATTTTTATTGTAGGGTTATGTGTATATGTAGTGTTTTTTTACTTTTTATTTTATTGTATGTTAGTGTAGTGTAGTGTTTTTAGGGTACAGTCACACGGGCGGGGGTTCACAGTAGTTTCTCGCTGGCAGCTTGAGCTGGAGCAGAAAATTTGCTGCAGCTCAAACTTGCAGCCGGATACTTACTGTAATCCTCCGCCCATGTGAGTGTACCCTGTACATTCACATTGGGGGGGGAACATCCAGCTGTTGCAAAACTACAACTCCCAGCATGTACGGTCTAGCTGGGAGCTGTTGCTAAGCAACAGCAGGAGGCTGTCACTCACCTCCTGCTGCTGCTTGATCGCCGCACAGGTCAGTCCCGCCGCCGTCGTCGCTCCTGGGGCCCCGATCCCAACATTAACGCCGGGGATCGGGGTCCCCAGCACCAGGGGTGCACGTCCCGCACCCGCTCACGTCCTCCGGAAGAGGGGCGGAGCGGGTGCGGGAGTGACACCCGCAGCAGGCGCCCTGATTGGTCGGCCGAATTGTCCAGCGATCTGCGGCCATCGCCGACATGGGGGGGGCATAATGACCCCCCTGGGCGATATGCCGCGATGCCTGCTGAACGATTTCAGCAGGCATCGGGCACCGGCTCCCCTCCGGCTAGCGGCAAGGGGCCGGGAAAGGACAGGACGTACTCCTACGTCCTCGGTCCTTAAGGACTCGGAAACGGGGGCGTAGGAGTACGTCCATTGTCCTTAAGGGGTTAAGGCCCCTTTCACACTACATAATTACTCAGAAAATCGGCATTAAAACGGTAGTTACCTAGTCCTATATGGCTGTTGGAAAATCCCATTAAAGTCTGTGAGATTTTTCTTATAGCCGTTTTAACCCGTTATTTTATGATGGAAGATAGTAATGGGAGAAATAGTTCATGAACTATTTCTCCCGTTACTATTTTCCGTCACAAATAATGTCCAATATTAATAACGGGCTATAACGTGTTAAAACGGCTATTAGAAAAATCCCACAGACTATAATGGGATTTTCTAACGGCCGTGTAGGATTTTGTAACTGCCCTTTTGCTGACGATTTTCTGATGGAAGAATTTATATCACCTGTTATAAAATTCTGGTATAAGATAATCAAAACAGTTGTCATGCTTTTAGTCACTCCCTTGCGAAAGAACATTTAAATAACACATATAAAGACAAATGAAAAGTTAACAAAAAAGGAAATTCCACAATAGATTGTTAATATACAAGGAATATGACATGGCGGCCTTGGAAACTTTACTAGATTGCATCTTTTGAGCACAGTTACAAATAAACCGCTATGCTCAGTTCAGGCCTCCTCCGCCCCTACAGCCTTCCTGTCCATCTCCAAAATTGGTGCATTTTTAACAATTTGCTTCTTTTATCACAAATAGTAGTAACATGAAAGTTTCCATTGCCCACAATCTCATGATCCGGTATTCCTAATTTTAAACATTCAAAAACAATTGAAGCTTTAAAGGGGTACTCCGGTGCTTACATATCTTATCCCCTATGCAAAGGATAGGGGATAAGATGCCTTATCGCGGGAGTCCCGCAGCTGGGGACGCCCGGGATCATGCACGCGGCACCCAGTTTGTAATCAGTCCCCGGAGCGTGTTCGCTCCGGGTCTGATTACGGTCGACCGCAGGGCTGGCGGCGTGTGAAATCACGCCCCCGTGTGATGTCACGCTCCGCCTCTCAATGCAAGCCTATGGGAGTGGGCGTGATAGCTATCATGCCCCCTCCCGTAGGTTTGCATTGAGGGGCGGAGCATGACGTCACACGGGGACGGGGGCATGACGTCACATGCCGCTGGCCCTGCGAGCACGCTCCGGGGACTGATTAAAAAGGGGGTGCCGCGTGCATGATCCTGGGCGTCCCCAGCTGCAGGACTCACGCGATCAGGCATCTTATCCCCTATCCTTTGGATAGGGGATAAGATGTGTAAGCACCGGAGTACCCCTTTAAGAATATATATCACCTGTGTTATAACATTCTGGAACAAGACAATCAAAAACAGTAGTCATGCTTTTACTTAGTCACTCCCTTGTAAAAGAACATTTACATAACACATGTAAAGAAATTTAAAAATTTAAAAAGTTAACAAAAAAAGAAAACTCCACAAAAGATTGTTAATTTACAAGAAATATGACATGGCG
The DNA here is from genome assembly GCF_029499605.1 of Hyla sarda. NCBI lineage: Eukaryota > Metazoa > Chordata > Amphibia > Anura > Hylidae > Hyla > Hyla sarda. The sequence continues at coordinate 414,911,427 of NC_079190.1, forward strand.
GCATTGGAAACTTTACTAGATTACACATTTTGAGCACAAATACATATAAATTGCTATGCTCAGTTCAGTCCTCCTCCCCTACAGAATTCCTGTCCATCTCCAAAATTGGTGTATTTTTAACTATTTGCTTCTTTTATCACAAATAGTAGTAACATGAAAGTTTCCATTGCCCACAATCTCATAATCTGGTATTCCTAAATTTAAACATTCAAAAACAATTGAAGCTTTAAGGCCCCTTTCACACTACATAATTACTCAGAAAATCGGCATTAAAACGGTAGTTACCTAGTCCTATACGGCCGTTGGAAAATCCCATTATAGTCTATGAGATTTTTCTAATAGCCGTTTTAACCCGTTATTTTATGATGGAAGATAGTAATGGGAGAAATAGTTTATGAACTATTTCTCCCATTACTATCTTCCGTCACAAATAATGGCCGTTATTAATAACGGGCTATAACGTGTTAAAACGGCTATTAGAAAATCCCACAGACTATAATGGGATTTTCTAACGTCCGTATAGGATTTTGTAACTGCCCTTTTGCTGACGATTTTCTGACGGAAGAATATCACCTGTTATAAAATTCTGGTATAAGATAATCAAAACAGTTGTCATGCTTTTAGTCACTGCCTTGCGAAAGAACATTGAAATAACACATATAAAGACAAATGAAAAGTTAACAAAAAAGGAAATTCCACAATAGATTGTTAATATACAAGGAATATGACATGGCGGCCTTGGAAACTTTTCTAGATTACACGTTATGAGCACAGTTACAAATAAATCGTTAATCAGTTCAGGCCTCCTCCGCCCCTAAAGCCTTCCTGTCCATCTCCAAAATTGGTGCATTTTTAACAATTTGCTTCTTTTATCACAAATAGTAGTAACATGAAAGTTTCCATTGCCCACAATCTCATAATCTGGTATTCCTAAATTTAAACATTCAATAACAATTGAAGCTTTAAGGCCCCTTTCACACTACATAATTACTCAGAAAATCGGCATTAAAACGGTAGTTACCTAGTCCTATACGGCCGTTTGAAAATCCCATGATAGTCTGTGAGATTTTTCTAATAGCCGTTTTAACCCGTTATTATATGATGGAAGATAGTAATGAGAGAAATAGTTCATGAATTATTTCTCCCGTTACTATCTTCCGTCACAAATAATGGCTGTTATTAATAACGGGCTATAACGTGTTAAAACGGCTATTAGAAAAATCCCACAGACTATAATGGGATTTTCTAACGGCCGTATAGGATTTTGTAACTGCCCTTTTGCTGATATTTTTCTGACGGAAGAATATATATCTCCTGTTATAAAATTCTGGTATAAGATAATCAAAACAGTTGTCATGCTTTTAGTCACTCCCTTGGGAAAGAACATTGAAATGACACATATAAAGACAAATGAAAAGTAAAAAAAAAGGAAATTCCACAATAGATTGTTAATATACAAGGAATATGACATGGCGGCCTTGGAAACTTTACTAGATTACACGTTTTGAGCACAGTTACAAATAAATCGCTATGCTCAGTTCAGGCCTCCTCCGCCCCTACAGCCTTCCTGTCCATCTCCAAAATTGGTGCATTTTTAACTATTTGCTTCTTTTATCACAAATAGTAGTAACATGAAAGTTTCCATTGCCCACAATCTCATAATCCGGTATTCCTAATTTTAAACATTCAAAAACAATTAAAGCTTTAAAGGGGTACTCCGGTGCTTACATATCTTATCCCCTATGCAAAGGATAGGGGATAAGATGCCTGATCGCGGGAGTCCCAGAGCTGGGGACGCCCGGGATCATGCACGCGGCACCCAGTTTGTAATCAGTCCCCGGAGCGAGTTCGCTCCGGGTCTGATTACGGTCGACCGCAGGGCCGGCGACGTGTGACATCACGCCCCCGTGTGACGTCACGCTCCGCCTCAATGCAAGACTACGGGAGGGGGCATGATAGCTATCATTCCCCCTCACGTAGGTTTGCATTGAGGGGCAGAGCGTGACGTCCCACGGGGCAGGGGCGTGACGTCACATGCCGCTGGCCCTGCGAGCACGCTCCGGGGACTGATTAAAAAAGGGGTGCCGCGTGCATGATCCCGGGCATCCCCAGCTGCGGGACTCCCGCGATCAGGCATCTTATCCCCTATCCTTTGGATAGGGGATAAGATGTGTAAGCACCGGAGTACCCCTTTAAGAATATATATCACTTATGTTATAACATTCTGGAACAAGACAATCAAAAACAGTAGTCATGCTTTTACTTAGTCACTCCCTTGTAAAGGAACATTTACATAACACATGTAAAGACATTAAAAAATTTAAAAAGTTAACAAAAAAAGAAAACTCCAAAAAAGATTGTTAATTTACAAGGAATATGACATGGTTGCCTTGGAAACTTTACTAGATTACACATTTTGAGCACAAATACATATAAATTGCTATGCTCAGTTCAGTCCTCCTCCCCTACAGAATTCCTGTCCATCTCCAAAATTTGTGCATTTTTATCTATTTGCTTCTTTTATCACAAATAGTAGTAACATGAAAGTTTCCATTGCCCACAATCTCATAATCTGGTATTCCTAAATTTAAACATTCAAAAACAATTGAAACTTTAAGGCCCCTTTCACACTACATAATTACTCAGAAAATCGGCATTAAAACGGTAGTAACCTAGTCCTATACGGCCGTTGAAAAATTCCATGATAGTCTGTGAGATTTTTCTAATAGCCGTTTTAATCGGTTATTTTATGATGGAAGATAGTAATGGGAGAAATAGATCATGAACTATTTCTCCCGTTACTATCTTCCGTCACAAAAAATGGCCGTTACTAATAACGGGCTATAACGTGTTAAAACGGCTATTAGAAAAATCCCACAGACTATAATGGGATTTTCTAACGGCCGTATAGGATTTGTAACTGCCCTTTTGCTGACAATTTTCTGACGGAAGAATATATATCTCCTGTTATAAAATTCTGGTATAAGATAATCAAAGAGTTGTCATGCTTTTAGTCACTCCCTTGCGAAAGAACATTTAAATAACACATATAAAGACAAATAAAAAGTTAACAAAAAAGGAAATTCCACAATAGACTGTTAATATACAAGGAATATGACATGGCGGCCTTGGAAACTTTACTAGATTACACGTTTTGAGCACAGTTACAAATAAATTGCTATGCTCAGTTCAGGCCTCCTCCGCCCCTACAGCCTTCCTGTCCATCTCCAAAATTGGTGCATTTTTAACTATTTGCTTCTTTTATCACAAATAGTAGTAACATGAAAGTTTCCATTGCCAACAATCTCATGATCTGGTATTCCTAATTTTAAACATTCAAAAACAATTGAAGCTTTAAAGGGGTACTCCGGTGCTTACATACCTTATCCCCTATGCAAAGGATAGGGGATAAGATGCCTGATCGCGGGAGTCCCAGAGCTGGGGACGCCCGGGATCATGCACGCGGCACCCAGTTTGTAATCAGTCCCCGGAGCGAGTTCGCTCCGGGTCTGATTACGGTTGACCGCAGGGCCGGCGACGTGTGACATCACGCCCCCGTGTGACGTCACGCTCCGCCTCAATGCAAGACTACGGGAGGGGGCATGATAGCTATCATTCCCCCTCACGTAGGTTTGCATTGAGGGGCGGAGCGTGACGTCCCACGGGGGCAGGGGAGTGACGTCACATGCCGCTGGCCCTGCGAGCACGCTCCAGGGACTGATTAAAAAAGGGGTGCCGCGTGCATGATCCCGGGCATCCCCAGCTGCGGGACTCTCGCGATCAGGCATCTTATCCCCTATCCTTTGGATAGGGGGTAAGATGTGTAAGCACCGGAGTACCCCTTTAAGAATATATATCACTTATGTTATAACATTCTGGAACAAGACAATCAAAAACAGTAGTCATGCTTTTACTTAGTCACTCCCTTGTAAAAGAACATTTACAAAACACATGTAAAGACATTAAAAAATTTAAAAAGTTAACAAAAAAAGAAAACTCCAAAAAAGATTGTTAATTTACAAGGAATATGACATGGTGGCCTTGGAAACTTTACTAGATTACACATTTTGAGCACAAATACATATAAATTGCTATGCTCAGTTCAGTCCTCCTCCCCTACAGAATTCCTGTCCATCTCCAAAATTTGTGCATTTTTATCTATTTGCTTCTTTTATCACAAATAGTAGTAACATGAAAGTATCCATTGCCCACAATCTCATAATCTGGTATTCCTAAATTTAAACATTCAAAAACAATTGAAACTTTAAGGCCCCTTTCACACTACTTAATTACTCAGAAAATCGTCATTAAAACGGTAGTTACCTAGTCCTATACGGCCGTTGAAAAATCCCATGATAGTCTGTGAGATTTTTCTAATAGCCGTTTTAATCCGTTATTTTATTATGGAAGATAGTAATGGGAGAAATAGATCATGAACTATTTCTCCCGTTACTATCTTTCGTCACAAATGATGGCCGTTACTAATATCGGGCTATAACGTGTTAAAACGGCTATTAGAAAAATCCCACAGACTATAATGGGATTTTCTAACGGCCGTATAGGATTTTGTAACTGCCCTTTTGCTGACAATTTTCTGACGGAAGAATACATATCTCCTGTTATAAAATTCTGGTATAAGATAATCAAAGAGTTGTCATGCTTTTAGTCACTCCCTTGCGAAAGAACATTTAAATAACACATATAAAGACAAATAAAAAGTTAACAAAAAAGGAAATTCCACAATAGACTGTTAATATACAAGGAATATGACATGGCGGCCTTGGAAACTTTACTAGATTACACGTTTTGAGCACAGTTACAAATAAATTGCTATGCTCAGTTCAGGCCTCCTCCGCCCCTACAGCCTTCCTGTCCATCTCCAAAATTGGTGCATTTTTAACTATTTGCTTCTTTTATCACAAATAGTAGTAACATGAAAATTTCCATTGCCCACAATCTCATGATCCGGTATTCCTAATTTTAAACATTCAAAAACAATTGAAGTTTTAAAGGGGTACTCCGGTGCTTTCATATCTTATTCCCTATGCAAAGAATAGGGGATAAGATGCCTTATCGCGGGAGTCCTGCAGCTGGGGACGCACGGGATCATGCACAAAGCACCCAGTTTTTAATCAGTCCCCGGAGCGTGTTCGCTCCGGGTCTGATTACGGTCGACCGCAGGGCCGGCGGCGTGTGACGTCACGTTCCGCCTCTCAATGCAAGCCTACGGGAGGGGGCGTGATAGCTATCATGCCCCCTCCGGTAGGTTTGCATTGAGGGGCGGAGCATGACATCACACAGGGGCGGGGGCGTGACGTCACATGCTGCTGGCCCTGCGAGCACGCTCCGGGGACTGATTAAAAAGGGGGTGCCGCGTGCATGATCCCGGGCGTCCCCAGCTGCGGGACTCCCGCAATCAGGCATCTTATCCCCTATCCTTTGGATAGGGAATGAGATGTGTAAGCACCGGAGTACCCCTTTAAGAATATATATCACTTATGTTATAACATTCTGGTACAAGAATATCAAAAACAGTGGTCATGCTTTTACTTAGTCACTCCTTTGTAAAAGAACATTTACATCACACATGTAAAGAAATTAAAAAATTTAAAAAGTTAACAAAAACAGAAAACTCAACAAAAGATTTTTAATTTACAAAAAATATGACATGGCGGCCTTGGAAACTTTACTAGATTACACATTTTGAGCACAAATACATATAAACTGCTATGCTCAGTTCATTCCTCCTCCCCTTCAGAATTCCTGTCCATCTCCAAAATTGGTGCGTTTGTAACTATTTGCTTATTTTATCACAAGTAGTAGTAACATGAAAATTTCCATTGCCCACAATCTCATAATCCGGTATTCCTAATTTTAAACATTCAAAAACAATTGAAGCTTTAAAGGGGTACTCCGGTGCTTTCATATCTTATCCCCTATGCAAAGGATAGGGGATAAGATGCCTTATCGCGAGAGTCCCGCAGCTGGGGACGCCCGGGATCATGCACGCGGCACCCAGTTTGTAATCAGTCCCCAGAGCGTGTTCGCTCCGGGTCTGATTACGGTCGACCGCAGGGCCGGCGGCGTGTGAAATCACGCCCCCGTGTGACGTCACGCTCCGCCTCTCAATGCAAGCCTACGGGAGGGGGCGTGATAGCTATCATGGCCCCGCCGGTAGGTTTGCATTGAGGGGCGGAGCGTTACATCACACAGGGGCGGGGGCGTGACGTCACATGCTGCTGGCCCTGCGAGCACGCTCCGGGGATTGATTAAAAAGGGGGTGCCGCGTGCATGATCCCGGGCGTCCCCAGCTGCAGGACTCCCACGATCAGGTATCTTATCCCCTATCCTTTGGATAGGGGATAAGATGTGTAAGCATCGGAGTACCCCTTTAAGAATATATATCACTTATGTTATAACATTCTGGTACAAGACAATCAAAAACAGTGGTCATGCTTTTACTTAGTCACTCCCTTGTAAAAGTTCATTTACATAACACATGTAAAGACATTTAAAAAGTTAAAAAGTTAACAAAAACAGAAAACTCAACAAAAGATTTTTAATTTACAAAAAATATGACATGGCGGCCTTGGAAACTTTACTAGATTACACATTTTGAGCACAAATACATATAAATTGCTATGCTCAGTTCATTCCTCCTCCCCTACAGAATTCCTGTCCATCTCCAAAATTGGTGTATTTTTAACTCTTTGCTTCTTTTATCACAAATAGTAGTAACATGAAAGTTTCCATTGCCCACAATCTCATAATCTGGTATTCCTAAATTTAAACATTCAAAAACAATTGAAGCTTTAAGGCCCCTTTCACACTACATAATTACTCAGAAAATCGGCATTAAAACGGTAGTTACCTAGTCCTATACGGCCGTTGGAAAATCCCATTATAGTCTATGAGATTTTTCTTATAGCCGTTTTAACCCGTTATTTTATGATGGAAGATAGTAATGGGAGAAATAGTTCATGAACTATTTCTCCCGTTACTATCTTCCGTCACAAATAATGTCCAATATTAATAACGGGCTATAACGTGTTAAAACGGCTATTAGAAAAATCCCACAAACTATACTGGGATTTTCTAACGGCCGTATAGGATTTTATAACTGCCCTTTTGCTGACGATTTTCTGACGGAAGAATATATATCACCTGTTTTAAAATTCTGGTATAAGATAATCAAAATAGTTGTCATGCTTTTAGTCACTCCCTTGCGAAAGAACATTGAAATAATACATATAAAGACAAATGAAAAGTTAACAAAAAAGGAAATTTCACAATAGATTGTTAATATACAAGGAATATGACATGGCGGCCTTGGAAACTTTACTAGATTGCATCTTTTGAGCACAGTTGCAAATAAATCGCTATGCTCAGTTCAGGCCTCCTCCGCCCCTACAGCCTTCCTGTCCATCTCCAAAATTGGTGCATTTTTAACTATTTGCTTCTTTTATCACAAATAGTAGTAACATGAAAGTTTCCATTGCCCACAATCTCATAATCCGGTATTCCTAATTTTAAACATTCAAAAACAATTGAAGCTTTAAAGGGGTACTCCGGTGCTTTCATATCTTATCGCCTATGCAAAGGATAGGGGATAAGATGCCTGATCGTGGGAGTCCCGCAGCTGGGGACGCCCGGGATCATGCACGCGGCACCCAGTTTGTAATCAGTCCCCGGAGCGTTTTCGCTCCGGGTCTGATTACGGTCGACCGCATGGCTGGCGGCGTGTGACATCACGCCCCCGTGTGACGTCACGCTCCGCCTCAATGCAAGCCTACGGGAGGGGGCGTGATAGGTATTATGCCCCCTCCCGTAGGTTTGCATTAAGGGGCGGAGCGTGACGTCACACAGGGGGCGGGGGCGTGACGTCACATGCCGCTGGCCCTGTGAGCACGCTCCGGGGACTGATTAAAAAGGGGGTGCCGCGTGCATGATCCAAGGCGTCCCCAGCTGCGGGACTCCCGCGATCAGGCATCTTATTCCCTATCCTTTGGATAGGGGATAAGATGTGTAAGCACCGGAGTACCCCTTTAAGAATATATATCCCCTATGTTATAACATTCTGGAACAAAACAATCAAAAACAGTAGTCATGCTTTTACTTAGTCACTCCCTTGTGAAAGAACATTTACATAACACATGTAAAGAAATGTAAAAAGTGAACAAAAAAAGAAAACTCCACAGAAGATTGTTAATTTACAAGGAATATGACATGGCGGCCTTGGAAACTTTACTAGATTTCACATTTTGAGCACAAATATATATAAATTGCTGTGCTCAGTTCAGTCCTCCTCCCCTACATAATTCCTGTCCATTCCGAAATTGGTGCATTTTTAACTATTTGCTTCTTTTATCACAAATATTAGTAATATGAAAGTTTCCATTGCCCACAATCTCATAATCTGGTATTCCTAAATTTAAACATTCAAAAACAATTGAAGCTTTGAGGCCCCTTTCACACTACATAATTACTCAGAAAATCGGCATTAAAACGGTAGTTACCTAGTCCTATACGGCCGTTGGAAAATCCCATTATAGTCTATGAGATTTTTCTAATTGCCGTTTTAACCCGTTATTTTATGATGGAAGATAGTAATGGGAGAAATAGTTCATGAACTATTTCTCCCGTTACTATCTTCCGTCACAAATAATGGCCGTTATTAATAACGGGCTATAACGTGTTAAAACGGCTATAAGAAAAATCCCACAGACTATAATGGGATTTTCTAACGGCCGTATAAGATTTTGTATCTGCCCTTTTGCTGACGATTTTCTGACGGAAGAATATATATCACCTGTTATAAAATTCTGGTATAAGATAATCAAAACAGTTGTCATGCTTTTAGTCACTCCCTTGTGAAAGAACATTGAAATAACACATATAAAGACAAATGAAAAGTTAACAAAAAAGGAAATTCCACAATAGATTGTTAATATACAAGGAATATGACATGGCGGCCTTGGATACTTTACTAGATTGCATCTTTTGAGCACAGTTACAAATAAATCGCTATGCTCAGTTCAGGCCTCCTCCGCCCCTACAGCCTTCCTGTCCATCTCCAAAATTGGTGCATTTTTAACTATTTGCTTCTTTTATCACAAATAGTAGTAACATGAAAGTTTCCATTGCCCACAATCTCATAATCCGGTATTCCTAATTTTAAACATTCAAAAACAATTGAAGCTTTAAAGGGGTACTCCGGTGCTTACATATCTTATCCCCTATGCAAAGGATAGGGGATAAGATGCCTTATCGCGGGAGTCCCGCAGCTGGGGACGCCCGGGATCATGCACGCGGCACCCAATTTGTAATCAGTCCCCGGAGCGTGTTCGCTCCGGGTCTGATTACGGTCGACCGCAGGGCCGGCGGCGTGTGAAATCACGCCCCCGTGTGACGTCACGCTCCGCCTCTCAATGCAAGCCTACTGGAGGGGGCGTGATAGCTATCATGCCCCCTCCCATAGGTTTGCATTGAGGGGCGGAGCGTGATGTCACACGGGGCGGGGGCGTGACGTCACATGCCGCTGGCCCTGCGAGCACGCTCCGGGGACTGATTAAAAAGGGGGTGCCGCGCACATGATCCCGGGCGTCCCCAGCTGCGGGACTCCCGCGATCAGGCATCTTATCCCCTATCCTTTGGATAGGGGATAAGATGTGTAAGCAACGGAGTACCCCTTTAAGAATACATATCACCTATGTTATAACATTCTGGAACAAGACAATCAAAAACAGTAGTCATGCTTTTACTTAGTCACTCCCTTGTAAAAGAATATTTACATAACACATGTAAAGAAATTAAAAATTTTAAAAGTTAACAAAAAAAGAAAACTCCACAAAAGATTGTTAATTTACAAGAAATATGACATGGCAGCATTGGAAACTTTACTAGATTACACATTTTGAGCACAAAAACATATAAATTGCTATGCTCAGTTCAGTCCTCCTCCCCTACAGAATTCCTGTCCATCTCCAAAATTAGTGTATTTTTAACTATTTGCTTCTTTTATCACAAATAGTAGTAACATGAAAGATTCCATTGCCCACAATCTCATAATCTGGTATTCCTAAATTTAAACATTCAAAAACAATTGAAGCTTTAAGGCCCCTTTCACACTACACAATTACTCAGAAAATCGGCATTAAAACGGTAGTTACCTAGTCCTATACGGCCGTTGGAAAATCCCATTATAGTCTATGAGATTTTTCTAATAGCCGTTTTAACCCGTTATTTTATGATGGAAGATAGTAATGGGAGAAATAGTTCATGAACTATTTCTCCCGTTACTATCTTCCGTCACAAATAATGGCCGTTATTAATAACGGGCTATAACGTGTTAAAACGGCTATTAGAAAAATCCCACAGACTATAATGGGATTTTCTAACGGCCGTATAGGATTTTGTAACTGCCCTTTTGCTGACGATTTTCTGACGGAAGAATATATATCACCTGTTATAAAATTCTGGTATAAGATAATCAAAACAGTTGTCATGCTTTTAGTCACTCCCTTGCGAAAGAACATTGAAATAACACATATAAAGACAAATGAAAAGTTAACAAAAAAGGAAATTCCACAATAGATTGTTAATATACAAGGAATATGACATGGTGGCCTTGGAAACTTTACTAGATTGCATCTTTTGAGCACAGTTACAAATAAATCGCTATGCTCAGTTCAGGCCTCCTCCGCCTCTACAGCCTTCCTGTCCATCTCCAAAATTGGTGCATTTTTAACTATTTGCTTCTTTTATCACAAATAGTAGTAACATGAAAGTTTCCATTGCCCACAATCTCATAATCCGGTATTCCTAATTTTAAACATTCAAAAACAATTGAAGCTTTAAAGGGGTACTCCGGTGCTTACATATCTTATCCCCTATGCAAAGGATAGGGGATAAGATGCCTTATCGCGGGCGTCCCGCAGCTGGGGACACCCGGGATCATGCACGCGGCACCCAATTTGTAATCAGTCCCCAGAGCGTTTTCGCTCCGGGTCTGATTACGGTCGACCGCATGGCTGGCGGCGTGTGACATCACGCCCCCGTGTGACGTCACGCTCCGCCTCAATGCAAGCCTACGGGAGGGGGCGTGATAGCTATTATGCCCCCTCCCGTAGGTTTGCATTGAGGGGCGGAGCGTGACGTCACACAGGGGGCGGGGGCGTGGCGTCACATGCCGCTGGCCCTGTGAGCACGCTCCGGGGACTGATTAAAAAGGGGGTGCCGCGTGCATGATCCCGGGCGTCCCCAGCTGCGGGACTCCCGCGATCAGGCATCTTATCCCCTATTCTTTGGATAGGGGATAAGATGTGTAAGCACCGGAGTACCCCTTTAAGAATATATATCCCCTATGTTATAACATTCTGGAACAAAACTATCAAAAACAGTAGTCATGCTTTTACTTAGTCACTCCCTTGTAAAAGAACATTTACATAACACATGTAAAGAAATTTAAAAAGTGAACAAAAAAAGAAAACTCCACAGAAGATTGTTAATTTACAAGGAATATGACATGGCGGCCTTGGAAACTTTACTAGATTTCACATTTTGAGCACAAATACATATAAATTGCTATGCTCAGTTCAGTCCTCCTCCCCTACAGAATACCTGTCCATCCCGAAATTGGTGCATTTTTAACTATTTGCTTCTTTTATCACAAATAGTAGTAACATGAAAGTTTCCATTGCCCACAATCTCATAATCTGGTATTCCTAAATTTAAACATTCAAAAACAATTGAAGCTTTAAGGCCCCTTTCACACTACATAATTACTCAGAAAATCGGCATTAAAACGGTAGTTACCTAGTCCTATACGGCCGTTGGAAAATCCCATTATAGTCTATGAGATTTTTCTAATTGCCGTTTTAACCCGTTATTTTATGATGGAAGATAGTAATGGGAGAAATAGTTCATGAACTATTTCTCCCGTTACTATCTTCCGTCACAAATAATGGCCGTTATTAATAACGGGCTATAACGTGTTAAAACAGCTATTAGAAAAATCCCACAGACTATAATGGGATTTTCTAACGGCCGTATAAGATTTTGTAACTGCCCTTTTGCTGACGATTTTCTGACGGAAGAATATATATCACCTGTTATAAAATTCTGGTTTAAGATAATCAAAACAGTTGTCATGCTTTTAGTCACTCCCTTGCGAAAGAACATTGAAATAACACATATAAAGACAAATGAAAAGTTAACAAAAAAGGAAATTCCACAATAGATTGTTAATATACAAGGAATATGACATGGCGGCCTTGGAAACTTTACTAGATTGCATCTTTTGAGCACAGTTACAAATAAATCGCTATGCTCAGTTCAGGCCTCCTCCGCCCCTACAGCCTTCCTGTCCATCTCCAAAATTGGTGCATTTTTAACTATTTGCTTCTTTTATCACAAATAGTAGTAACATGAAAGTTTCCATTGCCCACAATCTCATAATCCGGTATTCCTAATTTTAAACATTCAAAAACAATTGAAGCTTTAAAGGGGTACACCGGTGCTTACATATCTTATCCCCTATGCAAAGGATAGGGGATAAGATGCCTTATCGCGGGAGTCCCGCAGCTGGGGACGCCCGGGATCATGCACGCGGCAAGCAATTTGTAATCAGTCCCCGGAGCGTGTTCGCTCCGGGTCTGATTACGGTCGACCGCAGGGTCGGCGGCGTGTGAAATCACGCCCCCGTGTGACGTCACGCTCTGCCTCTCAATGCAAGCCTACGGGAGGGGGCGTGATAGCTATCATGCCCCCTCCCGTAGGTTTGCATTGAGGGGCGGAGCGTGACGTCATACGGGGGCGTGACGTCACATGCCGCTGGCCCTGCGAGCACGCTCCGGGGACTGATTAAAAAGGGGGTGCCGCGCGCATGATCCCGGGCGTCCCCAGCTGCAGGACTCCCGCGATCAGGCATCTTATCCCCTATCCTTTGGATAGGGGATAAGATGTGTAAGCACCGGAGTACCCCTTTAAGAATATATATCACCTATGTTATAACATTCTGGAACAAGACAATCAAAAACAGTAGTCATGCTTTTACTTAGTCACTCCCTTGTAAAAGAACATTTACATAACACATGTAAAGAAATTAAAAATTTTAAAAGTTAGCAAAAAAAGAAAACTCCACAAAAGATTGTTAATTTACAAGAAATATGACATGGCGGCATTGGAAACTTTACTAGATTACACATTTTGAGCACAAATACATATAAATTGCTATGCTCAGTTCAGTCCTCCTCCCCTACAGAATTCCTGTCCATCTCCAAAATTAGTGTATTTTTAACTATTTGCTTCTTTTATCACAAATAGTAGTAATATGAAAGTTTTAATTGCCCACAATCTCATAATCTGGTATTCCTAAATTTAAACATTCAAAAACAATTGAAGCTTTAAGGCCCCTTTCACACTACATAATTACTCAGAAAATCGGCATTAAAACGGTAGTTACCTAGTCCTATACGGCCGTTGGAAAATCCCATTATAGTCTATGAGATTTTTCTAATAGCCGTTTTAACCCGTTATTTTATGATGGAAGATAGTAATGGGAGAAATAGATCATGAACTATTTCTCCCGTTACTATCTTCCGTCACAAATAATGGCCGTTATTAATAACGGGCTATAACGTGTTAAAACGGCTATTAGAAAAATCCCACAGACTATAATGGGATTTTCTAACGGCCGTATAAGATTTTGTAACTGCCCTTTTGCTGACGATTTTCTGACGGAAGAATATATATCACCTGTTATAAAATTCTGGTATAAGATAATCAAAACAGTTGTCATGCTTTTAGTCACTCCCTTGCGAAAGAACATTGAAATAACACATATAAAGACAAATGAAAAGTTAACAAAAAAGGAAATTCCACAATAGATTGTTAATATACAAGGAATATGACATGGCGGCCTTGGAAACTTTACTAGATTGCATCTTTTGAGCACAGTTACAAATAAATCGCTATGCTCAGTTCAGGCCTCCTCCGCCCCTACAGCCTTCCTGTCCATCTCCAAAATTGGTGCATTTTTAACTATTTGCTTCTTTTATCACAAATAGTAGTAACATGAAAGTTTCCATTGCCCACAATCTCATAATCCGGTATTCCTAATTTTAAACATTCAAAAACAATTGAAGCTTTAAAGGGGTACTCCGGTGCTTACATATCTTATCCCCTATGCAAAGGATAGGGGATAAGATGCCTTATCGCGGGAGTCCCGCAGCTGGGGACGCCCGGGATCATGCACGCGGCACCCAATTTGTAATCAGTCCCCGGAGCGTGTTCGCTCCGGGTCTGATTACGGTCGACCGCAGGGCCGGCGGCGTGTGAAATCACGCCCCCGTGTGACATCACGCTCCGCCTCTCAGTGCAAGCCTACGGGAGGGGGCGTGATAGCTATCATGCCCCCTCCCGTAGGTTTGCATTGAGGGGCGGAGCTTGATGTCACACGGGGGCGGGGGCGTGACGTCACATGCCGCTGGCCTTGCGAGCACGCTCCGGGGACTGATTAAAAAGGGGGTGCCGCGTGCATGATCCCGGGCATCCCCAGCTGCAGGACTCACGCGATCAGGCATCTTATCCCCTATCCTTTGGATAGGGGATAAGATGTGTAAGCACCGGAGTACCCCTTTAAGAATATATATCACCTATGTTATAACATTCTGGAACAAGACAATCAAAAACAGTAGTCATGCTTTTACTTAGTCACTCCCTTGTAAAAGAACATTTACATAACACATGTAAAGAAATTTAAAAATTTAAAAAGTTAACAAAAAAAGAAAACTCCACAAAAGATTGTTAATTTACAAGAAATATGACATGGCGGCATTGGAAACTTTACTAGATTACACATTTTGAGCACAAATACATATAAATTGCTATGCTCAGTTCAGTCCTCCTCCCCTACAGAATTCCTGTCCATCTCCAAAATTGGTGTATTTTTAACTATTTGCTTCTTTTATCACAAATAGTAGTAACATGAAAGTTTCCATTGCCCACAATCTCATAATCTGGTATTCCTAAATTTAAACATTCAAAAACAATTGAAGCTTTAAGGCCCCTTTCACACTACATAATTACTCAGAAAATCGGCATTAAAACGGTAGTTACCTAGTCCTATACGGCCGTTGGAAAATCCCATTATAGTCTGTGAGATTTTGCTAATAGCCGTTTTAACCCGTTATTTTATGATGGAAGATAGTAATGGGAGAAATAGTTCATGAACTATTTCTCCCGTTACTATCTTCCGTCACAAATAATGGCCGTTATTAATAAAGGGCTATAACGTGTTAAAACGGCTATTAGAAAAATCCTACAGACTATAAAGGGATTTTCTAACGGCCGTATAGGATTTTGTAACTGCCCTTTTGCTGACGATTTTCTGACGGAAGAATATATATCACCTGTTATAAAATTCTGGTATAAGATAATCAAAACAGTTGTCATGCTTTTAGTCACTCCCTTGCGAAAGAACATTGAAATAACACATATAAAGACAAATGAAAAGTTAACAAAAAAGGAAATTCCACAATATATTGTTAATATACAAGACATATGACATGGCGGCCTTGGAAACTTTACTAGATTGCATCTTTTGAGCACAGTTACAAATAAATCACTATGCTCAGTTCAGGCCTCCTCCGCCCCTACAGCCTTCCTGTCCATCTCCAAAATTGGTGCATTTTTAACTATTTGCTTCTTTTATCACAAATAGTAGTAACATGAAAGTTTCCATTGCCCACAATCTCATAATCCGGTATTCCTAATTTTAAACATTCAAAAACAATTGAAGCTTTAAAGGGGTACTCTGTTGCTTACATATCTTATCCCCTATGCAAAGGATAGGGGATAAGATGCCTTATCGCGGGAGTCCCGCAGCTGGGGACGCCCGGGATCATGCACGCGGCACCCAATTTGTAATCAGTCCCCGGAGCGTGTTCGCTTCGGGTCTGATTACGGTCGACCGCAGGGTCGGCGGCGTGTGAAATCACGCCCCCGTGTGACGTCACGGTCCGCCTCTCAATGCAAGCCTACGGGAGGGGGCGTGATAGCTATCATGCCCCCTCCCGTAGGTTTGCATTGAGGGGCGGAGCGTGACGTCACACGGGGGCGGGGGCGTGACGTCACATGCCGCTGGCCCTGCGAGCACGCTCCGGGGACTGATTAAAAAGGGGGTGCCGCGCGCATGATCCCGGGCGTCCCCAGCTGCAGGACTCACGCGATCAGGCATCTTATCCCCTATCCTTTGGATAGGGGATAAGATGTGTAAGCACCGGAGTACCCCTTTAAGAATACATATCACCTAAGTTATAACATTCTGGAACAAGACAATCAAAAACAGTAGTCATGCTTTTACTTAGTCACTCCCTTGTAAAAGAACATTTACATAACACATGTAAAGAAATTAAAAATTTAAAAAGTTAACAAAAAAAGAAAACTCCACAAAAGATTGTTAATTTACAAGAAATATGACATGGCGGCATTGGAAACTTTACTAGATTACACATTTTGAGCACAAATACATATAAATTGCTATGCTCAGTTCAGTCCTCCTCCCCTACAGAATTCCCGTCCATCTCCAAAATTAGTGTATTTTTAACTATTTGCTTCTTTTATCACAAATAGTAGTAATATGAAAGTTTCCATTGCCCACAATGTCATAATCTGGTATTCCTAAATTTAAACATTCAAAAACAATTGAAGCTTTAAGGCCCCTTTCACACTACATAATTACTCAGAAAATCGGCATTAAAACGGTAGTTACCTAGTCCTATACGGCCGTTGGAAAATCCCATTATAGTCTATGAGATTTTTCTAATTGCCGTTTTAACCCGTTATTTTATGATGGAAGATAGTAATGGGAGAAATAGTTCATGAACTATTTCTCCCGTTACTATCTTCCGTCACAAATAATGGCCGTTATTAATAACGGGCTATAACGTGTTAAAACAGCTATTAGAAAAATCCCACAGACTATAATGGGATTTTCTAACGGCCGTATAAGATTTTGTAACTGCCCTTTTGCTGACGATTTTCTGACGGAAGAATATATATCACCTGTTATAAAATTCTGGTTTAGGATAATCAAAACAGTTGTCATGCTTTTATTCACTCCCTTGCGAAAGAACATTTAAATAACACATATAAAGACAAATGAAAAGTTAACAAAAAAGGAAATTCCACAATAGATTGTTAATATACAAGGAATATGACATGGCAGCCTTGGATACTTTACTAGTTTGCATCTTTTGAGCACAGTTACAAATAAATCGCTATGCTCAGTTCAGGCCTCCTCCGCCCCTACAGCCTTCCTGTCCATCTCCAAAATTGGTGCATTTTTAACTATTTGCTTCTTTTATCACAAATAGTAGTAACATGAAAGTTTCCATTGCCCACAATCTCATAATCCGGTATTCCTAATTTTAAACATTCAAAAACAATTGAAGCTTTAAAGGGGTACTCCGGTGCTTACATATCTTATCCCCTATGCAAAGGATAGGGGATAAGATGCCTTATCGCGGGAGTCCCGCAGCTGGGGACGCCCGGGATCATGCACGCGGCAAGCAATTTGTAATCAGTCCCCGGAGCGTGTTCGCTCCGGGTCTGATTGCGGTCGACCGCAGGGTCGGCGGCGTGTGAAATCACGCCCCCGTGTGACGTCACGCTCCGCCTCTCAATGCAAGCCTACGGGAGGGGGCGTGATAGCTATCATGCCCCCTCCCGTAGGTTTGCATTGAGGGGCGGAGCGTGACGTCATACGGGGGCGTGACGTCACATGCCGCTGGCCCTGCGAGCTCGCTCCGGGGACTGATTAAAAAGGGGGTGCCGCGAGCATGATCCCGGGCGTCCCCAGCTGCAGGACTCCCGCGATCAGGCATCTTATCCCCTATCCTTTGGATAGGGGATAAGATGTGTAAGCACTGGAGTACCCCTTTAAGAATATATATCACCTATGTTATAACATTCTGGAACAAGACAATCAAAAACAGTAGTCATGCTTTTACTTAGTCATTCCCTTGTAAAAGAACATTTACATAACACATGTAAAGAAATTTTAAAATTTAAAAAGTTAACAAAAAAAGAAAACTCCACAAAAGATTGTTAATTTACAAGAAATATGACATGGCGGCATTGGAAACTTTACTAGATTACACATTTTGAGCACAAATACATATAAATTGCTATGCTCAGTTCAGTCCTCCTCCCCTACAGAATTCCTGTCCATCTCCAAAATTGGTGTATTTTTAACTATTTGCTTCTTTTATCACAAATAGTAGTAACATGAAAGTTTCCATTGCCCACAATCTCATAATCTGGTATTCCTAAATTTAAACATTCAAAAACAATTGAAGCTTTAAGGCCCCTTTCACACTACATAATTACTCAGAAAATCGGCATTAAAACGGTAGTTACCTAGTCCTATACGGCCGTTGGAAAATCCCATTATAGTCTATGAGATTTTTCTAATAGCCGTTTTAACCCGTTATTTTATGATGGAAGATAGTAATGGGAGAAAGAGTCCATGAACTATTTCTCCCGTTACTATCTTCCATCACAAATAATGGCCGTTATTAATAACGGGCTATAACGTGTTAAAACGGCTATTAGAAAAATCCCACAGACTATAATGGGATTTTCTAACGGCCGTATAGGATTTTGTGACTCCCCTTTTGCTGACGATTTTCTGACGGAAGAATATATATCACCTGTTATAAAATTCTGGTACAAGATAATCAAAACAGTTGTCATGCTTTTAGTCACTCCCTTGCGAAAGAACATTGAAATAACACATAGAAAGACAAATGAAAAGTTAACAAAAAAGGAAATTCCACAATAGATTGTTAATATACAAGGAATATGACATGGCGGCCTTGGATACTTTACTAGATTGCGTCTTTTGTGCACAGTTACAAATAAATCGCTATGCTCAGTTCAGGCCTACTCCGCCCCTACAGCCTTCCTGTCCATCTCCAAAATTGGTGCATTTTTAACTATTTGCTTCTTTTATCACAAATAGTAGTAACATGAAAGTTTCCATTGCCCACAATCTCATAATCCGGTATTCCTAATTTTAAACATTCAAAAACAATTGAAGCTTTAAAGGGGTACTCCGGTTGTTACATATCTTATCCCCTATGCAAAGGATAGGGGATAAGATGCCTTATCGCGGGAGTCCCGCAGCTGGGGACGCCCGGGATCATGCACGCGGCACCCAATTTGTAATCAGTCCCCTGAGCGTGTTCGCTCTGGGTCTGATTACGGTCGACCGCAGGGCCGGCGGTGTGTGAAATCACTACCCCGTGTGACGTCACGCTCCGCCTCTCAATGCAAGCCTATGGGAGGGGGCGTGATAGCTATAATGCCCCCTCCCGTAGGTTTGCATTGAGGAGAGGAGCGTGACGTCATACAGGGGCCGGGGCTTTACGTCACATGCCGCTGGCCCTGTGAGCACGCTCCGGGGACTGATTAAAAAGGGGGTGCCGCGCGCATGATCCCGGGCGTCCCCAGCTGCAGGAATCACGCGATCAGGCATCTTATCCCCTATCCTTTGGATAGGGGATAAGATGTGTAAGCACCGGAGTACCCCTTTAAGAATACATATCACCTATGTTATAACATTCTGGAACAAGACAATCAAAAACAGTAGTCATGCTTTTACTTAGTCACTCCCTTGTAAAAGAACATTTACATAACACATGTAAAGAAATTAAAAATTAAAAAAGTTAACAAAAAAAGAAAACTCCACAAAAGATTGTTAATTTACAAGAAATATGACATGGCGGCATTGGAAACTTTACTAGATTACACATTTTGAGCACAAATACATATAAATTGCTATACTCAGTTCAGTCCTCCTCCCCTACAGAATTCCTGTCCATCTCCAAAATTAGTGTATTTTTAACTATTTGCTTCTTTTATCACAAATAGTAGTAATATGAAAGTTTTCATTGCCCACAATGTCATAATCTGGTATTCCTAAATTTAAACATTCAAAAACAATTGAAGCTTTAAGGCCCCTTTCACACTACATAATTACTCAGAAAATCGGCATTAAAACGGTAGTTACCTAGTCCTATACGGCCGTTGGAAAATCCCATTATAGTCTATGAGATTTTTCTAATTGCCGTTTTAACCCGTTATTTTATGATGGAAGATAGTAATGGGAGAAATAGTTCATGAACTATTTCTCCCGTTACTATCTTCCGTCACAAATAATGGCCGTTATTAATAACGGGCTATAACGTGTTAAAACAGCTATTAGAAAAATCCCACAGACTATAATGGGATTTTCTAACGGCCGTATAAGATTTTGTAACTGCCCTTTTGCTGACGATTTTCTGACGGAAGAATATATATCACCTGTTATAAAATTCTGGTTTAAGATAATCAAAACAGTTGTCATGCTTTTAGTCACTCCCTTGCGAAAGAACATTGAAATAACACATATAAAGACAAATGAAAAGTTAACAAAAAAGGAAATTCCACAATAGATTGTTAATATACAAGGAATATGACATGGCGGCCTTGGATACTTTACTAGTTTGCATCTTTTGAGCACAGTTACAAATAAATCGCTATGCTCAGTTCAGGCCTCCTCCGCCCCTACAGCCTTCCTGTCCATCTCCAAAATTGGTGCATTTTTAACTATTTGCTTCTTTTATCACAAATAGTAGTAACATGAAAGTTTCCATTGCCCACAATCTCATAATCCGGTATTCCTAATTTTAAACATTCAAAAACAATTGAAGCTTTAAAGGGGTACTCCGGTGCTTACATATCTTATCCCCTATGCAAAGGATAGGGGATAAGATGCCTTATCGCGGGAGTCCCGCAGCTGGGGACGCCCGGGATCATGCACGCGGCAAGCAATTTGTAATCAGTCCCTGGAGCGTGTTCGCTCCGGGTCTGATTACGGTCGACCGCAGGGTCGGCGGCGTGTGAAATCACGCCCCCGTGTGACGTCACGCTCCGCCTCTCAATGCAAGCCTACGGGCGGGGGCGTGATAGCTATCATGCCCCCTCCCGTAGGTTTGCATTGAGGGGCGGAGCGTGACGTCATACGGGGGCGTGACGTCACATGCCGCTGGCCCTGCGAGCTCGCTCCGGGGACTGATTAAAAAGGGGGTGCCGCGCGCATGATCCCGGGCGTCCCCAGCTGCGGGACTCCCGCGATCAGGCATCTTATCCCCTATCCTTTGGATAGGGGATAAGATGTGTAAGCACTGGAGTACCCCTTTAAGAATATATATCACCTATGTTATAACATTCTGGAACAAGACAATCAAAAACAGTAGTCATGCTTTTACTTAGTCATTCCCTTGTAAAAGAACATTTACATAACACATGTAAAGAAATTTTAAAATTTAAAAAGTTAACAAAAAAAGAAAACTCCACAAAAGATTGTTAATTTACAAGAAATATGACATGGCGGCATTGGAAACTTTACTAGATTACACATTTTGAGCACAAATACATATAAATTGCTATGCTCAGTTCAGTCCTCCTCCCCTACAGAATTCCTGTCCATCTCCAAAATTGGTGTATTTTTAACTATTTGCTTCTTTTATCACAAATAGTAGTAACATGAAAGTTTCCATTGCCCACAATCTCATAATCTGGTATTCCTAAATTTAAACATTCAAAAACAATTGAAGCTTTAAGGCCCCTTTCACACTACATAATTACTCAGAAAATCGGCATTAAAACGGTAGTTACCTAGTCCTATACGGCCGTTGGAAAATCCCATTATAGTCTGTGAGATTTTTCTAATAGCCGTTTTAACCCGTTATTTTATGATGGAAGATAGTAATGGGAGAAATAGTTCATGAACTATTTCTCCCGTTGCTATCTTCCGTCACAAATAATGGTCGTTATTAATAACGGGCAATAATGTGTTAAAACAGCTATTAGAAAAATCCCACAGACTATAATGGGTTTTTCTAACGGCCGTATAGGATTTTGTAACTGCCCTTTTGCTGACGATTTTCTGACGGAAGAATATATATCACCTGTTATAAAATTCTGGTATGAGATAATCAAAACAGTTGTCATGCTTTTAGTCACTCCCTTGCGAAAGAACATTGAAATAACACATATAAAGACAAATGAAAAGTTAACAAAAAAAGGAAATTCCACAATAGATTGTTAATATACAAGGAATATGACATGGCGGCCTTGGAAACTTTACTAGATTGCATCTTTTGAGCACAGTTACAAATAAATCGCTATGCTCAGTTCAGGCCTCCTCCGCCCCTACAGCCTTCCTGTCCATCTCCAAAATTGGTTCATTTTTAACTATTTGCTTCTTTTATCACAAATAGTAGTAACATGAAAGTTTCCATTGCCCACAATCTCATAATCCGGTATTCCTAATTTTAAAAATTCAAAAACAATTGAAGCTTTAAAGGGGTACTCCGGTGCTTACATATCTTATCCCCTATGCAAAGGATAGGGGATAAGATGCCTGATCGCGGGAGTCCCGCAGCTGGGAACGCCCGGGATCATGCACGCTGCACCCAGTTTGTAATCAGTCCCCGGTGCGTGTTCGCTCTGGGTCTGATTACGTCCGACCGCAGGGCCAGCGGCGTGTGACGTCACGCCCCCGTTTGACGTCACGCTGCGCCTCAATGCTAGCCTACGGGAGGGGGCGTGATAGCTATCATGCCCCCTCCCTTAGGTTTGCATTGAGGGGCGGAGCGTGACGTCATACGGGGCGGGGGCATGATGTCACCTGCCGCTGGCCCTGCGAGCACGCTCCGGGGACTGATTAAAAAGGGGGTGCCGCGTGCATGATTCCGGGCGTCCCCAGCTGCGGGACTCACGCGATCAGGCATCTTATCCCCTATCCTTTGGATAGGGGATAAGATGTGTAAGCACCGGAGTAGCCCTTTAAGAATATATATCACCTATGTTATAACATTCTGGAACAAGACAATCAAAAACAGTAGTCATGCTTTTACTTAGTCACTCCCTTGTAAAAGAACATTTACATAACACATGTAAAGAAATTTTAAAATTTAAAAAGTTAACAAAAAAAGAAAACTCCACAAAAGATTGTTAATTTACAAGGAATATGAAATGGCGGCCTTGGAAACTTTACTAGATTTCACATTTTGAGCACAAATACATATAAATTGCTATGCTCAGTTCAGTCCTCCTCCCCTACAGAATTCCTGTCCATCTCCAAAATTGGTGTATTTTTAACTATTTGCTTCTTTTATCACAAATAGTAGAAACATGAAAGTTTCCATTGACCACAATCTCATAATCTGGTATTCCTAAATTTAAACATTCAAAAACAATTGAAGCTTTAAGGCCTCTTTCACACTACGTAATTACTCAGAAAATCGGCATTTAAATGGTAGTTACCTAGTCCTATACGGCCGTTGTAAAATCCCATTATAGTCTGTGAGATTTTTCTAATAGCCGTTTTAACCCGTTATTTTATGATGGAAGATAGTAATGGGAGAAATAGTTCATGAACTATTTCTCCCGTTGCTATCTTCCATCACAAATAATGGTCGTTATTAATAACGGGCTATAACGTGTTAAAACGGCTATTAGAAAAATCCCACAGACTATAATGGGATTTTCTAACGGCCGTATAGGATTTTGTAACTGCCCTTTTGCTGACGATTTTCTGACGGAAGAATATATATCACCTGTTATAAAATTCTGGTATGAGATAATCAAAACAGTTGTCATGCTTTTAGTCACTCCCTTGCGAAAGAACATTGAAATAACACATATAAAGACAAATGAAAAGTTAACAAAAAAGGAAATTCCACAATAGATTGTTAATATACAAGGAATATGACATGGCGGCCTTGGAAACTTTACCAGATTGCATCTTTTGAGCACAGTTACAAATAAATCGCTATGCTCAGTTCAGGCCTCCTCCGCCCCTACAGCCTTCCTGTCCATCTCCAAAATTGGTGCATTTTTAACAATTTGCTTCTTTTATCACAAATAGTAGTAACATGAAAGTTTCCATTGCCCACAATCTCATAATCGGGTATTCCTAATTTTAAACATTCAAAAACAATTGAAGCTTTAAAGGGGTACTCCGGTGCTTACATATCTTATCCCGTATGCAAAGGATAGGGGATAAGATGCCTGATCGCGGGAGTCCCGCAGCTGGGAACGCCCGGGATCATGCACGCGGCACCCAGTTTGTAATCAGTCCCCGGTGCGTGTTCGCTCTAGGTCTTATTACGTCCGACCGCAGGGCCAGCGGCGTGTGACGTCACGCCCCCGTGTGACGTCACGCTGCGCCTCAATGCTAGCCTACGGGAGGGGGCGTGATAGCTATCATGCCCCCTCCCGTAGGTTTGCATTGAGGGGCGGAGCGTGACGTCATACGGGGGCGGGGGCGTGATGTCACCTGCCGCTGGCCCTGCGAGCACGCTCCGGGGACTGATTAAAAAGGGGGTGCCGCGTGCATGATCCCGGGCGTCCCCAGCTGCGGGACTCACGCGATCAGGCATCTTATCCCCTATCCTTTGGATAGGGGATAAGATGTGTAAGCACCGGAGTAGCCCTTTAAGAATATATATCACCTATGTTATAACATTCTGGAACAAGACAATCAAAAACAGTAGTCATGCTTTTACTTAGTCACTCCCTTGTAAAAGAACATTTACATAACACATGTAAAGAAATTTTAAAATTTAAAAAGTTAACAAAAAAAGAAAACTCCACAAAAGATTGTTAATTTACAAGAAATATGACATGGCGGCATTGGAAACTTTACTAGATTACACATTTTGAGCACAAATACATATAAATTGCTATGCTCAGTTCAGTCCTCCTCCCCTACAGAATTCCTGTCCATCTCCAAAATTGGTGTATTTTTAACTATTTGCTTCTTTTATCACAAATAGTAGAAACATGAAAGTTTCCATTGCCCACAATCTCATAATCTGGTATTCCTAAATTTAAACATTCAAAAACAATTGAAGCTTTAAGGCCCCTTTCACACTACATAATTACTCAGAAAATCGGCATTAAAACGGTAGTTACCTAGTCCTATACGGCCGTTGGAAAATCCCATTATAGTCTATGAGATTTTTCTAATAGCCGTTTTAACGCGTTATTTTATGATGGAAGATAGTAATGGGAGAAATAGTTCATGAACTATTTCTCCCGTTACTATCTTCCGTCACAAATAATGGCCGTTATTAATAACAGGCTATAACGTGTTAAAACGGCTATTAGAAAAATCCCACAGACTATAATGGGATTTTCTAACGGCCGTATAGGATTTTGTAACTGCCCTTTTGCTGACGATTTTCTGACGGAAGAATATATATCACCTGTTATAAAATTCTGGTATAAGATAATCAAAACAGTTGTCATGCTTTTAGTCACTCCCTTGCGAAAGAACATTGAAATAACACATAGAAAGACAAATGAAAAGTTAACAAAAAAGGAAATTCCACAATAGATTGTTAATATACAAGGAATATGACATGGCGGCCTTGGATACTTTACTAGATTGCGTCTTTTGTGCACAGTTACAAATAAATCGCTATGCTCAGTTCAGGCCTACTCCGCCCCTACAGCCTTCCTGTCCATCTCCAAAATTGGTGCATTTTTAACTATTTGCTTCTTTTATCACAAATAGTAGTAACATGAAAGTTTCCATTGCCCACAATCTCATAATCCGGTATTCCTAATTTTAAACATTCAAAAACAATTGAAGCTTTAAAGGGGTACTTCGGTTGTTACATATCTTATCCCCTATGCAAAGGATAGGGGATAAGATGCCTTATCGCGGGAGTCCCGCAGCTGGGGACGCCCGGGATCATGCACGCGGCACCCAATTTGTAATCAGTCCCCTGAGCGTGTTCGCTCTGGGTCTGATTACGGTCGACCGCAGGGCCGGCGGTGTGTGAAATCACTACCCCGTGTGACGTCACGCTCCGCCTCTCAATGCAAGCCTATGGGAGGGGGCGTGATAGCTATAATGCCCCCTCCCGTAGGTTTGCATTGAGGAGAGGAGCGTGACGTCATACAGGGGCCGGGGCTTTACGTCACATGCCGCTGGCCCTGTGAGCACGCTCCGGGGACTGATTAAAAAGGGGGTGCCGCGCGCATGATCCCGGGCGTCCCCAGCTGCAGGAATCACGCGATCAGGCATCTTATCCCCTATCCTTTGGATAGGGGATAAGATGTGTAAGCACCGGAGTACCCCTTTAAGAATACATATCACCTATGTTATAACATTCTGGAACAAGACAATCAAAAACAGTAGTCATGCTTTTACTTAGTCACTCCCTTGTAAAAGAACATTTACATAACACATGTAAAGAAATTAAAAATTAAAAAAGTTAACAAAAAAAGAAAACTCCACAAAAGATTGTTAATTTACAAGAAATATGACATGGCGGCATTGGAAACTTTACTAGATTACACATTTTGAGCACAAATACATATAAATTGCTATACTCAGTTCAGTCCTCCTCCCCTACAGAATTCCTGTCCATCTCCAAAATTAGTGTATTTTTAACTATTTGCTTCTTTTATCACAAATAGTAGTAATATGAAAGTTTTCATTGCCCACAATGTCATAATCTGGTATTCCTAAATTTAAACATTCAAAAACAATTGAAGCTTTAAGGCCCCTTTCACACTACATAATTACTCAGAAAATCGGCATTAAAACGGTAGTTACCTAGTCCTATACGGCCGTTGGAAAATCCCATTATAGTCTATGAGATTTTTCTAATTGCCGTTTTAACCCGTTATTTTATGATGGAAGATAGTAATGGGAGAAATAGTTCATGAACTATTTCTCCCGTTACTATCTTCCGTCACAAATAATGGCCGTTATTAATAACGGGCTATAACGTGTTAAAACAGCTATTAGAAAAATCCCACAGACTATAATGGGATTTTCTAACGGCCGTATAAGATTTTGTAACTGCCCTTTTGCTGACGATTTTCTGACGGAAGAATATATATCACCTGTTATAAAATTCTGGTTTAAGATAATCAAAACAGTTGTCATGCTTTTAGTCACTCCCTTGCGAAAGAACATTGAAATAACACATATAAAGACAAATGAAAAGTTAACAAAAAAGGAAATTCCACAATAGATTGTTAATATACAAGGAATATGACATGGCGGCCTTGGATACTTTACTAGTTTGCATCTTTTGAGCACAGTTACAAATAAATCGCTATGCTCAGTTCAGGCCTCCTCCGCCCCTACAGCCTTCCTGTCCATCTCCAAAATTGGTGCATTTTTAACTATTTGCTTCTTTTATCACAAATAGTAGTAACATGAAAGTTTCCATTGCCCACAATCTCATAATCCGGTATTCCTAATTTTAAACATTCAAAAACAATTGAAGCTTTAAAGGGGTACTCCGGTGCTTACATATCTTATCCCCTATGCAAAGGATAGGGGATAAGATGCCTTATCGCGGGAGTCCCGCAGCTGGGGACGCCCGGGATCATGCACGCGGCAAGCAATTTGTAATCAGTCCCTGGAGCGTGTTCGCTCCGGGTCTGATTACGGTCGACCGCAGGGTCGGCGGCGTGTGAAATCACGCCCCCGTGTGACGTCACGCTCCGCCTCTCAATGCAAGCCTACGGGCGGGGGCGTGATAGCTATCATGCCCCCTCCCGTAGGTTTGCATTGAGGGGCGGAGCGTGACGTCATACGGGGGCGTGACGTCACATGCCGCTGGCCCTGCGAGCTCGCTCCGGGGACTGATTAAAAAGGGGGTGCCGCGCGCATGATCCCGGGCGTCCCCAGCTGCGGGACTCCCGCGATCAGGCATCTTATCCCCTATCCTTTGGATAGGGGATAAGATGTGTAAGCACTGGAGTACCCCTTTAAGAATATATATCACCTATGTTATAACATTCTGGAACAAGACAATCAAAAACAGTAGTCATGCTTTTACTTAGTCATTCCCTTGTAAAAGAACATTTACATAACACATGTAAAGAAATTTTAAAATTTAAAAAGTTAACAAAAAAAGAAAACTCCACAAAAGATTGTTAATTTACAAGAAATATGACATGGCGGCATTGGAAACTTTACTAGATTACACATTTTGAGCACAAATACATATAAATTGCTATGCTCAGTTCAGTCCTCCTCCCCTACAGAATTCCTGTCCATCTCCAAAATTGGTGTATTTTTAACTATTTGCTTCTTTTATCACAAATAGTAGTAACATGAAAGTTTCCATTGCCCACAATCTCATAATCTGGTATTCCTAAATTTAAACATTCAAAAACAATTGAAGCTTTAAGGCCCCTTTCACACTACATAATTACTCAGAAAATCGGCATTAAAACGGTAGTTACCTAGTCCTATACGGCCGTTGGAAAATCCCATTATAGTCTGTGAGATTTTTCTAATAGCCGTTTTAACCCGTTATTTTATGATGGAAGATAGTAATGGGAGAAATAGTTCATGAACTATTTCTCCCGTTGCTATCTTCCGTCACAAATAATGGTCGTTATTAATAACGGGCAATAATGTGTTAAAACAGCTATTAGAAAAATCCCACAGACTATAATGGGTTTTTCTAACGGCCGTATAGGATTTTGTAACTGCCCTTTTGCTGACGATTTTCTGACGGAAGAATATATATCACCTGTTATAAAATTCTGGTATGAGATAATCAAAACAGTTGTCATGCTTTTAGTCACTCCCTTGCGAAAGAACATTGAAATAACACATATAAAGACAAATGAAAAGTTAACAAAAAAAGGAAATTCCACAATAGATTGTTAATATACAAGGAATATGACATGGCGGCCTTGGAAACTTTACTAGATTGCATCTTTTGAGCACAGTTACAAATAAATCGCTATGCTCAGTTCAGGCCTCCTCCGCCCCTACAGCCTTCCTGTCCATCTCCAAAATTGGTTCATTTTTAACTATTTGCTTCTTTTATCACAAATAGTAGTAACATGAAAGTTTCCATTGCCCACAATCTCATAATCCGGTATTCCTAATTTTAAAAATTCAAAAACAATTGAAGCTTTAAAGGGGTACTCCGGTGCTTACATATCTTATCCCCTATGCAAAGGATAGGGGATAAGATGCCTGATCGCGGGAGTCCCGCAGCTGGGAACGCCCGGGATCATGCACGCTGCACCCAGTTTGTAATCAGTCCCCGGTGCGTGTTCGCTCTGGGTCTGATTACGTCCGACCGCAGGGCCAGCGGCGTGTGACGTCACGCCCCCGTTTGACGTCACGCTGCGCCTCAATGCTAGCCTACGGGAGGGGGCGTGATAGCTATCATGCCCCCTCCCTTAGGTTTGCATTGAGGGGCGGAGCGTGACGTCATACGGGGCGGGGGCATGATGTCACCTGCCGCTGGCCCTGCGAGCACGCTCCGGGGACTGATTAAAAAGGGGGTGCCGCGTGCATGATTCCGGGCGTCCCCAGCTGCGGGACTCACGCGATCAGGCATCTTATCCCCTATCCTTTGGATAGGGGATAAGATGTGTAAGCACCGGAGTAGCCCTTTAAGAATATATATCACCTATGTTATAACATTCTGGAACAAGACAATCAAAAACAGTAGTCATGCTTTTACTTAGTCACTCCCTTGTAAAAGAACATTTACATAACACATGTAAAGAAATTTTAAAATTTAAAAAGTTAACAAAAAAAGAAAACTCCACAAAAGATTGTTAATTTACAAGGAATATGAAATGGCGGCCTTGGAAACTTTACTAGATTTCACATTTTGAGCACAAATACATATAAATTGCTATGCTCAGTTCAGTCCTCCTCCCCTACAGAATTCCTGTCCATCTCCAAAATTGGTGTATTTTTAACTATTTGCTTCTTTTATCACAAATAGTAGAAACATGAAAGTTTCCATTGACCACAATCTCATAATCTGGTATTCCTAAATTTAAACATTCAAAAACAATTGAAGCTTTAAGGCCTCTTTCACACTACGTAATTACTCAGAAAATCGGCATTTAAATGGTAGTTACCTAGTCCTATACGGCCGTTGTAAAATCCCATTATAGTCTGTGAGATATTTCTAATAGCCGTTTTAACCCGTTATTTTATGATGGAAGATAGTAATGGGAGAAATAGTTCATGAACTATTTCTCCCGTTGCTATCTTCCATCACAAATAATGGTCGTTATTAATAACGGGCTATAACGTGTTAAAACGGCTATTAGAAAAATCCCACAGACTATAATGGGATTTTCTAACGGCCGTATAGGATTTTGTAACTGCCCTTTTGCTGACGATTTTCTGACGGAAGAATATATATCACCTGTTATAAAATTCTGGTATGAGATAATCAAAACAGTTGTCATGCTTTTAGTCACTCCCTTGCGAAAGAACATTGAAATAACACATATAAAGACAAATGAAAAGTTAACAAAAAAGGAAATTCCACAATAGATTGTTAATATACAAGGAATATGACATGGCGGCCTTGGAAACTTTACCAGATTGCATCTTTTGAGCACAGTTACAAATAAATCGCTATGCTCAGTTCAGGCCTCCTCCGCCCCTACAGCCTTCCTGTCCATCTCCAAAATTGGTGCATTTTTAACAATTTGCTTCTTTTATCACAAATAGTAGTAACATGAAAGTTTCCATTGCCCACAATCTCATAATCGGGTATTCCTAATTTTAAACATTCAAAAACAATTGAAGCTTTAAAGGGGTACTCCGGTGCTTACATATCTTATCCCGTATGCAAAGGATAGGGGATAAGATGCCTGATCGCGGGAGTCCCGCAGCTGGGAACGCCCGGGATCATGCACGCGGCACCCAGTTTGTAATCAGTCCCCGGTGCGTGTTCGCTCTAGGTCTTATTACGTCCGACCGCAGGGCCAGCGGCGTGTGACGTCACGCCCCCGTGTGACGTCACGCTGCGCCTCAATGCTAGCCTACGGGAGGGGGCGTGATAGCTATCATGCCCCCTCCCGTAGGTTTGCATTGAGGGGCGGAGCGTGACGTCATACGGGGGCGGGGGCGTGATGTCACCTGCCGCTGGCCCTGCGAGCACGCTCCGGGGACTGATTAAAAAGGGGGTGCCGCGTGCATGATCCCGGGCGTCCCCAGCTGCGGGACTCACGCGATCAGGCATCTTATCCCCTATCCTTTGGATAGGGGATAAGATGTGTAAGCACCGGAGTAGCCCTTTAAGAATATATATCACCTATGTTATAACATTCTGGAACAAGACAATCAAAAACAGTAGTCATGCTTTTACTTAGTCACTCCCTTGTAAAAGAACATTTACATAACACATGTAAAGAAATTTTAAAATTTAAAAAGTTAACAAAAAAAGAAAACTCCACAAAAGATTGTTAATTTACAAGAAATATGACATGGCGGCATTGGAAACTTTACTAGATTACACATTTTGAGCACAAATACATATAAATTGCTATGCTCAGTTCAGTCCTCCTCCCCTACAGAATTCCTGTCCATCTCCAAAATTGGTGTATTTTTAACTATTTGCTTCTTTTATCACAAATAGTAGAAACATGAAAGTTTCCATTGCCCACAATCTCATAATCTGGTATTCCTAAATTTAAACATTCAAAAACAATTGAAGCTTTAAGGCCCCTTTCACACTACATAATTACTCAGAAAATCGGCATTAAAACGGTAGTTACCTAGTCCTATACGGCCGTTGGAAAATCCCATTATAGTCTATGAGATTTTTCTAATAGCCGTTTTAACGCGTTATTTTATGATGGAAGATAGTAATGGGAGAAATAGTTCATGAACTATTTCTCCCGTTACTATCTTCCGTCACAAATAATGGCCGTTATTAATAACAGGCTATAACGTGTTAAAACGGCTATTAGAAAAATCCCACAGACTATAATGGGATTTTCTAACGGCCGTATAGGATTTTGTAACTGCCCTTTTGCTGACGATTTTCTGACGGAAGAATATATATCACCTGTTATAAAATTCTGGTATAAGATAATCAAAACAGTTGTCATGCTTTTAGTCACTCCCTTGCGAAAGAACATTGAAATAACACATATAAAAACAAATGAAAAGTTAACAAAAAAGGAAATTCCACAATAGATTGTTAATATACAAGGAATATGACATGGCGGCCTTGGAAACTTTACTAGATTGCATCTTTTGAGCACAGTTACAAATAAATCGCTATGCTCAGTTCAGGCCTCCTCCGCCCCTACAGCCTTCCTGTCCATCTCCAAAATTGGTTCATTTTTAACTATTTGCCTCTTTTATCACAAATAGTAGTAACATGAAAGTTTCCATTGCCCACAATCTCATAATCCGGTATTCCTAATTTTAAACATTCAAAAACAATTGAAGCTTTAATGGGGTACTCCGGTGCTTACATATCTTATCCCGTATGCAAAGGATAGGGGATAAGATGCCTTATCGCGGGAGTCCCGCAGCTGGGCACGCCCGGGATCATGCACGCGGCACCCAGTTTGTAATCAGTCCCCGGAGCGTGTTCGCTCCTGGTCTGATTACGTCGACCGCAGGGCCGGCGGCGTGTGAAATTATGCCCCCGTGTGACGTCACGCTCCGCCTCTCAATGCAAGCCTACGGGAGGGGGCGTGATAGCTATCATGCCCCCTCCCGTAGGTTTGCATTGAGGGGCGGAGCGTGGCGTCATACGGGGGCGGGGGCGTGATGTCACCTGCCGCTGGCCCTGCGAGCACGCTCCGGGGACTGATTAAAAAGGGGGTGCCGCGTGCATGATCCCGGGCGTCCCCAGCTGCGGGACTCACCCGATCAGGCATCTTATCCCCTATCCTTTGGATAGGGGATAAGATGTGTAAGCACCGGAGTAGCCTTTAAGAATATATATCACCTATGTTATAACATTCTGGAACAAGACAATCAAAAACAGTAGTCATGCTTTTACTTAGTCACTCCCTTGAAAAAGAACATTTACATAACACATGTAAAGAAATTTAAAAATTTAAAAAGTTAACAAAAAAAGAAAACTCCACAAAAGATTGTTAATTTACAAGAAATATGACATGGCGGCATTGGAAACTTTACTAGATTACACATTTTGAGCACAAATACATATAAATTGCTATGCTCAGTTCAGTCCTCCTCCCCTACAGAATTCCTGTCCATCTCCAAAATTGGTGTATTTTTAACTATTTGCTTCTTTTATCACAAATAGTAGTAACATGAAAGTTTCCATTGCCCACAATCTCATAATCTGGTATTCCTAAATTTAAACATTCAAAAACAATTGAAGCTTTAAGGCCCCTTTCACACTACACAATTACTCAGAAAATCGGCATTAAAACGGTAGTTACCTAGTCCTATACGGCCGTTGGAAAATCCAATTATAGTCTATGAGATTTTTCTAATAGCCGTTTTAACCCATTATTTTATGATGGAAGATAGTAATGGGAGAAATAGTTCATGAACTATTTCTCCCGTTACTATCTTCCGTCACAAATAATGGCCGTTATTAATAACGGGCTATAACGTGTTAAAACGGCTATTAGAAAAATCCCACAGACTATAATGGGATTTTCTAACGGCCGTATAGGATTTTGTAACTGCCCTTTTGCTGACGATTTTCTGACGGAAGAATATATATCACCTGTTATGAAATTCTGGTATAAGATAATCAAAACAGTTGTCATGCTTTTAGTCACTCCCTTGCGAAAGAACATTGAAATAACACATATAAAAACAAATGAAAAGTTAACAAAAAAGGAAATTCCACAATAGATTGTTAATATACAAGGAATATGAGATGGCGGCCTTGGAAACTTTACTAGATTGCATCTTTTGAGCACAGTTACAAATAAATCGCTATGCTCAGTTCAGGCCTCCTCCGCCCCTACAGCCTTCCTGTCCATCTCCAAAATTGGTGTATTTTTAACTATTTGCTTCTTTTATCACAAATAGTAGAAACATGAAAGTTTCCATTGCCCACAATCTCATAATCTGGTATTCCTAAATTTAAACATTCAAAAACAATTGAAGCTTTAAGGCCCCTTTCACACTACATAATTACTCAGAAAATCGGCATTAAAACGGTAGTTACCTAGTCCTATACGGCCGTTGGAAAATCCCATTATAGTCTATGAGATTTTTCTAATAGCCGTTTTAACGCGTTATTTTATGATGGAAGATAGTAATGGGAGAAATAGTTCATGAACTATTTCTCCCGTTACTATCTTCCGTCACAAATAATGGCCGTTATTAATAACAGGCTATAACGTGTTAAAACGGCTATTAGAAAAATCCCACAGACTATAATGGGATTTTCTAACGGCCGTATAGGATTTTGTAACTGCCCTTTTGCTGACGATTTTCTGACGGAAGAATATATATCACCTGTTATAAAATTCTGGTATAAGATAATCAAAACAGTTGTCATGCTTTTAGTCACTCCCTTGCGAAAGAACATTGAAATAACACATATAAAAACAAATGAAAAGTTAACAAAAAAGGAAATTCCACAATAGATTGTTAATATACAAGGAATATGACATGGCGGCCTTGGAAACTTTACTAGATTGCATCTTTTGAGCACAGTTACAAATAAATCGCTATGCTCAGTTCAGGCCTCCTCCGCCCCTACAGCCTTCCTGTCCATCTCCAAAATTGGTTCATTTTTAACTATTTGCCTCTTTTATCACAAATAGTAGTAACATGAAAGTTTCCATTGCCCACAATCTCATAATCCGGTATTCCTAATTTTAAACATTCAAAAACAATTGAAGCTTTAAAGGGGTACTCCGGTGCTTACATATCTTATCCCGTATGCAAAGGATAGGGGATAAGATGCCTTATCGCGGGAGTCCCGCAGCTGGGCACGCCCGGGATCATGCACGCGGCACCCAGTTTGTAATCAGTCCTCGGAGCGTGTTCGCTCCTGGTCTGATTACGTCGACCGCAGGGCCGGCGGCGTGTGAAATTATGCCCCCGTGTGACGTCACGCTCCGCCTCTCAATGCAAGCCTACGGGAGGGGGCGTGATAGCTATCATGCCCCCTCCCGTAGGTTTGCATTGAGGGGCGGAGCGTGGCGTCATACGGGGGCGGGGGCGTGATGTCACCTGCCGCTGGCCCTGCGAGCACGCTCCGGGGACTGATTAAAAAGGGGGTGCCGCGTGCATGATCCCGGGCGTCCCCAGCTGCGGGACTCACCCGATCAGGCATCTTATCCCCTATCCTTTGGATAGGGGATAAGATGTGTAAGCACCGGAGTAGCCCTTTAAGAATATATATCACCTATGTTATAACATTCTGGAACAAGACAATCAAAAACAGTAGTCATGCTTTTACTTAGTCACTCCCTTGAAAAAGAACATTTACATAACACATGTAAAGAAATTTAAAAATTTAAAAAGTTAACAAAAAAAGAAAACTCCACAAAAGATTGTTAATTTACAAGAAATATGACATGGCGGCATTGGAAACTTTACTAGATTACACATTTTGAGCACAAATACATATAAATTGCTATGCTCAGTTCAGTCCTCCTCCCCTACAGAATTCCTGTCCATCTCCAAAATTGGTGTATTTTTAACTATTTGCTTCTTTTATCACAAATAGTAGTAACATGAAAGTTTCCATTGCCCACAATCTCATAATCTGGTATTCCTAAATTTAAACATTCAAAAACAATTGAAGCTTTAAGGCCCCTTTCACACTACACAATTACTCAGAAAATCGGCATTAAAACGGTAGTTACCTAGTCCTATACGGCCGTTGGAAAATCCCATTATAGTCTATGAGATTTTTCTAATAGCCGTTTTAACCCGTTATTTTATGATGGAAGATAGTAATGGGAGAAATAGTTCATGAACTATTTCTCCCGTTACTATTTTCCGTCACAAATAATGGCCGTTATTAATAACGGGCTATAACGTGTTAAAACGGCTATTAGAAAAATCCCACAGACTATAATGGGACTTTCTAACGGCCGTATAGGATTTTGTAACTGCCCTTTTGCTGACGATTTTCTGACGGAAGAATATATATCACCTGTTATAAAATTCTAGTATAAGATAATCAAAACAGTTGTCATGCTTTTAGTCACTCCCTTGCGAAAGAACATTGAAATAACACATATAAAGACAAATGAAAAGTTAACAAAAAAGGAAATTCCACAATAGATTGTTAATATACAAGGAATATGACATGGCGGCCTTGGAAACTTTACTAGATTGCATCTTTTGAGCACAGTTACAAATAAATCGCTATGCTCAGTTCAGGCCTCCTCCGCCCCTACAGCCTTCCTGTCCATCTCCAAAATTTGTGCATTTTTAACTATTTGCCTCTTTTATCACAAATAGTAGTAACATTAAAGTTTCCATTGCCCACAATCTCATAATCCGGTATTCCTAATTTTAAACATTCAAAAACAATTGAAGCTTTAAAGGGGTACTCCGGTGCTTACATATCTTATCCCCTATGCAAAGGATAGGGGATAAGATGCCTTATCACGGGAGTCCCGCAGCTGGGGACGCCCGGGATCATGCACGCGGCACCCAGTTTGTAATCAGTCCCCGGAGCGTGTTCGCTCGGGGTCTGATTACGGTCGACCGCCCCCGTGTGACGTCACGCTCTGCCTCTCAATGCAAGCCTACGGGAGGGGGCGTGATAGCTATCATGCCCCCTCCCTTAGGTTTGCATTGAGGGGCGGAGCGTGACGTCACACAGGTTGGGGGCGTGACGTCACATGCCGCCGGCCCTGCGAGCACGCTCCGGGGACTGATTAAAAAGGGGGTGCCGCGTGCATGATCCCGGGCGTACCCAGCTGCGGGACTCCCGCGATCAGGCATCTTATCGCCTATCCTTTGGATAGGGGATAAGATGTGTAAGCACCGGAGAACCCCTTTAAGAATATATATGACCTATGTTTTAACATTCTGGAACAAGACAATCAAAAACAGTAGTCATGCTTTTACTTAGTCACTCCCTTGTAAAAGAACATTTACATAACACATGTAAAGAAATTTTAAAATTTTAAAAGTTAACATAAAAAAAAAAAACTCCACAAAAGATTGTTAATTTACAAGGAATATGAAATGGCGGCCTTGGAAACTTTACTAGATTACACATTTTGAGCACAAATACATATAAATTGCTATGCTCAGTTCAGTCCTCCTCCCCTACAGAATTCCTCTCCATCTCCAAAATTGGTGCATTTTTAACTATTTGCTTCTTTTATCACAAACAGTAGTAACATGAAAGTTTCCATTGCCCACAATCTCATAATTTGGTATTCCTAATTTTAAACATTCAAAAACAATTTAAGCTTTAAGGCTGCCCCTTTCACCCTACATAATTACTCTGAAAATCGGCATTAAAATGGTAGTTATATAGTCCTATACGGCCGTTGGAAAATCCCATTATAGTCTGTGAGGAGCCACAACCCTGAAAGGAGAAAATCTTCCCCTTACAGGCTTCCGAAATGGCAGACCAAATCCACCGAGAAATGGTGGCATTGAAAGCAGGCTGTCCTTTACAACGACCCTCCGTAAGGACGAAAAAGGAATCACACTGACGAAACGCAGAAGTGATAGAGAGATAAGGAGAAGGAGCAGGACAAAAAGACGGGAGGACAATGTCCAAATTGAGATGAAAAGCCGAAACCACCTTAAGCAAAAAAGGAAGGATCTGGCAGGAAAACAACCTTTTCCTGATGGAGCACCAAAAATGAAGAACGGCAGGAGAGAGCTGCCAATTCAGACACCCTTCGGATGGAGGTGATAACAACAAGAAACGCCACTTTCCAAGAAAGGAGGCGTAGAGACACCTCTCTAAGGGGCTCAAAAGGTTCACCCTGGAGGGCACTCAGAACATGATTCAAGTCCCAAGGGGGAGAGGGCGACCGATAAGGAGGGACAGGAGCCTGACCACGTCGGCGTACCACGACCTTCGGGGCCAATCTGGAGCTACCAGAATGGTGGGAACGTCCTCCGCTTTGAGCTTCCTCAGACTCCTGGGAAGGAGCGGAAGGGTATGAAACAGATAGGGTAGGGCAAACCCCACCCAAGGAATCACTAGGGCGTCCACGGCTAAAGCCAGAGGGTCCCGGGACTTGGACACAAATGGAAGGATCTTCCCATTGTGCCGGAACGTGAAGAGGGCCACGTCTGGAATGCCCCAGAGGTCGCGGATCTGCGTGAAGACCTCTGGATGTAGGGACCACTCACCTGGGTCGGGTGAGGACCGACTGAGGAAGTCCGCTTCCCAGTTGAGCAACCCCGGAATGTGAATCGCCGAGATGGCCGGAACCATGCTTTCCGCCCAGATGAGAATCTTTGTCACCTCCGCCATGGCTGTCGAGCTGAGAGTGCCGCCTTGACGATTTATGTATCCCACGGCCGTGGGGTTGTCTGACTGGACACGGACAGGTCGGGTCTGAAGCCGGGATTCCCAATGAAGAAGACAAACCAGGATCACCCGTAGTTCCAATATGTTTATCGGAAGAAGGGCTTCTCGGGGAGACCAG
The DNA here is from genome assembly GCF_029499605.1 of Hyla sarda. Lineage (NCBI taxonomy): Eukaryota > Metazoa > Chordata > Amphibia > Anura > Hylidae > Hyla > Hyla sarda. Next base: position 414,949,884 of record NC_079190.1, read on the forward strand.
AGTCCGTGGACTGTCCAATCCCTGAACACACCGCCCCAGCCCGACTGGCATCCGTCGTAACCACCTGCCAGTGAAGGGGAACAAATGAGCGCCCCTGGAGAAGAAGCGGGGAGCGGAGCCAGCAGAGAAGAGACTGACGGATCCTGTGAGGGAGAACATGGAGAGCGGAGATCTGTCCCACCGAGAGAGAATTGCCAGTTGAAGAGGTCGGTAAGGAAACTGGGCAAAGGGCACGGCCTCTATGGTCGCCACCATCCATCCCAGGACTTCCATGCAAGTGCGGATGGAGACTGGGACCTGGAGCCAAAGGGAGCGGACTCCTGACAGAAGAGTCAGACGTTTGTCTGGCGGAAGTCAAATTCGGGCCGAGGTCGTGTTGAACTGAAGTCCCAAGAATATCAGGGACTGGGTGGGAGAGAGGACTGACTTGTCCCGGTTGACCCTCCACCCGAAGTGATCCAGAGTGTGAAGAGTGACATCCACATTCTCCAGAGTCTGGGATCTGGTGGAAGTCTTGATGAGAGGGTCGTCCAGGTGGGGTATCACCGAGACTCCCCTCGGCCGCAACAGGGCCAAGGATTTTGGTAAAGACCCGAGGAGCCGTGGCCAGGCAAAAGGGGAGGGCTACGAATTGAAAATGCCCCTCCGGAACCGCAAAGTGGAGTTACCGTGATGGCCTTGAAATATTGGCACATGGAGATAGGCATCCTTGATGTCTACTGAGGAGAAACTCCCCTAGTTCCAGGGATACCACTACCGAACGGAGAGATTCCATTCGGAAGTGGCAGATGAGAAGATGACAGTTGAGACGCTTGAGGTCTAGGATTGGCCGCACAGAACCGTCCTTCTTGGGGACCACAAAAAGATTGGAATAGAAACCCCAAAAACGTTCCCCTGGAGGAAAGGGACCGATAACCCCCTGGAGAAGCAGAGACTGTAGAGCCTCTCGAAATTGCTTCACCAGAGAAGGAGACCGGGGGGCCAGGGATCGAAAAAAGCGATCCCTTGGGAGGGAGGCAAATTCGATTCGGTAACCGCTGGATACCACGTCCCTGACCCGGGAGTCCTGAATGTGTGTGGTCCAGATGTCTCGAAAAAAATAAGAGAAGACCTCCCACCCGAGAAAAAACTGCGGGTGGGGGCTTCTTTTTGGAAGAGGGTTTGCGGTTGCCTGATTTGGCCGCAAACCGGCCGTAATGGTTGGTGTCCAACTTCCAAGACGGGCGCAGCCGGAATGAGGGAGCCTTCTTGTCCCGCGAAGGCGCCCGCTCAGACCCCTTGCTGGGGCCAAAGGTCCGAAAGGAAGAGGACTTCCTTTGGGAAGTAGAACGAGCCATATTTTGAGGCAACAAGGAACTCTTACCTCCCGTCGCCTCTGAGATAATCTCGTCAAGGTGCTTGCCAAAAAGACGGCCACCCGTAAAAGGAAGCTCAGTGAGAGACCTTTTGGAAGCGGCATCCACATTCCAAGCTTTAAGCCACATAGAAGCAGCTAGGTGACCCACAGCAAGGCAGAACAACGGGCTGACTGCATGGAAGCTGTGCACAGAAATTCCCCAGCTTTAGAGCATTGGAGAGCCAGAGCAGACAGATCCTCTGAGGGGGATCCTGCTAGGATACCCTGACAGAGTTTTGGGCACCACTCCGATAGGGCCTTGGACGCCCATGCTGAGGTGAAGATGGGAAGAAGCGAAGAGCCGGCTGCTTCAGAGACAAACTTCGCTAAGGACTCCACCTTCTTGTCTGTAGAATCCTTGAAGGCGGCCGCATCTGCCAGTGGCAGTGTAGTGGCCTTAGAGATCCGGGAGATTGGTGGATCCACTGAGGGAGGGGAAACCACCTTAGTGACAAGGTGTTGATTGGAGGACACTTTGCGCCTCCAGGGAGCTCCGACGGCCCTGTAGGCGGAGCTAATGAAGGACGGGGAAGGACTAGAAGGACGCTCCTAGTCCTGAGCGCATATGTCAGCCGCATATGCGCACGGGGGGACCATGTCCACCTCCTTCAGACACTAAGCTTAAACTGATTAGCTCAGGGCCTGGAGGCGGGTATATCCTGCTGGGAGGAGCCGACCTTTTTTTATTATCATAGTGTCACACCTCCTAGAGAGAGCAGCATACACCCACGGTCTGTGTCCCCCAATGGAGTCGATATATATATTTTTTTCATTTACACATCCGACTTTAAAGAAAAGTTGTCAAACACCTGTGGGTGTTAAGGCTCACTGGACACCTTGTTACATGCCTTGAGGGGTGTAGTTTCTAATATGGTATGCCATGTGGGGGGTTTTCTGCTGTTCTGGCACCATAGGGGCTTCCTAAATGTGACACGCCCCCCAAAAACCATTTGATCAAAATTCACTCTCCAAAATCCTATTGTTGCTCCTTCCCTTCTGAGCCCTCTACTGCGCCTGCCGAACACTTCACATACACATATGAGATATTTCCTTACTCGAGAGAAATTGGGTTACACATTTAGGGAACTTTTTCTCCTATTACTCATTACAAAAATTCAAAAACTGGGTCTAAAAGAACATGCGAGTGTAAAAAATGAAGATTTTGAATTTTCTCCTTCACTTTGCTGCTATTCCTGTGAAACACCTAAAGGGTTAACACACTAACTGAATGTCATTTTGAATTCTTTTGAGGGGTGTAGTTTTTATAATGGGGTCATTTGTGGGGTATTTCTAACATGAAGGCCCTTCAAATCCACTTCAAAACTGAACTGGTCTCTGAAAAATTCCTATTTTGAATATGTTGTGAAAAATTGGAAAATTGCTGCTGAACTTTGAAGCCCTCTGATGTCTTCCAAAAGTAAAAACATGTCAACTTAATGATGCCAATATAAAGTAGACATATTGTATATGTGAATCAATATATAATTTGTTTGGTATGTCTATTTTCCTTAAAAGCAGAGAGAAATTTTTAATTTTTCAATAAAATTTTGGAATTTTTCACCAACAAATGAGGCAAGTATCGACAAAAGTTTTCCATTAACATAAAGTAGAATATGTCACGAAAAAACTACCTCGGAATCAGAATGAAAAGTAAAAGCATCCCAGAGTTAATAATGCTTAAAGTCACAGTGGTCAGATGTGCAAAAAATGGCCGGGTCCTACACTGAAAATTGGCTGGGTCCTCAAGGGGTTAAGGTCCAGAGGATTTTTTGCACATCTGACCACTGTGACTTTAAGCATTAATAACTCAGGGATGCTTTTACTTATTAATTTGATTTCAAGAAAAAAATTTCGTGACATATTCTAATTTAACATAGTGATAAATTTTCGTCGATACTTCATCATTTCTCAGTAAAAAATAGCAACATTTCATGAAAAATTTCAAAATTTTGCATTTTTCTAACTTAGAAGCTCTCTGCTTGTAAGGAAAATAGACATACCAAATAAATGATATATTAATTCACATATGCAATATATAAACTTTATGTTGGCATCATAAAGTTGACATGTTTTTATTTTTTAAAACATTAGAGGGCTTCAAATTTTAGCAGCAATTTTCCAATTTTTTCCCAAAATTTACAAAAACTGATTTTTTCAGGGACCAGTTCAGATTGAAGTGGATTTGAGAGGCCTTCATATTAGAAATACCCCATAAATTACCCATTATGAAAACCACACCCCTCAAAGTACTCAAAATGACATTCAGAAAGTTTGTTAGCCCTTTAGAAAATTCTAAATCTTCATTTTTTACAATCACATGTTCTTGTAGACCCATTTTTTGAATTTTTTACAAGGGTAAAACCCATGTGTGGACGTAAAGTGCTATGCAGGTGCACTACAGGGCTCAGAAGACAAAGAGCCACATTTGGCTTTCGGAAAGCAAATTTTGCTGAAATGGTTTTTGGGCGGCATGTCGCATTTAGGAAGCCGCTATGGTGCCAGAACAGCAAAAAAACAAAACAAAAAAAAAAACACACACATTTGGCACACTATTTGGAAAATAACACCCCTCAAGGAACGTAACAAGGGGTACAGTGAGCCTGTACACCCCACAGGTGTTTGACAAATTCTCTTTAAAGTTGGACATGAAAAAAAAAAATTTTCACGAAAATGCTGATATTACCCCAAAAATTTTATTTTCACAAGGGGTAATAGGAAAAAAAGCCCCCCAAAATGTGTAACACCTTTTCTTCTGAGTATGGAAATACTACATATGTGGATGTAAAGTGCTCTGCGAGCGCACTACAGGGTTCAGAAGACAAGGAGTGCCATTGGGCTGTTGGAGAGAGAAATTGGTTGGAATGGAAGTCGGGGGCCATGTGCATTTACAAAGCCCCCGTGCTACCAGAACAGTAAACCACACCCACATGTGACCCTATTTCAGACACCCCACACGGAATGTAACAATGGGTGCAGTGAGCATTTACACCCCACTAGCATTTGACAGACCTTTGGAACAGTAGGCTGTGCAAATAAAAAAATAAATTTTTCATTTTAATGGACCACAGTTCAAAAAATCTGTCAGACACCTGTGGGGTGTAAATGCTCACTGCACCCCTTTTTACATTCCATGAGGGGTGTAGTTTCAAAATGGAGTCACATATGGTTTCGGCACCATGGGGGCTTTGTAAACGCACATGGCCTTAAATTCCAGCCAAATTCTCCAAAAGCCCAATGGTGACCCTTCTCTTCTGAGCCCTGTAGTGCGCCCGCAGAGCACTTTACATCCACATATTAGGTTATGTAACAAACTCTCAGGTGTTTCGCAACCAGTGTGCCTTCAGCTGTTGCAAAAACTACAACTCTCAGCATGCACAGACAGCAGGAGGGCATGCTGGGACTTGTAGTTACGCAACAGCTGGAGGCACACTACTACAACTCCCAGCATGCCCTTTGGCTGTTCATGCATGCTGGGGGTTGTAGTTATGTAACTGCTGGAGGCACACTTTTTCATAGTAAGAATGTGCCTACAGCTGTTGCATAACTACAACCCCCAGCATGCACAAACTACCAAAGGGCAAGCTGGGAGTTGTGCCTTCTGCTGTTGCATAACAACAACTCCCAGCATGCCCTTTTCTGCATGCTGGGAGTTGTTGCTAAGCAACAGCAGGAGGCACAGCCTTACCTCCTGCTGTTGCCTGCTCCCTCCTCATCACCGCCTCCGCTGGTCCTGGAGCCCGATCCCACCACAGACTCCGGGGATCGGGGGCCCCAAGTGCGGTGTACACTCCCGACACTCGCTTTCACCCACTGGAATGGGGGCGGAGCGGGTGCCATTAGGGGCGGAGCGGGTGCCCCTAGCAGGAGTCCTGATTTGTTAGCTGGTAACTGCAGATGAATCAGGACAATTGTGAGGTGGTTTTCTCGGGTCACCGGTGACCTGATTGACCTGGAATTGCCGCAAATCGCCGATCTGGTCTCAGGATCCCCCCCCCAGGAGTCTGCATGGGGTACCTGCTGAATGATTTCAGCAGGCATCCCATTCCGGGTGAACGGAAAAGTCCAGCACGTACAGGTATGCCCTGGGCCCTTAAAAGGGTATTCCCGGAGAATTATTATTATTTTTTTTATATCAACTGGCTCCAGAAAGTTAAACAGATTTGTACAAGAGCCCTGTGATATGAGGTTACATTCCATTATTTGATATTTTAAATAAAACATTTCTATATTTTTATATAGTTGTATCTTATAATTGAAGCACAATCAAGGTATCCATTATCATTATAATTATTGTTCATCTATGTATCAGGTAACTGGTACTAGTCTTGAGGGGTTGGTTACTGTTTAGATTTGTAAATTATTTATATTAAGAAATCTTAATCCTTCCAATAAATATCAGCTGCTGAAGTTGAGTTGTTCTTTTCTGTCTGGCAACAGTGCTCTCTGCTGACACCTCTGTCTGTCTCGGGAACTGCACAGAGTAGAAGAGGTTTGCTATGGGATTTGCTTCTACTCTGGACAGTTCCCTAGACAGGTGTCATCAGAGAGCACTTAGACAGAAAAGAACAACTCAACTTCAGCAGCTCATAAGTACTGAAATAATTAAAAAAAAATTAATAGAAGTAATTTACAAATCTGTTTAACTTTCTGAAGCCAGTTGATATATGAAAAAAATTTTTTTCCTGGATAACCCCTTTAAGTACCAGGACATCAGGGCGTACCTGTACGCCCTGTGTCCTTAAGGGGTTAAACTGCATTCCCATGCAGTTCTATACAATCACAATTTTGTGACAGGTATTACTTAGTGGTTGTAAGTAGGACCTAGGAAGAGAGCGTGCCTCCAAGGTCACAGGGTAATCGATAGGACTGATCATGATCTGCTATGTAATTAATCAGGACACTCCTCCTGCATAGAGGCTATAATTCTTTCCTCTGTACCCACTGATCTGTTTTACCTGACAGATTGTCTTAGATACATATATTTCTGAAAGACAAGTCAACCACCAGAGAGAGCAAACTGGATACAGCCTCATACAGACTAACCAGGGGACATTTATTGAAATTTGTGCAAGCAGAAGTGACAGCTGGCATTAGACACTGAGAAATGACAACTTGTGTTTAACAGGTTGCTATGGGCAACTGCTTTTCTTTTAACTAGTTTTGATTATACTTTCACAGTGAACCTGTATAAATCCTTATAATCCCTACTCTGCTCTGGTGGAAGATTTATCTTTCAGAAATGTATGCATTTAATAATGTGCAAACATTTCTAAGAAATCCCATAAAATATAGCCTCAAATGAAGCAGTGTAAACAAATGGTGCACAACATATACGTTTAAAGGAATCACATAAGACATTGTGAAGACAATTATGACAGATGCATTAGATTAGTCCAAAATATCTGATTGGTGGGATTCTGACCACTGGGCCCCTACTAATTCCTAGAAGAAGTATCTTTCACTGTTTTACTTCAATAGACATTTAGGCAAGATGGCTGCACATACTTGGTCTGGAATATTTGGTACACAGTGCTCACCTCTGTGCCAACACTGCCTAACCTGTGTGCCATCTGTGTTGACCTTACATTACAAAAACAGGGAGCAGAAAGAAGCAGTGTTGTCTCCATAAAACTGGGGGGACACAAAGAACTGGCACTGGACTAGTCTTCAAGCTGTCTCTAGGATGGCAGTTAAAATGGCTGCTGCAGTATAGAGGTTGTCATAGCAACCACACCAAGCTCAGTAAACAACAGCGGGCCGTACCACTACAAGAACAGATAAACTGTCCCAAAGCACACAGTAAAAAAATGATAAGGTAGGCAGCTGTATGATTAAAACATGAAAATTGTGAAAGTATTTTATTTTCTTACTCTCTTTTCATTTTGTATTCATGCATTTTCCCACTGTTTAATGTTCTTTTATTTACCCACCAGCCAATGGTTCAATCCAGTGTTTGCTTACAGCAGCTAGGGTCTTCAGAAGGGTGTGGGCACTGGTGATATATCCTATAAATGTTCAATACATGTCTCTCTCTCTCTCTCTCCATATATAGTATGCCCAATGCTCACAGGGGCATATGCATAGGAGCTAAGCCTTCTCTATACTCCTGGGTTGTTAGCTGATTTTAACAGTTGACAGCCGTGTGCAGTTCAGGAGGATTAAAAACTTAAAAAGCAAAAAGGCTAAAAAAAAGTTCCAGAATTGGAATCCCTTTATGCAAAAAAAGCCCATGGTATTTAAAAATAACATTATTTATGCTGCACATCGAACTCCATAAACAAAAATAAATACCCAGTGCCAGATCTGATGATTTCTGGTCACTGCATATTCCCGAAAAATTAAATGAAAGGTGATAACAATGGTAGCATGGATGAAGTGCAATGCAGGGTGACTGGGCCCTAAAATTATGATGTCCTACCTGTGCCATCCATCAGATGCCGGGTGTGGGTAGGCTCTTTTCTTTACTGTCATACTCTTACAGGTCATCCGGGCCCAGATATTCTCCAGGAACGCCAATAACTTGCTCTTTCTTGGTATCTCATCTGTACTTGGTGGCTCCTGAAAATCATTTTCACTGTTCTGGTCTCAGCTCATCTTTCTTCTTATTTCCTCTTCCTCTACTAAATGAATTTTCTTCCCTTTTGCCTACATTTTATGAGCATGACAAAGATGATAAAGTCACTAGAAAACTACAGCAATGGACAGTGACCTATCACAAGTGACTCTGCTGATCCCTAGTGAGCGAATGAAATTGTAACCTGTGCACTTGGCTAAACATTCTATCTGCAGTTATGATGTCATCAGCCCTGTAATCTTTGTCACAATCAGTGTTACACAAACCTAAAGTGAGAGGACATTATTCCATACATATGTAGATGGTAAGACCGCACCGGGGATCAACCTCTGTGCCTGTGGTTGCCCAGGCTGCCAGCCCAGGATAAATGAACAGCAAATCCAGAAAATCACCGCACAAGTAGGTCTTGGATCAGAAAAAGCTGGTGGTTTTATTTCCAATTAAAGTGCAATGATTCGGCAATAGCCATGCTTGATAAAGGCTATTGACGAAACGTTGCACTTTAATTGGGATTAAAACCACCAGCTTTTTCTGATCCAAGACCTACTTGTGTGGTGATTTTCTGGATTTGCTATATATATATGTGTATATATATATAGCACCACTGCGCTCTGTGTTATCACTACTCTTCTTTATTCACCGGACCGCTGTTGTGCTGTTTTGGAGGAAAGGAAGAAAGCAGCTTTGCATTTCTAATCCTGGATAACCCCTTTAAAGCCCCATTTGTGTATAGAATTGTCTATTAAAAAAATGATATACATCTGAAAATGATATATATATATATATATAATGATATAAATATTTTTTATGTTTGCCTTTAGTATGCAGCCTTCCAAAAGACATTACTCAGTGGACATTCTAACACACAATGGGGGAGAGTTATCAAAACCTGTGCAGAGAAAGAGAGGTGCAGTTGCCCATGGCAACCAATCAGATCACTTCTTTCATTTTTAAGGAGGCCTGGGAAAAATGAAAGAAGCTATCTGATTGGTTGCTATGGGCAACTGCACCACTCTTCCTCTAGACAGGTTTTGATAAATATCCCCAATGGCTTTTGTCTTGAAAAGATTATTGTAGCACTTATTAATAATAAGGAAAAGATTTCCACATTCTTTCATTATTTAAAAAATGGTGCAGATACAAGTAAGGGTGCTTTCACACTACGATTGTAGTGTACGGTTGCTGGATCTGGTTGGGAGGGGCGAAAACCGGCCGCTCCCATATCCCAGCCGGATCCAGCCTGAACCCCTTTCATTTCAATGAGCCGACCGGAGTCAAACGCTGACTCCGGTTGTCTAATTTTTCCCCAAATACGGTTTTCTGACCGGACTGAGAACCGTGGTATACCACGGTTTTAGGTCCAGTCAGAAAACTGTATGCGAGGCAAAAATGAGACAACCGGAGTCAGCGTTTGACTCCGGTCGGCTGATTGAAATGAATGGGGTTCAGGCTGGATCCGGCTGGGATACGGGAGCGGACGGTTTTCGCCCCTCCCAACCGGATCCAGCAACCGTACACTACAATCGTAGTGTGAAAGCACCCTAAGAGAATGAATGCAGATAAAGAAGGAATATTGAGGAAAACTGTTAACCCCTTAAGGACCTGGCCCATTTTGGTCTTAAGGACCAGAGCGTTTTTTGCATATCTGACCATTGTCACTTTAAAGGGGTACTCCGGTGCTTAGACATCTTATCCCCTATCCAAAGGATAGGGGATAAGATGCCTGATCACGGGAGTCCCGCCGCTGGGAACCCCCATGATCTTGCACGCGGCACACCTTTTGTAATCAGTCCCGGGAGCGTGATCGCTCCGGGACTGATTACCGGCGACTACAGGGCGGGCGGCGTGTGACGTCACGCTCCACCCCTCAATGCAAGCCTATGGGAGGGGGCGTGATAGCTGTCACGCCCCCTCCCATAGGCTTGCTGTTACGCCGAGCGCTCCGGGTCCCCGCTCCTCCCCGGAGCGCTCGCTTCACTCTCCCCGCGGCAGCGCTCCGGTCACGTCCTCTGACCCGGGGCGCTGCGATTCCGCTGCCAGCCGGGATGCGATTCGCGATGCGGGTAGCGCCCGCTCGCGATGCGCACACCGGCTCCCCTACCTGACTCGCTCTCCGTCTGTTCTGTCCCGGCGCGCGCGGCCCCGCTCCCTAGGGCGCGCGCGCGCCGGGTCTCTGCGATTTAAAGGGCCACTGCGCCGCTGATTGGCGCAGTGGTCCCAATTAGTGTGTTCACCTGTGCACTTCCCTATATCACCTCACTTCCCCTGCACTCCCTTGCCGGATCTTGTTGCCTTAGTGCCAGTGAAAGCGTTTCTTGTGTGTTCCTTGCCTGTGTTTCCTCCTGCACCTCCTCCGCAGCGAGTGGCCGCTCCTGGGATACGCTTATCCTTGCCGGATAAATTTGATGGGGACTCTAAGTTTTGCCGTGGCTTTCTTTCCCAATGTTCCCTGCATCTGGAGATGATGTCGGACCTGTTTCCCACTGAAAGGTCTAAGGTGGCTTTCGTAGTCAGCCTTCTGTCCGGAAAAGCCCTGTCATGGGCCACACCGCTCTGGGACCGCAATGACCCCGTCACTGCCTCTGTACACTCCTTCTTCTCGGAAATCCGAAGTGTCTTTGAGGAACCTGCCCGAGCCTCTTCTGCTGAGACTGCCCTGTTGAACCTGGTCCAGGGTAATTCTTCCGTTGGCGAGTATGCCGTACAATTCCGTACTCTTGCTTCAGAATTGTCCTGGAATAATGAGGCCCTCTGCGCGACCTTCAAAAAAGGCCTATCCAGCAACATTAAAGATGTTCTGGCCGCACGAGAAATTCCTGCTAATCTACATGAACTTATTCACCTAGCCACTCGCATTGACATGCGTTTTTCCGAAAGGCGTCAGGAACTCCGCCAAGATATGGACTCTGTTCGCACGAGGCGTTTCTCCTCCTCGGCTCCTCTCTCCTCTGGTCCCCTGCAATCTGTTCCTGTGCCTCCCGCCGTGGAGGCTATGCAGGTCGACCGGTCTCGCCTGACACCTCAAGAGAGGACACGACGCCGTATGGAGAACCTCTGCCTGTACTGTGCTAGTACCGAACACTTCCTGAGAGATTGTCCTATCCGTCCTCCTCGCCTGGAAAGACGTACGCTGACTCCGCACAATGGTGAGACAGTCCTTGATGTCTACTCTGCTTCTCCACGTCTTACTGTGCCTGTGCGGATGTCTGCCTCTGCCTTCTCCTTCTCTACAGTGGCCTTCTTGGACTCAGGATCTGCAGGAAATTTTATTTTGGCCTCTCTCGTCAACAGGTTCAACATCCCGGTGACCAGTCTCGCCAGACCCCTCTACATCAATTGTGTAAATAATGAAAGATTGGACTGTACCATACGTTTCCGCACGGAGCCCCTTCTTATGAGCATCGGATCTCATCATGAGAGGATTGAACTTTTGGTCCTCCCCAATTGCACCTCGGAAATTCTCCTTGGACTTCCCTGGCTTCAACTTCATTCCCCTACCCTGGATTGGTCCACTGGGGAGATCAAGAGTTGGGGGTCCTCTTGTTCCAAGAACTGTCTAAAACCGGTTCCCAGTAACCCTTGCCGTAACTCTGTGGTTCCTCCAGTAACCGGTCTCCCTAAGGCCTATATGGACTTCGCGGATGTTTTCTGCAAAAAACAAGCTGAGACTCTACCTCCTCACAGGCCTTATGATTGCCCTATCGACCTCCTCCCGGGCACTACTCCACCCCGGGGCAGAATTTATCCTCTCTCTGCCCCAGAGACTCTTGCCATGTCCGAATACGTCCAGGAGAATCTAAAAAAGGGCTTTATCCGTAAATCCTCCTCTCCTGCCGGAGCCGGATTTTTCTTTGTGTCCAAAAAAGATGGCTCCCTACGTCCTTGCATTGACTACCGCGGTCTTAATAAAATCACGGTTAAGAACCGCTACCCCTTACCCCTCATCTCTGAACTCTTTGATCGCCTCCAAGGTGCCCACATCTTCACTAAATTGGACTTAAGAGGCGCCTATAACCTCATCCGCATCAGAGAGGGGGACGAGTGGAAAACGGCATTTAACACCAGAGATGGACACTTTGAGTATCTGGTCATGCCCTTTGGACTGTGCAACGCCCCTGCCGTCTTCCAAGACTTTGTCAATGAAATTTTTCGTGATTTGTTATACTCCTGTGTTGTTGTATATCTGGACGATATCCTAATTTTTTCTGCCAATCTAGAAGAACACCGCCAGCATGTCCGTATGGTTCTTCAGAGACTTCGTGACAACCAACTCTATGCCAAAATTGAGAAATGTCTGTTTGAATGCCAATCTCTTCCTTTTCTAGGATATTTGGTCTCTGGCCAGGGACTACAGATGGATCCTGACAAACTCTCTGCCGTCTTAGATTGGCCACGCCCCTCCGGACTCCGTGCTATCCAACGCTTTTTGGGGTTCGCCAATTATTACAGGCAATTTATTCCACATTTTTCTACCATTGTGGCTCCTATCGTGGCTTTAACCAAAAAAAATGCTGATCCCAAGTCCTGGCCTCCTCAAGCAGAAGACGCCTTTAAACGACTCAAGTCTGCCTTTTCTTCGGCTCCCGTCCTCTCCAGACCTGACCCTTCCAAACCCTTCCTATTGGAGGTTGATGCCTCCTCAGTGGGAGCTGGAGCTGTTCTTCTACAAAAAAATTCTTCCGGGCATGCTGTCACTTGTGGTTTTTTCTCTAGGACCTTCTCTCCAGCGGAGAGGAACTACTCCATCGGGGATCGAGAGCTTCTAGCCATCAAATTAGCACTTGAGGAATGGAGGTATCTGCTGGAGGGATCAAGTTCTCCTGTTATTATCTACACCGACCACAAGAACCTCTCCTACCTCCAGTCTGCCCAACGGCTGAATCCTCGCCAGGCCCGGTGGTCTCTGTTCTTTGCCGGATTTAATTTTGAGATTCACTTTCGTCCTGCCGATAAGAACATTAGGGCCGATGCGCTCTCTCGTTCCTCGGATGCCTCAGAAGTTGAACTCTCTCCGCAACACATCATTCCACCTGACTGCCTGATCTCCACTTCTCCTGCCTCCATCAGGCAGACTCCTCCAGGAAAGACCTTTGTTTCTCCTCGCCAACGCCTCGGAATCCTCAAATGGGGTCACTCCTCCCATCTCGCAGGTCATGCGGGTATCAAGAAATCTGTGCAACTCATCTCCCGCTTCTATTGGTGGCCGACTCTGGAGACGGATGTTGTGGACTTTGTGCGAGCCTGCACTATCTGTGCCCGGGATAAGACTCCTCGCCAGAAGCCCGCTGGTTTTCTTCATCCTCTGCCTGTCCCCGAACAGCCTTGGTCTCTGATTGGTATGGATTTTATTACTGATTTACCCCCTTCCCGTGGCAACACTGTTATTTGGGTGGTCGTTGATCGATTCTCCAAAATGGCACATTTCATCCCTCTTCCTGGTCTTCCTTCTGCGCCTCAGTTGGCTAAACAATTTTTTGTACACATTTTTCGTCTTCACGGGTTGCCTACGCAGATTGTCTCGGATAGAGGCGTCCAATTCGTGTCTAAATTCTGGAGGGCTCTCTGTAAACAACTCAAGATTAAATAAAATTTTTCTTCTGCATATCATCCCCAGTCCAATGGACAAGTAGAAAGGATTAACCAGATCTTGGGTGATTATTTGCGACATTTTGTTTCCTCCCGCCAGGATGACTGGGCAGATCTCCTCCCATGGGCCGAATTCTCGTATAACTTCAGGGTCTCTGAGTCTTCCTCCAAATCCCCATTTTTCGTGGTGTACGGCCGTCACCCTCTTCCCCCCCTCCCTACTCCCTTGCCCTCTGGTCTGCCCGCTGTGGATGAAATTTCTCGTGACCTTTCCATCATATGGAGAGAGACCCAAAATTCTCTCTTACAGGCTTCATCACGCATGAAGAAGTTCGCGGATAAGAAAAGAAGAGCTCCCCCCGTTTTTTCCCCTGGAGACAAGGTATGGCTCTCCGCTAAATATGTCCGCTTCCGTGTCCCTAGCTACAAGTTGGGACCACGCTATCTTGGTCCTTTCAAAATTTTGTGTCAAATTAATCCTGTCTCTTATAAACTTCTTCTTCCTCCCTCTCTTCGTATCCCTAATGCCTTTCACGTCTCTCTTCTCAAACCACTCATCCTCAACCGTTTTTCTCCCAAATCTGTTCCTCCCACTCCTGTTTCTGGCTCCTCGGACATCTTCTCGGTCAAAGAAATTTTAGCTGCCAAAAAGGTCAGAGGGAAAAATTTTTTTTTAGTGGACTGGGAGGGTTGTGGTCCTGAAGAGAGATCCTGGGAACCTGAGGACAACATCCTAGACAAAAGTCTGCTCCTCAGGTTCTCAGGCTCCAAGAAGAGGGGGAGACCCAAGGGGGGGGGTACTGTTACGCCGAGCGCTCCGGGTCCCCGCTCCTCCCCGGAGCGCTCGCTTCACTCTCCCCGCGGCAGCGCTCCGGTCACGTCCTCTGACCCGGGGCGCTGCGATTCCGCTGCCAGCCGGGATGCGATTCGCGATGCGGGTAGCGCCCGCTCGCGATGCGCACCCCGGCTCCCCTACCTGACTCGCTCTCCGTCTGTTCTGTCCCGGCGCGCGCGGCCCCGCTCCCTAGGGCGCGTGCGCGCCGGGTCTCTGCGATTTAAAGGGCCACTGCGCCGCTGATTGGCGCAGTGGTCCCAATTAGTGTGTTCACCTGTGCACTTCCCTATATCACCTCACTTCCCCTGCACTCCCTTGCCGGATCTTGTTGCCTTAGTGCCAGTGAAAGCGTTCCTTGTGTGTTCCTTGCCTGTGTTTCCAGACCTTCTGCCGTTGCCCCTGACTACGATCCTTGCTGCCTGCCCCGACCTTCTGCTACGTCCGACCTTGCTTTTGCCTACTCCCTTGTACCGCGCCTATCTTCAGCAGCCAGAGAGGTGAGCCGTTGCTAGTGGATACGACCTGGTCACTACCGCCGCAGCAAGACCATCCCGCTTTGCGGCGGGCTCTGGTGAAAACCAGTAGTGGCTTAGAACCGGTCCACTAGCACGGTCCACGCCAATCCCTCTCTGGCACAGAGGATCCACTACCTGCCAGCCGGCATCGTGACACTTGCATTGAGGGGCGGAGCGTGACATCACACGGGGTCGGGGGCGTGACGTCACACGCCGCCCGGCCTATAGTCGCCGGTAATCAGTCCTGGAGCGAACACGCTCCGGGGACTGATTACAAACAGGGTGCCGCGTGCAAGTTCACGGGGGTCCCCAGCGGCGGGACTCCCGCGATCAGGCATCTTATCCCCTATCCTTTGAATAGGGGATAAGATGTCTAAGCACCGGAGTACCCCTTAAAGCATTAATAACTCTAGGATGCTTTTACCTTTCATTCTGATTCCGAGATTGTTTTTTCGTGACATATTCTACTTTATGTTAGTGGTAAAATTTCATCGATACTTGCATCATTTCTTGTTGAAAATTCCAAAATTTGGAAAAAAATTTGAAAATTTTGCATTTTTATAACTTTGAAGCTCTGTTTATCAGGAAAATAGATATTCCAAATAAATTATATATTGATTCACATATACAATATGTCTACTTTATGATTACATCATAAAGTTAACATGTTTTAACTTTTAGAAGACATCAGAGGGCTTCAAAGTACAGCAGCAATTTTCACAAAATTTTCAAAATCAGAATTTTTCAGAGACCAATTCAGTTTTGAAGTGGATTTGAAGGGCCTTCATATTAGAATTTAGAGCTGGGCGGTATGATCAAAAATGTGTATCACAGTATTTTTTAAAATGATGGTGGTATCACGGTATTTAACAGTATTTGGGGGGGGGGGCTTGTTTAAGTGTCAGAACATCAGGATTTCCCCAACCAGTGTGCCTCCAGCTGTAGCAAAACTACAACTCCCAGCATGCCTGGACAGCCTGCGGATGTCTGGGTATGCTGGGAGTTGTAGTTTTGCAACAGCTGGAGGCACACTGGTTGGGGAAACAGCGTTGTACTGTATACTCCCCCACTGCTGTCTATTACAGCTCTGCACTACAGGGGATGAGGAGTCAGGGCAGCGAAAATCTCTCCATTCACCCCGTCCTGCCCCTCTTTCCATTCACCCCCCTACACCCATTAACCCCCCTACACCAATTAACCCGATCCTGTCCCTCATTCCATTAACGCCCCTGCTTCCATTACCCCCCTGCACCCATTAACCCCCCCTGATCCTTTCATTTATCCTATCCTGCCCCTTATTCCATTACCCCCTCTGCTTCAATAACCCCCCCTCCTCACCTGTGCGCTGATGCGGCTGCTGGGAAGTGCCCCTGTCATCAGTGCAGTAACGTGGGCGCTTACCACCCGGACACGGGATCCTCTCTGGCAGAAGCGATCACCGCAGGATGCTGACGCTTCCACCAGGAGGGAATTTTAAATTTTGATCTAAAGTGCCCACTGCGCTATTATGTGCCACCTCCACTTTAGAACAGTGAGCAGCAGCGGCGCAGCTCACGTGCGTTGTGTGAGGGGGCCCGCCGCTCTTTCAAAGATCAGGGGGCCCCCTCACAGGCGGTCTGTCCGCCCCTGAAGCGCTCGCTCTCCTTGGTCCTGCGGCGTGCACTAGGGGCCTCAGGAACGGGCACCAGAACTAGAAGAAATGCGGCACAATACTCCGCCTTACGCCGCAGGACCAAGGGGAGCGGGCGCTTGTTATGAACACTCCCTGAAGTAGGCGAAGAGAGGGGAGAGGTGGACTGGAGCAGGGAGCCGGCTCGGGGAAACATCAGAGCCAGGGGATGCAGTTTCTGCGCTTTCCCCTGGCTCTGATTGCAGAGAAGAGCCGGCCTGAAACTGCAGGGGGAGCGGGGATGAGGAGTCTCATCCTGCTCTCCCCTGACAGAATGGAGCCGTGGGCTCTGTAATTCATTCATGGGTGGGGGGGAGGGGCCCCACCGGTATAGCGGTATGGGGCAAAATTCATACCGTCGGAGAAAAAAAAAACTGTATCCGGTATGAGCCGGTATACCGCCCAGCCCTATTAGAAATACCCAATAAATGACCCCATTATAAAAACTGCACCCCTCAAAGTATTCAAATGAAATTCATAATGCTTGTTAACCCTTTAGGTGTTTCACAGGAATAGCAGCAAAGTGAAGGAGAAAATTCTAAATCTTCATTTTTTACACTCTCATGTTCTTGAAAACCCAGTTTTTGAATTTTAACAAGGGGTAAAAGGAGAGAAATCTTCGTAAAATTTGTAACCCAATTTCTCTCGAGTAAGGAAATACCTCATATGTGTATGTAAAGTATTCGTCAGGCGCAGTAGAGGGCTCAGAAGGGAAGGAGCGACACTGGGATTTTGGAGAGTGAGTTTTTCTGAAATGGTTTTTGGGGGGCATGTCACATTTAGGAAGCCCCGATGGTGCCAGAATAGCAAAAAAAAAAAAAAACTCACATGGCATACTATTTTGGAAACTACACCCCTCAAGGAACTTAACAAGGGGTCCAGTGAGCCTTAACACCCATCAGGTGTTTGACAACTTTTCATTAAAGTTGGATGTGTAAATGATTTTTTTTCACTAAAATGCTGCTTTTCCCCCAAATTTTTATTATTTTACAAGGAGTAATAGGAGTAAATGACACACAAAATTTGTAACCCCATTTCTTCTAAGAATACCACATGTGGACGTCAAGTGCTCTGCTGACGCACTACAATGCTCAGAAGAGAAGGAGCGCCATTGAGTTTACGGAGAATGAATTTGTTTGGAATAGGAGCCAGGGGCCATGTGTGTTTACAAAGCCCCCGTAGTGCCAGAACAGTAGAACCCCCCCCACATGTGACCCCATTTTGGAAACTACACCCCTCACAGAATTTAATAAGGGGTGCAGTGAATATTTACACCCCACTGACGTTTGACAGATCTTTGAAATAGTGGGCTGTGCAAATGAAAAATAAAATTTTTCATTTTCACGGACGACTGTTCCAAAAATCTGTCAGACACCTGTGGGGCATAAATGCTCACTGCACCCCTTATTACATTACGTGAGGGGTGTAGTTTCCAAAATGCGGTCACATGTGTGTGGGGGGGTCCATTGTTCTGGCACTATGGGGGCTTTTTAAACACACTTGGCCTTCAATTTCAGGCACATTCTCTCTCCAAAATCTCAATTGCGCTCCCTCTCTTCTGAACATTGTATTTCGCCCGCAGAGCGCTTTACATCCCCATATGTGGTATTTTCTTACTCAGAAGAAATGGGGTTACAAATTTTGGGGGCTTTTTTCCTATTTTCCATTGTGAAAATGAAAAATTTAGGGTAAAACCAGCATTTTAGTGAAAAAACTTTTTTTTTTCATTTTCCCATCCAACTTTAATGAAAATTCTTCAAACATCTGTGGTGTGTTCAGGCTCACTATACCCCTTGTTACGTTCCGTGAGGGGTGTAGTTTCCAAAATGGGGTCACATGTGGGTATTTATTTTTTTGCGTTTATGTCAGAACCGCTGTAAAATCAGCCACCCCTGTGCAAATCACCAATTTAGGCCTCAAATGTACATAGTGTGCTCTCAATCCTGAGCCTTCATCCGCAGAGCATTTTACGCCCACATATGGCATATTTGCGTACTCAGGAGAAATTGCGTTACAAATTTTGGGGGTCTTTTTTTGCTTTTACTGCTTGTGAAAATATAAAGTATGGGGCAACATCAGCATGCTAGTGTAAAAATTTTAATTTTTTTACACTAACAGGCTGGTGTAGACCCCAACTTTTCCTTTTCATAAGGGGTAAAAGGAGAAAAAGCCCCCCATAATTTGTATTGCAATTTCTCCCAAGTACGGAAATACCCCATATGTGGCCCTAAACAGTTTCCTTGAAATACGACAGGGCTCTGAACTGAGAGAGCGCCATGAGCATTTGAGGACTAAATTAGGGATTGCATAGGGGTGGACATGAGGGTATTCTACATCAATGATTCCCAAACAGGGTGCCTCCAGCTGTTGCTAAACTCCCAGCATGCCTGGACAGTCAGTGGCTGTCCGGAAATGCTGGGAGTTGTTGTTTTGCAACAGCTGGAGGCTCCGTTTTGGAAACACTGCCGTACAATACATTTTTCATTTTTATTGGGGGGGGGGGGGGGGGGGACGACAGTGTAGGGGGGTGTATATGTAGCGTTTTACCCTTTATTTTGTATTAGTGAAGTGTAGTGTTTTTAGGGTACATTCGCACTGGCGGGTGACGGTAAGTATCCCGCTAGGAGTTTGCACTGCGGTGAAAAATTTGCCGCAGCCCAAACTTGAAGCAGGAAACTTACTGCCCGTGTGAATGTACCCTGTACATTCAAATGGGGGGGGGCAAACCTCCAGCTGTTTCAAAACTACAACTCCCAGCATGTACTGACAGACCGTGCATGCTGGGAGTTGTACTTTTGCAACAGCTGCAGGCACACTGGTTGGAAAACCTTCAGTTAGGTTCTGTTACCTAACTCAGTATTTTCCAACCAGTGTGCCTCAAGCTGTTGCAAAAGTACAACTCTCAGCATGTACTGATCACCGAAGGGCATGCTGGGAGATGTAGTTATGCAACAGCTGGAGGTATGCAATTACAACTCCCAGCATGCTGAGACAGCTGTTTGCTCTTTGGGCATGCTGCGATTTGCAGTGATCTCCAAACTGTGGTCCTCCAGCTTTTACAAAACTACAACTCCCAGCATGTCCAAACAGCTGTCTGGGCATGCTGGGAGTTGTAGTTTTGCAACATCTGGAGGGCTAAAGTATAGAGACCACTGTATAGTGGTCTCAGACTGTAGCCCTCCAGATGTTGCTAGGTAACTCACTGGCTTCTGTACGATCCAGGGAGCCGCATAGCCATCCTCGTCTGCTGCCTGCTGCCACCGCCGATCGTGTCTCGCTGCCATCGCCGATGGGTAAGTGGACTTCGGCGCCCGGTCCCTGTCGGTTTCCCCGTCCTGCCCTGCCTATTGTGGGTGGGCAGAACGAGGAAAGCGAAAGTTAACCCCCCGCCCCCGATCTGCTATTGGTCAATGCTTCTGACAACCAATAGCAGGGATAGGAGGGGTGGCACCCCTGCCACCTCACTCCTATTCCTTCACCCCCCTGGGCATTTGCGCGGGGTGCGCTCCCGGCAGGGACCGAAATTCTACATGATGTACGCGTACATCCTTGGTCCTTAAGTACCAGGGAGCTAGGACGTATGCGTACATCCATGGTCCTTAACAGGTTAAACACTTTCCCAATGGTCACCATATAGTGCACCCGATTTCTACTGCACACCAGCAATGTGCGGCACTCATAAGCTTTTAGGTATCACAATGTACAATCCGACCAAATTATTGTACATGGCAAATACACATAACATGGTAACATGAGGAGCCATGTATGTGTCCATCTCCTAGACTACAAAGTATAATGGAAACGCTCACCTCTGTGCCAACACTGCCCAAAACCTGTGCGCCATCTATGTTCACCTTAAATTACAGAAACAGGAAGCAGAGAGAGAAGCAGGATTGTCTCCATACAAATGGCGGGGGGGACTCAGGACTGGCACTGGACTGGTCTTCAATCTGTCTTTAGGATGGCAGTTAAAATGGCTGCTGAAATATAACAGTTGTCATAGCAATAGTACCTAGCTCAACAAGCAACAGTGAATTATACCAACACAAGAAACGGTAAACTGCCACAAAACACACAGTAAAAATTAAGGCAGCTCTATGATTGACCCCTTAAGGACCAGGCCAATTTTATTTTTGCGTTTTTTCCTCCTCGCCTTCTAAAATCAATAACTCTTTTATATTTCCATCCACAGACCCATATGAGGGCTTGTTTTTGGACCCATCACTTATTTACCATAAAATGTACAGCAAGCCTAAAAAGATTATTATTTGTGTGAAGAAATTGAAACAAAAACTGCAATTTTGCACATTTTGAAAGGTTTTGTTTTTTACGCTGTACACTAGAGATGAGTGAACTTACAGTAAATTCGATTCGTCACGAACTTCTCGGCTCGGCGGTTGCTGACTTTTCCTGCATAAATTAGTTCAGCTTTCTGGTGCTCCGGTGGGCTGGAAAAGGTGGATACAGTCCTAGGAAAGAGTCTCCTAGGACTGTATCCACCTTTTCCAGCCCAATGGGAGCACCTGAAAGCTGAACTAATTTCTGCAGGAAAAGTCATCAACTGCCGAGCCGAGAAGTTTGTGACGAATCGAATTTACTGTAAGTTCGCTCATCTCTACTGTACACTTTACGGTAAAAATGATTTTTTTTTTTTTCTGTGGGTCAATGCAATTAAAATGAAATCCATGATCACATACTTTTCGGTCTCATTGGTCTCAAGGTCTCATTGTGTAGACTGAAACGTGGCACTTTTGTGACTTGATGGGTGAATAAATTCACATTACCACTATTTGACAGGAGTGCCGCTTCTTCTTCTTTGGATCTACAAGTCATGGGATATTGAGTAACATCCCTAGGAGCAGTGCTGGTTCCTTCCCAGAAATAGTTTACTTTTCTATTGCTATATTGTTTAAAAAAAAAAAATTTTTTTATTTTTACAAACTAAGTATGTTTAAAATCGCCCTGTTCTGACCACCTATTACTTTTCCATTTTTCCATATATGGGGATTTATGAGGGCTCATTTTTTGTGCAATGACCTGTATTTTTTTTTTAGTACCACATGACTTTTAAGTCGCTTTTTATAAATTTTTGGGGGAATGTGATGTGACCAAAAAGCATCAATTTTTTTTTTAATTTTTTTTTTATGTTTATGCCATTCACTGTATGGAATCATTAACCTTTTGTTAGTCCAAATATGTTTATTAATAATTTTTTTTACGCTTTTTTGGGGGGAAATTTTGAAAAACTGGCGATGTACAATTCAATTGGGGGAGGAGATTTTTCA
The DNA here is from genome assembly GCF_029499605.1 of Hyla sarda. Lineage (NCBI taxonomy): Eukaryota > Metazoa > Chordata > Amphibia > Anura > Hylidae > Hyla > Hyla sarda. The sequence continues at coordinate 414,971,744 of NC_079190.1, forward strand.
CATTTTTCTTACTTATTTTCTTTACACTTTTTATGTCCCCATAGGGGACTATTGATAGCAATCATTTGATTGCTAATACCATTCAGTGCTATGCATAGACATATCGTCGATCTTCCGCTCTGGTCTGCTCGATGTCAGACCAGAGCAGAAGAACCTGGGAGAGCGGCGGAGGCCAGTTAGAGGACCTTTTGTCCGCCATTTTGGATGATCATATCCCTGCGGTAGTGCCGCCAGTGATCCGATCATCCAATATAACGCCCGCATTGCTGCAGATGCAGTAATCTGTATTGATCACAACATCTGAGGGGTTAATGGCAGACATCCGCCATTTTGGATGATCGTATCCCCGCAGCAGTGCAGTCATCGATCCGATCATCCAATATAATGCCTGCATTGCCGCAGATGTCGTTATCTGTATTGATCATGGCATCTAAGGGGTTAATGGCAGTCTGGTGCCCCCATCATGTACAGGACATAAATGTACGTCCTAGTGCGTTAAAGGAAAACTGTTAGTCTATTTACCCACACTATACTGGGTTATAGTGTGGGTGAACAGGAGTCAGTGGTGCCAGAAAGTTAAACAGATTTGTAAATTACTTCTATTAAAAAATCTTAATCCTTCCAGTACTTATTAGCTGCTGAATATTACAGAGGAAAATATTTTCTTTTTGGAACACAGAGCTCTCTGCTGACATCATGAGCACAGTGCTCTCTGCTGACATCTCTGTCCATTTTAAGAACTGTCCAAGAGTAGGAGAAAATCCCCATAGCAAACATATGCTGCTCTGGACAGTTCCTAAAATGGACAGAGATGTCAGCAGAGAGCACTGCGCTCGTGATGGCAGCAGAGAGCACTGTGTTCCAAAAAGAAAACAATGTCCTCTGTAGTATTCAGCAGCTAATAAGTACTGGAATGATTAAGATTTTTAAATAGAAGCAATTTACAAATCTGTTTTACTCTCTGGCACCATTTGATTTAAAAAAATAAAAAGTTTTCCACCCGAGTACCACTTTAACCCCTTAAGGACCAAGGACGTACCGGTACGTCCTTGGTCCTGCTCTTCTGATATAACGCGGGGTTACACAGTAACCCCGCGTCATATCATGGCGGGCCCGGCGTCATAGTGAAGCCGGGACCCGCCTCTAATAGCGCGCAGCGCCGATCGCGGCGCCGCACGCTATTAACCCTTTAGCCGCGCGTTCAGAGCTGAGCCGCGCGGCTAAAAGTGAAAGTGAAAGTTCCCGACTAGCTCAGTCGAGCTGTTCGGGATAGCCGCGGCTAATCGCGGCATCCCGAACAGCTGACAGGACAGCGGGAGGGCCCCTTCCTGCCTCCTCGCTGTCCGATCGCCGAATGACTGCTCAGTGCCTGAGATCCAGGCATGAGCAGTCATGCGGCAGAATCGTTGATCACTGGTTTCTTATGAGAAACCAGTGATCAACATAGAAGATCAGTGTGTGCAGTGTTATAGGTCCCTATGGGACCTATAACACTGCAAAAAAAAGTGAAAAAAAAAAGTGAATAAAGATCATTTAACTCCTCCCCTATTAAAAGTTTGAATCACCCCCCTTTTCCAATAAAAAAAAAACACAGTGTAAATAAAAATAAAAATAAACATATGTGGTATCACCGCGTGCGGAAATGTCCGAATTATAAAAATATATCATTAATTAAACCGCTCGGTCAATGGCGTGCGCGCAAAAAAATTCCAAAGTCCAAAATAGTGCATTTTTGGTCACTTTTTATATCATTTAAAAATCAATAAGTCCTATCAATGCAAAAATGGTACCGTTAAAAACTTCAGATCACGGCGCAAAAAATGAGCCCTCATACTGCCCCATACACGGAAAAATAAAAAAGTTATAGGGGTCAGAAAATGACAATTTTAAACGTATTAATTTTCCTGCATGTAGTTATGATTTTTTCCAGAAGTCCGACAAAATCAAACCTATATAAGTAGGGTATCATTTTAATCGTATGGACCTACAGAATACATATCAGGTGTCATTTTTACCGAAAAATGTACTACGTAGAAACGGAAGCCTCCAAAAGTTACAAAACAGCGTTTTTTTTTCAATTTTGTCGCACAATGATTTTTTTTCCCGCTTCACCATAGATTTTTGGGCAAAATGACTGATGTCATTACAAAGTAGAATTAGTGGCGCAAAAAATAAGCCATCATATGGATTTTTAGGTGTAAATTTGAAGGCAAGGAGCAAAAAACGAAAATGCAAAAACGGAAAAACCTCCGGTCCTTAAGGGGTTAAAGCGGTACTCCGGAACTAGACATTTTATCCCATATCCAAAGGATAGGGGATAAGATGTCTGATCGCAGGGGTCCCACTGCTGGGGACCCCGCGATCTCCCTGCGGCACAAACTTGTCATCAGCCTCATGGAGCGAAGATCGCTCCGTGTCTGATGACTCACAATACAGGGACTGGAGTACCGCGACGTCATGGCTCTGCCCCTCATGACGTCAATGCAATGCAAGCCTATGGGAGATGGAGTGAAGGCCGCAATGCATAGGGAGATCGTGGGGGTCCCCAGCGGAGGGACCCCCAAGATCATACATCAGTACCCCTTTAAATTTGTCCAGTAGGTCCTGAGATATGTCCCACAGAACATGCTCTTCTGAATTTGGTGAATCACGCGCAGGGGGCGGGGCTTCACCGGCTCAATTTATATATTCATTGTGACTCCTGGAGTAAAGAAGCCCCGCCCGCTACACGTGATTCACTGAATTAAGCAGAGGATCTTCTGGGGGACATATCTCAGGACCTACTGGACATATTTAGGTAAGTGACCCCTCGCTGGATACTTGTTCACCCACACTATAACCCATTGTTTTGGGTTTAGTGTGGTGAGCAGGCTGACAGTTTTCCTTAGTACCACTGCATCAGGACGTACATTTACTTTCATTATCCTTAAGGGGTTAAAGGAGTACTCTGGTTATTTTTTTTTTTATCAACTGGTGCCACCTCTGTCCATGTCAGGAACTGTCTGGAGCAGGAGAGGTTCGCTATGGGGATTTGCTCCTGCTCTGGTCATGTCCTGATAGGGACAGAGGTGTCAGCAGAAAGCACTGTTGTCAGACTGAAAAGAACAACTCAACTTCCTCTGGAGCATACAGCAGCTAATAAGTACTGGTTTGGTGAAGATATATTTTTATTTTAATAGAAGTAATTTACAAATCTGTTTAACTGTCTGGCACCATTTGATTTAAAAAAATAAATAAAAAATGTTGCTGCTGCTGACCTGCTACTTTACTATCGCCTCCCGTAAATGGTTCAGTCCAGTGCTTGTTTACTGCTTCTAGGTAAGAATTTAACCCTGACTGGTTGATTTTATCTCTATATAAGTGTACTCAATACTATTAAAGAGGATTTTCCATCTGGAGATTGATAGCATACCCACAGGCTATACCATAAAAGTCTGACGGGCGGAAGTATTATTGATCTGATCTACGGTGGTACCTACCAAATAATGTCAGTATTATCTGATCTCGGTAGGACCTACCAAAAGCTGTCAGTTTTACTGATCACACACGATGGTGACCCATGTGCAGACCTCCTTAAATTTGTGGGAGGAGATTATGCACAGTGAGACCACTATTCATATGTAAATCATCCCTGTGGGCAACTCCCTGAATATAGGATTAGTTCCCCCACAGGATGACCCCCATATGAATGTTGTGTCTATCCCGCTATGGCGGGCGGTCATTGCTTCATTGTGACACCATGACCTGCAGTCACCAGTAATTTAATATATGTGATCTTATTAACTGCTTAAATATCTATAATGCAATTCATATCTCTGGGCCTGAATATTTACCCAGAATATTTAAAAGCTCATTGATTTAAGCTATGGCGGTATGTTTTCAATATCATGAAATAACACACAGGTATTATTAACTATGCAGATTTATTAGTTATGAGTAATAACCAATATGAATATATAAAGACAAAGGTTATACATATATGTATCTTAAATCAATATGACACGTATAGAACATTATTTAAGCGTTATTTAACCCCTGAAATGGGTACTCTAATTATTTTTTTTTATTAAATAGAATGTTTCTAATATATTTTATTTAAAAAAAAAAAAAAGTGTTATATGTGTTTTTTTTTTTACATTAGTAAACCTGGCCACTACGTGTCACCCAATATGGCTCAGGATTACTTTCCCCCCCCCCTGACGTTCGGCATGTTCGGACCAACGCTGGCCGGGCAGCGTGGTCCAGAACGCGCGTTCACATGGATGAGGAGAGGGAGATGCAGGTGGGCGGGGATATTAAAATTTCACGTGCCGCGCGCGCACGACCACTGTGCTCGCTCTCTGCCTGTTTCCTATACAGGCAGAGAGCGAGTACAGTGCTCGTACGCGTGCGGCGCGCAAAAAATAAAATTTCCCTTCCCCCCTGCATCTCCCTCTCCTAATTCATTGCAGCGCACGAGCTGCAGGAGAGAAAGGAGACGGGCAGAAGCGAGCCCCGGGAAGGCTTCAATCGATGTCACGCCTGCCGTGGCCGTCCACTTCCTGCCCTCACCAGAGAGCTCAACTCTGAGCTCCTGCAGCAGTTAAACATAAGGTATTTTTATGGGGATTTGTAGAAATATAAAGACAGGGATAGATGTAGTTAGTGTCAGGGACAGATGGGGAGGGGGAATAGGGAAATTTAATTTAGTGATAGCTACTCTTTAAGGACCAAGCCCATTTTGCCCTTAACCCCTTAAGGACCCAGCCCAAATATACCTTAAGGACCCGGCCATTTTTTTAACATCTGACCACTGTCACTTCAAGCATTAATAACTCTGGGATGCTTTTACCTTTCATTCTGATTCCGAGATAGTTTTTTCGTGACATATTCTACTTTATGTTAGTGGTAACATTTTGTCGATACTTGTATCATTTCTTGGTGAAAAATTCCAAAATTTGATGAAAGAATTGAAAATTTTGCATTTTTTTTTACTTTGAAGCTCTCTGCTTATAAGAAAAATGGATATTCCAAATAAATTATATATTGATTCAAAAATAAAATATGTCTACTATATGTTTGCATCATAAAGTTTACATGTTTTTACTTTTGTCACCAAAGATATATATAACCCTACATATATAGTAGGTAAGGGTATGTATTTGCACTTATGACACCAAAAAGAGAACCATACCACAAATTAAACAGAAAAGTAATAGAATGTAAAAAATTTACTTTATTAATACAATTTAGTAATAAAAAATAGATATTAGAATTAAAGCAAAAAAAGTAGTGGCAATAGATAGGGGGTTCAGGTGTAGGTATGGTTTGGCACCCTTTATTGTATACTATTGGCAGGTATTATTCTTGTATCCTACCAGCTTCTGTGGCATTTACTCCTTATACTTGTATATTTTGATGTATTTGGGTCCTACCATTGTCCTATATCTTTGTATGTCCACTAGTGCCTATCTATTGCTACTACTTTTTTTGTTTTAATTCTAATATCTATTTTTTATTACTAAATTGTATTAATAAAGTTTATTTTTTACATTCTCTTACTTTTCTGTTTAATTTGTGGCATGGTTCTCTTTTTGGTGTCATGTTTTTACTTTTGGAAGACATCAGAGGGCTTCAAAGTTCAGCAGCAGTTTTCAAATTTTTCACAAAATTTTCAAAATCGGAATTTTTCAGGGACCAGTTCAGTTTTGAAGTGGATTTGAAGGGCCTTCATATTAGAAATACCCCACAAATGACCCAATTATAAAAACTGCACCCCTCAAAGTATTCAAAATGACATTCAGTAAGCTTGTTAACCCATTAGGTGTTTCACAGGAATAGCAGCAACGTGAAGGAGAAAATAAAAAATCTTCATTTTTTACACTCGCATGTTCTTGTAGACCCAGTTTTTGAATTTTTACAAGTGGTAATAGTAGAAAAAAATAAATAAATTTGTAACCCAATTTCTCTCGAGTAAGGAAATACCTCATATGTGTATGTCAAGTGTTCGGCGGGCACAGTAGAGGGCTCAGAAGGGAAGGAGTGACAATGGGATTTTGGAGAGGGAATTTTTCTGAAATGGTTTTTGGGGGGCATGTCACATTTAGAAAGCCCCTATGGTGCCAGAACAGCAGAAAACCCCACGTGGCATGCCATTTTGGAAACAACACCCCTCAAGGCACGTAAAAAGGGGTCCAGTTAGCCTAAAACCCCACAGGTGTTTGACAACTTTTCGTTAAAATCGGATGTGTAAATGGAAAAAAAAATTCAAACTAAAGTGCAGTTTTTACCCCAAATTTACCATTTTTACAAAGGGTAATGGGAGAAAATGCCCCCCTAAATTTGTAACCTCTTTGTAATCTCTTCTGAGTATGGAAATACCCCATGTTAGGACATAAAATGCTTTACGGGCGAACTACAATGCTCAGAAGAGAAGGAGTCACATTTGGCTTTTTGAAAGCAATTTTTGCTGAAATGTTTTTTTGGGGGCATTTCGTATTTAGGAAGCCCCTGTGGTGCCAGAACAGCAAAAAATACACACATGGCATACTATTTTGGAAACTACAACCCTAAAGGAACGTAACAAGAGGTCCACTGAGCCGTAACACCCCACAGGTGTTTGACGACTTTTCGTTAATGTTGGATGTGTAAATAAGAAAACATTTTTTTTTACTAAAATGCAGTTTTTCCCCTAAATTTGTAACCCCATTTCTTCTGAGTATGGAAATACCCCATGTTAGGATGTAAAATGCTCTGCTGGCGAACTACAATGCTCAGAAGAGGAGGAGCGCCATTGAGCTTTTGGAAAGATAATTCGTTTGGAATGGTAGGCAGGGGCCATGTGCATTTACAAAGCCCCCCGTGGTGCCAGAACAGTGGACCCCCCCACATGTGACCCCATTTTGGAAACTACACCCCTCACAGAATTTAATAAGGGGTGCAGTGAGTATTTACACCCCACTGGCGTTTGACAGATCTTTGGAACAGTGGGCTGTGCAAATGAAAAATTAAATTTATCATTTTTACGGACCACTGTTCCAAAAATCTGTCAGACACCTGTGGGGCGTAAATGCTCACTGTACCCCTTATTACAGTACGTGAGGGGTGTAGTTTCCAAAATGGGGTCAGATGTGTCGGGGTCCATTGTTCTGGCACTATGGGGGCTTTGTAAACACATGTGGCCTTCAATTCCGGACAAATTTTGTCTTCAAAATCCCAATTGTGCTCCTTCTCTTCTGAGCATTGTAGTTCGCCCGCAGAGCACTTTAAATTCACATATGGGGTATGTTCTTACTCAGACGAGATGGGGTTACAAATATGGGGGGGGGGCTTTTTCTTATTTTCTCTTGTGAAAATGAAAAATTTAGGGTAACACCAGCATTTTTGTGAAACATTTTTTTTTTCCCATTTTCCCATCCAACTTTAATGAAAATTCGTCAAACACCTGTGGGGTGTTAAGGCTCACTACACCCCTTGTCACGTTCCGTGAGGGGTGTAGTTTCCAAAATGGGGTCACATGTGGGTATTTTTTTTTTTTGCGTTTGTCAGAACCGCTGTAAAATCAGCCAACCCTGTGCAAATCACCAATTTAGGCCTCAAATGTACATTGTGCGCTCTCATTCCTGAGCCTTGTTGTGCGTCCGCAGAGCATTTTACGCTTACATATGGGGTATTTCCGTACTCAGGAGAAATTGTGTTACAAATTTTGGGGGTCTTTTTTTCCTTTAACCGCTTGTGAAAATAAAAAGTATGGGGCAACACCAGCATGTTAGTGTAATTTGTTTTTTCTTTTTTTACACTAACAGGCTGGTGTAGCCCCCAACTTTTCATTTTCACAAGCGGTAAAAGGAAAAAGAGACCACCAAAATTTGTAGTGCAATTTCTTCCGAGTGCGGAAATACTCCATGTGTGTCCCTAAACTGTTTCCTTTAAATACGACAGGGCTACAAAGTGAGAGAGTGCCATATGCAATTGAGGACTAAATTAGGGATTGCATAGGGGTGGACATAGGGGTATTCTACACCAGTGATTCCCAAAAAGGGTGCCTCCAGCTGTTGCTAAACTCCCAGCATGCCTGGACAGTCAGTGGCTGTCCAGACAGTCAGTGGCTGCCCAGCATGCCCAAACAGCTGTCTGGGCATGCTTGGAGTTGTAGTTTTGCAACATCTAGAGGGCTACAGTTTAGAGACCACTATACAGTGGTCTCTAAACTATGTCCCTCCAGATCTTGCAAAACTACAACTCCTAGCATGCCCACATAGCTGTTTGTTGTCTGGAAATGCTGGGAGTTGTAGTTTTGCAACATCTGGAGGTCCACAGTTTAGAGATCACTGTGCACTGGTCTAAAAACGGTAGCCCTCCAGATGTTGCAAAACTGCAAATCCCAGCATGCCAAGACAGCAAACAGCTGTCTCGGCATGCTGGGAGTTGTTGTTGGGTACCTCCAACTGTTGCATAACTACATCTCCCAGCATGCCCTTCGGTGATGCCCGCGTGCATGATCCCGGGCGTCCCCAGCTGCGGGACTCCCGCGATCAGGCATCTTATCCCCTATTCTTTGCATAGGGGATAAGATATGTAAGCACCGGAGTACCCCTTTAAAGCTTCAATTGTTTTTGAATGTTTAAAATTAGGAATACCGGATCATGAGATTGTGGGCAATGGAAACTTTCATGTTACTACTATTTGTGATAAAAGAAGCAAATTGTTAAAAATGCACCAATTTTGGAGATGGACAGGAAGGCTTTAGGGGCGGAGGAGGCCTGAACTGATTAACGATTTATTTGTAACTGTGCTCATAACGTGTAATCTAGAAAAGTTTCCAAGGCCGCCATGTCATATTCCTTGTATATTAACAATCTATTGTGGAATTTCCTTTTTTGTTAACTTTTCATTTGTCTTTATATGTGTTATTTCAATGTTCTTTTGCAAGGGAGTGACTAAAAGCATGACAACTGTTTTGATTATCTTATACCAGAATTTTATAACAGGTGATATATGTTCTTCCGTCAGAAAATCGTCAGCAAAAGGGCAGTTACAAAATCCTAATAGCGGTTTTAACACGTTATAGCCCGTTATTAATAACAGCCATTATTTGTGACGGAAGATAGTAACGGGAGAAATAGTTCATGAACTATTTCTCCCATTGCTATCTTCCATCATAAAATAACGGGTTAAAACGGCTATTAGAAAAATCTCACAGACTATAATGGGATTTTCCAATGGCCGTATAGGACTAGGTAACTACCATTTTAATGCCAATTTTCTGAGTAATTATATAGTGTGAAAGGGGCCTTAAAGCTTCAATTTTTTTTGAATAGTTCATGAACTGTTTCTCCCGTTACTATCTTCCGTCACAAATAATGGCCGTTATTAATAACGGGCTATAACGTGTTAAAACGGCTATTAGAAAAATCCCACAGACTATAATGGGATTTTCTAACGGCCGTATAGGATTTTGTAACTGCCCTTTTTGCAACAGCTGGAGGTTCCGTTTTGGAAACAGTGGCGTACCAGACGTTTTTCATTTTTATTGGGGAGGGGAGGGGGGCTGTGTAGGGGTATGTGTATATGTAGTGTTTTTTACTTTTTATTTTATTTTGTGTTAGTGTAGTGTAGTGTTTTTAGGGTACAGTCGCACGGGCGGGGGGTTCACAGTAGTTTCTCGCTGGCAGTTTGAGCAGCGGCAGAAAATTTGCCTCAGCTCAAACTTGCAGCCGGATACTTACTGTAATCCTCCGCCCATGTTAGTGTACCCTGTACGTTCACATTGGGGGGGGGGGGGAAACATCCAGCTGTTGCAAAACTACAACTCCCAGCATGTAGGGTCTATAAGTGCATGCTGGGAGTTGTAGTTTTGCAACAGCTGGAGGCTCCGTTTTGGAAACGGTGGCGTACCAGACGTTTTTCATTTTTATTGTAGGGGTATGTGTATATGTAGTGTTTTTTTACTTTTTATTTTATTGTATGTTAGTGTAGTGTAGTGTTTTTAGGGTACAGTCACACGGGCGGGGGTTCACAGTAGTTTCTCGCTGGCAGCTTGAGCTGCAGCAGAAAATTTGCTGCAGCTCAAACTTGCAGCCGGATACTTACTGTAATCCTCCGCCCATGTGAGTGTACCCTGTACATTCACATTGGGGGGGGAACATCCAGCTGTTGCAAAACTACAACTCCCAGCATGTACGGTCTAGCTGGGAGCTGTTGCTAAGCAACAGCAGGAGGCTGTCACTCACCTCCTGCTGCTGCTTGATCGCCGCACAGGTCAGTCCCGCCGCCGCCGCCGTCGTCGCTCCTGGGGCCCCGATCCCAACATTAACGCCGGGGATCGGGGTCCCCAGCACCAGGGGTGCACGTCCCGCACCCGCTCACGTCCTCCGGAAGAGGGGCGGAGCGGGTGCGGGAGTGACACCCGCAGCAGGCACCCTGATTGGTCGGCCGAATTGTCCAGCGATCTGCGGCCATCGCCGACATGGGGGGGGCATAATGACCCCCCTGGGCGATATGCCGCGATGCCTGCTGAACGCTTTCAGCAGGCATCGGGCACCGGCTCCCCTCCGGCTAGCGGCAAGGGGCCGGGAAAGGACAGGACGTACTCCTACGTCCTCGGTCCTTAAGGACTCAGAAACGGGGGCGTAGGAGTACGTCCATTGTCCTTAAGGGGTTAAGGCCCCTTTCACACTACATAATTACTCAGAAAATCGGCATTAAAACTGTAGTTACCTAGTCCTATATGGCTGTAGGAAAATCCCATTATAGTCTGTGAGATTTTTCTTACAGCCGTTTTAACCCTTTATTTTATGATGGAAGATAGTAATGGGAGAAATAGTTCATGAACTATTTCTCCCGTTACTATTTTCCGTCACAAATAATGTCCAATATTAATAACGGGCTATAACGTGTTAAAACGGCTATTAGAAAAATCCCACAGACTATAATGGGATTTTCTAACGGCCGTGTAGGATTTTGTAACTGCCCTTTTGCTGACGATTTTCTGACGGAAGAATTTATATCACCTGTTATAAAATTCTGGTATAAGATAATCAAAACAGTAGTCATGCTTTTAGTCACTCCCTTGCGAAAGAACATTTAAATAACACATATAAAGACAAATGAAAAGTTATCAAAAAAGGAAATTCCACAATAGATTGTTAATATTCAAGGAATATGACATGGCGGCCTTGGAAACTTCACTAGATTGCATCTTTTGAGCACAGTTACAAATAAATCGCTATGCTCAGTTCAGGACTCCTCCGCCCCTACAGCCTTCCTGTCCATCTCCAAAATTGGTGCATTTTTAACAATTTGCTTCTTTTATCACAAATAGTAGTAACATGAAAGTTTCCATTGCCCACAATCTCATGATCCGGTATTCCTAATTTTAAACATTCAAAAACAATTGAAGCTTTAAAGGGGTACTCCGGTGCTTACATATCTTATCCCCTATGCAAAGGATAGGGGATAAGATGCCTTATCGCGGGAGTCCCGCAGCTGGGGAAGCCCGGGATCATGCACGCGGCACCCAGTTTGTAATCAGTCCCCGGAGCGTGTTCGCTCCGGGTCTGATTACGGTCGACCGCAGGGCTGGCGGCGTGTGAAATCACGCCCCCGTGTGACGTCACGCTCCGCCTCTCAATGCAAGCCTATGGGAGTGGGCGTGATAGCTATCATGCCCCCTCCCGTAGGTTTGCATTGAGAGGCGGAGCATGACGTCACACGGGGACGGGGGCATGACGTCACATGCCGCTGGCCCTGCGAGCACGCTCCGGGGACTGATTAAAAAGGGGGTGCCGCGTGCATGATCCCGGGCATCCCCAGCTGCAGGACTCACGCGATCAGGCATCTTATCCCCTATCCTTTGGATAGGGGATAAGATGTGTAAGCACCCGAGTACCCCTTTAAGAATATATATCACCTATGTTATAACATTCTGGAACAAGACAATCAAAAACAGTAGTCATGCTTTTACTTAGTCACTCCCTTGTAAAAGAACATTTACATAACACATGTAAAGAAATTTAAAAATTTAAAAAGTTAACAAAAAAAGAAAACTCCACAAAAGATTGTTAATTTACAAGAAATATGACATGGCGGCATTGGAAACTTTACTAGATTACACATTTTGAGCACAAATACATATAAATTGCTATGCTCAGTTCAGTCCTCCTCCCCTACAGAATTCCTGTCCATCTCCAAAATTGGTGTATTTTTTACTATTTGCTTCTTTTATCACAAATAGTAGTAACATGAAAGTTTCCATTGCCCACAATCTCATAATCTGGTATTCCTAAATTTAAACATTCAAAAACAATTGAAGCTTTAAGGCCCCTTTCACACTACATAATTACTCAGAAAATCGGCATTAAAACGGTAGTTACCTAGTCCTATACGGCCGTTGGAAAATCCCATTATAGTCTATCAGATTTTTCTAATAGCCGTTTTAACCCGTTATTTTATGATGGAAGATAGTAATGGGAGAAATAGTTTATGAACTATTTCTCCCGTTACTATCTTCCGTCACAAATAATGGCCGTTATTAATAACGGGCTATAACGTGTTAAAACGGCTATTAGAAAAATCCCACAGACTATAATGGGATTTTCTAACGTCCGTATAGGATTTTGTAACTGCCCTTTTGCTGACGATTTTCTGACGGAAGAATATCACCTGTTATAAAATTCTGGTATAAGATAATCAAAACAGTTGTCATGCTTTTAGTCACTGCCTTGCGAAAGAACATTGAAATAACACATATAAAGACAAATGAAAAGTTAACAAAAAAGGAAATTCCACAATAGATTGTTAATATACAAGGAATATGACATGGCGGCCTTGGAAACTTTTCTAGATTACACGTTATGAGCACAGTTACAAATAAATCGTTAATCAGTTCAGGCCTCCTCCGCCCCTAAAGCCTTCCTGTCCATCTCCAAAATTGGTGCATTTTTAACAATTTGCTTCTTTTATCACAAATAGTAGTAACATGAAAGTTTCCATTGCCCACAATCTCATAATCTGGTATTCCTAAATTTAAACATTCAATAACAATTGAAGCTTTAAGGCCCCTTTCACACTACATAATTACTCAGAAAATCGGCATTAAAACGGTAGTTACCTAGTCCTATACGGCCGTTTGAAAATCCCATGATAGTCTGTGAGATTTTTCTAATAGCCGTTTTAACCCGTTATTATATGATGGAAGATAGTAATGAGAGAAATAGTTCATGAATTATTTCTCCCGTTACTATCTTCCGTCACAAATAATGGCTGTTATTAATAACGGGCTATAACGTGTTAAAACGGCTATTAGAAAAATCCCACAGACTATAATGGGATTTTCTAACGGCCGTATAGGATTTTGTAACTGCCCTTTTGCTGATATTTTTCTGACGGAAGAATATATATCTCCTGTTATAAAATTCTGGTATAAGATAATCAAAACAGTTGTCATGCTTTTAGTTACTCCCTTGGGAAAGAACATTGAAATGACACATATAAAAACAAATGAAAAGTAAAAAAAAAGGAAATTCCACAATAGATTGTTAATATACAAGGAATATGACATGGCGGCCTTGGAAACTTTACTAGATTACACGTTTTGAGCACAGTTACAAATAAATCGCTATGCTCAGTTCAGGCCTCCTCCGCCCCTACAGCCTTCCTGTCCATCTCCAAAATTGGTGCATTTTTAACTATTTGCTTCTTTTATCACAAATAGTAGTAACATGAAAGTTTCCATTGCCCACAATCTCATAATCCGGTATTCCTAATTTTAAACATTCAAAAACAATTAAAGCTTTAAAGGGGTACTCCGGTGCTTACATATCTTATCCCCTATGCAAAGGATAGGGGATAAGATACCTGATCGCGGGAGTCCCAGAGCTGGGGACGCCCGGGATCATGCACGCGGCACCCAGTTTGTAATCAGTCCCCGGAGCGAGTTCGCTCCGGGTCTGATTACGGTCGACCGCAGGGCCGGCGACGTGTGACATCACGCCCCCGTGTGACGTCACGCTCCGCCTCAATGCAAGACTACGGGAGGGGGCATGATAGCTATCATTCCCCCTCACGTAGGTTTGCATTGAGGGGCGGAGTGTGACGTCCCACGGGGGCAGGGGCGTGACGTCACATGCCGCTGGCCCTGCGAGCACGCTCCGGGGACTGATTAAAAAAGGGGTGCCGCGTGCATGATCTCGGGCATCCCCAGCTGCGGGACTCCCGCGATCAGGCATCTTATCCCCTATCCTTTGGATAGGGGATAAGATGTGTAAGCACAGGAGTACCCCTTTAAGAATATATATCACTTATGTTATAACATTCTGGAACAAGACAATCAAAAACAGTAGTCATGCTTTTACTTAGTCACTCCCTTGTAAAAGAACATTTACATAACACATGTAAAGAAATTTAAAAATTTAAAAAGTTAACAAAAAAAGAAAACTCCACAAAAGATTGTTAATTTACAAGAAATATGACATGGCGGCATTGGAAACTTTACTAGATTACACATTTTGAGCACAAATACATATAAATTGCTATGCTCAGTTCAGTCCTCCTCCCCTACAGAATTCCTGTCCATCTCCAAAATTTGTGCATTTTTATCTATTTGCTTCTTTTATCACAAATAGTAGTAACATGAAAGTTTCCATTGCCCACAATCTCATAATCTGGTATTCCTAAATTTAGACATTCAAAAACAATTGAAACTTTAAGGCCCCTTTCACACTACATAATTACTCAGAAAATCGGCATTAAAACGGTAGTTACCTAGTCCTATACGGCCGTTGAAAAATCCCATGATAGTCTGTGAGATTTTTCTAATAGCCGTTTTAACCCGTTATTTTATGATGGAAGATAGTAATGGGAGAAATAGATCATGAACTATTTCTCCCGTTACTATCTTCCGTCACAAATAATGGCCGTTACTAATAACGGGCTATAACGTGTTAAAACGGCTATTAGAAAAATCCCACAGACTATAATGGGATTTTCTAACGGCCGTATAGGATTTTGTAACTGCCCTTTTGCTGACAATTTTCTGACGGAAGAATATATATCTCCTGTTATAAAATTCTGGTATAAGATAATCAAAGAGTTGTCATGCTTTTAGTCACTCCCTTGCGAAAGAACATTTAAATAACACATATAAAGACAAATAAAAAGTTAACAAAAAAGGAAATTCCACAATAGACTGTTAATATACAAGGAATATGACATGGCAGCCTTGGAAACTTTACTAGATTACACGTTTTGAGCACAGTTACAAATAAATTGCTATGCTCAGTTCAGGCCTCCTCCGCCCCTACAGCCTTCCTGTCCATCTCCAAAATTGGTGCATTTTTAACTATTTGCTTCTTTTATCACAAATAGTAGTAACATGAAAGTTTCCATTGCCAACAATCTCATGATCCGGTATTCCTAATTTTAAACATTCAAAAACAATTGAAGTTTTAAAGGGGTACTCCGGTGCTTTCATATCTTATTCCCTGTGCAAAGAATAGGGGATAAGATGCCTTATCGCGGGAGTCCCGCAGCTGGGGACACCCGGGATCATGCACAAAGCACCCAGTTTGTAATCAGTCCCCGAAGCGTGTTCGCTCCGGGTCTGATTACGGTCGACCGCAGGGCCGGCGGCGTGTGAAATCACGCCCCCGTGTGACGTCACGCTCCGCCTCTCAATGCAAGCCTACGGGAGGGGGCGTGATAGCTATCATGCCCCCTCCGGTAGGTTTGCATTGAGGGGCGGAGCGTGACATCACACAGGGGCGGGGGCGTGACGTCACATGCTGCTGGCCCTGCGAGCACGCTCCGGGGACTGATTAAAAAGGGGATGCCGCATGCATGATCCCGGGCGTCCCCAGCTGCGGGACTCCCGCAATCAGGCATCTTATCCCCTATCCTTTGGATAGGGAATGAGATGTGTAAGCACCGGAGTACCCCTTTAAGAATATATATCACTTATGTTATAACATACTGGTACAAGAATATCAAAAACAGTGGTCATGCTTTTACTTAGTCACTCCTTTGTAAAAGAACATTTACATCACACATGTAAAGAAATAAAAAAATTTAAAAAGTTAACAAAAACAGAAAACTCAACAAAAGATTTTTAATTTACAAAAAATATGACATGGCGGCCTTGGAAACTTTACTAGATTACACATTTTGAGCACAAATACATATAAACTGCTATGCTCAGTTCATTCCTCCTCCCCTACAGAATTCCTGTCCATCTCCAAAATTGGTGCATTTGTAACTATTTGCTTATTTTATCACAAGTAGTAGTAACATGAAAATTTCCATTGCCCACAATCTCATAATCCGGTATTCCTAATTTTAAACATTCAAAAACAATTGAAGCTTTAAAGGGGTACTCCGGTGCTTTCATATCTTATTCCCTATGCAAAGGATAGGGGATAAGATGCCTGATCGCGAGAGTCCCGCAGCTGGGGACGCCCGGGATCATGCACGCGGCACCCAGTTTGTAATCAGTCCCCGGAGCGCGTTCGCTCCGGGTCTGATTACGGTCGACCGCAGGGCCGGCGGCGTGTTAAATCAGGCCCCCGTGTGACGTCACGCTCCGCCTCTCAATGCAAGCCTACGGGAGGGGGCGTGATAGCTATCATGCCCCCTCCGGTAGGTTTGCATTGAGGGGTGGAGCATGACATCACACAGGGGCGAGGGCGTGACGTCACATGCTGCTGGCCCTGCGAGCACGCTCCGGGGACTGATTAAAAAGGGGGTGCCGCGTGCATGATCCCGGGCGTCCCCAGCTGCGGGACTCCCACGATCAGGTATCTTATCCCCTATCCTTTGGATAGGGGATAAGATGTGTAAGCATCGGAGTACCCCTTTAAGAATATATATCACTTATGTTATAACATTCTGGTACAAGACAATCAAAAACAGTGGTCATGCTTTTACTTAGTCACTCCCTTGTAAAAGAACATTTACATAACACATGTAAAGAAATTAACAAATTTAAAAAGTTAACAAAAACAGAAAACTCAACAAAAGATTTTTAATTTACAAAAAATATGACATGGCGGCCTTGGAAACTTTACTAGATTACACATTTTGAGCACAAATACATATAAATTGCTATGCTCAGTTCATTCCTCCTCCCCTACAGAATTCCTGTCCATCTCCAAAATTGGTGTATTTTTAACTTTTTGCTTCTTTTATCACAAATAGTAGTAACATGAAAGTTTCCATTGCCCACAATCTCATAAACTGGTATTCCTAAATTTAAACATTCAAAAACAATTGAAGCTTTAAGGCCCCTTTCACACTCCATAATTACTCAGAAAATCGGCATTAAAACGGTAGTTACCTAGTCCTATATGGCTGTTGGAAAATCCCATTATAGTCTGTGAGATTTTTCTTATAGCCGTTTTAACCCGTTATTTTATGATGGAAGATAGTAATGGGAGAAATAGTTCATGAACTATTTCTCCCGTTACTATCTTCCGTCACAAATAATGTCTGTTATTAATAACGGGCTATAATGTGTTAAAACGGCTATTAGAAAAATCCCGCAGACCATAAAGGGATTTTCTAACGGCCGTGTAGGATTTTGTAACTGCCCTTTTGCTGACGATTTTCTGACGGAAGAATTTATATCACCTGTTATAAAATTCTGGTATAAGATAATGAAAACAGTTGTCATGCTTTTAGTCACTCCATTGCGAAAGAACATTTAAATAACACATATAAAGACAAATGAAAAGTTAACAAAAAAGGAAATTCCACAATAGATTGTTAATATACAAGGAATATGACATAGCGGCCTTGGAAACTTTACTAGATTACACGTTTTGAGCACAGTTACAAATAAATCACTATGCTCAGTTCAGGCCTCCTCCGCCCCTAGAGCCTTCCTATCCATCTCCAAAATTGGTGCATTTTTAACTATTTGCTTCTTTTACCACAAATAGTAGTAACATGAAAATTTCCATTGCCCACAATCTCATGATCCGGTATTCCTAATTTTAAACATTTAAAAACAATTGAAGCTTTAAAGGGGTACTCCGGTGCTTTCATATCTTATCTCCTATGCAAAGGATAGGGGATAAGATGCCTGATCGCGGGAGTCCCGCAGCTGGGGACGCCCGGGATCGTGCACGCGGCACCCAGTTTGTAATCAGTCCCCGGAGCGTTTTCGCTCCGGGTCTGATTACGGTCGACCGCATTGCTGGCGGCGTGTGACATCACGCCCCCGTGTGACGTCAAGCTCCGCCTCAATGCAAGCCTACGGGAGGGGGCGTGATAGCTATTATGCCCCCTCCCGTAGGTTTGCATTGAGGGGCGGAGCTTGACGTCACACAGGGGGCGGGGGCGTGACGTCACATGCCGCTGGCCCTGTGAGCACGCTCCGGGGACTGATTAAAAAGGGGGTGCCACGTGCATGATCCCGGGCGTCCCCAACTGCAGGACTCCCGCGATCAGGCATCTTATCCCCTATTCTTTGGATAGGGGATAAAATGTGTAAGCACCGGAGTACCCCTTTAAGAATATATATCCCCTATGTTATAACATTCTGGAACAAAACAATCAAAAACAGTAGTCATGCTTTTACTTAGTCACTCCCTTGTAAAAGAACATTTACATAACACATGTAAAGAAATTTAAAAAGTGAACAAAAAAAGAAAACTCCACAGAAGATTGTTAATTTACAAGGAATATGACATGGCGGCCTTGGAAACTTTACTAGATTTCACATTTTGAGCACAAATACATATAAATTGCTATGCTCAGTTCAGTCCTCCTCCCCTACAGAATTCCTGTCCATCCCGAAATTGGTGCATTTTTAACTATTTACTTCTTTTATCACAAATAGTAGTAACATGAAAGTTTCCATTGCCCACAATCTCATAATCTGGTATTCCTAAATTTAAACATTCAAAAACAATTGAAGCTTTAAGGGCCCTTTCATACTACATAATTACTCAGAAAATCGGCATTAAAACGGTAGTTACCTAGTCCTATACGGCCGTTGGAAAATCCCATTATAGTCTGTGAGATTTTTCTAATAGCCGTTTTAACCCGTTATTTTATGATGGAAGATAGTAATGGGAGAAATAGTTCATGAACTAATTCTCCCGTTACTATCTTCCGTCACAAATAATGGCCGTTATTAATAATGGGCTATAACGTGTTAAAACGACTATTAGAAAAATCCCACAGACTATAATGGGATTTTCTATGACATGGCGGCCTTGGAAACTTTACTAGATTACACGTTTTGAGCACAGTTACAAATAAATCGCTATGCTCAGTTCAGGCCTCCTCCGCCCCTACAGCCTTCCTGTCCATCTCCAAAATTGGTGCATTTGTAACTATTTGCTTCTTTTATCACAAATAGTAGTAACATGAAAATTTCCATTGCCCACAATCTCATAATCCGGTATTCCTAATTTTAAACATTCAAAAACAATTGAAGCTTTAAAGGGGTACTCCGGTGCTTTCATATCTTATTCCCTATGCAAAGGATAGGGGATAAGATGCCTGATCGCGAGAGTCCCGCAGCTGGGGACGCCCGGGATCATGCACGCGGCACCCAGTTTGTAATCAGTTCCCGGAGCGTGTTCGCTCCGGGTCTGATTACGGTCGACCGCAGGGCCGGCGGCGTGTTAAATCAGGCCCCCGTGTGACGTCACGCTCCACCTCTCAATGCAAGCCTACGGGAGGGGGCGTGATAGCTATCATGCCCCCTCCGGTAGGTTTGCATTGAGGGGTGGAGCGTGACATCACACAGGGGCGAGGGCGTGACGTCACATGCTGCTGGCCCTGCGAGCACGCTCCGGGGACTGATTAAAAAGGGGGTGCCGCGTGCATGATCCCGGGCGTCCCCAGCTGCGGGACTCCCGCGATCAGGCATCTTATCCCCTATCCTTTGGATAGGGGATAAGATGTGTAAGCACCGGAGTACCCCTTTAAGAATATATATCACTTATGTTATAACATTCTGGTATAAGACAATCAAAAACAGTGGTCATGCTTTTACTTAGTCACTCCCTTGTAAAAGAACATTTACATAACACATGTAAAGAAATTTACAAATTTAAAAAGTTAACAAAAACAGAAAACTCAACAAAAGATTTTTAATTTACAAAAAATATGACATGGCGGCCTTGGAAACTTTACTAGATTACATATTTTGAGCACAAATACATATAAATTGCTATGCTCAGTTCATTCCTCCTCCCCTACAGAATTCCTGTCCATCTCCAAAATTGGTGTATTTTTAACTTTTTGCTTCTTTTATCACAAATAGTAGTAACATGAAAGTTTCCATTGCCCACAATCTCATAAACTGGTATTCCTAAATTTAAACATTCAAAAACAATTGAAGCTTTAAGGCCCCTTTCACACTACATAATTACTCAGAAAATCGGCATTAAAACGGTAGTTACCTAGTCCTATATGGCTGTTGGAAAATCCCATTATAGTCTGTGAGATTTTTCTTATAGCCGTTTTAACCCGTTATTTTATGATGGAAGATAGTAATGGGAGAAATAGTTCATGAACTATTTCTCCCGTTACTATCTTCCGTCACAAATAATGTCTGTTATTAATAACGGGCTATAACGTGTTAAAACGGCTATTAGAAAAATCCCACAGACTATAAAGGGATTTTCTAACGGCCGTGTAGGATTTTGTAACTGCCCTTTTGCTGACGATTTTCTGAAGGAAGAATTTATATCACCTGTTATAAAATTCTGGTATAAGATAATGAAAACAGTTGTCATGCTTTTAGTCACTCCATTGCGAAAGAACATTTAAATAACACATATAAAGACAAATAAAAGTTAACAAAAAAGGAAATTCCACAATAGATTGTTAATATACAAGGAATATGACATGGCGGCCTTGGAAACTTTACTAGATTACACGTTTTGAGCACAGTTACAAATAAATCACTATGCTCAGTTCAGGCCTCCTCCGCCCCTACAGCCTTCCTATCCATCTCCAAAATTGGTGCATTTTTAACTATTTGCTTCTTTTATCATAAATAGTAGTAACATGAAAATTTCCATTGCCCACAATCTCATGATCCGGTATTCCTAATTTTAAACATTCAAAAACAATTGAAGCTTTAAAGGGGTACTCCGGTGCTTTCATATCTTATCGCCTATGCAAAGGATAGGGGATAAGATGCCTGATCGCGGGAGTCCCGCAGCTGGGGACGCCCGGGATCATGCACGCGGCACCCAGTTTGTAATCAGTCCCCGGAGCGTTTTCGCTCCGGGTCTGATTACGGTCGACCGCATGGCTGGCGGCGTGTGACATCACGCCCCCGTGTGACGTCACGCTCCGCCTCAATGCAAGCCTACGGGAGGGGGCGTGATAGGTATCATGCCCCCTCCCGTAGGTTTACATTAAGGGGCGGAGCGTGACGTCACACAGGGGGCGGGGGCGTGACGTCACATGCCGCTGGCCCTGTGAGCACGCTCCGGGGACTGATTAAAAAGGGGGTGCCGCGTGCATGATCCCGGGCGTCCCCAGCTGCGGGACTCCCGCGATCAGGCATCTTATCCCCTATCCTTTGGATAGGGGATAAGATGTGTAAGCACCGGAGTGCCCCTTTAAGAATATATATCCCCTATGTTATAACATTCTGGAACAAAACAATCAAAAACAGTAGTCATGCTTTTACTTAGTCACTCCCTTGTGAAAGAACATTTACATAACACATGTAAAGAAATTTAAAAAGTGAACAAAAAAAGAAAACTCCACAGAAGATTGTTAATTTACAAGGAATATGACATGGCGGCCTTGGAAACTTTACTAGATTTCACATTTTGAGCACAAATACATATAAATTGCTATGCTCAGTTCAGTCCTCCTCCCCTACATAATTCCTGTCCATTCCGAAATTGGTGCATTTTTAACTATTTGCTTCTTTTATCACAAATATTAGTAACATGAAAGTTTCCATTGCCCACAATCTCATAATCTGGTATTCCTAAATTTAAACATTCAAAAACAATTGAAGCTTTAAGGCCCCTTTCACACTACATAATTACTCAGAAAATCGGCATTAAAACGGTAGTTACCTAGTCCTAGACGGCCGTTGGAAAACCCCATTATAGTCTGTGAGATTTTTCTAATAGCCGTTTTAACCCGTTATTTTATGATGGAAGATAGTAATGGAAGAAATAGTTCATGAACTATTTCTCACGTTACTATCTTCCGTCACAAATAATGACCGTTATTAATAATGGGCTATAACGTGTTAAAACGACTATTAGAAAAATCCCACAGACTATAATGGGATTTTCTATGACATGGCGGCCTTGGAAACTTTACTAGATTACACGTTTTGAGCACAGTTACAAATAAATCGCTATGCTCAGTTCAGGCCTCCTCCGCCCCTACAGCCTTCCTGTCCATCTCCAAAATTGGTGCATTTGTAACTATTTGCTTCTTTTATCACAAATAGTAGTAACATGAAAATTTCCATTGCCCACAATCTCATAATCCGGTATTCCTAATTTTAAACATTCAAAAACAATTGAAGCTTTAAGGCCCCTTTCACACTCCATAATTACTCAGAAAATCGGCATTAAAACGGTAGTTACCTAGTCCTATATGGCTGTTGGAAAATCCCATTATAGTCTGTGAGATTTTTCTTATAGCCGTTTTAACCCGTTATTTTATGATGGAAGATAGTAATGGGAGAAATAGTTCATGAACTATTTCTCCCGTTACTATCTTCCGTCACAAATAATGTCTGTTATTAATAACGGGCTATAACGTGTTAAAACGGCTATTAGAAAAATCCCACAGACTATAAAGGGATTTTCTAACGGCCGTGTAGGATTTTGTAACTGCCCTTTTGCTGACGATTTTCTGACGGAAGAATTTATATCACCTGTTATAAAATTCTGGTATAAGATAATGAAAACAGTTGTCATGCTTTTAGTCACTCCATTGCGAAAGAACATTTAAATAACACATATAAAGACAAATGAAAAGTTAACAAAAAAGGAAATTCCACAATAGATTGTTAATATACAAGGAATATGACATAGCGGCCTTGGAAACTTTACTAGATTACACGTTTTGAGCACAGTTACAAATAAATCACTATGCTCAGTTCAGGCCTCCTCCGCCCCTACAGCCTTCCTATCCATCTCCAAAATTGGTGCATTTTTAACTATTTGCTTCTTTTATCATAAATAGTAGTAACATGAAAATTTCCATTGCCCACAATCTCATGATCCGGTATTCCTAATTTTAAACATTCAAAAACAATTGAAGCTTTAAAGGGGTACTCCGGTGCTTTCATATCTTATCGCCTATGCAAAGGATAGGGGATAAGATGCCTGATCGCGGGAGTCCCGCAGCTGGGGACGCCCGGGATCATGCACGCGGCACCCAGTTTGTAATCAGTCCCCGGAGCGTTTTCGCTCCGGGTCTGATTACGGTCGACCGCATGGCTGGCGGCGTGTGACATCACGCCCCCGTGTGACGTCACGCTCCGCCTCAATGCAAGCCTACGGGAGGGGGCGTGATAGGTATTATGCCCCCTCCCGTAGGTTTACATTAAGGGGCGGAGCGTGACGTCACACAGGGGGCGGGGGCGTGACGTCACATGCCGCTGGCCCTGTGAGCACGCTCCGGGGACTGATTAAAAAGGGGGTGCCGCGTGCATGATCCCGGGCGTCCCCAGCTGCGGGACTCCCGCGATCAGGCATCTTATCCCCTATCCTTTGGATAGGGGATAAGATGTGTAAGCACCAGAGTACCCCTTTAAGAATATATATCCCCTATGTTATAACATTCTGGAACAAAACAATCAAAAACAGTAGTCATGCTTTTACTTAGTCACTCCCTTGTAAAAGAACATTTACATAACACATGTAAAGAAATTTAAAAAGTGAACAAAAAAAGAAAACTCCACAGAAGATTGTTAATTTACAAGGAATATGACATGGCGGCCTTGGAAACTTTACTAGATTTCACATTTTGAGCACAAATACATATAAATTGCTATGCTCAGTTCAGTCCTCCTCCCCTACAGAATTCCTGTCCATCCCGAAATTGGTGCATTTTTAACTATTTGCTTCTTTTATCACAAATAGTAGTAACATGAAAGTTTCCATTGCCCACAATCTCATAATCAAGTATTCCTAAATTTAAACATTCAAAAACAGAAAATCGGCATTAAAACGGTAGTTACCTAGTCCTATACGGCCGTTGGAAAATCCCATTATAGTCTGTGAGATTTTTCTAATAGCCGTTTTAACCCGTTATTTTATGATGGAAGATAGTAATGGGAGAAATAGTTCATGAACTAATTCTCCCGTTACTATCTTCCGTCACAAATAATGGCCGTTATTAATAATGGGCTATAACGTGTTAAAACGACTATTAGAAAAATCCCACAGACTATAATGGGATTTTCTATGACATGGCGGCCTTGGAAACTTTACTAGATTACACGTTTTGAGCACAGTTACAAATAAATCGCTATGCTCAGTTCAGGCCTCCTCCGCCCCTACAGCCTTCCTGTCCATCTCCAAAATTGGTGCATTTGTAACTATTTGCTTCTTTTATCACAAATAGTAGTAACATGAAAATTTCCATTGCCCACAATCTCATAATCCGGTATTCCTAATTTTAAACATTCAAAAACAATTGAAGCTTTAAAGGGGTACTCCGGTGCTTTCATATCTTATTCCCTATGCAAAGGATAGGGGATAAGATGCCTGATCGCGAGAGTCCCGCAGCTGGGGACGCCCGGGATCATGCACGCGGCACCCAGTTTGTAATCAGTCCCCGGAGCGTGTTCGCTCCGGGTCTGATTACGGTCGACCGCAGGGCCGGCGGCGTGTTAAATCAGGCCCCCGTGTGACGTCACTCCGCCTCTCAATGCAAGCCTACGGGAGGGGGCGTGATAGCTATCATGCCCCCTCCGGTAGGTTTGCATTGAGGGGTGGAGCGTGACATCACACGGGGGCGAGGGCGTGACGTCACATGCTGCTGGCCCTGCGAGCACGCTCCGGGGACTGATTAAAAAGGGGGTGCCGCGTGCATGATCCCGGGCGTCCCCAGCTGCGGGACTCCCGCGATCAGGCATCTTATCCCCTATCCTTTGGATAGGGGATAAGATGTGTAAGCACCGGAGTACCCCTTTAAGAATATATATCACTTATGTTATAACATTCTGGTATAAGACAATCAAAAACAGTGGTCATGCTTTTACTTAGTCACTCCCTTGTAAAAGAACATTTACATAACACATGTAAAGAAATTTACAAATTTAAAAAGTTAACAAAAACAGAAAACTCAACAAAAGATTTTTAATTTACAAAAAATATGACATGGCGGCCTTGGAAACTTTACTAGATTACATATTTTGAGCACAAATACATATAAATTGCTATGCTCAGTTCATTCCTCCTCCCCTACAGAATTCCTGTCCATCTCCAAAATTGGTGTATTTTTAACTTTTTGCTTCTTTTATCACAAATAGTAGCAACATGAAAGTTTCCATTGCCCACAATCTCATAAACTGGTATTCCTAAATTTAAACATTCAAAAACAATTGAAGCTTTAAGGCCCCTTTCACACTCCATAATTACTCAGAAAATCGGCATTAAAACGGTAGTTACCTAGTCCTATATGGCTGTTGGAAAATCCCATTATAGTCTGTGAGATTTTTCTTATAGCCGTTTTAACCCGTTATTTTATGATGGAAGATAGTAATGGGAGAAATAGTTCATGAACTATTTCTCCCGTTACTATCTTCCGTCACAAATAATGTCTGTTATTAATAACGGGCTATAACGTGTTAAAACGGCTATTAGAAAAATCCCACAGACTATAAAGGGATTTTCTAACGGCCGTGTAGGATTTTGTAACTGCCCTTTTGCTGACGATTTTCTGAAGGAAGAATTTATATCACCTGTTATAAAATTCTGGTATAAGATAATGAAAACAGTTGTCATGCTTTTAGTCACTCCATTGCGAAAGAACATTTAAATAACACATATAAAGACAAATAAAAAGTTAACAAAAAAGGAAATTCCACAATAGATTGTTAATATACAAGGAATATGACATGGCGGCCTTGGAAACTTTACTAGATTACACGTTTTGAGCACAGTTACAAATAATTCACTATGCTCAGTTCAGGCCTCCTCCGCCCCTACAGCCTTCCTATCCATCTCCAAAATTGGTGCATTTTTAACTATTTGCTTCTTTTATCATAACATGAAAATTTCCATTGCCCACAATCTCATGATCCGGTATTCCTAATTTTAAACATTCAAAAACAATTGAAGCTTTAAAGGGGTATTCCGGTGCTTTCATATCTTATCGCCTATGCAAAGGATAGGGGATAAGATGCCTGATCGCGGGAGTCCCGCAGCTGGGGACGCCCGGGATCATGCACGCGGCACCCAGTTTGTAATCAGTCCCCGGAGCGTTTACGCTCCGGGTCTGATTACGGTCGACCGCATGGCTGGCGGCGTGTGACATCACGCCCCCGTGTGACGTCACGCTCCGCCTCAATGCAAGCCTACGGGAGGGGGCGTGATAGGTATCATGCCCCCTCCCGTAGGTTTACATTAAGGGGCGGAGCGTGACGTCACACAGGGGGCGGGGGCGTGACGTCACATGCCGCTGGCCCTGTGAGCACGCTCCGGGGACTGATTAAAAAGGGGGTGCCGCGTGCATGATCCCGGGCGTCCCCAGCTGCGGGACTCCCGCGATCAGGCATCTTATCCCCTATCCTTTGGATAGGGGATAAGATGTGTAAGCACCGGAGTGCCCCTTTAAGAATATATATCCTCTATGTTATAACATTCTGGAACAAAACAATCAAAAACAGTAGTCATGCTTTTACTTAGTCACTCCCTTGTGAAAGAACATTTACATAACACATGTAAAGAAATTTAAAAAGTGAACAAAAAAAGAAAACTCCACAGAAGATTGTTAATTTACAAGGAATATGACATGGCGGCCTTGGAAACTTTACTAGATTTCACATTTTGAGCACAAATACATATAAATTGCTATGCTCAGTTCAGTCCTCCTCCCCTACATAATTCCTGTCCATTCCGAAATTGGTGCATTTTTAACTATTTGCTTCTTTTATCACAAATATTAGTAACATGAAAGTTTCCATTGCCCACAATCTCATAATCTGGTATTCCTAAATTTAAACATTCAAAAACAATTGAAGCTTTAAGGCCCCTTTCACACTACATAATTACTCAGAAAATCGGCATTAAAACGGTAGTTACCTAGTCCTAGACGGCCGTTGGAAAACCCCATTATAGTCTGTGAGATTTTTCTAATAGCCGTTTTAACCCGTTATTTTATGATGGAAGATAGTAATGGAAGAAATAGTTCATGAACTATTTCTCACGTTACTATCTTCCGTCACAAATAATGACCGTTATTAATAACGGGCTATAACGTGTTAAAACGACTATTAGAAAAATCCCACAGACTATAATGGGATTTTCTATGACATGGCGGCCTTGGAAACTTTACTAGATTACACGTTTTGAGCACAGTTACAAATAAATCGCTATGCTCAGTTCAGGCCTCCTCCGCCCCTACAGCCTTCCTGTCCATCTCCAAAATTGGTGCATTTGTAACTATTTGCTTCTTTTATCACAAATAGTAGTAACATGAAAATTTCCATTGCCCACAATCTCATAATCCGGTATTCCTAATTTTAAACATTCAAAAACAATTGAAGCTTTAAGGCCCCTTTCACACTCCATAATTACTCAGAAAATCGGCATTAAAACGGTAGTTACCTAGTCCTATATGGCTGTTGGAAAATCCCATTATAGTCTGTGAGATTTTTCTTATAGCCGTTTTAACCCGTTATTTTATGATGGAAGATAGTAATGGGAGAAATAGTTCATGAACTATTTCTCCCGTTACTATCTTCCGTCACAAATAATGTCTGTTATTAATAACGGGCTATAATGTGTTAAAACGGCTATTAGAAAAATCCCGCAGACCATAAAGGGATTTTCTAACGGCCGTGTAGGATTTTGTAACTGCCCTTTTGCTGACGATTTTCTGATGGAAGAATTTATATCACCTGTTATAAAATTCTGGTTTAAGATAATGAAAACAGTTGTCATGCTTTTAGTCACTCCATTGCGGAAGAACATTTAAATAACACATATAAAGACAAATGAAAAGTTAACAAAAAAGGAAATTCCACAATAGATTGTTAATATACAAGGAATATGACATAGCGGCCTTGGAAACTTTACTAGATTACACGTTTTGAGCACAGTTACAAATAAATCACTATGCTCAGTTCAGGCCTCCTCCGCCCCTACAGCCTTCCTATCCATCTCCAAAATTGGTGCATTTTTAACTATTTGCTTCTTTTACCACAAATAGTAGTAACATGAAAATTTCCATTGCCCACAATCTCATGATCCGGTATTCCTAATTTTAAACATTTAAAAACAATTGAAGCTTTAAAGGGGTACTCCGGTGCTTGCATATCTTATCTCCTATGCAAAGGATAGGGGATAAGATGCCTGATCGCGGGAGTCCCGCAGCTGGGGACGCCCGGGATTGTGCACGCGGCACCCAGTTTGTAATCAGTCCCCGGAGCGTTTTCGCTCCGGGTTTGATTACGGTCGACCGCATGGCTGGCGGCGTGTGACATCACGCCCCCGTGTGACGTCAAGCTCCGCCTCAATGCAAGCCTACGGGAGGGGGCGTGATAGCTATTATGCCCCCTCCCGTAGGTTTGCATTGAGGGGCGGAGCTTGACGTCACACAGGGGGCGGGGGCGTGACGTCACATGCCGCTGGCCCTGTGAGCACGCTCCGGGGACTGATTAAAAAGGGGGTGCCGCGTGCATGATCCCGGGCGTCCCCAGCTGCTGGACTCCCGCGATCAGGCATCTTATCCCCTATTCTTTGGATAGGGGATAAGATGTGTAAGCACCGGAGTACCCCTTTAAGAATATATATCCCCTATGTTATAACATTCTGGAACAAAACAATCAAAAACAGTAGTCATGCTTTTACTTAGTCACTCCCTTGTAAAAGAACATTTACATAACACATGTAAAGAAATTTAAAAAGTGAACAAAAAAAGAAAACTCCACAGAAGATTGTTAATTTACAAGGAATATGACATGGCGGCCTTGGAAACTTTACTAGATTTCACATTTTGAGCATAAATACATATAAATTGCTATGCTCAGTTCAGTCCTCCTCCCCTACAGAATTCCTGTCCATCCCATAATTGGTGCATTTTTAACTATTTGCTTCTTTTATCACAAATAGTAGTAACATGAAAGTTTCCATTGCCCACAATCTCATAATCTGGTATTCCTAAATTTAAACATTCAAAAACAATTGAAGCTTTAAGGCCCCTTTCACACTACATAATTACTCAGAAAATCGGCATTAAAACGGTAGTTACCTAGTCCTATACGGCCGTTGGAAAATCCCATTATAGTCTGTGAGATTTTTCTAATAGCCGTTTTAACCCGTTATTTTATGATGGAAGATAGTAATGGGAGAAATAGTTCATGAACTAATTCTCCCGTTACTATCTTCCGTCACAAATAATGGCCGTTATTAATAATGGGCTATAACGTGTTAAAACGACTATTAGAAAAATCCCACAGACTATAATGGGATTTTCTATGACATGGCGGCCTTGGAAACTTTACTAGATTACACGTTTTGAGCACAGTTACAAATAAATCGCTATGCTCAGTTCAGGCCTCCTCCGCCCCTACAGCCTTCCTGTCCATCTCCAAAATTGGTGCATTTGTAACTATTTGCTTCTTTTATCACAAATAGTAGTAACATGAAAATTTCCATTGCCCACAATCTCATAATCCGGTATTCCTAATTTTAAACATTCAAAAACAATTGAAGCTTTAAAGGGGTACTCCGGTGCTTTCATATCTTATTCCCTATGCAAAGGATAGGGGATAAGATGCCTGATCGCGAGAGTCCCGCAGCTGGGGACGCCCGGGATCATGCACACGGCACCCAGTTTGTAATCAGTCCCCGGAGCGTGTTCGCTCCGGGTCTGATTACGGTCGACCGCAGGGCCGGCGGCGTGTTAAATCAGGCCCCCGTGTGACGTCACGCTCCGCCTCTCAATGCAAGCCTACGGGAGGGGGCGTGATAGCTATCATGCCCCCTCCCGTAGGTTTGCATTGAGGGGTGGAGCGTGACATCACACAGGGGCGAGGGCGTGACGTCACATGCTGCTGGCCCTGCGAGCACGCTCCGGGGACTGATTAAAAAGGGGGTGCCGCGTGCATGATCCCGGGCGTCCCCAGCTGCGGGACTCCCGCGATCAGGCATCTTATCCCCTATCCTTTGGATAGGGGATAAGATGTGTAAGCACCGGAGTACCCCTTTAAGAATATATATCACTTATGTTATAACATTCTGGTATAAGACAATCAAAAACAGTGGTCATGCTTTTACTTAGTCACTCCCTTGTAAAAGAACATTTACATAACACATGTAAAGAAATTTACAAATTTAAAAAGTTAACAAAAACAGAAAACTCAACAAAAGATTTTTAATTTACAAAAAATATGACATGGCGGCCTTGGAAACTTTACTAGATTACATATTTTGAGCACAAATACATATAAATTGCTATGCTCAGTTCATTCCTCCTCCCCTACAGAATTCCTGTCCATCTCCAAAATTGGTGTATTTTTAACTTTTTGCTTCTTTTATCACAAATAGTAGTAACATGAAAGTTTCCATTGCCCACAATCTCATAAACTGGTATTCCTAAATTTAAACATTCAAAAACAATTGAAGCTTTAAGGCCCCTTTCACACTCCATAATTACTCAGAAAATCGGCATTAAAACGGTAGTTACCTAGTCCTATATGGCTGTTGGAAAATCCCATTATAGTCTGTGAGATTTTTCTTATAGCCGTTTTAACCCGTTATTTTATGATGGAAGATAGTAATGGGAGAAATAGTTCATGAACTATTTCTCCCGTTACTATCTTCCGTCACAAGTAATGTCTGTTATTAATAACGGGCTATAACGTGTTAAAACGGCTATTAGAAAAATCCCACAGACTATAAAGGGATTTTCTAACGGCCGTGTAGGATTTTGTAACTGCCCTTTTGCTGACGATTTTCTGAAGGAAGAATTTATATCACCTGTTATAAAATTCTGGTATAAGATAATGAAAACAGTTGTCATGCTTTTAGTCACTCCATTGCGAAAGAACATTTAAATAACACATATAAAGACAAATAAAAAGTTAACAAAAAAGGAAATTCCACAATAGATTGTTAATATACAAGGAATATGACATGGCGGCCTTGGAAACTTTACTAGATTACACGTTTTGAGCACAGTTACAAATAAATCACTATGCTCAGTTCAGGCCTCCTCCGCCCCTACAGCCTTCCTATCCATCTCCAAAATTGGTGCATTTTTAACTATTTGCTTCTTTTATCATAAATAGTAGTAACATGAAAATTTCCATTGCCCACAATCTCATGATCCGGTATTCCTAATTTTAAACATTCAAAAACAATTGAAGCTTTAAAGGGGTACTCCGGTGCTTTCATATCTTATCGCCTATGCAAAGGATAGGGGATAAGATGCCTGATTGCGGGAGTCCCGCAGCTGGGGACGCCCGGGATCATGCACGCGGCACCCAGTTTGTAATCAGTCCCCGGAGCGTTTTCGCTCCGGGTCTGATTACGGTCGACCGCATGGCTGGCGGCGTTTTACATCACGCCCCCGTGTGACGTCACGCTCCGCCTCAATGCAAGCCTACGGGAGGGGGCGTGATAGGTATCATGCCCCCTCCCGTAGGTTTACATTAAGGGGCGGAGCGTGACGTCACACAGGGGGCGGGGGCGTGACGTCACATGCCGCTGGCCCTGTGAGCAAGCTCCGGGGACTGATTAAAAAGGGGGTGCCGCGTGCATGATCCCGGGCGTCCCCAGCTGCGGGACTCCCGTGATCAGGCATCTTATCCCCTATCCTTTGGATAGGGGATAAGATGTGTAAGCACCGGAGTACCCCTTTAAGAATATATATTCCCTATGTTATAACATTCTGGAACAAAACAATCAAAAACAGTAGTCATGCTTTTACTTAGTCACTCCCTTGTGAAAGAACATTTACATAACACATGTAAAGAAATTTAAAAAGTGAACAAAAAAAGAAAACTCCACAGAAGATTGTTAATTTACAAGGAATATGACATGGCGGCCTTGGAAACTTTACTAGATTTCACATTTTGAGCACAAATACATATAAATTGCTATGCTCAGTTTAGTCCTCCTCCCCTACATAATTCCTGTCCATTTCGAAATTGGTGCATTTTTAACCCCTTAACGACGCAGGACGTATATTTACGTCCTGCGCCGGCTCCCGCGATATGAAGCGGGATCGCGCCGCGATCCCGCATCATATCGCGTCGGTCCCGGCGCTAATCAACGGCCGGGACCCGTGGCTAATACCACACATCGCCGATCGCGGCGATGTGCGGTATTAACCCTTTAGAAGCGGCGGTCAAAGCTGACCGCCGCTTCTAAAGTGAAAGTGAAAGTGACCCGGCTGCTCAGTCGGGCTGTTCGGGACCGCCGCGGTGAAATCGCGGCGTCCCGAACAGCTGATCGGACACCGGGAGGGCTCTTACCTGCCTCCCCGGTGTCCGATCGACGAATGACTGCTCCGTGCCTGAGATCCAGGCAGGAGCAGTCAAGCGCCGATAATGCTGATCACAGGCGTGTTAATGCACGCCAGTGATCAGCATTAGAGATCAGTGTGTGCAGTGTTATAGGTCCCTATGGGACCTATAACACTGCAAAAAAAATGTAAAAAAAAAGTGTTAATAAAGGTCATTTAACCCCTTCCCTAATAAAAGTTTGAATCACCCCCCTTTTCCCATAAAAAAAATAAAACAGTGTAAAAAAAATAAAAAATAAACATATGTGGTATCGCCGCGTGCGTAAATGTCCGAACTATAAAAATATATCATTTATTAAGCCGTACGGTCAATGGCGTACGCGCAAAAAAATTCCAAAGTCCAAAAAAGCGTATTTTGGTCACTTTTTATATCATTAAAAAATTAATAAAAAGTGATCAAAAAGTCCGATCAAAACAAAAATCATACCGATAAAAACTTCAGATCACGGCGCAAAAAATGAGTCCTCATACCACCCCATACGTGGAAAAATAAAAAAGTTATAGGGGTCAGAAGATGACATTTTTAAACGTATAAATTTTCCTGCATGTAGTTATGATTTTTTCCAGAAGTGCGATAAAATCAAACCTATATAAGTAGGGTATCATTTTAACCGTATGGACCTACAGAATAATGATAAGGTGTAATTTTTACCGAAATATGCACTGCGTAGAAACGAAAGCCCCCAAAAGTTACAAAATGGCGTTTTTTTTTCGATTTTGTCGCACAATGATTTTTTTTTCCGTTTCGCCGTGCATTTTTGGGTAAAATGACTAATGTCACTGCAAAGTAGAATTGGCGACGCAAAAAATAAGCCATAATATGGATTTTTAAGTGGAAAATTGAAAGGGTTATGATTTTTAAAAGGTAAGGAGGAAAAAACGAAAGTGCAAAAACGGAAAAACCCTGAGTCCTTAAGGGGTTAACTATTTGCTTCTTTTATCACAAATATTAGTAACATGAAAGTTTCCATTGCCCACAATCTCATAATCTGGTATTCCTAAATTTAAACATTCAAAAACAATTGAAGCTTTAAGGCCCCTTTCACACTACATAATTACTCAGAAAATCGGCATTAAAACGGTAGTTACCTAGTCCTAGACGACCGTTGGAAAACCCCATTATAGTCTGTGAGATTTTTCTAATAGCCGTTTTAACCAGTTATTTTATGATGGAAGATAGTAATGGAAGAAATAGTTCATGAACTATTTCTCACGTTACTATCTTCCGTCACAAATAATGACCGTTATTAATAACGGGCTATAACGTGTTAAAACGGCTATTAGAAAAATCCCACAAACTATACTGGGATTTTCTAACGGCCGTATAGGATTTTATAACTGCCCTTTTGCTGACGATTTTCTGACGGAAGAATATATATCACCTGTTTTAAAATTCTGGTATAAGATAATCAAAATAGTTGTCATGCTTTTAGTCACTCCCTTGCGAAAGAACATTGAAATAATACATATAAAGACAAATGAAAAGTTAACAAAAAAGGAAATTTCACAATAGATTGTTAATATACAAGGAATATGACATGGCGGCCTTGGAAACTTTACTAGATTGCATCTTTTGAGCACAGTTGCAAATAAATCGCGATGCTCAGTTCAGGCCTCCTCCGCCCCTACAGCCTTCCTGTCCATCTCCAAAATTGGTGCATTTTTAACTATTTGCTTCTTTTATCACAAATAGTAGTAACATGAAAGTTTCCATTGCCCACAATCTCATAATCCGGTATTCCTAATTTTAAATATTCAAAAACAATTGAAGCTTTAAAGGGGTACTCCGGTGCTTTCATATCTTATCGCCTATGCAAAGGATAGGGGATAAGATGCCTGATCGCGGGAGTCCCGCAGCTGGGGACGCCCAGGATCATGCACGCGGCACCCAGTTTGTAATCAGTCCCCGGAGCGTTTACGCTCCGGGTCTGATTACGGTCGACCGCATGGCTGGCGGCGTGTGACATCACGCCCCCGTGTGACGTCACGCTCCGCCTCAATGCAAGCCTACGGGAGGGGGCGTGATAGGTATTATGCCCCCTCCCGTAGGTTTGCATTAAGGGGCGGAGCGTGACGTCACACAGGGGGCGGGGGCGTGACGTCACATGCCGCTGGCCCTGTGAGCACGCTCCGGGGACTGATTAAAAAGGGGGTGCCGCGTGCATGATCCAAGGCGTCCCCAGCTGCGGGACTCCCGCGATCAGGCATCTTATCCCCTATCCTTTGGATAAGGGATAAGATGTGTAAGCACCGGAGTACCCCTTTAAGAATATATATCCCCTATGTTATAACATTCTTTAACAAAACAATCAAAAACAGTAGTCATGCTTTTACTTAGTCACTCCCTTGTGAAAGAACATTTACATAACACATGTAAAGAAATTTTAAAAGTGAACAAAAAAAGAAAACTCCACAGAAGATTGTTAATTTACAAGGAATATGACATGGCGGCCTTGGAAACTTTACTAGATTTCACATTTTGAGCACAAATACATATAAATTGCTGTGCTCAGTTCAGTCCTCCTCCCCTACATAATTCCTGTCCATTCCGAAATTGGTGCATTTTTAACTATTTGCTTCTTTTATCACAAATATTAGTAACATGAAAGTTTCCATTGCCCACAATCTTATAATCTGGTATTCCTAAATTTAAACATTCAAAAACAATTGAAGCTTTAAGGCCCCTTTCACACTACATAATTACTCAAAAAATCGGCATTAAAACGGTAGTTACCTAGTCCTAGACGGCCGTTGGAAAACCCCATTATAGTCTGTGAGATTTTTCTAATAGCCGTTTTAACCCGTTATTTTATGATGGAAGATAGTAATGGAAGAAATAGTTCATGAACTATTTCTCACGTTACTATCTTCCGTCACAAATAATGACCGTTATTAATAACGGGCTATAACGTGTTAAAACGGCTATTAGAAAAATCCCACAAACTATACTGGGATTTTCTAACGGCCGTATAGGATTTTATAACTGCCCTTTTGCTGACGATTTTCTGACGGAAGAATATAAATCACCTGTTTTAAAATTCTGGTATAAGATAATCAAAATAGTTGTCATGCTTTTAGTCACTCCCTTGCGAAAGAACATTGTAATAATACATATAAAGACAAATGAAAAGTTAACAAAAAAGGAAATCTCACAATAGATTGTTAATATACAAGGAATATGACATGGCGGCCTTGGATACTTTACTAGATTGCATCTTTTGAGCACAGTTACAAATAAATCGCTATGCTCAGTTCAGGCCTCCTCCGCCCCTACAGCCTTCCTGTCCATCTCCAAAATTGGTGCATTTTTAACTATTTGCTTCTTTTATCACAAATAGTAGTAACATGAAAGTTTCCATTGCCCACAATCTCATAATCCGGTATTCCTAATTTTAAACATTCAAAAACAATTGAAGCTTTAAAGGGGTACTCCGGTGCTTACATATCTTATCCCCTATGCAAAGGATAGGGGATAAGATGCCTTATCGGGGGAGTCCCGCAGCTGGGGACACCCGGGATCATGCACGCGGCACCCAATTTGTAATCAGTCCCCGGAGCGTGTTCGCTCCGGGTCTGATTACGGTCGACCGCAGGGTCGGCGGCGTGTGAAATCACGCCCCCGTGTGACGTCACGCTCCGCCTCTCAATGCAAGCCTACGGGAGGGGGCGTGATAGCTATCATGCCCCCTCCCGTAGGTTTGCATTGAGGGGCGGAGCGTGACGTCACACGGGGGCGGGGGCGTGACGTCACATGCCGCTGGCCCTGCGAGCACGCTCCGGGGACTGATTAAAAAGGGGGTGCCGCGCGCATGATCCCGGGCGTCCCCAGCTGCAGGACTCCCGCGATCAGGCATCTTATCCCCTATCCTTTGGATAGGGGATAAGATGAGTAAGCACCGGAGTACCCCTTTAAGAATATATATCACCTATGTTATAACATTCTGGAACAAGACAATCAAAAACAGTAGTCATGCTTTTACTTAGTCACTCCCTTGTAAAAGAACATTTACATAACACATGTAAAGAAATTTAAAAATTTAAAAAGTTAACAAAAAAAGAAAACTCCACAAAAGATTGTTAATTTACAAGAAATATGACATGGCGGCATTGGAAACTTTACTAGATTACACATTTTGAGCACAAATACATATAAATTGCTATGCTCAGTTCAGTCCTCCTCCCCTACAGAATTCCTGTCCATCTCAAAAATGAGTGTATTTTTAACTATTTGCTTCTTTTATCACAAATAGTAGTAATATGAAAGTTTCCATTGCCCACAATCTCATAATCTGGTATTCCTAAATTTAAACATTCAAAAACAATTGAAGCTTTAAGGCCCCTTTCATACTACACAATTACTCAGAAAATCGGCATTAAAACGGTAGTTACCTAGTCCTATACGGCCGTTGGAAAATCCCATTATAGTCTATGAGATTTTTCTAATTGCCGTTTTAACCCGTTATTTTATGATGGAAGATAGTAATGGGAGAAATAGTTCATGAACTATTTCTCCCGTTACTATCTTCCGTCACAAATAATGGCCGTTATTAATAACGGGCTATAACGTGTTAAAACGGCTATTAGAAAAATCCCACAGACTATAATGGGATTTTCTAATGGCCGTATAAGATTTTGTAACTGCCCTTTTGCTGACGATTTTCTGACGGAAGAATTTATATCACCTGTTATAAAATTCTGGTATAAGATAATGAAAACAGTTGTCATGCTTTTAGTCACTCCATTGCGAAAGAACATTTAAATAACACATATAAAGACAAATGAAAAGTTAACAAAAAAGGAAATTCCACAATAGATTGTTAATATACAAGGAATATGACATAGCGGCCTTGGAAACTTTACTAGATTACACGTTTTGAGCACAGTTACAAATAAATCGCTATGCTCAGTTCAGGCCTCCTCCGCCCCTACAGCCTTACTATCCATCTCCAAAATTGGTGCATTTTTAACTATTTGCTTCTTTTACCACAAATAGTAGTAACATGAAAATTTCCATTGCCCACAATCTCATGATCCGGTATTCCTAATTTTAAACATTCAAAAACAATTGAAGCTTTAAAGGGGTACTCCGGTGCTTTTATATCTTATCGCCTATGCAAAGGATAGGGGATAAGATGCCTGATCGCGGGAGTCCCGCAGCTGGGGACGCCCGGGATCATGCACGCGGCACCCAATTTGTAATCAGTCCCCAGAGCGTTTTCGCTCCGGGTCTGATTACGGTCGACCGCAGGGTCGGCGGCGTGTGAAATCACGCCCCCGTGTGACGTCACGCTCCGCCTCAATGCAAGCCTACGGGAGGGGGCGTGATAGCTATTATGCCCCCTCCCGTAGGTTTGCATTGAGGGGCGGAGCATGACGTCACACAGGGGGCGGGGGCGTGACGTCACATGCCGCTGGCCCTGTGAGCACGCTCCGGGGACTGATTAAAAAGGGGGTGCCGCGTGCATGATCCCGGGCGTCCCCAGCTGCGGGACTCCCGCGATCAGGCATCTTATCCTCTATTCTTTGGATAGGGGATAAGATGTGTAAGCACCGGAGTACCCCTTTAAGAATACATATCACCTATGTTATAACATTCTGGAACAAGACAATCAAAAATAGTAGTCATGCTTTTACTTAGTCACTCCCTTGTAAAAGAACATTTACATAACACATGTAAAGAAATAAAAAATTTTAAAAGTTAACAAAAAAAGAAAACTCCACAAAAGATTGTTAATTTACAAGAAATATGACATGGCGGCATTGGAAACTTTACTAGATTACACATTTTGAGCACAAATACATATAAATTGCTATGCTCAGTTCAGTCCTCCTCCCCTACAGAATTCCTGTCCATCTCCAAAATTAGTGTATTTTTAACTATTTGCTTCTTTTATCACAAATAGTAGTAACATGAAAGTTTCCATTGCCCACAATCTCATAATCTGGTATTCCTAAATTTAAACATTCAAAAACAATTGAAGCTTTAAGGCCCCTTTCACACTACATAATTACTCAGAAAATCGGCATTAAAAAGGTAGTTACCTAGTCCTATACGGCCGTTGGAAAATCCCATTATAGTCTATGAGATTTTTCTAATTGCCGTTTTAACCCGTTATTTTATGATGGAAGATAGTAATGGGAGAAATAGTTCATGAACTATTTCTCCCATTACTATCTTCCGTCACAAATAATGGCCGTTATTAAAAACGGGCTATAACGTGTTAAAACGGCTATTAGAAAAATCCCACAGACTATAATGGGATTTTCTAACGGCCGTATAAGATTTTGTAACTGCCCTTTTGCTGACGATTTTCTGACGGAAGAATATATATCACCTGTTATAAAATTCTGGTTTAAGATAATCAAAACAGTTGTCATGCTTTTAGTCACTCCCTTGCGAAAGAACATTGAAATAACACATATAAAGACAAATGAAAAGTTAACAAAAAAGGAAATTCCACAATAGATTGTTAATATACAAGGAATATGACATGGCGGCCTTGGAAACTTTACTAGATTGCATCTTTTGAGCACAGTTACAAATAAATCGCTATGCTCAGTTCAGGCCTCCTCCGCCCCTACAGCCTTCCTGTCCATCTCCAAAATTGGTGCATTTTTAACTCTTTGCTTCTTTTATCACAAATAGTAGTAACATGAAAGTTTCCATTGCCCACAATCTCATAATCCGGTATTCCTAATTTTAAACATTCAAAAACAATTGAAGCTTTAAAGGGGTACTCCGGTGCTTACATATCTTATCCCCTATGCAAAGGATAGGGGATAAGATGCCTTATCGCGGGAGTCCCGCAGCTGGGGACACCCGGGATCATGCACGCGGCACCCAATTTGTAATCAGTCCCCGGAGAGTGTTCGCTCCGGGTCTGATTACGGTCGACCGCAGGGTCGGCGGCGTGTGAAATCACGCCCCCGTGTGACGTCACGCTCCGCCTCTCAATGCAAGCCTACGGGAGGGGGCGTGATAGCTATCATGCCCACTCCCTTAGGTTTGCATTGAGGGGCGGAGCGTGACGTCACACGGGGGCGGGGGCGTGACGTCACATGCCGCTGGCCCTGCGAGCACGCTCCGGGGACTGATTAAAAAGGGGGTGCCGCGTGCATGATCCCGGGCATCCCCAGCTGCGGGACTCACGCGATCAGGCATCTTATCCCCTATCCTTTGGATAGGAGATAAGATGTGTAAGCACCGGAGTACCCCTTTAAGAATATATATCACCTATGTTATAACATTCTGGAACAAGACAATCAAAAACAGTAGTCATGCTTTTACTTAGTCACTCCCTTGTGAAAGAACATTTACATAACACATGTAAAGAAATTTTAAAAGTGAACAAAAAAAGAAAACTCCACAGAAGATTGTTAATTTACAAGGAATATGACATGGCGGCCTTGGAAACTTTACTAGATTTCACATTTTGAGCACAAATACATATAAATTGCTGTGCTCAGTTCAGTCCTCCTCCCCTACATAATTCCTGTCCATTCCGAAATTGGTGCATTTTTAACTATTTGCTTCTTTTATCACAAATATTAGTAACATGAAAGTTTCCATTGCCCACAATCTTATAATCTGGTATTCCTAAATTTAAACATTCAAAAACAATTGAAGCTTTAAGGCCCCTTTCACACTACATAATTACTCAAAAAATCGGCATTAAAACGGTAGTTACCTAGTCCTAGACGGCCGTTGGAAAACCCCATTATAGTCTGTGAGATTTTTCTAATAGCCGTTTTAACCCGTTATTTTATGATGGAAGATAGTAATGGAAGAAATAGTTCATGAACTATTTCTCACGTTACTATCTTCCGTCACAAATAATGACCGTTATTAATAACGGGCTATAACGTGTTAAAACGGCTATTAGAAAAATCCCACAAACTATACTGGGATTTTCTAACGGCCGTATAGGATTTTATAACTGCCCTTTTGCTGACGATTTTCTGACGGAAGAATATAAATCACCTGTTTTAAAATTCTGGTATAAGATAATCAAAATAGTTGTCATGCTTTTAGTCACTCCCTTGCGAAAGAACATTGTAATAATACATATAAAGACAAATGAAAAGTTAACAAAAAAGGAAATCTCACAATAGATTGTTAATATACAAGGAATATGACATGGCGGCCTTGGATACTTTACTAGATTGTATCTTTTGAGCACAGTTACAAATAAATCGCTATGCTCAGTTCAGGCCTCCTCCGCCCCTACAGCCTTCCTGTCCATCTCCAAAATTGGTGCATTTTTAACTATTTGCTTCTTTTATCACAAATAGTAGTAACATGAAAGTTTCCATTGCCCACAATCTCATAATCCGGTATTCCTAATTTTAAACATTCAAAAACAATTGAAGCTTTAAAGGGGTACTCCGGTGCTTACATATCTTATCCCCTATGCAAAGGATAGGGGATAAGATGCCTTATCGGGGGAGTCCCGCAGCTGGGGACACCCGGGATCATGCACGCGGCACCCAATTTGTAATCAGTCCCCGGAGCGTGTTCGCTCCGGGTCTGATTACGGTCGACCGCAGGGTCGGCGGCGTGTGAAATCACGCCCCCGTGTGACGTCACGCTCCGCCTCTCAATGCAAGCCTACGGGAGGGGGCGTGATAGCTATCATGCCCCCTCCCGTAGGTTTGCATTGAGGGGCGGAGCGTGACGTCACACGGGGGCGGGGGCGTGACGTCACATGCCGCTGGCCCTGCGAGCACGCTCCGGGGACTGATTAAAAAGGGGGTGCCGCGCGCATGATCCCGGGCGTCCCCAGCTGCAGGACTCCCGCGATCAGGCATCTTATCCCCTATCCTTTGGATAGGGGATAAGATGAGTAAGCACCGGAGTACCCCTTTAAGAATATATATCACCTATGTTATAACATTCTGGAACAAGACAATCAAAAACAGTAGTCATGCTTTTACTTAGTCACTCCCTTGTAAAAGAACATTTACATAACACATGTAAAGAAATTTAAAAATTTAAAAAGTTAACAAAAAAAGAAAACTCCACAAAAGATTGTTAATTTACAAGAAATATGACATGGCGGCATTGGAAACTTTACTAGATTACACATTTTGAGCACAAATACATATAAATTGCTATGCTCAGTTCAGTCCTCCTCCCCTACAGAATTCCTGTCCATCTCAAAAATGAGTGTATTTTTAACTATTTGCTTCTTTTATCACAAATAGTAGTAATATGAAAGTTTCCATTGCCCACAATCTCATAATCTGGTATTCCTAAATTTAAACATTCAAAAACAATTGAAGCTTTAAGGCCCCTTTCATACTACACAATTACTCAGAAAATCGGCATTAAAACGGTAGTTACCTAGTCCTATACGGCCGTTGGAAAATCCCATTATAGTCTATGAGATTTTTCTAATTGCCGTTTTAACCCGTTATTTTATGATGGAAGATAGTAATGGGAGAAATAGTTCATGAACTATTTCTCCCGTTACTATCTTCCGTCACAAATAATGGCCGTTATTAATAACGGGCTATAACGTGTTAAAACGGCTATTAGAAAAATCCCACAGACTATAATGGGATTTTCTAATGGCCGTATAAGATTTTGTAACTGCCCTTTTGCTGACGATTTTCTGACGGAAGAATTTATATCACCTGTTATAAAATTCTGGTATAAGATAATGAAAACAGTTGTCATGCTTTTAGTCACTCCATTGCGAAAGAACATTTAAATAACACATATAAAGACAAATGAAAAGTTAACAAAAAAGGAAATTCCACAATAGATTGTTAATATACAAGGAATATGACATAGCGGCCTTGGAAACTTTACTAGATTACACGTTTTGAGCACAGTTACAAATAAATCGCTATGCTCAGTTCAGGCCTCCTCCGCCCCTACAGCCTTACTATCCATCTCCAAAATTGGTGCATTTTTAACTATTTGCTTCTTTTACCACAAATAGTAGTAACATGAAAATTTCCATTGCCCACAATCTCATGATCCGGTATTCCTAATTTTAAACATTCAAAAACAATTGAAGCTTTAAAGGGGTACTCCGGTGCTTTTATATCTTATCGCCTATGCAAAGGATAGGGGATAAGATGCCTGATCGCGGGAGTCCCGCAGCTGGGGACGCCCGGGATCATGCACGCGGCACCCAATTTGTAATCAGTCCCCAGAGCGTTTTCGCTCCGGGTCTGATTACGGTCGACCGCAGGGTCGGCGGCGTGTGAAATCACGCCCCCGTGTGACGTCACGCTCCGCCTCAATGCAAGCCTACGGGAGGGGGCGTGATAGCTATTATGCCCCCTCCCGTAGGTTTGCATTGAGGGGCGGAGCATGACGTCACACAGGGGGCGGGGGGCGTGACGTCACATGCCGCTGGCCCTGTGAGCACGCTCCGGGGACTGATTAAAAAGGGGGTGCCGCGTGCATGATCCCGGGCGTCCCCAGCTGCGGGACTCCCGCGATCAGGCATCTTATCCTCTATTCTTTGGATAGGGGATAAGATGTGTAAGCACCGGAGTACCCCTTTAAGAATACATATCACCTATGTTATAACATTCTGGAACAAGACAATCAAAAATAGTAGTCATGCTTTTACTTAGTCACTCCCTTGTAAAAGAACATTTACATAACACATGTAAAGAAATAAAAAATTTTAAAAGTTAACAAAAAAAGAAAACTCCACAAAAGATTGTTAATTTACAAGAAATATGACATGGCGGCATTGGAAACTTTACTAGATTACACATTTTGAGCACAAATACATATAAATTGCTATGCTCAGTTCAGTCCTCCTCCCCTACAGAATTCCTGTCCATCTCCAAAATTAGTGTATTTTTAACTATTTGCTTCTTTTATCACAAATAGTAGTAACATGAAAGTTTCCATTGCCCACAATCTCATAATCTGGTATTCCTAAATTTAAACATTCAAAAACAATTGAAGCTTTAAGGCCCCTTTCACACTACATAATTACTCAGAAAATCGGCATTAAAAAGGTAGTTACCTAGTCCTATACGGCCGTTGGAAAATCCCATTATAGTCTATGAGATTTTTCTAATTGCCGTTTTAACCCGTTATTTTATGATGGAAGATAGTAATGGGAGAAATAGTTCATGAACTATTTCTCCCATTACTATCTTCCGTCACAAATAATGGCCGTTATTAAAAACGGGCTATAACGTGTTAAAACGGCTATTAGAAAAATCCCACAGACTATAATGGGATTTTCTAACGGCCGTATAAGATTTTGTAACTGCCCTTTTGCTGACGATTTTCTGACGGAAGAATATATATCACCTGTTATAAAATTCTGGTTTAAGATAATCAAAACAGTTGTCATGCTTTTAGTCACTCCCTTGCGAAAGAACATTGAAATAACACATATAAAGACAAATGAAAAGTTAACAAAAAAGGAAATTCCACAATAGATTGTTAATATACAAGGAATATGACATGGCGGCCTTGGAAACTTTACTAGATTGCATCTTTTGAGCACAGTTACAAATAAATCGCTATGCTCAGTTCAGGCCTCCTCCGCCCCTACAGCCTTCCTGTCCATCTCCAAAATTGGTGCATTTTTAACTCTTTGCTTCTTTTATCACAAATAGTAGTAACATGAAAGTTTCCATTGCCCACAATCTCATAATCCGGTATTTCTAATTTTAAACATTCAAAAACAATTGAAGCTTTAAAGGGGTACTCCGGTGCTTACATATCTTATCCCCTATGCAAAGGATAGGGGATAAGATGCCTTATCGCGGGAGTCCCGCAGCTGGGGACACCCGGGATCATGCACGCGGCACCCAATTTGTAATCAGTCCCCGGAGCGTGTTCGCTCCGGGTCTGATTACGGTCGACCGCAGGGTCGGCGGCGTGTGAAATCACG
Source organism: Hyla sarda (assembly GCF_029499605.1). Classification (NCBI taxonomy): domain Eukaryota; kingdom Metazoa; phylum Chordata; class Amphibia; order Anura; family Hylidae; genus Hyla; species Hyla sarda. The sequence continues at coordinate 415,016,305 of NC_079190.1, forward strand.
CCCCCGTGTGACGTCACGCTCCGCCTCTCAATGCAAGCCTACGGGAGGGGGCGTGATAGCTATCATGCCCACTCCCTTAGGTTTGCATTGAGGGGCGGAGCGTGACGTCACACGGGGGCGGGGGCGTGACGTCACATGCCGCTGGCCCTGCGAGCACGCTCCGGGGACTGATTAAAAAGGGGGTGCCGCGCGCATGATCCCGGGCGTCCCCAGCTGCAGGACTCACGCGATCAGGCATCTTATCCCCTATCCTTTGGATAGGGGATAAGATGTGTAAGCACCGGAGTACCCCTTTAAGAATACATATCACCTATGTTATAACATTCTGGAACAAGACAATCAAAAACAGTAGTCATGCTTTTACTTAGTCACTCCCTTGTAAAAGAACATTTACATAACACATGTAAAGAAATTAAAAATTTAAAAAGTTAACAAAAAAAGAAAACTCCACAAAAGATTGTTAATTTACAAGAAATATGACATGGCGGCATTGGAAACTTTACTAGATTACACATTTTGAGCACAAATACATATAAATTGCTATGCTCAGTTCAGTCCTCCTCCCCTACAGAATTCCTGTCCATCTCCAAAATTAGTGTATTTTTAACTATTTGCTTCTTTTATCACAAATAGTAGTAATATGAAAGTTTCCATTGCCCACAATGTCATAATCTGGTATTCCTAAATTTAAACATTCAAAAACAATTGAAGCTTTAAGGCCCCTTTCACACTACATAATTACTCAGAAAATCGGCATTAAAACGGTAGTTACCTAGTCCTATACGGCCGTTGGAAAATCCCATTATAGTCTATGAGATTTTTCTAATTGCCGTTTTAACCCGTTATTTTATGATGGAAGATAGTAATGGGAGAAATAGTTCATGAACTATTTCTCCCGTTACTATCTTCCGTCACAAATAATGGCCGTTATTAATAACGGGCTATAACGTGTTAAAACAGCTATTAGAAAAATCCCACAGACTATAATGGGATTTTCTAACGGCCGTATAAGATTTTGTAACTGCCCTTTTGCTGACGATTTTCTGACGGAAGAATATATATCACCTGTTATAAAATTCTGGTTTAAGATAATCAAAACAGTTGTCATGCTTTTAGTCACTCCCTTGCGAAAGAACATTGAAATAACACATATAAAGACAAATGAAAAGTTAACAAAAAAGGAAATTCCACAATAGATTGTTAATATACAAGGAATATGACATGGCGGCCTTGGATACTTTACTAGTTTGCATCTTTTGAGCACAGTTACAAATAAATCGCTATGCTCAGTTCAGGCCTCCTCCGCCCCTACAGCCTTCCTGTCCATCTCCAAAATTGGTGCATTTTTAACTATTTGCTTCTTTTATCACAAATAGTAGTAACATGAAAGTTTCCATTGCCCACAATCTCATAATCCGGTATTCCTAATTTTAAACATTCAAAAACAATTGAAGCTTTAAAGGGGTACTCTGGTGCTTACATATCTTATCCCCTATGCAAAGGATAGGGGATAAGATGCCTTATCGCGGGAGTCCCGCAGCTGGGGACGCCCGGGATCATGCACGCAGCACCCAGTTTGTAATCAGTCCCCGGAGCGTGTTCGCTCCGGGTCTGATTACGGTCGACCGCAGGGCCGGCGGCGTGTGAAATCACGCCCCCGTGTGACGTCACGCTCCACCTCTCAATGCAAGCCTACGGGAGGGGGCGTGATAGCTATCATGCCCCCTCCCGTAGGTTTGCATTGAGGGGTGGAGCGTGACGTCATACGGGGGCGGGGGCGTGACGTCACATGCCGATGGCCCTGCGAGCACGCTCCGGGGACTGATTAAAAAGGGGGTGCCGCGCGCATGATCCCGGGCGTCCCCAGCTGCGGGACTCCCGCGATCAGGCATCTTATCCCCTATCCTTTGGATAGGGGATAAGATGTGTAAGCACCGGAGTACCCCTTTAAGAATATATATCACCTATGTTATAACATTCTGGAACAAGACAATCAAAAACAGTAGTCATGCTTTTGCTTAGTCACTCCCTTGTAAAAGAACATTTACATAACACATGTAAAGAAATTTAAAAATTTAAAAAGTTAACAAAAAAAGAAAACTCCACAAAAGATTGTTAATTTACAAGAAATATGACATGGCGGCATTGGAAACTTTACTAGATTACACATTTTGAGCACAAATACATATAAATTGCTATGCTCAGTTCAGTCCTCCTCCCCTACAAAATTCCTGTCCATCTCCAAAATTGGTGTATTTTTAACTATTTGCTTCTTTTATCACAAATAGTAGTAACATGAAAGTTTCCATTGCCCACAATCTCATAATCTGGTATTCCTAAATTTAAACATTCAAAAACAATTGAAGCTTTAAGGCCCCTTTCACACTACATAATTACTCAGAAAATCGGCATTAAAACGGTAGTTACCTAGTCCTATACGGCCGTTGGAAAATCCCATTATAGTCTATGAGATTTTTCTAATAGCCGTTTTAACCCGTTATTTTATGATGGAAGATAGTAATGGCAGAAATAGTTCATGAACTATTTCTCCCGTTACTATCTTCCGTCACAAATAATGGCCGTTATTAATAACGGGCTATAACGTGTTAAAACGGCTATTAGAAAAATCCCACAGACTATAATAGGATTTTCTAACGTCCGTATAGGATTTTGTAACTGCCCTTTTGCTGACGATTTTCTGACGGAAGAATATATATCACCTGTTATAAAATTCTGGTATAAGATAATCAAAACAGTTGTCATGCTTTTAGTCACTCCCTTGCGAAAGAACATTGAAATAACACATATAAAGACAAATGAAAAGTTAACAAAAAAGGAAATTCCACAATAGATTGTTAATATACAAGGAATATGACATGGCGGCCTTGGAAACTTTACTAGATTGCATCTTTTGAGCACAGTTACAAATAAATCGCTATGCTCAGTTCAGGCCTCCTCCGCCCCTACAGCCTTCCTGTCCATCTCCAAAATTGGTGCATTTTTAACTATTTGCTTCTTTTATCACAAATAGTAGTAACATGAAAGTTTCCATTGCCCACAATCTCATAATCCGGTATTCCTAATTTTAAACATTCAAAAACAATTGAAGCTTTAAAGGGGTACTCCGGTGCTTACAAATCTTATCCCCTATGCAAAGGATAGGGGATAAGATGCCTTATCGCGGGAGTCCCGCAGCTGGGAACGCCCGGGATCATGCACGCGGCACCCAGTTTGTAATCAGTCCCCGGAGCGTGTTCGCTCCGGGTCTGATTACGGTCGACCGCAGGGCCGGCGGTGTGTGAAATCACGCCCCCGTGTGACGTCACGCTCCGCCTCTCAATGCAAGCCTACGGGAGGGGGTGTGATAGCTATCATGCCCCTTCCCGTAGGTTTGCATTGAGGGGCGGAGCGTGACGTCACACGGGGGCGGGAGCGTGACGTCACATGCCGATGGACCTGCGAGCACGCTCCGGGGACTGATTAAAAAGGGGGTGCCGCGCGCATGATCCCGGGCGTCCCCAGCTGCGGGACTCCCGCGATCAGGCATCTTATCCCCTATCCTTTGGATAGGGGATAAGATGTGTAAGCACCGGAGTACCCCTTTAAGAATATATATCACCTATGTTATAACATTCTGGAACAAGACAATCAAAAACAGTAGTCATGCTTTTACTTAGTCACTCCCTTGTAAAAGAACATTTACATAACACATGTAAAGAAATTTAAAAATTTAAAAAGTTAACAAAAAAAGAAAACTCCACAAAAGATTGTTAATTTACAAGAAATATGACATGGCGGCATTGGAAACTTTACTAGATTACACATTTTGAGCACAAATACATATAAATTGCTATGCTCAGTTCAGTCCTCCTCCCCTACAGAATTCCTTTCCATCTCCAAAATTGGTGTATTTTTAACTATTTGCTTCTTTTATCACAAATAGTAGTAACATGAAAGTTTCCAATCCATTGCCCACAATCTCATAATCTGGTATTCCTAAATTTAAACATTCAAAAACAATTGAAGCTTTAAGGCCCCTTTTCACACTACACAATTACTCAGAAAATCGGCATTAAAACCGTAGTTACCTAGTCCTATACGGCCGTTGGAAAATCCCATTATAGTCTAAGAGATTTTTCTAATAGCCGTTTTAACCCGTTATTTTATGATGGAAGATAGTAATGGGAGAAATAGTTCATGAACTATTTCTCCCGTTACTATCTTCCGTCACAAATAATGGCCGTTATTAATAACGGGCTATAACGTGTTAAAACGGCTATTAGAAAAATCCCACAGACTATAATGGGATTTTCTAACGGCCATATAGGATTTTGTAACTGCCCTTTTGTGACGATTTTCTGACGAAAGAATATATATCACCTGTTATAAAATTCTGGTATAAGATAATCAAAAAAGTTGTCATGCTTTTAGTCACTCCCTTGCGAAAGAACATTGAAATAACACATATAAAGACAAATGAAAAGTTAACAAAAAAGGAAATTCCACAATAGATTGTTAATATACAAGGAATATGACATGGCGGCCTTGGATACTTTACTAGATTGCATCTTTTGAGCACAGTTACAAATAAATCGCTATGCTCAGTTCAGGCCTCCTCCGCCCCTACAGCCTTCCTGTCCATCTCCAAAATTGGTGCATTTTTAACTATTTGCTTCTTTTATAACAAATAGTAGTAACATGAAAGTTTCCATTGCCCACAATCTCATAATCCGGTATTCCTAATTTTAAACATTCAAAAACAATTGAAGCTTTAAAGGGTACTCCGGTGCTTTCAAATCATATCCCCTATGCAAAGGATAGGGGATAAGATGCCTTATCGCGGGAGTCCCGCAGCTGGGGACGCCCGAGATCATGCACGCGGCACCCAGTTTGTAATAAGTCCCCGGAGCGTGTTCGCTCCGGGTCTGATTACGGTCGACGCAGGGCCGGCGGCGTGTGAAATCACGCCCCCGTGTGACGTCACGCTCCACCTCTCAATGCAAGCCTACGGGAGGGGGCGTGATAGCTATCATGCCCCCTCCCGTAGGTTTGCATTGAGGGGTGGAGCGTGACGTCATACGGGAGCGGGGGCATGACGTCACATGCCGATGGCCCTGCGAGCACACTCCGGGGACTGATTAAAAAGGGGGTGCCGCGCGCATGATCCCGGGCGTCCCCAGCTGCGGGACTCCCGCGATCAGGCATCTTATCCCCTATCCTTTGGATAGGGGATAAGATGTGTAAGCACCGGAGTACCCCTTTAAGAATATATATCACCTATGTTATAACATTCTGGAACAAGACAATCAAAAACAGTAGTCATGCTTTTACTTAGTCACTCCCTTGTAAAAGAACATTTACATAACACATGTAAAGAAATTTAAAAATTTAAAAAGTTAACAAAAAAAGAAAACTCCACAAAAGATTGTTAATTTACAAGAAATATGACATGGCGGCATTGGAAACTTTACTAGATTACACATTTTGAGCACAAATACATATAAATTGCTATGCTCAGTTCAGTCATCCTCCCCTACAGAATTCCTGTCCATCTCCAAAATTGGTGTATTTTTAACTATTTGCTTCTTTTATCACAAATAGTAGTAACATGAAAGTTTCCATTGCCCACAATCTCATAATCTGGTATTCCTAAATTTAAACATTCAAAAACAATTGAAGCATTACGGCCCCTTTCACACTACACAATTACTCAGAAAATCGGCATTAAAACGGTAGTTACCTAGTCCTATACGGCCGTTGGAAAATCCCATTATAGTCTATGAGATTTTTCTAATAGCCGTTTTAACCCGTTATTTTATGATGGAAGATAGTAATGGCAGAAATAGTTCATGAACTATTTCTCCCGTTACTATCTTCCGTCACAAATAATGGCCGTTATTAATAACGGGCTATAACGTGTTAAAACGGCTATTAGAAAAATCCCACAGACTATAATAGGATTTTCTAACGTCCATATAGGATTTTGTAACTGCCCTTTTGCTGACGATTTTCTGACGGAAGAATATATATCACCTGTTATAAAATTCTGGTATAAGATAATCAAAACAGTTGTCATGCTTTTAGTCACTCCCTTGCGAAAGAACATTGAAATAACACATATAAAGACAAATGAAAAGTTAACAAAAAAGGAAATTCCACAATAGATTGTTAATATACAAGGAATATGACATGGCGGCCTTGGAAACTTTACTAGATTGCATCTTTTGAGCACAGTTACAAATAAATCGCTATGCTCAGTTCAGGCCTCCTCCGCCCCTACAGCCTTCCTGTCCATCTCCAAAATTGGTGCATTTTTAACTCTTTGCTTCTTTTATCACAAATAGTAGTAACATGAAAGTTTCCATTGCCCACAATCTCATAATCCGGTATTTCTAATTTTAAACATTCAAAAACAATTGAAGCTTTAAAGGGGTACTCCGGTGGTTACATATCTTATCCCCTATGCAAAGGATAGGGGATAAGATGCCTTATCGCGGGAGACCCGCAGCTGGGGACGCCCGGGATCATGCACGCAGCACCCAGTTTGTAATCAGTCCCCGGAGCGTGTTCGCTCCGGGTCTGATTACGGTCGACCGCAGGGCCGGCGGCGTGTGAAATCACGCCCCCGTGTGACGTCACGCTCCACCTCTCAATGCAAGCCTACGGGAGGGGGCGTGATAGCTATCATGCCCCCTCCCATAGGTTTGCATTGAGGGGCGGAGCGTGACGTCACACGGGGGCGGGGGCGTGACGTTACATGCCGCTGGCCCTGCGAGCACGCTCCGGGGACTGATTAAAAAGGGGGTGCTGCGCGCATGATCCCGGGCGTCCCCAGCTGCGGGACTCACGCGATCAGGCATCTTATCCCCTATCCTTTGGATAGGGGATAAGATGTGTAAGCACCGGAGTACCCCTTTAAGAATATATATCACCTATGTTATAACATTCTGGAACAAGACAATCAAAAACAGTAGTCATGCTTTTACTTAGTCACTCCCTTGTAAAAGAACATTTACATAACACATGTAAAGAAATTTAAAAATTTTAAAAGTTAACAAAAAAAGAAAACTCCACAAAAGATTGTTAATTTACAAGAAATATGACATGGCGGCATTGGAAACTTTACTAGATTACACATTTTGAGCACAAATACATATAAATTGCTATGCTCAGTTCAGTCATTCTCCCCTACAGAATTCCTGTCCATCTCCAAAATTGGTGTATTTTTAACTATTTGCTTCTTTTATCACAAATAGTAGTAACATGAAAGTTTCCATTGCCCACAATCTCATAATCTGGTATTCCTAAATTTAAACATTCAAAAACAATTGAAGCTTTACGGCCCCTTTCACACTACACAATTACTCAGAAAATCGGCATTAAAACGGTAGTTACCTAGTCCTATACGGCCGTTGGAAAATCCCATTATAGTCTATGAGATTTTTCTAATAGCCGTTTGAACCCGTTATTTTATGATGGAAGATAGTAATGGGAGAAATAGTTCATGAACTATTTCTCCCGTTACTATCTTCCGTCACAAAAAATGGCCGTTATTAATAACGGGCTATAACGTGTTAAAACGGCTATTAGAAAAATCCCACAGACTATAATAGGATTTTCTAACGTCCGTATAGGATTTTGTAACTGCCCTTTTGCTGACGATTTTCTGACGGAAGAATATATATCACCTGTTATAAAATTCTGGTATAAGATAATCAAAACAGTTGTCATGCTTTTAGTCACTCCCTTGCGAAAGAACATTGAAATAACACATATAAAGACAAATGAAAAGTTAACAAAAAAGGAAATTCCACAATAGATTGTTAATATACAAGGAATATGACATGGCGGCCTTGGAAACTTTACTAGATTGCATCTTTTGAGCACAGTTACAAATAAATCGCTATGCTCAGTTCAGGCCTCCTCCGCCCCTACAGCCTTCCTGTCCATCTCCAAAATTGGTGCATTTTTAACTATTTGCTTCTTTTATAACAAATAGTAGTAACATGAAAGTTTCCATTGCCCACAATCTCATAATCCGGTATTCCTAATTTTAAACATTCAAAAACAATTGAAGCTTTAAAGGGGTACTCCGGTGCTTACATATCTTATCCCCTATGCAAAGGATAGGGGATAAGATGCCTTATCGCGGGAGTCCCTTAGCTGGGGACACCCGGGATCATGCACGCGGCACCCAGTTTGTAATCAGTCCCCGGAGCGAGTTCGCTCCGGGTCTGATTACGGTCGACCGCAGGGCCGGCGGCGTGTTAAATCACGCCCCCGTGTGACGTCACGCTCCACCTCTCAATGCAAGCCTACGGGAGGGGGCGTGATAGCTATCATGCCCCCTCCCATAGGTTTGCATTGAGGGGCGGAGCGTGACGTCACACGGGGGCGGGGGCGTGACGTCACATGCCGCTGGCCCTGCGAGCACGCTCCGGGGACTGATTAAAAAGGGGGTGCTGCGTGCATGATCCCGGGCGTCCCCAGCTGCGGGACTCACACGATCAGGCATCTTATCCCCTATCCTTAGGATAGGGGATAAGATGTGTAAACACCGGAGTACCCCTTTAAGAATATATATCACCTATGTTATAACATTCTGGAACAAGACAATCAAAAACAGTAGTCATGCTTTTACTTAGCCACTCCCTTGTAAAAGAACATTTACATAACACATGTAAAGAAATGTAAAAATTTAAAAAGTTAACAAAAAAAGAAAACTCCACAAAAGATTGTTAATTTACAAGAAATATGACATGGCGGCATTGGAAACTTTACTAGATTACACAGTTTGAGCACAAATACATATAAATTGCTATGCTCAGTTCAGTCCTCCTCCCCTACAGAATTCCTGTCCATCTCCAAAATTGGTGTATTTTTAACTATTTGCTTCTTTTATCACAAATAGTAGTAACATGAAAGTTTCCATTGCCCACAATCTCATAATCTGGTATTCCTAAATTTAAACATTCAAAAACAATTGAAGCTTTAAGGCCCCTTTCACACTACATAATTACTCAGAAAATCGGCATTAAAACCGTAGTTACCTAGTCCTATACGGCCGTTGGAAAATCCCATTATAGTCTATGAGATTTTTCTAATAGCCGTTTTAACCCGTTATTTTATGATGGAAGATAGTAATGGGAGAAATAGTTCATGAACTATTTCTCCCGTTACTATCTTCCGTCACAAATAATGGCCGTTATTAATAACGGGCTATAACGTGTTAAAACGGCTATTAGAAAAATCCCACAGACTATAATAGGATTTTCTAACGTCCGTATAGGATTTTGTAACTGCCCTTTTGCTGACGATTTTCTGACGGAAGAATATATATCACCTGTTATAAAATTCTGGTATAAGATAATCAAAACAGTTGTCATGCTTTTAGTCACTCCCTTGCGAAAGAACATTGAAATAACACATATAAAGACAAATGAAAAGTTAACAAAAAAGGAAATTCCACAATAGATTGTTAATATACAAGGAATATGACATGGCGGCCTTAGAAACTTTACTAGATTGCATCTTTTGAGCACAGTTACAAATAAATCGCTATGCTCAGTTCAGGCCTCCTCCGCCCCTACAGCCTTCCTGTCCATCTCCAAAATTGGTGCATTTTTAACTATTTGCTTCTTTTATCACAAATAGTAGTAACATGAAAGTTTCCATTGCCCACAATCTCATAATCCGGTATTCCTAATTTTAAACATTCAAAAACAATTGAAGCTTTAAAGGGGTACTCCGGTGCTTACATATCTTATCCCCTATGCAAAGGATAGGGGATAAGATGCCTTATCGCGGGAGTCCCGCAGCTGGGGACGCCCGGGATCATGCACGCGGCACGCAGTTTGTAATCAGTCCCCGGAGCGTGTTCGCTCCGGGTCTGATTACGGTCGACCGCAGGGCCGGCGGCATGTGAAAACACGCCCCCGTGTGACGTCACGCTCCGCCTCTCAATGCAAGCCTACGGGAGGGGGCGTGATAGCTATCATGCCCCCTCCCGTAGGTTTGCATTGAGGGGCGGAGCGTGACGTCACACGGGGGCGTGACGTCACATGCCACTGGCCCTGCGAGCACGCTCCGGGGACTGATTAAAAAGGGGGTGCCGCGTGCATGATCCCTGGCGTCCCCAGCTGCGGGACTCACGCGATCAGGCATCTTATCCCCTATCCTTTGGATAGGGGATAAGATGTGTAAGCACCGGAGTACCCCTTTAAGAATATATATCACCTATGTTATAACATTCTGGAACATGACAATCAAAAACAGTAGTCATGCTTTTACTTAGTCACTCCCTTGTAAAAGAACATTAACATAACACATGTAAAGAAATGAAAAAATTTAAAAAGTTAACAAAAAAAGAAAACTCCACAAAAGATTGTTAATTTACAAGAAATATGACATGGCGGCATTGGAAACTTTACTAGATTACACTTTTTGAGCACAAATACATATAAATTGCTATGCTCAGTTCAGTCCTCCTCCCCTACAGAATTCCTGTCCATCTGCAAAATTGGTGTATTTTTAACTATTTGCTTCTTTTATCACAAATAGTAGTAACATGAAAGTTTCCTTTGCCCACAATCTCATAATCTGGTATTCCTAAATTTAAACATTCAAAAACAATTGAAGCTTTAAGGCCCCTTTCACACTACATAATTACTCAGAAAATCGGCATTAAAACGGTAGTTACCTAGTACTATACGGCCGTTGGAAAATCCCATTATAGTCTATGAGATTTTTCTAATAGCCGTTTTAACCCGTTATTTTATTATGGAAGATAGTAATGGGAGAAATAGTTCATGAACTATTTCTCCCGTTACTATCTTCCGTCACAAATAATGGTCGTTAATAATAACGGGCTATATCGTGTTAAAAGGGCTATTAGAAAAATCCCACAGACTATAATGGGATTTTCTAACGGCCGTATAGGATTTTGTAACTGCCCTTTTGCTGACGATTTTCTGACGGAAGAATATATATCACCTGTTATAAAATTCTGGTATAAGATAATCAAAACAGTTGTCATGCTTTTAGTCACTCCCTTGCGAAAGAACATTGAAATAACACATATAAAGACAAATGAAAAGTTAACAAAAAAGGAAATTCCACAATAGATTGTTAATATACAAGGAATATGACATGGCGGCATTGGAAACTTTACTAGATTGCATCTTTTGAGCACAGTTACAAATAAATCGCTATGCTCAGTTCAGGCCTCCTCCGCCCCTACAGCCTTCCTGTCCATCTCCAAAATTGGTGCATTTTTAACTATTTGCTTCTTTTATCACAAATAGTAGTAACATGAAAGTTTCCATTGCCCACAATCTCATAATCCGGTATTCCTAATTTTAAACATTCAAAAACAATTGAAGCTTTAAAGGGGTACTCCGGTGCTTACATATCTTATCCCCTATGCAAAGGATAGGGGATAAGATGCCTTATCGCGGGAGTCCCGCAGCTGGGGACGCCCGGGATCATGCACGCGGCACGCAGTTTGTAATCAGTCCCCGGAGCGTTTTCGCTCCGGGTCTGATTACGGTCGACCGCAGGGCCGGCGGCGTGTGAAATCACGCCCCCGTGTGACGTCACGCTCCGCCTCTCAATGCAAGCCTACGGGAGGGGGCGTGATAGCTATCATGCCCCCTCCCGTAGGTTTGCATTGAGGGGCGGAGCGTGACGTCACACGGGTGCGGGGGCGTGATGTCACATGCCGCTGGCCCTGCGAGCACGCTCCGGGGACTGAATAAAAAGGGGGTGCCGCGTGCATGATCCCGGGCGTCCCCAGCTGCAGGACTCACGCGATCAGGCATCTTATCCCCTATCCTTTGGATAGGGGATAAGATGTGTAAGCACCGGAGTACCCCTTTAAGAATATATATCACCTATGTTATAACATTCTGGATAATGACAATCAAAAACAGTAGTCATGCTTTTACTTAGTCACTCCCTTGTAAAAGAACATTTACATAACACATGTAAAGAAATTTAAAAATTTTAAAAGTTAACAAAAAAAGAAAACTCCACAAAAGATTGTTAATTTACAAGTAATATGACATGGCGGCCTTGGAAACTTTACTAGATTACACATTTTGAGCACAAATACATATAAATTGCTATGCTCAGTTCAGTCCTCCTCCCCTACAGAATTCCTGTCCATCTCCAAAATTGGTGTATTTTTAACTATTTGCTTCTTTTATCACAAATAGTAGTAACATGAAAGTTTCCATTGCCCACAATCTCATAATCTGGTATTCCTAAATTTAAACATTCAAAAACAATTGAAGCTTTAAGGCCCCTTTCACACTACATAATTACTCAGAAAATCGGCATTAAAACGATAGTTACCTAGTCCTATACGGCCGTTGGAAAATCCCATTATAGTCTATAAGATTTTTCTAATAGCCGTTTAAACCCGTTATTTTATGATGGAAGATAGTAATGGGAGAAATAGTTCATGAACTATTTCTCCCGTTACTATCTTCCGTCACAATTAATGGCCGTTATTAATAACGGGCTATAACGTGTTAAAACGGCTATTAGAAAAATCACACAGACTATAATGGGATTTTCTAACGGCCGTATAGGATTTTGTAACTGCCCTTTTGCTGACGATTTTCTGACGGAAGAATATATATCACCTGCTATAAAATTCTGGTATAAGATAATCAAAACAGTTGTCATGCTTTTAGTCACTCCCTTGCGAAAGAACATTGAAATAACACATATAAAGACAAATGAAAAGTTAACAAAAAAGGAAATTCCACAATAGATTGTTAATATACAAGGAATATGACATGGCGGCCTTAGAAACTTTACTAGATTGCATCTTTTGAGCACAGTTACAAATAAATCGCTATGCTCAGTTCAGGCCTCCTCCGCCCCTACAGCCTTCCTGTCCATCTCCAAAATTGGTGCATTTTTAACTATTTGCTTCTTTTATCACAAATAGTAGGAACATGAAAGTTTCCATTGCCCACAATCTCATAATCCGGTATTCCTAATTTTAAACATTCAAAAACAATTGAAGCTTTAAAGGGGTAGTCCGGTGCTTACATATCATATCCCCTATGCAAAGGATAGGGGATAAGATGCCTTATCGCGGGAGTCCCGCAGCTGGGGACGCCCGGGATCATGCACGCGGCACGCAGTTTGTAATCAGTCCCCGGAGCGTGTTCGCTCCGGGTCTGATTACTGTCGACCGCAGGGCCGGCGGCGTGTGAAATCACGCCCCCGTGTGACGTCACGCTCCGCCTCTCAATGCAAGCCTACGGGAGGGGGCGTGATAGCTATCATGCCCCCTCCCGTAGGTTTGCATTGAGGGGCGGAGCGTGACGTCACAAGGGGGCGGGGCGTGACGTCACATGCCGCTGGCCCTGCGAGCACGCTCCGGGGACTGATTAAAAAGGGGGTGCCGCGTGCATGATCCCGGGCGTCCCCAGCTGCAGGACTCACGCGATCAGGCATCTTATCCCCTATCCTTTGGATAGGGGATAAGATGTGTAAGCACCGGAGTACCCCTTTAAGAATATATATCACCTATGTTATAACATTCTGGAACATGACAATCAAAAACAGTAGTCATGCTTTTACTTAGTCACTCCCTTGTAAAAGAACATTTACATAACACATGTAAAGAAATTAAAAAATTTTAAAAGTTAACAAAAAAAGAAAACTCCACAAAAGATTGTTAATTTACAAGAAATATGACATGGCGGCCTTGGAAACTTTACTAGATTACACATTTTGAGCACAAATACATATAAATTTCTATGCTCAGTTCAGTCCTCCTCCCCTACAGAATTCCTGTCCATCTCCAAAATTGGTGTATTTTTAACTATTTGCTTCTTTTATCACAAATAGTAGTAACATGAAAGTTTCCATTGCCCACAATCTCATAATCTGGTATTCCTAAATTTAAACATTCAAAAACAATTGAAGCTTTAAGGCCCCTTTCACACTACATAATTACTCAGAAAATCGGCATTAAAACGATAGTTACCTAGTCCTATACGGCCGTTGGAAAATCCCATTATAGTCTATGAGATTTTTCTAATAGCCGTTTAAACCCGTTATTTTATGATGGAAGATAGTAATGGGAGAAATAGTTCATGAACTATTTCTCCCGTTACTATCTTCCATCACAAATAATGGCCGTTATTAATAACGGGCTATAACGTGTTAAAACGGCTATTAGAAAAATCACACAGACTATAATGGGATTTTCTAACGGCCGTATAGGATTTTGTAACTGCCCTTTTGCTGACGATTTTCTGACGGAAGAATATATATCACCTGTTATAAAATTCTGGTATAAGATAATCAAAACAGTTGTCATGCTTTTAGTCACTCCCTTGCGAAAGAACATTGAAATAACACATATAAAGACAAATGAAAAGTTAACAAAAAAGGAAATTCCACAATAGATTGTTAATATACAAGGAATATGACATGGCGGCCTTAGAAACTTTACTAGATTGCATCTTTTGAGCACAGTTACAAATAAATCGCTATGCTCAGTTCAGGCCTCCTCCGCCCCTACAGCCTTCCTGTCCATCTCCAAAATTGGTGCATTTTTAACTATTTGCTTCTTTTATCACAAATAGTAGTAACATGAAAGTTTCCATTGCCCACAATCTCATAATCCGGTATTCCTAATTTTAAACATTCAAAAACAATTGAAGCTTTAAAGGGGTACTCCGGTGCTTACATATCTTATCCCCTATGCAAAGGATAGGGGATAAGATGCCTTATCGCGGGAGTCCCGCAGCTGGGGACGCCCGGGATCATGCACGCGGCACGCAGTTTGTAATCAGTCCCCGGAGCGTGTTCGCTCCGGGTCTGATTACGGTCGACCGCAGGGCCGGCGGCATGTGAAAACACGCCCCCGTGTGACGTCACGCTCCGCCTCTCAATGCAAGCCTACGGGAGGGGGCGTGATAGCTATCATGCCCCCTCCCGTAGGTTTGCATTGAGGGGCGGAGCGTGACGTCACACGGGGGCGTGACGTCACATGCCACTGGCCCTGCGAGCACGCTCCGGGGACTGATTAAAAAGGGGGTGCCGCGTGCATGATCCCTGGCGTCCCCAGCTGCGGGACTCACGCGATCAGGCATCTTATCCCCTATCCTTTGGATAGGGGATAAGATGTGTAAGCACCGGAGTACCCCTTTAAGAATATATATCACCTATGTTATAACATTCTGGAACATGACAATCAAAAACAGTAGTCATGCTTTTACTTAGTCACTCCCTTGTAAAAGAACATTAACATAACACATGTAAAGAAATGAAAAAATTTAAAAAGTTAACAAAAAAAGAAAACTCCACAAAAGATTGTTAATTTACAAGAAATATGACATGGCGGCATTGGAAACTTTACTAGATTACACTTTTTGAGCACAAATACATATAAATTGCTAAGCTCAGTTCAGTCCTCCTCCCCTACAGAATTCCTGTCCATCTCCAAAATTGGTGTATTTTTAACTATTTGCTTCTTTTATCACAAATAGTAGTAACATGAAAGTTTCCATTGCCCACAATCTCATAATCTGGTATTCCTAAATTTAAACATTCAAAAACAATTGAAGCTTTAAGGCCCCTTTCACACTACATAATTACTCAGAAAATCGGCATTAAAACGGTAGTTACCTAGTACTATACGGCCGTTGGAAAATCCCATTATAGTCTATGAGATTTTTCTAATAGCCGTTTTAACCCGTTATTTTATTATGGAAGATAGTAATGGGAGAAATAGTTCATGAACTATTTCTCCCGTTACTATCTTCCGTCACAAATAATGGTCGTTAATAATAACGGGCTATATCGTGTTAAAAGGGCTATTAGAAAAATCCCACAGACTATAATGGGATTTTCTAACGGCCGTATAGGATTTTGTAACTGCCCTTTTGCTGACGATTTTCTGACAGAAGAATATATATCACCTGTTATAAAATTCTGTTATAAGATAATCAAAACAGTTGTCATGCTTTTAGTCACTCCCTTGCGAAAGAACATTGAAATAACACATATAAAGACAAATGAAAAGTTAACAAAAAAGGAATTTCCACAATAGATTGTTAATATACAAGGAATATGACATGGCGGCCTTGGAAACTTTACTAGATTGCATCTTTTGAGCACAGTTACAAATAAATCGCTATGCTCAGTTCAGGCCTCCTCCGCCCCTACAGCCTTCCTTTCCATCTCCAAAATTGGTGCATTTTTAACTATTTGCTTCTTTTATCACAAATAGTAGTAACATGAAAGTTTCCATTGCCCACAATCTCATAATCCGGTATTCCTAATTTTAAACATTCAAAAACATTTAAAGTTTAAAGGGGTACTCCGGTGCTTACATATCTTATCCCCTATGCAAAGGAAAGGGGATTAGATGCCTTATCGCGGGAGTCCCGCAGCTGGGGACGCCCGGGATCATGCACGCGGCACCCAATATGTAATCAGTCCCTGGAGCATGTTCGCTCCGGGTCTGATTACGGACGACCGCAGGGCCGGCGGCGTGTGACATCACGCCCCCGTGTGACGTCACGCTCTGCCTCTCAATGCAAGCCTACGAAAGGGGGCGTGATAGCTATCATGCACCCTCCCGTAGGTTTGCATTGAGAGGCGGAACGTGACGTCACACGGGGTCGGGTGCCTGACATCACATGCCGCTGGCCCTGCGAGCATGCTCCGGGGACTGATTAAAAAGGGGGTGCCGCGCGCATGATCCCGGGCGTCCCCAGCTGCGGGACTCCCGCGATCAGGCATCTTATCCCCTATGCTTTGGATAGGGGATAAGACGTGTAAGCACCGGAGTAGCCCTTTAAGAATATATATCACCTATGTTATAACATTCTGGAACAAGACAATCAAAAACAGTAGTCATGCTTTTACCTAGTCACTCCCTTGTAAAAGAACATTTACATAACACATGTAAAGAAATGTAAAAATTTAAAAAGTTAACAAAAAAAGAAAACTCCACAAAAGATTGTTAATTTACAAGGAATATGACATGGCGGCCTTGGAAACTTTACTAGATTTCACATTTTGAGCACAAATACATATAAATTGCTATGCTCAGTTCAGTCCTCCTCCCCTACAGAATTCCTGTCCATCTCCAAAATTGGTGCATTTTTAACTATTTGCTTATTTTATCACAAATAGTAGTAACATGAAAATTTCCATTGCCCACAATCTCATAATCTGGTATATCCTAAATTTAAACATTCAAAAACAATTGAAGCTTTAAGGCCCCTTTCGCACTACATAATTACTCAGAAAATCGGCATTAAAACGGTAGTTACATAGTCCTATACGGCCGTTGGAAAATCCCATTATAGTCTGTGAGGAGCCACAACCCTGAAAGGAGAAAATCTTCCCCTTACAGGCTTCCGAAATGGCAGACCAAATCCACCGAGAAATGGTGGCATTGAAAGCAGGCTGTTCTTTACAACGACCCTCCGTAATGGCGAAAAAGAAATCACACTGACGAAACGCAGAAGTGATAGAGAGATAAGGAGAAGGAGCAGGACAAAAAGACGGGAGGACAATGTCCTCATTGAGATGAAAAGCCGAAACCACCTTAGGCAAAAAAGGAAGGATTTGGCAGGAAAACAACCTTGTCCTGATGGAGCACCAGAAATTAAGAACGGCAGGAGATTGCTGCCAATTAAGACACCCTTCGGATGGAGGTGATAACAACAGGAAACGCCACTTTCCAAGAAAGGAGGCGTAGAGACACCTCTCTAAGGGGCTCAAAAGGTTCACCCTGGAGGGCACTCGGAACATGATTCAAGTCCCAAGGGGGAGAGGGCGACCGATAAGGAGGGACAGGAGCCTGACCACGTCGGCGTACCACGACCTTCGGGGCCAATCTGGAGCTACCAGAATGGCGGGAACGTCCTCCGCTTTGAGCTTCCTCAGAACCCTGGGAAGGAGCGGAAGGGTATGAAACAGATAGGGTAGGGCAAACCCCACCCAAGGAATCACTAGGGCGTCCACGGCTAAAGCCAGAGGGTCCCGGGACTTGGACACAAATGGAAGGATCTTCCCATTGTGCCGGAACGTGAAGAGGGCCACGTCTGGAATGCCCCAGAGGTCGCGGATCTGCGTGAAGACCTCTGGATGTAGGGACCACTCACCTGGGTCGGGTGAGGACCGACTGAGGAAGTCCGCTTCCCAGTTGAGCAACCCCGGAATGTGAATCGCCGAGATGGCCGGAACCATGCTTTCCGCCCAGATTAGAATCTTTGTCACCTCAGCCATGGCTGTCGAGCTGCGAGTGCCGCCTTGACGATTTATGTATCCCACGGCCGTGGGGTTGTCTGACTGGACACGGACAGGTCGGGTCTGAAGCCGGGACTCCCAATGAAGAAGACAAAGCAGGATCGCCCGTAGTTCCAATATGTTTATCGGAAGAAGGGCTTCTCGGGGAGACCAGAGTCCCTGGACCGTCCAATCCCTGAACACACCGCCCCAGCCCGACTGGCATCCGTCGTAACCACCTGCCAGTGAAGGGGAACAAATGAGCGCCCCTGGAGAAGAAGCGGGGAGCGGAGCCAGCAGAGAAGAGACTGACGGATCCTGTGAGGGAGAACAGGGACAGCGGAGATCTGTCCCACCGAGAGAGAATTGCCAGTTGAAGAGGTCGGTAAGGAAACTGGGCAAAGGGCACAGCCTCTATGGTCGCCACCATCCATCCCAGGACTTCCATGCAAGTGCGGATGGAGACTGGGACCTGGAGCCAAAGGGAGCGGACTCCTGACAGAAGAGTCAGACGTTTGTCTGGCGGAAGGCAAATTCGGGCCGAGGTCGTGTTGAACTGAAGTCCCAAGAATATCAGGGACTGGGTGGGAGAGAGGACTGACTTGTCCCGGTTGACCCTCCACCCGAAGCGATCCAGAGTGTGAAGAGTGACATCCACATTCTCCAGAGTCTGGGATCTGGTGGGAGTCTTGATGAGAGGGTCGTCCAGGTGGGGTATCACCGAGACTCCCCTCGGCCACAACAGGGCCATCACTGCGCAAGGATCTTGGTAAAGACCCGAGGAGCCATGGCCAGGCAAAAGGGGAGGGCTACGAATTGAAAATCCCCCTCCGGAACCGCAAAGTGGAGTTACCGTGATGGCCTGGAAATATTGGCACATGGAGATAGGCATCCTTGATGTCTACTGAGGAGAAACTCCCCTAGTTCCAGGGATACCACTACCGAACGGAGAGATTCCATTCGGAAGTGGCAGATGAGAAGATGACAGTTGAGACGCTTGAGGTCTAGGATTGGCCGCACAGAACCGTCCTTCTTGGGGACCACAAAAAGATTGGAATAGAAACCCCAAAAACGTTCCCCTGGAGGAAAGGGACCGATAACCCCCTGGAGAAGCAGAGACTGTAGAGCCTCTCGAAATTGCTTCGCCAGAGAAGGAGACCGGGGGGCCCGGGATCGAAAAAAGCGATCCCTCGGGAGGGAGGCAAATTCGATTCGGTAACCGCTGGATACCACGTCCCTGACCTGGGAGTCCTGAATGTGTGTAGTCCAGATGTCTCGAAAAAAATAAGAGAAGACCTCCCACCCGAGAAAAAACTGCGGGTGGGGGCTTCTCTTTGGAAGAGGGTTTGCGGTTGCCTGATTTGGCCGCAAACCGGCCGGAATGGTTGGTGTCCAACTTCCAAGACGGGCGCAGCCGGAATGAGGGAGCCTTCTTGTCCCGCGAAGGCGCCGGCTCAGACCCCTTGCTGGGGCCAAAGGTCCGAAAGGAAGAGGACTTCCTTTGGGAAGTAGAACGAGCCTTATTTTGAGGCAACAAGGAACTCTTACCTCCCGTCGCCTCTGAGATAATCTTGTCAAGGTGCTTGCCAAAAAGACGGCCACCCAAAAAAGGAAGCTCAGTGAGAGACCTTTTGGAAGCGGCATCCACATTCCAAGCTTTAAGCCACATAGAAGCAGCTAGGTGACCCACAGCAAGGCAGAACAACGGGCTGACTGCATGGAAGCTGTGCACAGAAATTCCCCAGCTTTAGAGCATTGGAGAGCCAGAGCAGACAGATCCTCTGAGGGGGATCCTGCTAGGATACCCTGACAAAGTTTTGGGCACCACTCCGATAGGGCCTTGGACGCCCATGCTGAGGTGAAGATTGGAAGAAGCGAAGAGCCGGCTGCTTCAGAGACAAACTTCGCTAAGGACTCCACCTTCTTGTCTGCAGAATCCTTGAAGGCGGCCGCATCTGCCAGTGGCAGTGTAGTGGCCTTAGAGATCCGGGAGATTGGTGGATCCACTGAGGGAGGGGAAACCACCTTAGTGACAAGGTGTTGATTGGAGGACACTTTGCGCCTCCAGGGAGCTCCGACGGCCCTGTGGGCGGAGCTAATGAAGGACGGGGAAGGACTAGAAGGACGCTCCTAGTCCTGAGCGCATATGTCAGCCGCATATGCGCTCGGGGGGACCATGTCCACCTCCTTCAGACACTAAGCTTAAACTGATTAGCTCAGGGCCTGGAGGCGGGTATATCCTGCTGGGAGGAGCCGACCTTTTTTTTATTATCATAGTGTCACACCTCCTAGAGAGAGCAACATACACCCATGGTCTGTGTCCCCCAATGGAGCCGATATATATATTTTTTTCATTTACACATCCGACTTTAAAGAAAAGTTGTCAAACACCTGTGAGTGTTAAGGCTCACTGGACACCTTGTTACATGCCTTGAGGGGTGTAGTTTCTAATATGGTATGCCATGTGGGGGTTTTTCTGCTTTTCTGGCACCATAGGGGCTTCCTAAATGTGACACGCCCCCCAAAAACCATTTGATCAAAATTCACTCTCCAAAATCCTATTGTTGCTCCTTCCCTTCTGAGCCCTCTACTGCGCCTGCCGACCACTTCACATACACATATGAGATATTTCCTTACTCGAGAGAAATTGGGTTACACATTTAGGGAACTTTTTCTCCTATTACTCATTGCAAAAATTCAAAAACTGGGTCTAAAAGAACATGCGAGTGTAAAAAATGAAGATTTTGAATTTTCTCCTTCACTTTGCTGCTATTCCTGTGAAACACCTAAAGGGTTAACACACTAACTGAATGTCATTTTGAATTCTTTTGAGGGGTGTAGTTTTTATAATGGGGTAATTTGTGGGGTATTTCTAACATGAAGGCCCTTCAAATCCGCTTCAAAACTGAACTGGTCTCTGAAAAATTCCTATTTTGAATATGTTGTGAAAAATTGGAAAATTGCTGCTGAACTTTGAAGCCCTCTGATGTCCTCCAAAAGTAAAAACATGTCAACTTTATGATGCCAATATAAATTAGACATATTGTATATGTGAATCAATATATAATTTGTTTGGTATGTCTATTTTCCTTACAAGCAGAGAGAAATTTTCAATTTTTCAATAAAATTTTGGAATTTTTCACGAACAAATGAGGCAAGTATCGACAAAAGTTTTCCATTAACATAAAGTAGAATATGTCACGAAAAAACTACCTCGGAATCAGAATGAAAAGTAAAAGCATCCCAGAGTTATTAATGCTTAAAGTCACAGTGGTCAGATGTGCAAAAAATGGCCGGGTCCTACACTGAAAATTGGCTGGGTCCTCAAGGGGTTAAGGTCCAGAGCATTTTTTGCACATCTGACCACTGTGACTTTAAGCATTAATAACTCAGGGATGCTTTTACTTATTAATTTGATTTCAAGAAAACATTTTCGTGACATATTCTAATTTAACATAGTGGTAAATTTTCGTCGACACTTGCATCATTTCTCAGTAAAAAATAGCAACATTTCATGAAAAATTTCAAAATTTTGCATTTTTCTAACTTAGAAGCTCTCGGCTTGTAAGGAAAATAGACATACCAAATAAATGATATATTAATTCACATATACAATATATAAACTTTATGTTGGCATCATAAAGTTGACATGTTTTTATTTTTTAAAGCATTAGAGGGCTTCAAATTTTAGCAGCAAATTTCCAATTTTTTCCCAAAATTTACAAAAACTGATTTTTTCAGGGACCAGTTCAGATTGAAGTGGATTTGAGAGGCCTTCATATTATAAATACCCCATAAATTACCCATTATGAAAACCACACCCCTCAAAGTACTCAAAATGACATTCAGAAAGTTTGTTAGCCCTTTAGAAAATTCTAAATCTTCATTTTTTACAATCACATGTTCTTGTAGACCCATTTTTTGAAATTTTTTACAAGGGTAAAACCCATGTGTGGACGTAAAGTGCTTTGCAGGTGCACTACAGGGCTCAGAAGAGAAAGAGCCACATTTGGCTTTCGGAAAGCAAATTTTGCTGAAATGGTTTTTGGAAGTCGCATTTAGGAAGCCGCTATGGTGCCAGAACAGCAAAAAACAAAAAAAAAAAAAAAAAACCACACATTTGGCACACTATTTGGAAAATAACACCCCTCAAGGAACGTAACAAGGGGTACAGTGAGCCTGTACACCCCACAGGTGTTTGACAAATACTCTTTAAAGTTGGACATGAAAAAAAAAAATTCACAAAAATGCTGATATTACCCCAAAAATTTTATTTTCACAAGGGGTAATAGGAAAAAAAAGCCCCCCAAAATGTGTAACACCTTTTCTTCTGAGTATGGAAATACTACATATGTGGATGTAAAGTGCTCTGGGAGCGCACTACAGGGTTCAGAAGACAAGGAGTGCCATTGGGCTGTTGGAGAGAGAAATTGGTTGGAATGGAAGTCGGGGGCCATGTGCATTTACAAAGCCCCCGTGCTACCAGAACAGTAAACCACACCCACATGTGACCCTATTTCAGACACCCCACACGGAATGTAACAATGGGTGCAGTGAGCATTTACACCCCACTGGCATTTGACAGACCTTTGGAACAGTAGGCTGTGCAAATAAAAAATTTAATTTTTCATTTTAATGGACCACAGTTCAAAAAATCTGTCAGATACCTGTGGGGTGTAAATGCTCACTGCACCCCTTGTTACATTCCATGAGGGGTGTAGTTTCAAAATGGAGTCACATATGGTTCCGGCACCATGGGGGCTTTGTAAACGCACATGGCTTTAAATTCCAGCCAAATTCTCCAAAAGCCCAATGGTGACCCTTCTCTTCTGAGCCCTGTAGTGCGCCCACAGAGCACTTTACATCCACATATTAGGTTATGTAACAAACTCTCAGGTGTTTCGCAACCAGTGTGCCTTCAGCTGTTGCAAAAACTACAACTCTCAACATGCACAGACAGCCGGAGGGCATGCTGGGACTTGTAGTTACGCAACAGCTGGAGGCACACTATTACAACTCCCAGCATGCCCTTTGGCTGTTCATGCATGCTCGGGGTTGTAGTTATGCAACTGCTGGAGGCACACTTTTTCATAGTAAGAATGTGCCTACAGCTGTTGCATAACTACAACCCCCAGCATGCACAAACTACCAAAGGGCAAGCTGGGAGTTGTGCCTTCTGCTGTTGCATAACAACAACTCCCAGCATGCCCTTTTCTGCATGCTGGGAGTTGTTGCTAAGCAACAGCAGGAGGCACAGCCTTACCTCCTGCTGTTGCCTGCTCCCTCATCATCACCGCCTCCGCTGGTCCTGGAGCTCGATCCCACCACAGACTACGGGGATCGGGGGCCCCAAGTGCGGTGTACACTCCCGACACTCGCTTTCGCCCACTGGAATGGGGGCGGAGCGGGTGCCGTTAGGGGCAGAACGGGTGCCCCTAGCAGGAGTCCTGATTTGTTAGCTGGTAACTGCAGACGAATCAGGACAATTGTGAGGTGGCACCAGTGCCACCTCACACCTGCTGCTAAATGGTGATAGGTGTTGTCTCGGACGGCACCTATCACCCTTTTTCTTTTTTTTTCGGGTCACTGGTGACCCGATTGACCTGGAATTGCCGCAAATCGCCGATCTGGTCTCAGGATCCCCCCCCCCCAGGAGTCTGCATGGGGTACCTGCTGAATGATTTCAGCAGGCATCCCATTCCGGGTGAACGGAAACGTCCAGCACGTACAGGTATGCCCTGGGCCCTTAAAAGGGTATTCCCGGAGAAATTTTTTAAATTTTTTTTTATATCAACTGGCTCCAGAAAGTTAAACAGATTTGCACAAGAGCCCTGTGATATGAGGTTACACTGCATTATTTGATATTTTAAATAAAACATTTCTATATTTGTATATAGTTGTATCTTATAATTGAAGCGCAATCAAGGTATCCATTATCATTATAATTATTGTTCATCTATGTATCAGGTAACTGGTACTAGTCTTGAGGGGTTGGTTACTGTTTAGATTTGTAAATTATTTATATTAAGAAATCTTAATCCTTCCAATAAATATCAGCTGCTGAAGTTGAGTTGTTCTTTTCTGTCTGGCAACAGTGCTCTCTGCTGACACCTATGTCTGTCTCGGGAACTGCACAGAGTAGAAGAGGATTGCTATGGGATTTGCTTCTACTCTGGACAGTTCCCTAGACAGGTGTCATCAGAGAGCACTTAGACAGAAAAGAACAACTCAACTTCAGCAGCTCATAAGTACTGAAATAATTAATTTTTTTTTAATAGAAGTAATTTACAAATCTGTTTAACTTTCTGAAGCCAGTTGATATATGAAAAAAAGTTTTTTTTCCTGGATAACCCCTTTAAGTACCAGGACATCAGGGCGTACCTGTACGCCCTGTGTCCTTAAGGGGTTAAACTGCATTCCCATACAGTTCTATACAATCACAATTTTGTGACAGGTATTACTTAGTGGTTGTAAGTAGGACCTAGGAAGAGAGCGTGCCTCCAAGGTCACAGGGTAATCGATAGGACTGATCATGATCTGCTATGTAATTAATCAGGACACTCCTCCTGCATAGAGGCTATAATTATTTCCTCTGTACCCACTGATCTGTTTTACCTGACAGATTGTCTTAGATACATATATTTCTGAAAGACAAGTCAACCACCAGAGAGAGCAAACTGGATACAGCCTCATACAGACTAACCAGGGGACATTTATTGAAATTTGTGCAAGCAGAAGTGACAGCTGGCATTAGCCACTGAGAAATGACAACTTGTGTTTAACAGGTTGCTATGGGCAACTGCTTTTCTTTTAACTAGTTTTGATTATACTTTCACAGTGAACCTGTATAAATCCTTATAATCCCTACTCTGCTCTGGTGGAAGATTTATCTTTCAGAAATGTATGCATTTAATAATGTGCAAACATTTCTAAGAAATCCCATAAAATATAGCCTCAAATGAAGCAGTGTAAACAAATGGTGCACAACATATACGTTTAAAGGAATCACATAAGACATTGTGAAGACAATTATGACAGATGCATTAGATTAGTCCAAAATATCTGATTGGTGGGATTCTGACCACTGGGCCCCTACTAATTCCTAGAAGAAGTATCTTTCACTGTTTTACTTCAATAGACATTTAGGCAAGATGGCTGCACATACTTGGTCTGGAATATTTGGTACACAGTGCTCACCTCTGTGCCAACACTGCCTAACCTGTGTGCCATCTGTGTTGACCTTACATTACAAAAACAGGGAGCAGAAAGAAGCAGTGTTGTCTCCATAAAACTGGGGGGACACAAAGAACTGGCACTGGACTAGTCTTCAAGCTGTCTCTAGGATGGCAGTTAAAATGGCTGCTGCAGTATAGAGGTTGTCATAGCAACCACACCAAGCTCAGTAAACAACAGCGGACTGTACCACTACAAGAACAGATAAACTGTCCCAAAGCACACAGTAAAAAAATGATAAGGTAGGCAGCTGTATGATTAAAACATGAAAAATGTGAAAGTATTTTATTTTCTTACTCTCTTTTCATTTTGTATTCATGCATTTTCCCACTGTTTAATGTTCTTTTATTTACCCACCAGCCAATGGTTCAATCCAGTGTTTGCTTACATCAGCTAGGTACAAATTATAACTATGTCTGTTGACTGGTTAATCATATATAAATCCAGAGTTACATAAATAGCATGGTGCTGTTGTTGGCTTCTGGTCCATCTCTGGCAGCCGCAAACAGGCCAGAGGGGGCTGAGGGACTCAGTCTTCAGAAGGGCGTGGGCACTGGTGATATATCCTATAAATGTTCAATACATGTCTCTCTCTCTCTCCATATATAGTATGCCCAATGCTCACAGGGGCATATGCATAGGAGCTAAGCCTCTATACTCCTGGGTTGTTAGCTGATTTTAGCAGTTGACAGCCGTGTGCAGTTCAGGAGGATTAAAAACTTAAAAAGCAAAAAGGCTAAAAAAAAGTTCCAGAATTGGAATCCTTTTATGCAAAAAAAGCCCATGGTATTTAAAAATAACATTATTTATGCTGCACATCGAACTCCATAAACAAAAATAAATACCCAGTGCCAGATCTGATGATTTCTGGTCACTGCATATTCCCGAAAAATTAAATGAAAGGTGATAACAATGGTAGCATGGATGAAGTGCAATGCAGGGTGACTGGGCCCTAAAATTATGATGTCCTACCTGTGCCATCCATCAGATGCCGGGTGTGGGTAGGCTCTTTTCTTTACTGTCATACTCTTACAGGTCATCCGGGCCCAGATATTCTCCAGGAACGCCAATAACTTGCTCTTTCTTGGTATCTCATCTGTACTAGGTGGCTCCTGAAAATCATTTTCACTGTTCTGGTCTCAGCTCATCTTTCTTCTTATTTCCTCTTCCTCTACTAAATGAATTTTCTTCCCTTTTGCCTACATTTTATGAGCATGACAAAGAAGATAAAGTCACTAGAAAACTACAGCAATGGACAGTGACCTATCACAAGTGACTCTGCTGATCCCTAGTGAGCGAATGAAATTGTAACCTGTGCACTTGGCTAAACATTCTATCTGCAGTTATGATGTCATCAGCCCTGTAATCTTTGTCACAATCAGTGTTACACAAACCTAAAGTGAGAGGACATTTTTCCATATATATGTAGATGGTAAGACCGCACCGGGGATCAACCTCTGTGCCTGTGGTTGCCCAGGCTGCCAGCCCAGGATAAATGAACAGCAAATCCAGAAAATCACCGCACAAGTAGGTCTTGGATCAGAAAAAGCTGGTGGTTTTATTCCCAATTAAAGTGCAATGTTTCGGCAATAGCAATGCTTGATAAAGGCTATTGACGAAACGTTGCACTTTAATTGGGATTAAAACCACCAGCTTTTTCTGATCCAAGACCTACTTGTGTGGTGATTTTCTGGATTTGCTATATATATATATATATATATATATATATATATATATATATATATGTGTGTATATATATATATAGCACCACTGCGCTCTGTGTTATCACTACTCTTCTTTATTCACCGGACCGCTGTTGTGCTGTTTTGGAGGAAAGGAAGAAAGCAGCTTTGCATTTCTAATCCTGGATAACCCCTTTAAAGCCCCATTTGTGTATAGAATTGTCTATTAAAAAAATGATATATATCTGAAAATGATATATATATATAATGATATAAATATTTTTTATATTTGCCTTTAGTATGCAGCCTTCCAAAAGACATTACTCAGTGGACATTCTAACACACAATGGGGGAGATTTATCAAAACCTGTGCAGAGAAAGAGAGGTGCAGTTGCCCATGGCAACCAATCAGATCACTTCTTTCATTTTTAAGGAGGCCTGGGAAAAATGAAAGAAGCAATCTGATTGGTTGCTATGGGCAACTGCACCACTCTTCCTCTAGACAGGTTTTGATAAATATCCCCAATGGCTTTTGTCTTGAAAAGATTATTGTAGCACTTATTAATAATAAGGAAAAGGTTTCCACTTTCTTTCATTATTTAAAAAATGGTGCAGATACAAGTAAGGGTGCTTTCACACTACGATTGTAGTATACGGTTGCTGGATCCGGTTGGGAGGGGTGAAAACCGTCCGCTCCCGTATTCCAGCCGGATCCAGCCTGAACCCCATTCATTTCAATGAGCCAACTGGAGTCAAACGCTGACTCCGGTTGTCTCATTTTTCCCCGAATACGGTTTTCTGACCGGACCTAGATCTTGCACGCGGCACACCGTTTGTAATCAGTCCCGGGAGCGTGTTCGCTCCGGGACTGATTACCGGCGACTACAGGGTGGGCGGCGTGTGACGTCACGCTCCACCCCTCAATGCAAGCCTACGGGAGGGGGCGTGATAGCTGTCACGCCCCCTCCCATAGGCTTGCATTGAGGGGCGGAGCGTGACATCACACGGGGTCGGGGGCGTGACGTCGCACGCCGCCCGGCCTGTAGTCGCCGGTAATCAGTCCTGGAGCGAACACGCTCCGGGGACTGATTACAAACAGGGTGCCGCGTGCAAGTTCACGGGGGTCCCCAGCGGCGGGACTCCCGCGATCAAGCATCTTATCTCCTATCCTTTGGATAGGGGATAAGATGTCTAAGCATCGGAGTACCCCTTAAAGCATTAATAACTCTAGGATGCTTTTACCTTTCATTCTGATTCCGAGATTGTTTTTTCGTGACATATTCTCCTTTATGTTAGTGGTAAAATTTCATCGATACTTGCATCATTTCTTGTTGAAAATTCCAAAATTTGGAAAATAAATTGAAAATTTTGCATTTTTATAACTTTGAAGCTCTCTGTTTATTAGGAAAATAGATATTCCAAATAAATTATATATTGATTCACATATACAATATGCCTACTTTATGATTACATCATAAAGTTAACATGTTTTAACTTTTAGAAGACATCAGAGGGCTTCAAAGTACAGCAGCAATTTTCACAAAATTTCCAAAATCAGAATTTTTCAGAGACCAATTCAGTTTTGAAGTGGATTTGAAGGGCCTTCATATTAGAATTTAGAGCTGGGCGGTATGATCAAAAATGTGTATCACAGTATTTTTTAAAATGATGGTGGTATCACGGTATTTAACGGTATTTGGGGGGGGGGCTTGTTTAAGTGTCAGAACATCAGGATTTCCCCAACCAGTGTGCCTCCAGCTGTAGCAAAACTACAACTCCCAGCATGCCTGGACAGCCTGCGGATGTCTGGGCATGCTGGGAGTTGTAGTTTTGCAACAGCTGGAGGCACACTGGTTGGGGAAACAGCGTTGTACTGTATACTCCCCCACTGCTGTCTATTACAGCTCTGCACTACAGGGGATGAGGAGTCAGGGCAGCAAAAATATCTCCATTCACCCCATCCTGCCCCTCTTTCCATTCACCCCCCTACACCCATTAACCCCCCCTACACCAATTAACCCCATCCTGTCCCTCATTCCATTAACCCCCCTGCTTCCATTACCCCCCTGCACCCATTAACCCCCCCTGATCCTTTCATTTATCCTATCCTGCCCCTTATTCCATTACCCCCTCTGCTTCAATAACCCCCCCTCCTCACCTGGGAAGTGCCCCTATCATCAGTGCAGTAACGTGGGCGCTTCCCACCCGGACACAGGATCCTCTCTGGCGGAAGCGCTCACCGCAGGATGCTGACGCTTCCACCAGGAGGGAATTTTAAATTTTGATCTAAAGTGCCCACTGCGCTATTATGCGCCACCTCCACTTTAGAACAGTGAGCAGCAGCGGCGCAGCTCATGTGCGTTGTGTGAGGGGGCCCGCCGCTCTTTCAAAGATCAGCGGGCCCCCTCATAGGCGGTCTGTCCGCCCCTGAAGCGCTCGCTCTCCTCGGTCCTGCGGCATGCACTAGGGGCCTCAGGAGCGGGCACCGGAACTAGAAGAAATGCTGCGCAATACTCCGCCTTACGCCGCAGGACCAAGGGGAGCAGGCGCTTGTTATGAACACTCCCTGAAGTAGGCGAAGAGAGGGGAGAGGTGGACTGGAGCAGGGAGCCGGCTCGGGGCTCGGGGAAACATCAGAGCAAGGGGATGCAGTTTCTGCGCTTTCCCCTGGCTCTGATTGCAGAGAAGAGCCGGCCTGAAACTGCAGGGGGAGCGGGGATGAGGAGTCTCATCCTGCTCTCCCCTGACAGAATGGAGCTGTGGGCTCTGTAATTCATTCATGGGTGGGGGGGAGGGGCCCCACCGATATAGCGGTATGGGGCAAAATTCATACCGTCGGAGAAAAAAAAAACTGTATCCGGTATGAGCCGGTATACCGCCCAGCCCTATTAGAAATACCCAATAAATGACCCCATTATAAAAACTGCACCCCTCAAAGTATTAAAATGACATTCATAATGCTTGTTAACCCTTTAGGTGTTTCACAGGAATAGCAGCAAAGTGAAGGAGAAAATTCTAAATCTTCATTTTTTACACTCGCATGTTCTTGAAAACCCAGTTTTGAATTTTAACAAGGGGTAAAAGGAGAGAAATCATATGTGTATGTAAAGTATTCGGCAGGCGCAGTAGAGGGCTCAGAAGGGAAGGAGCGACACTGGGATTTTGGAGAGTGAGTTTTTCTGAAATGGTTTTTGGGGGGCATGTCACATTTAGGAAGCCCCGATGGTGCCAGAATAGCAAAAAAAACTCACATGGCATACTATTTTGGAAACTACACCCCTCAAGGAACTTAACAAGGGGTCCAGTGAGCCTTAACACCCATCAGGTGTTTGACAACTTTTCGTTAAAGTTGGATGTGTAAATGATTTTTTTTTCACTAAAATGCTGCTTTTCCCCCAAATGTAATTTTTTTTACAAGGAGTAATAGGAGTAAATGACACACAAAATTTGTAACCCCATTTCTTCTAAGTATGGAAATACCCCATGTGGACGTCAAGTGCTCTGCTGACGCACTACAATGCTCAGAAGAGAAGGAGCGCCATTGAGTTTACGGAGAATGAATTTGTTTGGAATTGGAGCCAGGGGCCATGTGTGTTTACAAAGCCCCCGTAGTGCCAGAACAGTAGAACCCCCCCCCGACATGTGACCCCATTTTGGAAACTACACCCCTCACAGAATTTAATAAGGGGTGCAGTGAATATTTACACCCCACTGGCGTTTGACAGATCTTTGGAATAGTGGGCTGTGCAAATGAAAAATACAATTTTTCATTTTCACGGACGACTGTTCCAAAAATCTGTCAGACACCTGTGGGGCATAAATGCTCACTGCACCCCTTATTACATTACGTGAGGGGTGTAGTTTCCAAAATGCGGTCACATGTGTGTGGGGGGGTCCATTGTTCTGGCACTATGGGGGCTTTTTAAACACACATGGCCTTCAATTTCAGGCACATTCTCTCTCCAAAATCCCAATTGCGCTCCCTCTCTTCTGAGCATTGTACTTCGCCCGCAGAGCGCTTTACATCCCCATATGGGGTATTTTCTTACTCAGAAGAAATGGGGTTACAAATTTTGGGGGCTTTTTTCCTATTTTCCATTGTGAAAATGAAAAATTTAGGGTAACACCAGCATTTTAGTGAAAAAACATTTTTTTTTTCATTTTCCCATCCAACTTTAATGAAAATTCTTCAAACATCTGTGGTGTGTTCAGGCTCACTATACCCCTTGTTACGTTCCGTGAGGGGTGTAGTTTCCAAAATGGGGTCACATGTGGGTATTTATTTTTTTGCGTTTATGTCAGAACCGCTGTAAAAT
The DNA here is from genome assembly GCF_029499605.1 of Hyla sarda. Classification (NCBI taxonomy): domain Eukaryota; kingdom Metazoa; phylum Chordata; class Amphibia; order Anura; family Hylidae; genus Hyla; species Hyla sarda. The sequence continues at coordinate 415,047,809 of NC_079190.1, forward strand.
CAGCCACCCCTGTTCAAATCACCAATTTAGGCCTCAAATGTACATAGTGTGCTCTCAATCTTGAGCCTTCGTCCGCAGAGCATTGCGTACTCAGGAGAAATTGCGTTACAAATTTTGGGGGTCTTTTTTTGCTTTTACTGCTTGTGAAAATATAAAGTATGGGGCAACATCAGCATGCTAGTGTAAAATTTTTTTATTTTTTTACACTAACAGGCTGGTGTAGACCCCAACTTTTCCTTTTCATAAGGGGTAAAAGGAGAAAAAGCCCCCCATAATTTGTATTGCAATTTCTCCCAAGTACGAAAATACCCCATATGTGGCCCTAAACTATTTCCTTGAAATACGACAGGGCTCTGAACTGAGAGAGCGCCATGAGCATTTGAGGACTAAATTAGGGATTGCATAGGGGTGGACATGAGGGTATTCTACATCAATGATTCCCAAACAGGGTGCCTCCAGCTGTTGCTAAACTCCCAGCATGCCTGGACAGTCAGTGGCTGTCCGGAAATGCTGGGAGTTGTTGTTTTGCAACAGCTGGAGGCTCCGTTTTGGAAACACTGCCGTACAATACGTTTTTCATTTTTATTTGGGGGGGGGGGGGGCAGTGTAGGGGGGTGTATATGTAGCGTTTTACCCTTTATTTTGTATTAGTGAAGTGTAGTGTTTTTAGGGTACATTCGCACTGGCGGGTGACGGTGAGTATCCCGCTGGGAGTTTGCACTGCGGTGAAAGATTTGCCGCAGCCCAAACTTGAAGCAGGAAACTTACTGCCCGTGTGAATGTACCCTGTACATTCACATGGGGGGGGGGGGGGGGAAACCTCCAGCTGTTTCAAAACTACAACTCCCAGCATGTACTGACAGACCCTGCATGCTGGGAGTTGTACTTTTGCAACAGCTGCAGGCACACTGGTTGGAAAACCTTCAGTTAGGTTCTGTTACCTAACTCAGTATTTTCCAACCAGTGTGCCTCAAGCTTTTGCAAAAGTACAACTCCCAGCATGTACTGATCACCGAAGGGCATGCAGGGAGATGTAGTTATGCAACAGCTCGAGGTATGCAATTACAACTCCCAGCATGCTGAGACAGTTGTTTGCTCTTTGGGCATGCTGGGATTTGCAGTGATCTCCAAACTGTAGTCCTCCAGCTTTTGCAAAACTACAACTCCCAGCATGTCCAAAACAGCTGTCTGGGCATGCTGGGAGTTGTAGTTTTGCAACATCTGAAGGGCTAAAGTATAGAGACCACTGTATAGTGGTCTCAGACTGTAGCCCTCCAGATGTTGCTAGGTAACTCACTGGCTTCTGTACGATCCAGGGAGCCGCATAGCCATCCTCGTCTGCTGCCTGCTGCCACTGCCGATCGTGTCTCGCTGCCATCGCCGATGGGTAAGTGGACTTCGGCGCCCGGTCCCTGTCGGTTTCCCCGTCCTGCCCCGCCTATTGTGGGTGGGCAGAACGGGGAAAGCGAAAGTTAACCCCCCCGCCCCCGATCTGCTATTGGTCAATGCTTCTGACGACCAATAGCAGGGATAGGAGGGGTGGCACCCCTGCCACCTCACTCCTATTCCTTCACCCCCCTGGGCATTTGCGCGGGGTGCCCTCCCGGCGCCCGGCAGGGACCGAAATTCTACATGATGTACGCGTACGTCCTTGGTCCTTAAGTACCAGGGAGCTAGGACGTATGCGTACATCCATGGTCCTTAACAGGTTAAACACTTTCCCAATGGTCACCATATAGTGCACCCGATTTCTACTGCACACCAGGAATGTGCGGCACTCATAAGCTTTTAGGTATCACAATGTACAATCCGACCAAATTATGGTACATGGCAAATACACATAACATGGTAACATGAGGAGCCATGTATGTGTCCATCTCCTAGACTACAAAGTATAATGGAAACGCTCACCTCTGTGCCAACACTGCCCAAAACCTGTGCACCATCTATGTTCACCTTACATTACAGAAACAGGAAGCAGAGAGAGAAGCAGGATTGTCTCCATACAAATGGCGGGGGGGGACTCAGGACTGGCACTGGACTGGTCTTCAATCTGTCTTTAGGATGGCAGTTAAAATGGCTGCTGAAATATAACAGTTGTCATAGCAATAGTACCTAGCTCAACAAGCAACAGTGGACTATACCAACACAAGAAAAGGTAAACTGCCACAAAACACACAGTAAAAATTAAGGCAGCTCTATGATTGACCCCTTAAGGACCAGGCCAATTTTTTTTTTGCGTTTTTTCCTCCTCGCCTTCTAAAATCCATAACTCTTTTATATTTCCATCCACAGACCCATATGAGGGCTTGTTTTTGGAACCATCACTTATTTACCATAAAATGTACAGCAAGCCTAAAAAGATTATTATTTGTGTGAAGAAATTGAAACAAAAACTGCAATTTTGCACATTTTGAAAGGTTTTGTTTTTACGCTGTACACTTGAGATGAGTGAACTTACAGTAAATTCGATTCGTCACGAACTTCTCGGCTTGGCGGTTGCTGACTTTAACTGCATAAATTAGTTCAGCTTTCTGGTGCTCCGGTGGGCTGGAAAAGGTGGATACAGTCCTAGGAAAGAGTCTCCTAGGACTGTATCCACCTTTTCCAGCCCAATGGGAGCACCTGAAAGCTGAACTAATTTCTGCAGGAAAAGTCATCAACTGCCGAGCCGAGAAGTTTGTGACGAATCGAATTTACTGTAAGTTCGCTCATCTCTACTGTACACTTTACGGTAAAAATGAAATTTTATTTTTTTCCTGTGGGTCAATGCAATTAAAATGAAATCCATGATCACATACTTTTCGGTCTCATTGGTCTCATTGTGTAGACCGAAACGTGGCACTTTTGTGACTTGATGGGTGAATAAATTCACATTATCACTATTTGACTGGAGTGCCGCTTCTTCTTCTTTGGATCTACAAGTCATGGGATATTGAGTAACATCCCTAGGAGCAGTGCCGGTTCCTTCCCAGAAATAGTTTACTTTTCTATTGCTATATTGTTTAAAAAAAAAAATTTTCTTTTTTTTTTTTTACAAACTAAGTATGTTTAAAATCGCCCTGTTCTGACCACCTACTACTTTTCCATTTTTCCATATATGGGGATTTATGAGGGCTCATTTTTTGTGCAATGACCTGTATTTTTTTTTAGTACCACATGACTTTTAAGTCGCTTTTTATAAATTTTTTGGGGAATGTGATGTGACAAAAAAGCATCAATTTATTTTTTTTTTTTTTTTATGTTTATGCCATTCACTGTACGGAATCATTAACCTTTTGTTAGTCCAAATATGTTTATTAATAATTTTTTTTTACTCTTTTTGGGGGGAAAATGTGAAAAATGGGCGATGTACAATTCAATTGGGGGAGGAGATTTTTCACATTTTTGTTACTTATTTTCTTTACACTTTTTATGTCCCCATAGGGGACTATTTATAGCAATCATTTGATTGCTAATTCTATTCAGTGCTATGCATAGACATATCGTCGATCTTCCGCTCTGGTCTGCTCGATGTCAGACCAGAGCAGAAGACCCCGGGAGAGCGGCGGAGGCCAGTTAGAGGACCTTTTGTCCGCCATTTTGGATGATCATATCCCTGCGGCAGTGCCGCCAGTGATCCGATCATCCAATATAACGCCCGCATTGCTGCAGATGCAGTAATCTGTATTGATCACGACATCTGAGGGGTTAATGGCAGACATCCGCCATTTTGGATGATCGTATCCCCGCAGCAGTGCAGTCATCGATCCGATCATCCAATATAATGCCTGCATTGCCGCAGATGCCGTTATCTGTATTGATCATGGCATCTAAGGGGTTAATGGCAGTCTGGTGCCCCCATCATGTACAGGACATAAATGTACGTCCTAGTGCGTTAAAGGAAAACTGTTAGTCTATTTACCCACACTACACTGGGTTATAGTGTGGGTGAACAGGAATCAGTGATGCCAGAAAGTTAAACAGATTTGTAAATGACTTCTATTAAAAAATCTTAATTCTTCCAGTACTTATTAGCTGCTGAATACTACAGAGGAAAATATTTTCTTTTTGGAACACAGAGCTCTCTGCTGACATCATGAGCACAGTGCTCTTTGCTGACATCTCTGTCCATTTTAAGAACTGTCCAAGAGTAGGAGAAAATCCTCATAGCAAACATATGCTGCTCTGGACAGTTCCTAAAATGGACAGAGATGTCAGCAGAGAGCACTGCGCTCGTGATGTCAGCAGAGAGCACTGTGTTCCAAAAAGAAAACAATGTCCTCTGTAGTATTCAGCAGCTATTAAGTACTGGAATGATTAAGATTTTTAAATAGAAGCAATTTACAAATCTGTTTTACTTTCTGGCACCATTTGATTTAAAAAAATAAAAAGTTTTCCACCCGAGTACCACTTTAAAGCGGTACTCCGGAACTAGACATTTTATCCCATATCCAAAGGATAGGGGATAAGATGTCTGATCGCAGGGGTCCCACTGCTGGGGACCCCGCGATCTCCCTGCGGCACAAACTTGTCATCAGCCTCATGGAGCAAAGATCGCTCCGTGTCTGATGACTCACAATATAGGGACTGGAGTACCGCGACGTCATGGCTCTGCCCCTCGTGACGTCAATGCAATGCAAGCCTATGGGAGATGGCGTGAAGGCCGCAATGCATAGGGAGATCATGGGGGTCCCCAGCGGAGGGACCCCCGAGATCATACATCAGTACCCCTTTAAATTTGTCCAGTAGGTCCTGAGATATGTCCCACAGAACATGCTCTTCAGAATTTGGTGAATCACGTGCAGGGGGCGGGGCTTCACCGGCTCAATTTATATATTCATTGTCTGTGACTCCTGGAGTAAAGAAGCCCCGCCCGCTACACGTGATTCACTGAATTAAGCAGAGGATCTTCTGGGGGACATATCTCAGGACCTACTGGACATATTTAGGTAAGTGACCCCTCGCTGGATACTTGTTCACCCACACTATAACCCATTGTTTTGGGTTTAGTGTGGTGAGCAGGCTGACAGTTTTCCTTAGTACCACTGCATCAGGACGTACATTTACTTTCATTATCCTTAAGGGGTTAAAGGAGTACTCTGGTTATTTTTTTTTTTAATCAACTGGTGCCACCTCTGTCCATGTCAGGAACTGTCTGGAGCAGGAGAGGTTCGCTATGGGGATTTGCTCCTGCTCTGGTCATGTCCTGATAGGGACAGAGGTGTCAGCAGAAAGCACTGTTGTCAGACTGAAAAGAACAACTCAACTTCCTCTGGAGCATACAGCAGCTGATAAGTACTGGTTGGGTGAAGATATATTTTTATTTTAATAGAAGTAATTTACAAATCTGTTTAACTGTCTGGCACCATTTGATTTAAAAAAATAAATAAAAAATGTTGCTGCTGCTGACCTGCTACTTTACTATCGCCTCCCGTAAATGGTTCAGTCCAGTGCTTGTTTACTGCTTCTAGGTAAGAATTTAACCCTGACTGGTTGATTTTATCTCTATATAAGTGTACTCAATACTATTAAAGAAGATTTTCCATCTGGAGATTGATAGCATACCCACAGGCTATACCATAAAAGTCTGACGGGCGGAAGTATTATTGATCGGATCTACGGTGGTACCTACCAAATAATGTCAGTATTATCTGATCTCGGTAGGACCTACCAAAAGCTGTCAGTTTTACTGATCACACACGATGGTGACCCATGTGCAGACCTCCTTAAATTTGTGGGAGGAGATTATGCACAGTGAGACCACTATTCATATGTAAATCATCCCTGTGGGCAACTCCCTGAATATAGGATTAGTTCCCCCACAGGATGACCCCCATATGAATGTTGTGTCTATCCCGCTATGGCGGGCGGTCATTGCTTCATTGTGACACCATGACCTGCAGTCACCAGTAATTTAATATATGTGATCTTATTAACTGCTTAAATATCTGTAATGCAATTCATATCTCTGGGCCTGAATATTTACCCAGAATATTTAAAAGCTCATTGATTTAAGCTATGGCGGTATGTTTTCAATATCATGAAATAACACACAGGTATTATTAACTATGCAGATTTATTAGTTATCAGTAATAACCAATATGAATATATAAAGACAAAGGTTATACATATATGTATCTTAAATCAATATGACACGTATAGAACATTATTTAAGCGTTATTTAACCCCTGAAATGGGTACTCTAATATTTTTTTTTTTATTAAATAGAATGTTTCTAATATGTTTTATTTAAAAAAAAAAAAAAGTGTTATATGTGTTTTTTTTTTACATTAGTAAACCTGGCCACTACTTGTTACCCTATATGGCTCGGGATTACTTTCCCCCCCCTGACGTTCGGCATGTTCGGACCAACGCTGGCCGGGCAGCGTGGTCCAGAACGCGCGTTCACATGGATGAGGAGAGGGAGATGCAGGTGGGCGGGGATATTAAAATTTCACGTGCCGCGTGCGCACGACCACTGTGCTCGCTCTCTGCCTGTTTCCTATACAGGCAGAGAGCGAGTACCATGGTCGTACGCGTGCGGCGCGCAAAACATAAAATTTCCCTGCCCCCTGCATCTCCCTCTCCTAATTCATTGCAGCGCACGAGCTGCAGGAGAGAGAGGAGACGGGCAGAAGCGAGCCCCGGGAAGGCTTCAATCGACGTCACGCCTGCCGTGGCCGTCCACTTCCTGCCCTCACCAGAGAGCTCAACTCTGAGCTCCTGCAGCAGTTAAACATAAGGTATTTTTATGGGGATTTGTAGAAATATAAAGACAGGGATAGATGTAGTTAGTGTCAGGGAAGATGGGGAGGGGGAATAGGGAAATTTAATTTAGTGATAGCTACTCTTTAAGGACCAAGCCCATTTTGCCCTTAACCCCTTAAGGACCCAGCCCAAATATACCTTAAGGACCCGGCCATTTTTTGAACATCTGACCACTGTCACTTCAAGCATTAATAACTCTGGGATGCTTTTACCTTTCATTCTGATTCCGAGATAGTTTTTTCGTGACATATTCTACTTTATGTTAGTGGTAACATTTTGTCGATACATTTCTTGGTGAAAAATTCCAAAATTTGATGAAAGAATTGAAAATTCTGCATTTTTTTTTTACTTTGAAGCTCTCTGCTTATAAGGAAAATGGATATTCCAAATAAATTATATATTGATTCAAAAATAAAATATGTCTACTATATGTTTGCATCATAAAGTTTACATGTTTTTACATTTGTCACCAAAGATATATATAACCCTACATATATAGTAGGTAAGGGTATGTATTTGCACTTATGACACCAAAAAGAGAACCATACCACAAATTAAACAGAAAAGTAATAGAATGTAAAAAATAAACTTTATTAATACAATTTAGTAATAAAAAATAGATATTAGAATTAAAGCAAAAAAAGTAGTGGCAATAGATAGGGGGTTCAGGTGTAGGTATGGTTTGGCACCCTTTATTGTATACTATTGGCAGGTATTATTATTGTATCCTACCAGCTACTGTGGCATTTACTCCTTATACTTGTATATTTTGATGTATTTGGGTCCTACCATTGTCCTATATCTTTGTATGTCCACTAGTGCCTATCTATTGCTACTACTTTTTTTTGTTTTAATTCTAATATCTATTTTTTATTACTAAATTGTATTAATAAAGTTTATTTTTTACATTCTATTACTTTTCTGTTTAATTTGTGGTATGGTTCTCTTTTTGGTGTCATGTTTTTACTTTTGGAAGACATCAGAGGGCTTCAAAGTTCAGCAGCAGTTTTCAAATTTTTCACAAAATTTTCAAAATCGGAATTTTTCAGGGACCAGTTCAGTTTTGAAGTGGATTTGAAGGGCCTTCATATTAGAAATACCCCACAAATGACCCAATTATAAAAACTGCACCCCTCAAAGTATTCAAAATGACATTCAGTAAGCTTGTTAACCCTTTAGGTGTTTCACAGGAATAGCAGCAACGTGAAGGAGAAAATAAAAAATCTTCATTTTTTACACTCGCATGTTCTTGTAGACCCAGTTTTTGAATTTTTACAAGTGGTAATAGTAGAAAAAGCCCCCAAAATTTGTAACCCAATTTCTCTCGAGTAAGGAAATACCTCATATGTGTATGTCAAGTGTTCGGCGGGCGCAGTAGAGGGCTCAGAAGGGAAGGAGCGACAATGGGATTTTGGAGAGGGAATTTTTCTGAAATGGTTTTTGGGGGGCATGTCACATTTAGAAAGCCCCACATGGCATACCATTTTGTAAACAACACCCCTCAAGGCACGTAAAAAGGGGTCCAGTTAGCCTTAAACCCCACAGGTGTTTGACAAGTTTTCGTTAAAATCGGATGTGTAAATGGAAAAAAAAAATTCACACTAAAGTGCAGTTTTTACCCCAAATTTACCATTTTTACAAAGGGTGATGGGAGAAAATGCCCCCCTAAATTTGTAACCTCTTTGTAATCTCTTCTGAGTATGGAAATACCCCATGTTAGGACATAAAATGCTTTACGGGCGAACTACAATGCTCAGAAGAGAAGAAGTCACATTTGGCTTTTTGAAGGCAACTTTAGCTGAAATGTTTTTTGGGGGGCATTTCGCATTTAGGAAGCCCCTGTGGTGCCAGAACAGCAAAAAATACCCACATGGCATACTATTTTGGAAACTACAACCCTCAAGGAACGTAACAAGGGGTCCACTGAGCCTTAACACCCCACAGGTGTTTGACGACTTTTCGTTAATGTTGGATGTGTAAATAAGAAAACATTTTTTTTTACTAAAATGCAGTTTTTCCCCTAAATTTGTAACCCCATTTCTTCTGAGTATGGAAATACCCCATATTAGGATGTAAAATGCTCTGCTGGCGAACTACAATGCTCAGAAGAGGAGGAGCGCCATTGAGCTTTTGGAAAGAGAATTCTTTGGAATGGTAGGCAGGGGCCATGTGCGTTTACAAAGCCCCCCGTGGTGCCAGAACAGTGGACCCCCCCACATGTGACCCCATTTTAGAAACTACACCCCTCACAGAATTTAATAAGGGGTGCAGTGAGTATTTACACCCCACTGGCGTTTGACAGATCTTTGGAACAGTGGGCTGTGCAAATGAAAAATTTAATTTTTCATTTTTACGGACCACTGTTCCAAAAATCTGTCAGACACCTGTGGGGCGTAAATGCTCACTGTACCCCTTATTACATTACGTGAGGGGTGTAGTTTCCAAAATGGGGTCAGATGTGTCGGGGTCCATTGTTCTGGCACTATGGGGGCTTTGTAAACACATGTGGCCTTCAATTCCGGACAAATTTTGTCTTCAAAATCCCAATTGTGCTCCTTCTCTTCTGAGCATTGTAGTTCGCCCGCAGAGCACTTTAAATTCACATATGGGGTATGTTCTTACTCAGAAGAGATGGGGTTACAAATATGAGGGGGGGGGCTTTTTCTTATTTTCTCTTGTGAAAATGAAAAATTTAGGGTAACACCAGCATTTTTGTGAAACATTTTTTTTTCCATTTTCCCATCCAACTTTAATGAAAATTCGTCAAACACCTGTGGGGTGTTAAGGCTCACTACACACCTTGTCACGTTCCGTGAGGGGTGTAGTTTCCAAAATGGGGTCACATGTGGGTATTTCTTTTTTTTGCGTTTGTCAGAACCGCTGTAAAATCAGTCACCCCTGTGCAAATCACCAATGTACATTGTGCGCTCTCATTCCTGAGCCTTGTTGTGCGTCTGCAGAGCATTTTACGCTTACATATGGGGTATTTCCGTACTCAGGAGAAATTGTGTTGCAAATTTTGCGGGTCTTTTTTACCTTTAACCGCTTGTGAAAATAAAAAGTATGGGACAACACCAGCATGTTAGTGTAATTAGTTTTTTCTTTTTTTACACTAACAGGCTGGTGTAGCCCCCAACTTTTCATTTTCACAAGCGGAAAAAGGAAAAAGAGACCACCAAAATTTGTAGTGCAATTTCTCCCGAGTGCGGAAATACTCCATGTGTGTCCCTAAACTGTTTCCTTTAAATACGACAGGGCTACAAAGTGAGAGAGTGCCATGCGCATTTGAGGACTAAATTAGGGATTGCATAGGGGTGGACATAGGGGTATTCTACACCAGTGATTCCCAAAAAGGGTGCCTCCAGCTGTTGCTAAACTCCCAGCATGCCTGGACAGTCAGTGGCTGTCCAGAAAGGATGGGAGTTGTTGTTTTGCAACAGCTGGAGGCTCCGTTTTGGAAACACTGCCGTACAAGACGTTTTTTTTGGGGGGGGGGCAGTGTAAAAGGGTGTATATGTAGTGTTTTACCCTTTAATATGTGTTAGTGTAGTGTAGTGCAGTGTTTTTAGGGTACATTCGCACCGGTGAGTTTCCCGCTAGGAGTTTGTGCTGCGGCGAAAAATTTGCCGCAACCCAGACTTAAAGCAGGAAATTTACTGTAAACCTGCCCGTGTGAATGTACCCTGTACATTCACATGGGGGGGGCAAACCTCCAGCTGTTTCAAAACTGCAACTCCCAGCATGTACTGATAGACCGTGCATGCTGGGAGTTGTACTTTTGCAACAGCTGGAGGCACACTGGTTGGAAAACCTTCAGTTAGGTTCTGTTACCTAACTCAGTATTTTCCAACCAGTGTGCCTCCAGCTGTTGCAAAACTACAACTCCCAGCATGTACTAATCAACGAAGGGCATGCTGGGAGATGTAGTTATGCAACAAATGGAGGTACCCAACAACAACTCCCAGCATGCCGAGACAGCTGTTTGCTGTCTTGGCATGCTGGGATTTGCAGTTTTGCAACATCTGGAGGGCTACCGTTTTTAGACCAGTGCACAGTGATCTCCAAACTGTGGACCTCCAGATGTTGCAAAACTACAACTCCCAGCATGCCCAGACAACAAACAGCTATGTGGGCATGCTAGGAGTTTTAGTTTTGCAAGATCTGGAGGGACATAGTTTAGAGACCACTGTATAGTGGTCTCAAACTGCAGCCCTCCAGCTGTTGCAAAACTACAACTCCCAGCATGCCCAAACAACTGTCTGGGCATGCTTGGAGTTGTAGTTTTGTAACATCTGGAGGGCTACAGTTTAGAGACCACTATACAGTGGTCTCAAAACTATGTCCCTCCAGATCTTGCAAAACTACAACTCCTAGCATGCCCACATAGCTGTTTGTTGTCTGGACATGCTGGGAGTGGTAGTTTTGCAACATCTGGAGGTCCACAGTTTGGAGATCACTGTGCACTGGTCTAAAAACGGTAGCCCTCCAGATGTTGCAAAACTGCAAATCCCAGCATGCCAAGACAGCAAACAGCTGTCTCGGCATGCTGGGAGTTGTTGTTGGGTACCTCCAACTGTTGCATAACTACATCTCCCAGCATGCCCTTCAGTGATGCCCGCGTGCATGATCCCGGGCGTCCCCAGCTGCGGGACTCCCGCGATCAGGCATCTTATCCCCTATCCTTTGGATAGGGGATAAGATGTGTAAGCACCGGAGTACCCCTTTAAGAATATATATCACCTATGTTATAACATTCTGGAACAAGACAATCAAAAACAGTAGTCATGCTTTTACTTAGTCACTCCCTTGTAAAAGAACATTTACATAACACATGTAAAGAAATTTAAAAATTTAAAAAGTTAACAAAAAAAGAAAACTCCACAAAAGATTGTTAATTTACAAGAAATATGACATGGCGGCATTGGAAACTTTACTAGATTACACATTTTGAGCACAAATACATATAAATTGCTATGCTCAGTTCAGTCCTCCTCCCCTACAGAATTCCTGTCCATCTCCAAAATTGGTGTATTTTTAACTATTTGCTTCTTTTATCACAAATAGTAGTAACATGAAAGTTTCCATTGCCCACAATCTCATAATCTGGTATTTCTAAATTTAAACATTTAAAAACAATTGAAGCTTTAAGGCCCCTTTCACACTACATAATTACTCAGAAAATCGGCATTAAAACGGCAGTTACCTAGTCCTACACGGCCGTTGGAAAATCCCATTATAGTCTATGAGATTTTTCTAATAGCCGTTTTAACCCGTTATTTTATGATGGAAGATAGTAATGGCAGAAATAGTTCATGAACTATTTCTCCCGTTACTATCTTCCGTCACAAATAATGGCCGTTATTAATAACGGGCTATAACGTGTTAAAACGGCTATTAGAAAAATCCCACAGACTATAATAGGATTTTCTAACGTCCGTATAGGATTTTGTAACTGCCCTTTTGCTGACGATTTTCTGACGGAAGAATATATATCACCTGTTATAAAATTCTGGTATAAGATAATCAAAACAGTTGTCATGCTTTTAGTCACTCCCTTGCGAAAGAACATTGAAATAACACATATAAAGACAAATGAAAAGTTAACAAAAAAGGAAATTCCACAATAGATTGTTAATATACAAGGAATATGACATGGCGGCCTTGGAAACTTTACTAGATTGCATCTTTTGAGCACAGTTACAAATAAATCGCTATGCTCAGTTCAGGCCTCCTCCGCCCCTACAGCCTTCCTGTCCATCTCCAAAATTGGTGCATTTTTAACTATTTGCTTCTTTTATCACAAATAGTAGTAACATGAAAGTTTCCATTGCCCACAATCTCATAATCCGGTATTCCTAATTTTAAACATTCATAAACAATTGAAGCTTTAAAGGGGTACTCCGGTGCTTACAAATCTTATCCCCTATGCAAAGGATAGGGGATAAGATGCCTTATCGCGGGAGTCCCGCAGCTGGGGACGCCCGGGATCATGCACGCAGCACCCAGTTTGTAATCAGTCCCCGGAGCGTGTTCGCTCCGGGTCTGATTACGGTCGACCGCAGGGCCGGCGGCGTGTGAAATCACGCCCCCGTGTGACGTCACGCTCCACCTCTCAATGCAAGCCTACGGGAGGGGGCGTGATAGCTATCATGCCCCCTCCCGTAGGTTTGCATTGAGGGGTGGAGCGTGACGTCATACGGGGGCGGGGGCGTGAAGTCACATGCCGATGGCCCTGCGAGCACGCTCCGGGGACTGATTAAAAAGGGGGTGCCGCGCGCATGATCCCGGGCGTCCCCAGCTGCGGGACTCCCGCGATCAGGCATCTTATCCCCTATCCTTTGGATAGGGGATAAGATGTGTAAGCACCGGAGTACCCCTTTAAGAATATATATCACCTATGTTATAACATTCTGGAACAAGACAATCAAAAACAGTAGTCATGCTTTTGCTTAGTCACTCCCTTGTAAAAGAACATTTACATAACACATGTAAAGAAATGTAAAAATTTAAAAAGTTAACAAAAAAAGAAAACTCCACAAAAGATTGTTAATTTACAAGAAATATGACATGGCGGCATTGGAAACTTTACTAGATTACACATTTTGAGCACAAATACATATAAATTGCTATGCTCAGTTCAGTCCTCCTCCCCTACAAAATTCCTGTCCATCTCCAAAATTGGTGTATTTTTAACTATTTGCTTCTTTTATCACAAATAGTAGTAACATGAAAGTTTCCATTGCCCACAATCTCATAATCTGGTATTCCTAAATTTAAACATTCAAAAACAATTGAAGCTTTAAGGCCCCTTTCACACTACATAATTACTCAGAAAATCGGCATTAAAACGATAGTTACCTAGTCCTATACGGCCGTTGGAAAATCCCATTATAGTCTATGAGATTTTTCTAATTGCCGTTTTAACCCGTTATTTTATGATGGAAGATAGTAATGGGAGAAATAGTCCATGAACTATTTCTCCCGTTACTATCTTCCGTCACAAATAATGGCCGTTATTAATAACGGGCTATAACGTGTTAAAACGGCTATTAGAAAAATCCCACAGACTATAATGGGATTTTCTAACGTCCGTATAGGATTTTGTAACTGCCCTTTTGCTGACGATTTTCTGACGGAAGAATATATATCACCTGTTATAAAATTCTGGTATAAGATAATCAAAACAGTTGTCATGCTTTTAGTCACTCCCTTGCGAAAGAACATTGAAATAACACATATAAAGACAAATGAAAAGTTAACAAAAAAGGAAATTCCACAAAAGATTGTTAATATACAAGGAATATGACATGGCGGCCTTGGAAACTTTACTAGATTGCATCTTTTGAGCACAGTTACAAATAAATCGCTATGCTCAGTTCAGGCCTCCTCCGCCCCTACAGCCTTCCTGTCCATCTCCAAAATTGGTGCATTTTTAACTATTTGCTTCTTTTATCACAAATAGTAGTAACATGAAAGTTTCCATTGCCCACAATCTCATAATCCGGTATTCCTAATTTTAAACATTCAAAAACAATTGAAGCTTTAAAGGGGTACTCCGGTGCTTACATATCTTATCCCCTATGCAAAGGATAGGGGATAAGATGCCTTATCGCGGGAGTCCCGCAGCTGGGGACGCCCGGGATCATGCACGCGGCACCCAGTTTGTAATCAGTCCCCGGAGCGTGTTCGCTCCGGGTCTGATTACGGTCGACCGCAGGGCCGGCGGCGTGTGAAACCACGCCCCCGTGTGACGTCACGCTCCGCCTCTCAATGCAAGCCTACGGGAGGGGGCGTGATAGCTATCATGCCCCCTCCTGTAGGTTTGCATTGAGGGGCGGAGCGTGACGTCATACGGGGGCGGGGGCGTGACGTCACATGCCGCTGGCCCTGCGAGCACGCTCCGGGGACTGATTAAAAAGGGGGTGCCGCGCGCATGATCCCGGGCGTCCCCAGCTGCAGGACTACCGCGATCAGGCATCTTATCCCCTATCCTTTGGATAGGGGATAAGATGTGTAAGCACCGGAGTACCCCTTTAAGAATATATATCACCTATGTTATAACATTCTGGAACAAGACAATCAAAAACAGTAGTCATGCTTTTACTTAGTCACTGCCTTGTAAAAGAACATTTACATAACACATGTAAAGAAATTTAAAAATTTAAAAAGTTAACAAAAAAAGAAAACTCCACAAAAGATTGTTAATTTACAAGAAATATGACATGGCGGCATTGGAAACTTTACTAGATTACACATTTTGAGCACAAATACATATAAATTGCTATGCTCAGTTCAGTCCTCCTCCCCTACAGAATTCCTGTCCATCTCCAAAATTGGTGTATTTTTAACTATTTGCTTCTTTTATCACAAATAGTAGTAACATGAAAGTTTCCAATCCATTGCCCACAATCTCATAATCTGGTATTCCTAAATTTAAACATTCAAAAACAATTGAAGCTTTAAGGCCCCTTTCACACTCCATAATTACTCAGAAAATCGGCATTAAAACGGTAGTTACCTAGTCCTATACGGCCGTTGGAAAATCCCATTATAGTCTAAGAGATTTTTCTAATAGCCGTTTTAACCCGTTATTTTATGATGGAAGATAGTAATGGGAGAAATAGTTCATGAACTATTTCTCCCGTTACTATCTTCCGTCACAAATAATGGCCGTTATTAATAACGGGCTATAACGTGTTAAAACGGCTATTAGAAAAATCCCACAGACTATAATGGGATTTTCTAACGGCCATATAGGATTTTGTAACTGCCCTTTTGTGACGATTTTCTGACGGAAGAATATATATCACCTGTTATAAAATTCTGGTATAAGATAATCAAAAAAGTTGTCATGCTTTTAGTCACTCCCTTGCGAAAGAACATTGAAATAACACATATAAAGACAAATGAAAAGTTAACAAAAAAGGAAATTCCACAATAGATTGTTAATATACAAGGAATATGACATGGCGGCCTTGGATACTTTACTAGATTGCATCTTTTGAACACAGTTACAAATAAATCGCTATGCTCAGTTCAGGCCTCCTCCGCCCCTACAGCCTTCCTGTCCATCTCCAAAATTGGTGCATTTTTAACTATTTGCTTCTTTTATAACAAATAGTAGTAACATGAAAGTTTCCATTGCCCACAATCTCATAATCCGGTATTCCTAATTTTAAACATTCAAAAACAATTGAAGCTTTAAAGGGGTACTCCGGTGCTTTCAAATCATATCCCCTATGCAAAGGATAGGGGATAAGATGCCTTATCGCGGGAGTCCCGCAGCTGGGGACGCCCGAGATCATGCACGCGGCACCCAGTTTGTAATCAGTCCCCGGAGCGTGTTCGCTCCGGGTCTGATTACGGTCGACCGCAGGGCCGGCGGCGTGTGAAATCACGCCCCCGTGTGACGTCACGCTCCACCTCTCAATGCAAGCCTACGGGAGGGGGCGTGATAGCTATCATGCCCCCTCCCGTAGGTTTGCATTGAGGGGCGGAGCGTGACGTCATACGGGGGCGGGGGCGTGACGTCACATGCCGCTGGCCCTGCGAGCATGCTCCGGGGACTGATTAAAAAGGGGGTGCCGCGTGCATGATCCCAGGCGTCCCCAGCTGCGGGACTCACGCGATCAGGCATCTTATCCCCTATCCTTTGGATAGGGGATAAGATGTTTAAGCACCGGAGTACCCCTTTAAGAATATATATCACCTATGTTATAACATTCTGGAACAAGACAATCAAAAACAGTAGTCATGCTTTTACTTAGTCACTC
This sequence comes from Hyla sarda, assembly GCF_029499605.1. Classification (NCBI taxonomy): domain Eukaryota; kingdom Metazoa; phylum Chordata; class Amphibia; order Anura; family Hylidae; genus Hyla; species Hyla sarda. The sequence continues at coordinate 415,064,332 of NC_079190.1, forward strand.
CCTTGTAAAAGAACATTTACATAACACATGTAAAGAAATGTAAAAATTTAAAAAGTTAACAAAAAAAGAAAACTCCACAAAAGATTGTTAATTTACTAGAAATGTGACATGGTGGCATTGGAAACTTTACTAGCTTACACATTTTGAGCACAAATACATATAAATTGCTATGCTCAGTTCAGTCCTCCTCCCCTACAGAATTCCTGTCCATCTCCAAAATTGGTGCATTTTTAACTATTTGCTTCTTTTATCACAAATAGTAGTAACATGAAAGTTTCCATTGCCCACAATCTCATAATCCGGTATTCCTAATTTTAAACATTCAAAAACATTTGAAGCTTTAAAGGGGTACTCCGGTGCTTACATATCTTATCCCCTATGCAAAGGATAGGGGATAAGATGCCTTATCGCGGGAGTCCCGCAGCTGGGGACACCCGGGATCATGCACGCGGCACCCAGTTTGTAATCAGTCCC